>NC_142067.1:49438719-50046219 GCF_059756535.1 Pantherophis guttatus | reverse complement strand
ATCAGCCTGATTCAGATTTAATAGCAATAGCACTTAGATTTATATACCACCCCATAGTCCTTTACAGCATTCTTTGGGCAGTTTATAATGACAGTATATTGTCTCCAACAATCTGGGTCCTCATTTTACTGATCTTGGAAAGATAGAAGGCTGAGTCAACCTTGAACAAAAACAACCCTGGGCTGAAAGTAAGTGATTGGTTCAATGTCACTGGGTGAGTTTTATGTTGAGAATAAACTTGATCCAAGGTCACCCTGATTTTAGCCCTACACTACATCAGCTCCCAAAGTGTCTTCTTATCGTTATGGATACCGAGTTCTCATTTCATGTACATACAATGGTATAAGGCTAAAGAGAAAAAAATCATAATTAGATTATGTATCAAAATATATATGACAGATTAATGTTCTTCCTGTTGTTTATTGGAGAACTAAGTAAACATTCCATTTTCACTGTAAATTTGTGTACTGTAATAAATGTTGAAAATGATCTTTAAATAAATTGTTAAATTCCTTTAAATTGTAAATTTATATTTGCGTGGCATTTTGGAGATGAGCTGTGAAGGGCCTTATTATATGCCTGATAATATCTTAGTTTCTTATTTTCTAAAGTGCTTGAGTCAATGATTGGATTTATATATTTATCTATTAGGCTAAGCACAATGCTGGCCTGCTTGTTTGGAGCGCAGTATATTGTGTGAAGCAGATATTTTGTAATTCATGGCTTAAAGTTTCAAATATAGATTAACCAAGTAAACTAAAGTTTAATCAATAAGAGGTGACTGAAGAAAGCATAGTTTAGCACAGAATGTGAAGCCTGCTAGTATGCCTGTCTTGGTAACAATTGCTATGCAAGGAAACTTCAAAGTGTTGCATTAGAAATGACAAGTCAATATGTCATATGATACTGAAGTATCCAATTTGACCAGAAAATACCTTTCCCTTCAGCTTACCTTGGGAAAATCTGATTGTAAAATCACAGTGCTGCACATTCTACACAATGACATGTACAGGAGGAAAAGCCTTCATAATAAGGCAAGAATGGGAGAAAAAAATGTATCACTGCCGATGATAAATCTTTCTTCCCATATTCCCACATGGATCTATAGACCTGATCTTTTGTTGAGGTGTAATGCCTGGGCTGCCTATGGATAGAACACTTCTACTATGAGGGATTTATACAAACAACTAGACTTCCTTATGAAAGTTCGTGGGATTACAAACCACACCAGTGCTCATCATCTTGAATACAACAAGAAGGGGATATTTTAAAGACAATTGGAAGTTGGAAAGCATTCTGCCCTGGTTGACTGAGGAGCGACTCTGAATAATTTACATTAGACAAGTATAAAAAAAAAAGTGACTGGGTCAACTAGTGAGAAAAAAATGTTTCATTTTGTGCTTTTCTTTCCATTTTCAGATAAAGTCTGAAATCAGTCTGAAATCTGGAATCTCAATTAGAAGCTGGCTTGCCATGAGTGCTTCCTCTCCTTGCAAAGCTTTGCTCAGTTTAAAGAGAAGCCTCATTTTAAGATTATTTTGTGGAATGATCTGTTGTGGGGAAAGTGTCCACTTACATAAGGAAACAGAGCATTTGGAGATAAATGCAACAAAAACATTTTATTATCATATCACTAATCACTGAGCTCCTACCCAAAAGAATGCAAAAGAGCTTGTGCCAAGCAAGGTTATGGATTATATCCTCCAAAAAAAAATTAAATAGAAATGATAAGGAAAGCAATGTCATAAAACAGTGATCTTTATAACAGGAATGATACATCTCCTACTACTATGGAATGATCTACTAATGTTAAGAATCACAAAAAGGGCTTCCAGGTTGATCCCCATCCTCAATTCTCTACAATTGTTCTGTTCCCAGGCAGGGTAACATGGAGTGAAGTGGGGTTGACAACAATATCCTGGAGGCATTTCACTAGACCAATAGTCAGTACCAGTGGTGAAATCCAATTTTTTTAAATACCGGTTCTGTGGGCATGGCTTGGTGGGCGTGGGGTGGGGTGGCTTGGTGGGTGTGGCTTGGTGGGCATTGCAGGGGAAGGATACTGCAAAATCCCCATTCCTTCCCCACTCCTGGGGGAAGGATATTGCAAAATCTCCATTCCCACCCCACTCTGGGGCCAGCCAGAGGTAGTATTTGCCGGTTCTCTGAACTACTCAAAATTTCTGCTACCGGTTCTCCAAATGGCTCAAAATTTCCACTACTGGTTCTTCACAACCTGTCAGAACCTGCTGGATTTCACCCCTGGTCAGTACAGAAATTTGCCTGAGAGTAAGAAAAGAAAATAAACATGAATAACAATAGCACTTAGACTTATATACCGCTTCACAGTGCTTTACAGAGATTTACAGAGGAGCAGTGGTTCTCCTTTCTCTCTGACTGGTCGCAGTCTGTGTTGGCAGGGGGGCAGAGGTTGATCCCGAGGTGCCTTGTGTGTGGGGTGCCACAAGGGTTGGTCCTCTCGCCCCTTCTGTTCAACATTTATGTGAAGCTGCTGGGTGAGATCATCTGGGGTTTTGGGGTGAAGTACCACCAGTACGCTGATGACACTCAGCTGTATATCTCCACCCTGGGCCACCCCAATGATGCCCTTGAAGTGATGTCCCGGTGCCTGGAGGCTGTGCGGATTTGGATGGGGAGAAACAGACTCAGGCTCAACCCGTCCAAGACCGAGTGGCTGTGGTTTCTGGCATCCCGATATAGCCAGTTGGTGCCATCACTGACTATTGGGGGCGAGTTGTTGGCCCCCACGGAGAGAGCTCGCAACTTGGGTGTCCTCCTGGATACACGGCTGTCTTTAGAAGAACATCTGACGGCTGTGGCCAGGAGGACTTTCTATCAGGTTCGCCTGATTCGCCAGTTGCGTCCCTTTCTGGATCAGGACTCCTTATGCACGGTCACTCATGCCCTCATCACTTCCTGCCTGGACTACTGTAATGCTCTCTACATGGGGCTCCCCTTGAAGAGCACCTGGAGGCTCTAACTGGTCCAGAATGCGGCCGCGCGGGTGGTTATGGGAGCGACATGGCACTCCCATATAACACCTCTCCTGCGTGAGCTGCACTGGCTCCCAGTGGTCTTCCAGGTGCACTTCAAGGTATTGGTTACCACCTTTAGAGCGCTCCATGGCTTAGGACCTGGGTACCTACGAGACCGCCTTCTGCCACTGGTAGCCTCTCACCGGCCAGTAAGCTCCACAGAGAGGGGCTCCTCAGGGTGCCGTCGGTCAAACAATGTCGACTGGCGGCCCCCAGGGGGAGAGCCTTCTCTGTGGGGGCACCTGCCCTTTGGAACGAGCTCCCCCTAGAGATACGGAAGATCCCGGATTTACGCACTTTCTGCCGTGCCCTCAAGACTTTTTTATTCCAACAAGCTAGGCTAGCCTAACTCTTTTTAATTGCTTAATTTTAATTTTCTTTTTTTTAAAAAAAGGGGTGTTTTAATTAATATGGGCCAAATTTGTTTAATATGTTTTAAATTGTTTTTAAATTTTATATTGTATGTGTTTTATCTTTGGCTATTCACCGCCCTGAGTCCTTCGGGCGAAGAGCGGTATATAAATCCAAATAAACCTAAACCTAAACCTATTGTCCCCAACAATCTGGGTCCTCATTTTACCGATCTCAGAAGAATGAGATAAGCAGTAGCAGATTTTGTTCCACAGAAGCATAGTCCAAGAATTACAAACGGCAGAAGCCGAGTAACTACTGATGCCTACTATGCTATCAAACATGTATCAAGCACCTTGTCACATGGAACAGTCTGCACAAAAAGCCATGAGATGCTTCAGTTATGATTTTCAAGAAGAACATGGGGTCTTTCCACTGCAATCAAGCAATTCTGAAAACAACCAGATGTTTAATAGGCTGCAGGCATGTTCTGCATTCACACTGCTGCATGCTCCGAAGGACCTATTCTAAATTGGTTCCAAATCATTGCATGGCTGTACTCCATGAAGTGATGCCTCAGTTACAAGAATGGCTGCATTTGCATATGGATCCCTGTGGACATACGGCAGAATTAAAGCTTAGAACAATCAGGCTATCTCTACATTTATATTTAGGCCTTTGATATTTTTCATTATTCGTGTCTGTTTTCTTCTATTTTAGTTATCTTTTTAGGCTTCTTATAGAATAGGGATACCCTAGCTGAATTGTAAAAATCATGATGATTTTTGAAGGGTAGGAGAAAATTTTCTGTATCTCTTTGCTGCAACCGAGTGCTTGTCTTCATTGAAGAAGTATCTTTGCAGCCAAAATACAGCTTGCCCAGTATAGAACTTGCATACAGGTTTACAGTAAGTACTACTTCCCTTTCCTGAAACATCTATATCAGTGTTTGACAATAAGAAAAACGAACAAAGTTGACTGATCAATCTAGGACTATCACAAAAGAATTCATACTATTGATAATTTATATTCTGAATTATTAGACATTTTGAGAGCTTTTTTTTTCTGTAGTCAGAAAACTTCTAGAATTCTCACTGACATTTCCAAAGCTTTTTATTTAAAGTACTAAATGATCCAGAAACTGACAGTTACATTTTCAAGGCAGAACTGGAGCAACATTCAGTGGAAATCAATTATTTAATTAAATGTTTTTGTGATATTCTACCTGCTGTGAACATGTTTCTTTAAACCAGTCTGCTGATTTGTTCAGATCTCTTTGCTTATATAATCTCCAAAGAATACAAAATCATTGTTTTTATAGCTTGGATACACTTTTTATTCTCAGTGCAACATAAGCAGATATTTTGATTACTTCATGTCTATTGGATTTCCACGTTATTTATATTATGATAAATTGAAAGCAATATGTATGTTTTATGTAAGTAATCACATCCATATTGGGGAAAAGGGGTATGAAAAGACTGCCTTTAACCTGAGCTGATTGTGAGATATATCATTTATTTTATTTTATTTTATTTTATGCAATTTATATGCCGCCCTTCTCCCGAAGGACTCAGGGCAGCTTACAAAGAATACAATTCAACAATTTAAATTTAAATGTAAATTAAAATCCAGTTAAAATTAATTAAAATTATTACAATGTAAAAGCCCCTAGATGGTCAGTCCAATTGATGAAAGAGCCATGTCTTCAGTTCGCGGCGGAAGGAGAGGAGGTCGGGGGCTGTCCTAAACCCAGTGGGCAAACCATTCCAGAGGGTTGGCGCTCCCACAGAGAACACTCTCCCCCTGGGGGCCACCAGCCGACATTGTCTAGCCGATGGCATCCTGAGGAGCCCTGCTCTGTGAGAGCGTACGGGACGATGGGAGGATGGCAGAAGATGCTCCTGCAAATACTCCGGGCCTAAGCCATGTAGGGCTTTATAGGTTAATACCAGCATCTTGAAACGGACCCAGAGGACCACCGGCAGCCAGTGCAGCTCACGCAGGGGAGGTGTCACACGGGAGTAACAAGAAGCTCCTGTAACAACCTGCATGGCCACATTCTGGACTAGCTGAAGCCTCCGGGTGCATCCCAAGGGCAGCCCCATGTAGAGGGTGTTACAGTAGTCCAACCGAGAAGTAACAAGAGCATGAGTGACCATGGCGAGGGCATCCCGGTCTAGGAAAGGGCACAACAGGCGCACCAGACGTACTTGTGCAATATAATGTTATATTATAACATAAGGTTTTATATAAACAAAAATGCATTAATTTTACTTGATTTTTAAAAAATTATCTGATATCATTCACTACCCAGGGTGCCAAGACTGGGGCAGTTACAAACATTACAAATAAATAAATAAATTGTTAATTGATTTTCTTACCATGTTTGACAGAATACTAAGCTGAAACTAAGTACATTAGCTGGGTTTATATTATATACTGACTTAAAAATCTGATTGGCTAGTTTGCAAATTTATATGTCATGTGAATCCAGCTAGTGGCTTGATTCAGTGTAATGACTGTCTGCATTCCTTAAACCCCATTCACACAAACCATGATTGAATATTTCTTTGATTGCCTATCTGAAATTTTATTTTACCTGAGTACTAGGACAGTAACATTACCAGGTTCTGAAGAAACCAGGTTCTAAAACAAATCCAAAATAGTTTGTGATGACTATTTCCAGGGGTGAGTTCTAAATTTTTTTACTACCTGTTCTGTGGGCGTGGCTTATTTTGTGGGCATGGCTTGATGGTCATGTGACAATTCTTTAGGATTTAGCAGAGGTACTGGTCTACCAGGTTTTTAACTGCTTGCTGAGCTGTACTGGTCTATTCATTTGTTTTTGGAGGCACTGGTCTACTCGTGTATTTTTGCAGGCACTGGTCTACCCATTTATTTTTGCAGGCACCGGTCTACACATTTGTTTTCTTTTAATACTGATCAGCTGTAGGGCGGCCCTTTGAAGCCCCGTGGCAAGAGTTTAAACAGGTTTTTTCCCTCTAGCTGATCAGCTGGGACTCAGGAGGCAGCAATAGATTGGGGGTGGGGCCAAATAAAAGGTAAGAATAATGCATGGGGGGTGGGGGGCGAGAACTGGTTCGGTGATGTCATATCGTCACCGCTACCGGCTTGGCAGAACCAGGCAGAACCGGGAGGAACCCACCACTGAGTGTTTCCCATTTTGGCAAAAACAAGTAACTGATTTTTTTGATCCAGTTTTCTTCCATGGAACATTGTAAATGGACGTTGGTCTTACCTCATACGTCCTTTCTCAGCATAGGGGAAATGTCAGTCAGAGTGGGGAGACGCTCCGTCCAGCGTATGACCGAGTCTGTCAGTTTAAAAGCTCCGCCCTCCTGGGCCGCCCCAGTTCTTCGGCGAGGGCGAAGGTGAAGACTCATCCGACGTGTCTTCCTGAAATGATAGAGAATTAGATTCCACCACCACCCCAGCTATCACCGGACCGGCTCACGAAGGATGGGGCTGACTGATGTTTCCCCTATGCTGAGAAAGGATGTATCAGGTAAGACCAGCGTCCATTCTCCAGCTAGAGGGAAAACATCAGTCAGAGTGGGGACATACCAAAGCTCAATGTCACCAGGGAGGGAGAAGAATAGGTCCAGTGCTCTTCAAGTGAGGTGGACCGACTGGAGGACCCGTCTGCCAAGCGCCACATCGGACGAAGCAAAGGAGTCAACTCTGTAATGTCTGACGAAGGGACTTATGCTCGTCCATGTGGCAGCTCTACAGACTTCCTCGAGGGATGCCTGCGTGGACCAGACGGCAGAGGTTGAGGTGCTTCTAGTAGAGTGCGCCATGATTCGGCATGGAGGAAGAGCGTCCAACTGGCGGTATGCCAAAGCGATCGTGGCCCTGATCCAGCGACCCAAGGTTGGTCCCGATACCCAAGAACCGATGGATGTAGGGTGAAAGGCTACGAATAGGGCCTCAGTCTTGCGATTAGAAGCTGTCTGGGCGATGTAAATTTTAAGAGCCCTGTGGACGTCCAGGGTCCGCAGGGCCACGAGCGTTCTAGCTGATGTGAGGGGTGCAGACAGAAGTCAGGGAGTACGAGCTCCTGTGCCCTGTGAAAGGGGTAATTAACTTTGGGTAGAAATGCCGGGTCCAGGCGGAGGACCACCCTGTCGTTATGAAAAATGCATAGGTCCACCTGGATGGAAAGGGCCGCCAGTTCTGAAATGTGGCGGACGGACGTAATCGCCACCAAAAAGCCACCTTCAAGGAGAGAAACCGAAGAGAGACAGTCTGAAGGGGCTCGAACGGAGGCGACATGAGGGCGGTAAGGACCTTATTAAGGTTCCAGGAGGGGAACCGATGGACGGTCGGAGGCCGTAAATTGGTTGCTCCCCGAAGGAAATTCCGTATGATAGGATGGCGAGAGATGGAGTCCATCGATCCACAGGCTAGGACAGAAGCAATGGCAGCTACTTTGCGTCGCAAGGTGTTTGGGGCCAGGCCCTTGTCGAGGCCACATTGAAGAAAGGTTAACACATGAATGATGGAGGCCGATGTTGGAGACTGGAACTGAGGAACACCAGGAAGCAAAGGCGCGCCAAGTGGTTGCATAAATACGGACTGTGGAGGGGCAGCGAGCAGCCTGGATTATAGAAATGACCTGCGGTGGGACTTTGGCCACAGTCAGGAGGAGCCACTCAATCGCCAGATGGTCAAGCAAAGCCAGGCCGGGTCCGGATGGAGAAGCGTCCCTTGAGACAGGAGAACCTTGGAGGCTGGAATTTGCCAAGGAGGGGCGACCGACAGGGACATCAAGTCCGCAAACCACGGTCACATTGGCCAATACGGGGTGATCAAGAGAAGTTGAGCTCTCTCCTCAAGAAGTTTCCGGATGACCCTGGGGAGCACCGGAAGTGGGGGGAAAGCGTACAGAAGGCCGGGAGGCCACCTGCTGCAGAGGGCGTCCTTGGTTTCTGCTTGCAGGTCCAGGAACCTTGAAAAGTAGTGGGGTAGTTGATGGTTTGTCCAGGATGCGAATAGGTCCAGGACCAGCATCCCGAACTTGGAGGCGATCTCCTGGAAGAGATCGGGAGAGATCGACCATTCCCCTTGGTCCACAAGCCTCCGGCTGAGGGAATCGGCTTGGACATTCGCTGAGCCCGAAATATGATCCGCCTTGAGGAAAGACAGGTGAGCTTCGGCCCAGAGCCCTAGGAGGCAAGCCTCTTCCATTAGGGCTCGTGATCGAGTGCCCCCCAGCTTGTTTACATGGGCCTTGGCGGTGGTATTGTCCGTTAGGACTAGGACATCTTTCCCTTCCACTAGGTTCTGGAAATGTAGCAGGGCAAGCTGAATGGCCCGCAGCTCCAACAGGTTGATGTTGAGGAGAGACTCTCTGGCTGACCACCGACCTTGGGCCATGTGGTGAAGTAAGTGGGCCCCCCAGCCCGATACCCTGGCGTCCGTGGTAAGTTGAACTCGCTGAGGCTCCCTGAAGTGAGATCCGTGGGACAAGGCATCTGAGGTCCACCAAAGGAGGGAGTGGAGTACCGGATCCGGTAGCTTGATGCGAAGCACTGAAGTGTCCTGTAGAGTTCTTTGAAAGGGCAGCAGCAGCCACTGAAGATCCCTGCTGTGTAATCGAGACCACGGAGTGATGCCAAAGGTAGACACCATCTTTTCCAATAGGCGGGAGAGGGTCAGAATGGATGCTGAACCTGAAGAAAGGCATTTGCGAGCCAGGGCTCGCAGGCTGGCCTGGCGTTTGGGTGAAAGAGACACTATAGACCATGTATTGGATATTGGAAATGAGCACCTCTGAAGGAGAATCTAAGGAATTGGTGGTGAGCGGGTAAAATGGGAACATGGAGGTACCCCTCCGTTAGATCAATTGAGGATAGAAAATCTGAAGGGCGAATCGATTCGAGAATTGAGGAGAGGGATTGCATCTTGAACGGATGATACTTAATAAGCCGGTTCAAGGCCTTTAAATCCAAAATGGCCCTCCAACCCCCCGAGGACTTTTTGACCACAAAGAGACGGGAGTAGAACCCCTGACCTTGCTGGGAAAGGGGAACACGCTCGATGGCAGCTATCTGTAGGAGATGGTCAATTGCGGCCGACACAAGGTCCCTTTTGAGTTTGTCCCGGGATACAGGACAGGGAAGAAAGTGGGAAGGAGGAGAGGAGGTGAATTCTAAGGTGAGACCCAACGAAATGGTGTTAAGTACCCAGGAGTCAGAAGTGGAGGCCTCCCCTGAGCAATAAATAAGGAGAGATGGGGGTGGGGCCAAATAAAAGGTAAGAATAATGCATGGGGGCGGGGGGGCAAGAACTGGTTCGGTGATGTCATATCATCACGGATACTGGCTTGGCAGAACCGGGCGGAACTGGGCGGAACCCACCACAGAGTGTTTTCCATTTTGGCAAAAACAAGTAACTGATTTTTTTGATCCAGTTTTCTTCCATGGAACATTGTAAATGGCAGAAATAAGTGGCAGCTCAGATAGATGCAAAAATATCTTAGCTTAATTAATTCTGGTATATTGGTTTGAAGTAGACTAACTTAAAACAACATTATTCTGGATGGTGTACAAAACTGATCAACAACAAACATAAAGCACACATTATCTCAATTAAAACAGATAACTAGAACACATGCTACATTTTCCAGAGTTCATCATTTAGGGTAAGAAAGGAAATAATTATGTCACTGCCAGTCATATATACTTCTGTCTATATGACTGTTTCTCGGAAGCATTTATAAAAGGTAAAGGTTCCCCTCGCACATATGTGCTAGTCATTCCCGATTATAGGAGGCGGTACCCATCTCCGTTTCAAAGCCGAAGAGCCAGCGCTGTCCGAAGACGTCTCTGAGGTCATGTGGCTGGCATGACTAAATGCCAAAGGCGCACGGAACGCTGTTACCTTCCCACCAAAGATGGTCCTTATTTTTCTACTTGCATTTTTTATGTGCTTTCGAACTGCTAGGTTGGCAGAAGCTGGGACAAGTAATGGGAGCTCACCCCATTATGCGGGCACTAGGGATTCGAACCACTGAACTGCCGACGTTTTGATCGACAAGCTCAGCATCTTAGCCACTGAGCCACCGCATCCCTTCAAGCATTTATAGCTCATTGTAATTAATTATAAAACAACAGCAGTTATTTTTATATTACATTTTTAAATGTAACATTGTTTATATCCAATGAACTGAATTTTTATAAGTTGAGTATTTTAATCTTGATATGTCTAGTTACCAGCAGATCCAAGTTTCAGTCTAGTATTCTTTAAGAAAGGTCACGACTCTTTGGAAAACTGAACATGAAAATGTTTTAGATGGAAAATTTTCTTTAACTTCTTATAACCTGCACTAATGACTCTCTTAGGGTTATTTTATTATCATGACAATGTCATTATTATTTGAATGGCACATTTGGTTGTTATATTAAGTTACTTTTTCTAAGTCAGTCAACAAAGATGGGTAATTTTACTTATTCACACATACTGGTGACTATCTCTTTATCCCTGTCCTGATAGTTTCTGTTTCATGGGATTCTATTGGTAATTATCTCATCATTATGGCACCTCATAAAACTAACTGCTTCATGTTAATTGTAATACTGGAACAACAGTTTTTGCTGACTGGGAATCTAGAGCAAATCAAAGAAATGAAATATTGCAAGATTTTAAGTGGGCCTCTTATCTGTGGAATCTCTGCAATTCACAGCAAACAAAGATGCAATCATTCCCTATATGATTCCAAAAGCTTGACCAGACTGAAGATGAGTAATTTTGGTTGAGTGTTATTCAGCTTCACACATACAATAATCATCTCAGAACTGTCCAACAAAATAGCTAATGGTATAAGCCATTCTATTGCAAGAAAGATTAATATAAATGACAACCAAATATGTACAACTCTATAACTTACAACCTGCATTTCAAATAATCAAACACACTATAGTTCAAAAACTAATAATACAGGTAAAGAAATAAAGAAAAATGAAAAATGAAAATTATATATGCCAAAAGAGTAAGACGTATAATCTTAAAATGACTTATTTTAGGCTAATGATTGTTTCTGGATCCAGTCCCAAGAATCAGCTCTTTCACAGGAATTTGCTTGAGCTGTTAAGCATTTTTAAGGAGGCTCTTTTGCTTTTCACTCAGCTATTTGGAGTTTAACAGATGATCTACAATAAACACTTTTCTGCCTTCCCACCCCTTCAGTGGAATGCTATTTTCAGAGGAGAAATCCCCAATCAATGGACTTTATGAAGGCAATGGAAGATTTATTTTAAAAAGCCGCAAATCTCTTTAAAGAAGAGAGGAAGATAAAAGATGTGATTGGCATGCAGGTCGTGTCTGCTCAAACTTTAGACTTGGATGGCATAATGGTATGTTAGAAAGACTTTGAGAAAAGGGGTAAAGAGATACTGCCTAGGGAACTTTAGATAAGAGAGGGCATAGCCTGCAGCTGCATAATGGGCAGAGAAAGAGGCTCAGAAGAGACCCTCCCTAACACCTCAAGCTGTAAAGGAGATACTGGGAGATTTGTACTGTCAGACTTGCAAAATTTTGTTAATGCAGCCTCACAATAAAGTAGAATTAGCTCATCTGGTCATGACTGTCTACCTGGGAAGGCTGACACATGAAGTGTCAGGAAATCTATGTATGTGTTCTGTATTGCCTTCTAAAAATGTGTTGGGTTCCCACCATAATAAACCCAAAGCTTTTCAAGAATGAGTGTGCATGCATGCATACATGTATGCATGCATGTGCTTGCATCCCCCCACTATTGTTTCTCCATTTTTAAAAATACAAAATCCAGCTGTTATATAGTCAAAACAAATTTCATCCCTGTAAATAAAGGCATTGTAGATATTGCTTAAATACCAGCTACATTCCCTCCCCACATTCCCCCTTCTCAGTTTTAATCAATCCCAGTTTCTGGAATTTCCTGAAATCCTTTTTTTTTTCTCCAAAAAAGACTTCCCTGGTGTCAGTTTTACTTTCTTTTTTCTTAATGCTTAGTCTAGCATTAATTTTTATGCCATTGTGTCTGGTTATTTTTACTGAGTTTTTTTTTTTTTAAATTGTGACTACAGTAAAGCTGATCATGTTAACTTAAAGAACAACTATAAAAAAAATGAAATGAAAAATGAAAACATCCTGCAACTGGAAGACTGAGTTTTAGTCCTGCCTTATGAATGAAAGCTGGCTGTATGACTTTGGACCAGTCACTCACTCTCAGCCCTACACACCCCACATGGCTATTGTTGTGGGGAAAATAGGAGGGAGGAATATTGCTCCCTTGAGTTACATGTTGTAGGAAGGAAAATCCAGTCTGGTTCCAAGCCGGGAGAAAGGTGCTGGAAATAAAATGGAGGCTGACTGCATGGGGGGAAAAAGTTTTTTTGGTTTCCAGAAACTTCAGTGACAACAGCAAATGTTTTTGGGGTGGCTGACCAAATGGCTGAATGAGTGATGGATTTTATAGGGTTCTGATTGAGATGCTCCAGGGGTTGTGCAATGTAGTGAGTCTTGTGTCTTTTGCTATTCTAATGGTGGTAGGTTAATTCTATTATTAATCCCATTTGTCAGAAATTATGAGGTGAGGCAAGAATCCTTTCTCTTAACTGATTTATAATAGTTTTCTCCTGTTAGAATGGCTGGAGAAAAGTTGTAACCAGAATTGCAATTTGAACTGGGAAACTGGCAGATCTGAAAACAGCACCAATTACCTATGGAAGAGAACATTTGAAGCTCAGGGTTGAACTGTGGGGTCCTTGGTACTCTCTGAGCTTGATTGTTTTCTTGCAGACAATTCATTACTAAACTAGACAATATCAGTGCAGAAAATAACCAAGTTCAGAGAGCATGAAGAACTCTACAGTTCAAACTGAGCTATAAATATTCTCTTCCATTGGTAATTGTTTGATTGTTTCCTTGCAGACATTTCATTACCCAACTAGATATCATAATCAGTGCACTGATGTTACCTAATTTGATAATAAAACAAATCCAAGAATACATCCAAATTTAGAAAGCACCAAGGATTCCATACAGCATCAAATGTCAGTAACAGAAAATGAAATGACAGTTGTTCTCATTAGAAATCAGAAGATATCCTTTCAGTAGACTCAAGCAGAAGACTTCCATGTGTGTTCAGATTACACCTCCTTGTGCTGCCAACTAAAATGGTGAATGGAGAATTTCAAGACGCATAGTCCCAATATTCCAGAGACTATATTAGGTTGGGAAATGCTGCATCATATGTATATTTAATACTTAACAGAGAGACCCAACATATAAATGAGAATCATGCTTTCCATTATCAATTATATTACTAATATTATCACTGCCATCACTAATAATCACTAATTTTCAAATAGATCCCAGGGCTACCCTTATATTTGAAAAGACATAGTAATTTCCCCTCCCCCCACATAAAATTATGTGAGAGTAATGCATTTGTAAAGGACAAAAACATTTTAAACCCTTCATAATTTTTAGCTTTTATTTCCCTACTTTCAGATGTGCTCATTTATAAACCTTGGATATATTGGTTTGATCCCGAAGTGCATACTTTAATTCCAACTACATGCTAGTGAAAGCATTGCCACAAATACATAATTGATTAATCTGTTTTCCTATCCTGAATTAATTTCTAGGTCTGTAGTTGTTTTGATATTCTCTTTTAAAAATTGAATAAGCCATCACAATAAATTTCACAAAGCAACAGTTCACTTTGTGAAATTCCCGGGGGAGATACATACTTTGCTACAGTAACTGATTTGACAATAGTTCTCCACCTGTACTGTAGATAGAAGATCATGTAAATGTAATTTTGATTTCTTTCTTTTTGAAAGAATTATTTGTATTGTTTCACTGAAATGACACAGCTCAAAAGGAAGTTATTACTATAATCATGGAAAATTCAATTTGTAGAAGAAATTTTGGAAAGACTGATGGACAATGGAGGCTCATATATTTACATACCAATGTAAACTGTTGGATGAGAGTGAGGAGATGGAGGATGGGGAGCTAAAAATAGAATTATATAGTATCTTTCAAGATAGCATGGATATCTGCTGGAATATTGAACAGGACTGTTGCAACATTTTGTATAACACAAAAGAAGACCTTGAAACTAACTCTAGCTTCGCCTTCATTCGTATAACTAATTTGTTGCAAGTTAGTCTTCAAAGCACGGTTTTGGTATTCCATTCACTCTTGTCAGAAATCTGTGTCAAGCAGATACTATCAGCCAAGGCTGGCAAAATCAATGCATGAAGGCTGAAGCTAAGGCAGTTAAAAAGCCAAGAGAAATTTAATGAACCAGAGGAAAACCTCAGGAAAAGACTCCAAAAGTGAGAAGGTGCTTATTTGTTCGGGGACTTGTTAAATTGTTGATACATGACAGGAAAAAAGGATGATCCTTTGATCATTTTGTCCTTTTCATATTTACTGGCATGGCTATGCAGATTTGAAGATACATTCACAAAGAAGACAGATGAAATAACATTTCATTGTAAATCAAATTACTTCAGCTTGATATTTTGTCTATAATAACAGGTCAGACTAATACATAAATAACTGTATATTTTATACTGTTGGGGATTATAAATATCAGGGATTTTTTTCTTTAGTGTAGACTTTTTCTTTCTCTCTCTAATCATATTACCTGTTTTTTCTGGATTTCTAGGAATCAAATTTTATAGTGTCTTTGGTCAGCATTTTCTATACTTGTCCTCAAATTCATCTTTAATGAAACTATTTTGATGCACTGGGGAAAGTTGCAATTATGTGATAAACTGCACCATTTAAATATATATATATCATTATTTGAAACATCATAATTTTCCTAACCTGAAATAGACTATTCCTATCTGACACTATATTCTATTGATACATTATTAACATTCTTGCAAATGCAACCCAGGATCATAAAATTGGAAGTTATCATAGAGTCCAGCCCAGTGGCCTGTGCAGGATCCACTAGACCCATGATGGCGAACCTATGGCACGGGTGCCAGAGGTAGCACACAGAGCTGTCTCTGTGGGCATGTGTGCTGTTGCCAGTTGCTCTTCTGGGTTCCATTGCGTGCATGTGCCTCGGACAGCGGCATCAGCGCTTCCAGGTTCTGATGCTCCAGTTTCGGCACTCAGTGCCGAAAAGGTTAACCATCACTACACTAGACAAATGAATCTCTGACAGATGACCATCTATTCTCCGTAGAAAGTCTTCTAGCAAAGGAGAATTTACCACCTCATTCTAATGAGGCAAACCATAATATTGTTGCTTTTACTTTAAAATACTATGTGCTTTACTGAAATATATGGTGAAGAGATATATTGAGACATCCTTTGTAGATTCTGGAAATAAGAAAATTATGGATCTCTTGGAATTTGCCATTAGCTTCACTGAGAGGTGGATTGTTGTTCGTGTTATTACAATACTTCTCCATTTTCAGAATGCATTAGTGAAAATGGTGAACACATTTAGAATGCATTAAGAAGGAAGACAATATACAATGTCTTGTCCATTTATACAGCAGGGCAGAGAACATTTATCTTTTTCTAAATATCATGTAATAGGCCTGTGATACAGGCACTCTCTTTTTCTACTTCTTTTGAAAGGAAACAACACCTTCATTTGTCTGCTCTAAAGATACATACTTTTAAAAGAGGTAAAATTACATGTTACTATGTGGACAAGCAGACTGGTGCTGAAATAGTGTAGTTACAGTTGTAAAACTGCAGAGGGACTTTGCTTGGCTTAAGGCAGGCACAGTGCTCAGTTTCTAGAGGCATGTTTGCATTATCGAAACAAAGCATTCTGGTTTTGCAAAGGATTGAGATATGGCTGGTCTAATTTGATCAAGCACCTCAGTTTGAATTTTATCCCAGTTAGATTTCAGAATTAGTTGCCCTTGGAAAGTATTCTGAAATTACACCCCCTTGTATTTTTTTAAAAGCACAGAGATAAACATTAATTCAATTGGCTTCCAGTTGACCTCCAGGTTCAATTCGAAGTGCTAATTATGACAGATTGCTTGAACCTCCCCAGCCCCAGGCTGAAATAAGGAACCCATGATCTAAGACGACATGAAGAATCCTATACATCTATTTTTGCGTCCAAAAAATAAAGACAAAATAAATGCAGAGGTATAATATCTTTCCCAGTATATTAAAAATTCACATGATTTTGGGTGGTGTTGGAAAGTTAAAAAAGATGAGTTGTAATCTTCCCAAAACATAACCCTGTCTATTTGTAGGACATCATTAAACTGTTCTAAAAATCCATCCTAAAATAACAAATAAAAAGTGTTACCCATGCTACTAAAAAGTTTTTTGTGTGTATGCATATGTATGTATATATGTATATATAACACACACACGTTCTGTCACCAAAAAATAGTTTGTTATGTAAGAAAGTGAGAGAGTTTTGTTTTTTCCCTTCTAGAACACCAATTATGCTACTCCCTTCAAAATGAAATGAAAACAGCTCCATCTGTTAGAGTACAGTCACAATAATATTTTTAACAATTAGTTTTATTATAGCATAATAAAGACATAAGTAATGCATATTAGTTCAGTACAGTGACATTTATATAGTATTAATTGGAGATTATATTTTACCATTGCCTTCACCTGCACAGTAGTGAAATGATGACAGTACCATTATTACTAAAGTGATTACAGGTAGTTCTCAATTCATAGCTATTCCTTCAGCGACTGTTTGAAGTTATGATAGCGCTGAACAAATGTTGTTTATGACTGGTCCTCAGAATTCCAAACATCCCTGCACTCTAATCTGTGTGTTTGTCAACCAGATCACATTTATGACTGGTTACATTGCCCCAGGATCACATGATCACCATTTGTGACTTTCCCTATTGGCTTTCTCAGAAATTTAATGTGGAAGCTAGCAGGGAAGATTGAAAGTAACTGGGGTAAGTTTCATCCAGTCACAACTTTTCTTTGCACTTGCGCTGAGCCAGCCACTCACACACCCTTGCCTCTCTCTCAGCCTTTCCAGGTAAACCAGGCAGGAAACAAGACTAGATGAACTAATTCTACTTTATTTTAAAGCTACATTAACAGAATCTTTCAAGTTTGAAGGTACAAATGTTCCATTGCCACATTTTACTACTTGATCTATTAAGCCGAGTCCTTCTTAAGCTTCTTTTCCTGACCATGCACAACAAATTCCTAGGCAGCATCTCTTTCCCTTTTTCTCCAAGGTAATTTACACATTCTATTAAATCCATGCACTCTTGTGTGCCGTTCCTGGGCCTCATCACACATCCCTTGCACCTCCTCCACAACCTCAGGTGTGCTTCTCTTGCACCTTGACACTCTAATGCATCATCCCCAACCTTCCTTGCATCAAACACTTACACACCCTTCCTCAGCTGTGCTGCACCTTTCTCAAGCACCCCATCCGCATCTCTTTGTGCACCCTTCCCAAGCCTCGTTGCACATCTCTCACATACACAAACAACTTTGCCATATCTCACTCACACCCTTGTTCACCCTCCCCCTTGCACTCTCATGCACCTTCCTGAGTCCCGCTATGCTTCCCTCACACTCCCACACTCTTCTCCACCCAACAGAAGCTACTTATCTGCCTGTTGGCCTGCTTGCAAGCTGCCTGGAATTTGCAACTTCCTGGTGGCTTCTCAACAACTTGGTTGTGGGAAGCTGGCAGGAAATTGCCTCAGCTAGCAATCATGGGATTCAATTAATAACAGCAAGTGAGTCTGCAAGGATTGTAATAACTAAGCAATGCAGGCAAGCTTTATGACTGCATCACTTAGTAATGGAAATTCCAATTACAACTTCTGTCATAAGTCAAGGAGTACCTATATCCCCTTCCACTATCTTCCTATATTGTTTGCTTTAGTTGGGCAGATGGGATGACCTTTGTTCTTTGGGCAACCCTGCTAAAATTACATATTCATATAAACTCCAGCCATTCTTCTCTCAACTCAGGAATAGCCCGACTCCTTCCCTTTACCATAATGACAGCTTGAGAGTGTAGTAGCTAATACAATTCATATATTTCTTGCTTCAAAATACAATGCATTCAGAATTTAGAAAGGAGAATGAAGTCTGGATGCAGATAATCAAAAGTCAGAATTTGTGCTTCATGCAACACTCAATAAAATTAACTCTTAAATATTGCAAATCTCATGAACTCTCTTAATCCACTGACAAGACATGTAAGTGTGCATGTAAATGTAAGGTATATATATACAGTATTATAAATTGCATTTGAACTGAGAGAGAGAAAGAGAGAACCTTGACTTACAACCACAATGGGGACCAGAATTTTCATTGCTAAGCAAAGAAGTTGTTAAGTGAGTTGTATCCTATTTTACAACTTCTGCCATGAGGGTGGCAGTCTTGAAAAATGAAATATAAATAAAATAAAAAGTGAATTGCATGACTGTTAAGCAAATCTGGCTTCCCCCATTGGCTTTGTTTCTCAGAAGCCAGCTGGGAAGTTCACCAATGGTGATCACATGACTCCAGGATGCTACAACCATTGTAAATAAATGCCGTTTGGAATTCTGATCACATGATTGTGGGGATCCTGCAATGGCAGTAAGCAGGGGTGGGTTCTAAATTTTTTTACTACCGGTTCGGTGGGCGTGGCTTATTTTGTAGGTGTGGCTTGGAGGTCATGTGACTAGGTGGGCGTGGCTAGCTGGTCAGAGTCATTTCTGGAAGGTCCTCGCACTTACGACCAGTCCTCGCACTTACGACCCGACTCATTTGTTTGCTATTAACACTGATCAGCTGGCTGTAGGACGGCCCTTTGAAGCCCCGCGGCAAGAGTTTAAACAGTTTTTTTCCCTCTAGTCATCAGCTGGGACTCAGGAGGCAGCAATAGATTGGGGGTGGGACCAAATAAAAGGTAAGAATAACATGGGGGGGCAGGGGGGGAGAACCGGTTCAGTGACGTCATATCGTCACCGCTACCGGCTCGGCTGAACCGGACCGAACCGGGAGGAACCCACCACTGGCGGTAAGCCTGTAGATTGGTTGCCATTTTCTTTAGTGCATTCAAATGTCACTGCATAAATGGTTGAAAGTCAAGAACTATCTGTACAGGATATAGATCATATAAAGACCAATATTTTGAGCAGTCTCCCTAGACATATTAAAATAATTTGATCCAACTATATTACAGTCTAACCCGAATGAAAAATTATCTCCATTTTATATTACCCAGCGGATAGTTTTCACTAGGAGCCTGTGATGTGATAATTTCATAATTTCTCTAGTTATCATAAAATCTACCAAGAATTTATAAATGCTACAAATTCTTCATTAATATTTTAAAAATTAAATTAAATATTTCTTGGTTGAAGAGCCAATCTGCTTTGGATTTGGGTATTTTTTTCTGACCATTTTCACTTCTTGCTCCTTCTGAATTTATTGACAGCAGCCAGTTTAATAGCTAAGCATTACTAAAGTAAGTTAATTGATCGGTAGGCCTTAAGTGTAAATAGTCTATGTAATGTGCTAATTTCCAGTACTATGCAGGCATAATTTGATGATTAACCTGGGAACAGTATGCTGCATAAGATTACGTAAAGTAGAGACAGATTTCATAAGGAAGAGATAGCAATGTCAAACAGGCATCCAAGGAAGAAAACTGGTCAACTATTAACCTGCTGATAAATTGAATTGACCTCATTCTTGAAGAGTTTTTGCAAGATACACAAATAGATGTCTTGTTGTAGACAGTATTAGGTTCTCTACACAAAACTGAGTCTCCCCAAAGCAATTCAGTGACCAAAGGACACTCTAGATCTCTCTTCATGCCAGAATCCCTTTCTCAGGCAATTGACTCATCTTTATATGCTGGCAGCTGTATATGAGGTCAGATGCTCTTTTCAAGTGGACATATTTATACTTTTTCCAGCTGTTGTTGAAAATATGTCTTTTTCCTCCCTGTTTTCTGCTGTTTCTATTATTTTTGTCCTCTGGAATTGGGAAAGAAAATCCATGATGGGATGATCAAGGTCAAAACTACTATACAGATGTAAAACCATCCACTTCTTCTCTATCTTTTTCCCATCTTTACTTTAGGGTAACTATGCCAGAAAGATGAAATGCAGAGCAATCAGAGAGGCAAAAACAGGAAGTCTTTGATGTTCTAATTGGAAGTATTCATTTGTAAACCTTTTTCTGGCTTTGATATGGTACCTGACAAAATGTGTCTTCTCATGTGTTCCTATAGATAGTCTAAGCCACGGGTGTCAAACTGACGGTGTCACATTGCTGTCATGTGATGTTTCATGATGTTTTTCCCGTTTGCGGAGCTGGAGTGGGTGTGGCCTGCATCTGATGCATTCGGCCTGTGAGCCACCAGTTTGACACCCCTGGTCTAAGTTATCTATAGGAACACATAAGATAAGATAAACTATAGGTATTTTCAGAGACTCTGTTCTGGGTACTTCCCCTGCTGAAGTTTAAAGTGAAAGGCTCTATTGGAGAGAGTGTGAGTTCTTCCTGCTTGTGCCAACATTAATTTTAGTGGTAGTCCTGCCTAGCCTTGTTGTGTCAACATTATTGTGCTTTCAGTGGTAGGCAAGGACAGTTATATTTTATCAGTGCTCTTCACAGCTCAATGAAGTATTTTCTTCCTATCTGTGAACCAGCAGAAAATTAAATTGGCACACATTTTGCTGTCTCTATTATTTCAAACTTCATCTCTTCTGGCTTGCAGATGTAGGATATTTTTTTGTTCCATTTCAAATAGGTAAAATGTAGTTTTTCCAACCCTTTTCAATATCTTGGTTGGGCAGAGGAAGGCGGAAACCATCAGTCAGATCACTGTTGTGATTGCTGATGTTTTTAGCAGATAACTGAAATCAAAAATTTAGCCATCTGTCAAATCTTGCTACTTCTTCACTTTTCACTCCCCAGTGTGGGGAGCTGATACTTATGCTGGAAAAGGTAAGAGGAAAGAAGGAGAAGAAACTCTTTGCCTGCCAGGAGACTAAGCCAATCCCTAGCTTAGAGATCTGAGTCAGCTGAAATAGCTGCTATGAAAAATAGCAAAAAAATAGCCAGACAGAATGAAAAGGGCAGAATCAAACAACATGCCAAAAAGATTATGTACAGTTACTATAGTATGTTCATATTTATTTAGATTTGTTGGCCATCAAACCTGAATGCCCTCTGTGGCATAAAGAATAAAACCAGTAAAAGCTCATTTTCTGTATGTGATTTAGAGAATAAAACCAGTAAAAAAATGAAACCAATAACAAACTATGCTGGCAAATATAGCATATTGCGGGGAAACAGCACTAGATATCGATCTTCTATTGTTCACTACAGGTAGTCCTCAACTTATGACAATTGAGCCTAAATTTTTGTTAAGTGAATTTTGCCCGATTTTACGACCTTTCTTGCCACATTTAAGTGAATCACTGCAGTTGATAAACTAGTAACCCAGTTGTTAAGTGAATTTGGCTTCCCTATTGACTTTGCTTGTGAGAAGGTCATAAAAGAGGATCACATAACCTTGGGACACAGCAACAGCCATAAATATGAACCAGTTGCCAACCATCCAAATTTTGATCACATGCTCATGGAGATGCTGCAAAGCTTGCAACTGTGAAAAATGGCCATAAGTCACCTTTTTCAGTGCTGTTATAACTTTGAATGGTCACTAAATGAACTGTTGTAAGTCGAGGACTACCTGGAGTTGGAATCACAAATTCATCCTGACTTCTGGCCTGTTTGAAAAGCAATGGTTTTAGAGCTTTTCTGCAAAATAGCAAGATTAGACCCAGATGAATTTCCAGGGTGATGGTACCCCGAGGAATAGAGTAGTAATAGTAACAGAGTGCTCATGGCCCATAAGATAGCATTGTTTAACTGTTGGGACTCAGAGATTGCCTGCACTTCCTGATTAAAAGCATGACTAACATTCAAATGTTTTCAGTTGCAATTACAGAATGTGGACTTTGGAATGGTTCATTAAAAACCTCTAAAATTCAAAAAGCAATTCCAGAACTTCAAACAGTAGTTCTTCCACAGCTAATCTTGTCAATTGCAGATAGGATAAGATAGAAAACATACGTAGTTTGGGAGATTCATTAGGAGGGCAGATTATGCAGCAAATAAAGTAAGCAGTATAAAGAACAGTTTCACCTTCAAACAAGGTGCTTTGTATTTTGAATCGAATCACTGAATTCACTGTAAAAACAACTTCTGCAGCCTCCTCCCCACCTATTCCATTAATGCCACTGCATTGCAATATCATAGAAGGAGAGTACAAATCTTAAATTTCTTCTCAGGAGTAAAACAAAAGATATTTTCTTTGAAGTGAAGTAATTAAACTCAACTCTGTGTGTGTGTGTAAACTAATTCAGATTTATTTTTCTTTCAATTGGGGAACATGATGAGGACCATATTCATACAATGCACTGAACTGCAAACTAGCCAGTCATGTTAGCCTTTTAGTCCAGCATGTTGTGTGAATGTAGGGAGTCACCTATGTGTGAGTTGGGTGGCTATATAAATTTATTATATAAACAAACAAACAAACAAACAAGTGCTATATTAAATGAATCCTATTTAAGGAAACTATGGGTTAGTGTGTTATATGAACAGAGATAGTGTAGACCAGTGGTTCTCAACCTGTGGGTCATGACCCCTTTGGGGGTCGAACGACCCTTTCACAGGGGTCGCCTAAGACCATCGGAAAACACATATTTTCAATGGTTTTAGGAATAATTTTATGGTTGGGGGGTCACCACAACATGAGGAACTGTATTAAAGGTCGTGGCATTAGGAAGGTTGAGAACCACTGGTGTAGATAATTTGATTGCAGTTGTTCTGTGTCTGATTTTGGTACCAAGGCACTACTTTATATAAACAGAAGAAAGCCCATGTAGTGTTTTCAGTAAAGCGATACTATACATGACTATGGACCAAGTAGGAAAGGGCTCTCTACAGATCTCTAAGTCAATACAAAGCAATGTCACTGTAAATTTGTAAATTTGCTGACCCTGTTGCCAAGCCTTATCCTGCCTCCATCGTGTCTGATACATGACACTGACAATTGTATTGTCCAGATTAATGAATAAGTTGCTGCTACTTTACTATTATGGCTTGTCACCAGCCAGTGAGGAAAACTTCCATAACCTGGTATTGCAACAGAGACAGGTAGGTCCCCCTATAATTCATATTGAGTTTTATTTTATAATATCAGTGATTTGAACTGATCATAGTTTCATTCAGTAGTAACTGGTGATCAGAAATTGAGCCTCTGGTTATTCCAGTAGGAGATCTCCAGATTCAACTCTTTGCCCATTACTATTTAACATGTATATGCTAAGACAAAGAGTAATACATTTACTTGTGAGCTCCAATGCTACTAATTAATATTCCCAGATTATTTTATATGAGCTAAACCATAATGTGACAACTACAGGAAGACTATAAAAATCATTGACTACAATGACTTGTAGAGAGGCAAAAAGTAGCATCATAGAGTGCTAGAAGGAAGTGCAACAGAAAAGAAGGCTCTTGAAAGTTCTCATGAAAGCTGATACCACTACAACCAATCATATATTAACTGAAAAAAAAACATAGGCACTTCTGTAATTATCTTTTTGCCTCAAAAGTAGCTATCCCAAAATACTACTGTTCAGAGCGCTAGTCATTAATGCCAAAAATTGAAAACAATGCAATTAGTTTGCAATCAGGCAAAATCCTAGGACTGGACTCAACCATTTCAGAAGTTTACTAAACATATGGAGAAATGCCAGCAAAACTACTAAACAAGCTTTTCAATGACTGCTTAGATGTAGGAGGTATCCATAAGCTATGGAAATCTTCAAAAACAATATATTCATCAAAACAGAAGATCCCCAAAAGATTACAAACTATTGCCCAATCTGCCACCTTTCTACATCCTTCATGCATGTGATTGGAAAAATACCTGCATGAGCATCAGCCTTGGGAGTAAGCTGGTTTACGTAAAGACTATTCAATCAATCAACAAGCACTTATATAAGATCAGCCAGTTCATAGAAGAAACATAAGAAGTCCACCAGTTCCTATGTCTTTTCAGTTTGTTGACAATGTACAAGCATTTGATAGTATAGAGACTAAAATGCAGTTGTAAAAATATTTTAAAAATGAAGGCGTTAATAAACAATATACCTGGCTATTACAGAAAATAATTTATTTTATTTATTTTTATTTATTTAATTTAATTTATATACCGCCCTTCTCCCGAAGGACTCAGGGCGGTGAACAGCCATAATAAAACAATGTACAAAATAGAATTTAAAAGCAGATTAAAATAATTAAATCATAGGCCGAATTTAAAACTCTCATTTTAAAACCAATTTTAAAACCCCATTAAAACCAAATCAAAATCATTTATCCCATCAGAGCGGCTTGCTGGAATAACAGGGTCTTCATTGCACGACGGAAGGCGCGGAGGTCAGGGATCCTTCGTATGTCCGGGGGTAATTCATTCCAGAGGGTAGGGGCCCCCACAGAGAAGGCTCTCCCCCTGGGGGTTGCCGTCTACATTGTTTGGCTGACGGCACCCTGAGGAGGCCCTCTCTGTGTGAGCGTACCGGTCGGTGGGAGGCTATCGGTGGCAGAATGCGGTCTTGTAGATAGCCAGGTTCTAAGCCATGGAGCGCTTTAAAGGTGGCAACCAACACCTTGAAGCACACCTGGAAGACCACCGGGAGCCAGTGCAGCTCATGCAAGAGGGGTGTTACATGGGGGCGACGGGTCGCCCCCATTATTACTCGCGCGGCCACATTCTGGACCAGTTGGAGCCTCCGGGTGCTCCTCAAGGGGAGCCCCATGTAGAGAACGTTACAATAGTCCAGACAGGAAGTGACGAGGGCATGAGTGACTGTGAGCAAGGCGTCCCGATCCAGAAAGGGGCGCAACTGGGAAATCAGGTGAACCTGATAAAAAGGCCCCCTGGCCACGGCCGTCATATGATCATCCAATGACAGCCGTGAGTCCAGGAGGACCCCCAAGTTGCGAGCCCTCTCTGAGGGGGGTAAGATCTCATCCCCAATAGTCAGCGATGGTGTGAGCTGGCTATATCGGGACGCTGGAAACCACAGCCAATCAGTCTTGGATGTGTCTGAGCCTGTTCCTCCCCATCCAGATCCGCACGGCCTCCAGGCAACGGGACATCACGTCAAGGGCATCATTGGGGAGGCCTGGGGTTGAAATGTACAACTGCGTGTCATCGGTATACAGTTGACACTTCACCCCAAAGCCACGGATGATCTCACCCAGCGGCTTCACATAAATGTTAAACAGGAGGGGCGAGAGGACCGATCCCTGCAGCACTCCACAAGTGAGGAACCTCGAGGTCGACCTCTGCCCTCCCGTCAACACAGACTACGTACGGTCAGAGAGGAAAGAGGAGAACCACCGTAAAACGGTGCTCCCCACTCCCAACCCCTCTAGCCGACGCAGCATGATACCATGATCGATGGTATCAAAAGCCGCTGAGAGGTCTAGGAGGACCAGAACAGAGGAGCAACCACTGTCCCGAGCCCTCCAGAGATCATCAACCAATGCGATCAATGCCGTTTCCGTGCTGTAACCCGCCCTGAAGCCCGACTGGCACGAATTGAAGACTGCTTAACCAATGTTATACAATTTATCCATCCAATGAATATCCAAGGATCCAAAAAGGTGACACAATCTTCCCAAAGCATTTCACAGCAGCTTTTGAAAAGATCTTCAGAGGGCATAATTGGGAAGAAAGAAACATTAAAATAGACAATGAAAAGCTAACTCCCCTTTGGATCAACAATAATTGTGATTGTTAGTGTTGAGGAAGCTGAAAAAGTGCTTAAATGAGCTGAACGAGACAAGTAAAGATCAATAGAAACAAAGCTCAATATGTACTCTACCCATTCTGCCAATACCATGAAATGAAACTTGGATATGTGAAGCAAGAAGAGGTGAACACATATATCTCTGCCAAGAACTCAATTTAGTCAACAGAGTTGACTGAGAAATATCACACAAAAGAAAAGCAGCATGAGTTAGCTTTAGTCACATAAAAAGAATTCTCCAACAAATTGGCTACCTTAAGAAAAGGAGCAAACACATCCAACACCATAATCTTCCCAGCAATCCTCCATGGATGTGTCAGTCCTTTGAGGTAGCCCTTGCCTTCTCCATAGGGCTGCAACAGAAAGACTGAGGTCACTCAGCTGCATTTGTGTCTAAGGCAGGACCAGAAATCACAATCATTTGGTTTTTAGTTTAGTGCTTTAAGTATCACACCTAACCTGCACTCATATCCTTGCTTAATTGAATTTATTTATACTAAAGTTTCTTTAAACTCAAGCTGTATCATCTTAATTATATCACTTTTTGAGTTTTATATTGTTATAGTAAAATTAGTGCTGTTGCTTTTAGATTTATTGAAGTGCTTGTTGAAAATAACATGGAATTCCTATCCAGAGTTTGAGAGGCTATTATCTAGTTGGTAAATTACTATTTGACTGGAAAAATAAGTGGCTACCCATTATTCTGCAAAAAGCCTTAACAATCCAAACTTGTTCTGAATATTTAAAATTTCTTTCAATTGTTTGTTATGGATACCTTCTTAATTATTAAGTGTGTTAATTGTAGCTTTTTCTCCAGAATTAATTCTAATAATGCAGGTTCGTGAATTGTCAGGAAGGGATAGAAATTTGGCCCTACTATTTAACAAGTTTGCACATTTTTGTGTTCACTTTTAGAAGTTAGCAATTCTTCTTCTGGCACCGAGCTGACATTTCTATTCTATTGCTTAATTGTAGACATATCTTGATCATCTGGTTCTACTAGTCAGCTAGTTGAGGCATTTTTCTTGTAGAATTTGTGTGTGTGTGTTGGAATCAGATTTTACTTACAGATTTTAACCTCTTTGATACTTTTTTTCAGTCTTGGTGAAATGCATTGCTAATTTTTTTTTTTTACTTCAGGTTGTTAGATATTCTGACATTCTGATTAATTTGAATAAAGAATTAGTAACTTACATTCAATGTTCTATTTAAATGATGAGAAGTAAACGTCTTAAGAAAGTCCAGTTGCCTCTTGAAAAAGCACCTCTGGGACATGATACCCTGTACTTTCTAGCAACACTTACTGCTCATCCTGCTGAATTGTACAAGAAAGGGCTCAACTTTTGGCTTGTCAATCTGCTTTGTCTTTTTTAAGAACCCAAAAGTTACCAATCTGACCGAAGTAATATATTTAAAAACTCCTGATCCCTGCTTGATGATGACATCAGAACTAAACAAAGTTCATTTTAGGATCCTTCCATCTTAAAATCGATTTTCGTTTCTGCAATCCTTCTGATCTGGGGCAGGGGCAATTCTGAACGCCATAAACCGATTAAACTGAATAATGTTCGAGATCGCTCAGACCTAGCTCTACATCCCGCTCCATCGCCTGCTGCGCCAGAAACAAATACGAGACTGTGGCCGATACCGCCTCACGCAGAGACCCTTCCGCTCCTCCCTTTTCGCTTTTTCCCGGCCGGGGCTTTCAGGAATCAAACGATGGCAGTTGCAGTTGCGCAGTCCGGTCGCTAGGAGGCCTCTGCGAAGGACCGGCCTGCTGCTACTGCTGCCGCCGTCGCCGCCGCTTTGGGCGGGTTGGAGTATCAGCTGACTCTCCTTCTCCTTTCCGAAGCTCCGCTAACGCTGCTGCTGCTGCTCTTGCAGCTCGGTTTTCATTCCTCAGCAGAGCGAGGAGGCGAAGCGAGGCGACTGGGCGGATATCTTTCAGCTGTCTCCGTATATATTTTAAAACTAGTGCCTGAGCTCCAGCGTCCTTAGCTGCTGCTTTTGCCCGCGATGCTGCCGCATTTAGCTTTTCTGCTCCTGGGAGCCTCTTGGACAGCGGGAGCTTTGGAGGTAAGCGGCTCCCCATTACCTTCTCCCTGTTGCTATGACAAGAAAGTCTTTGTTCGCCGAGAGCCTCCCGCAGCTTTAAGCTGGGGCTTCGCCCCGAAACTGGCCGAAGAAAGCGGCCTGCTGAGGCTCGAGAAGAAAGGGTGTGTTCCTCGATCCGCGCCTCTTCAGAAATCCCTGCTTCAGCCTGAACAATGGAGAGAGGAGGCTGGGCGGGCTGGGACGAGCCGCTTCCAAAAATGCCTCTCTTGCTCACTTGCGGGTAGCTTTGGGCAGCCTTTCAGCGAGCGTCCGTCGACTCTGGGGCGCTTCCGAAAGGTGGAGAGAAGGGAATCTTGCCTCTTCTCTGTTACTTAGGAAGCGGGCAGTCTCTGGGATGGGAAAGAAAAGGGGGCGCGAAGGGGGAGGGCGAGGCCCCTTGTTTCTGCCTTGCATCCATCCTTTCTGGAATGCGCCAACTTGGCATCGGTGGATTCGATGCTTTGCTTTGCAAAGATGAAAGGGGAGGGGGCAGGAGGGGAGATGAGTTTCATGTCTGTCGCCGGCCGCCGTGTGGTTTTTTTCCCGTTTTTTTGGTTGTCTTTACGCTTCTTCTGTGTTGTCTGGTGTGGCCGATCTGGGGGAGGAAATCGAGAAGTGGGGGGGGGCGTCGCCTGTGATGCTGGGGCCGGGAGACCCCATCCTCCGGCTAGGCGGTTGTTATCGCCCGCTCATCACTGCTTTCCCCCCCCCCCCCACCTCTTCCTCGCCTTCACAGGGAATGCAAACAAGAGGCGCTCGTTTTGGGGATTGTCCCTCACTCCCGCCGTGCATGGTGGAGGGGGGTGGGAGGAGGAGGAGGAAGTTCTCTCGGCTCAGGTGCCTGTGGCTCGGGCAACTTCAGTACTAAGGCATTAATGCGTTGCGGCTCCTGCGGAACAGCCCCCTCCCGCCTTTGGGTAGGGGGGGGCTTTCCTCCCACCAACTGCGACCCTCTCTGTCCCTCCGTGTTTCCCAGTCAGGGAGAAAAAGGGGCATTATGATGGGGCCTCCCTCCGTAATAAGGTCGTCTAGTTTATCCTGGAGTGCGTTGAAGGTTTGGGAGGCAGGACTGGGAGAGGTTGGGGGAAAGCAGAAATCTGCCCAAATCCCCCAAGAGGGTTTCCTTCGGTGTGGACATGAAGCGCTTCGTACACCGAGAGGCTTTCCTCTAAGGAGGGGAGTTTGGGGAACCAGATGAAAGGAAATGGGTTGGAGCGGAGCTTAAGAGCGAGAAGATGGCGCCTCTGCAGTGCAGTAAGGAAACGCTGTAATGAAAGCTGCAGACCGAAGCAGCCCTCCCACCGCTAGGTGTTTTAACAACTCGGCTCTTCCTTTCAGTCAGCTCCCCATCAGGTAGTGAACGCCTGGTGGAATGTTTTTCGGCTTCAGCATCCGGAGTAGAAAGAAAGGGATGGGCGAGAACGAGAGGGAATGCCAAAGAAATCTTTCCCTGGGGAGAGGGACTGTTTTCCCTCGATTTGACTTGGCGTTTAGTTCTCTTTCTCTTAAACGCCTCCCCCCCCCCTTCCTCATTGCTGTAATTTTGCAGAATCAGTTGTACTCAAACCGTTGGGCTGAAGCTGCTCTGGGTTAGACTGGCTTGTTTTTCCTGGCATTGGCAAAAGAGGATCTAAATATGCCACACCCTCTTTGAAAACTGTAAAAAAAAAAAAAAAAAGTGGAGGGTCTTGGAATTTAGTTTCTTGAGCCTGAAGATTAAGGTATTTGGTGGGATGGGTATATTGTATGTTGGCCTGCAAGGGTGGTTCAAGATCTTACCTTGCATGGAATAGTGTGAGCTTGAAATAGAACTTGGTGCTCCTTCTGACCCCCCCCACCCCCCCAATGAGCTGAAACTGACTAGCATTTCCTCCTTGCTAGTTATAGAAAATTGAGATAAGGTTCTATGGAAAATTGAGACAAGGCTCTATGTGAAATTGACCCAAGTGACAGAGATCAATAGTATTTATAGGCCTTAAATTTATTTTCCATACTATTACTTTTTTCCATTTTTTCATAATACTGGTTCCAATTAAAGGAATATTGTGGTAGGTTATGGATGTAAAAATTTAATTTTTAAATTTGTGAAGGCTGATTCACTTTATTTTATTTTTTAACTCTCAGGAGGACAGAAAGAAGAAAAGCAATCTCCTTTACCTATTTTGCATTCTTGCTTTCAGGCTGACTTGTCTTTCCATCAGTGCATTAGGTCTTGTATTTGTTGATGCAAATGAGTCTCATTAAGTTTAATTCCTTAGTAGGTGAGCAAAGGATGGCACATTAAGGTTATAATCCTGCTTTATGCACACTTGTTCTAGAAATTCCAATTAAATGACTGTGACTCATTTTGAAGTCACAATGTATAGAATGGTGATGTAGGATATACTTCACTAATATTGTGTGGGTGGACAATAAAAAAACAAAGTCTCCAAAAGAGCAACTAGTTGTTCTGTTTGTTAAGCATTATTTTTCGTTTCATATGCCAATTGTAGAATAGAAATACTTTTCAAATTGTTTGTATTTGAGGTTTGACTGTCTTTTCCATAGTGGTGAAATTTATTAACAGATCTAATACCCACTGAAAATAACTTGTTCAGACCTGCCTATGAAGTTTGTAAAAGGCTAGGAATTAATTTTTTGTTCATTTTTTTAAAAAATGGTGCTTTTTTATTTCACCTATTTGTCCAATGAATTTATGTTAACTTTCATGAAATTTCTTCCAATTTCAAAGAAGATTAGGTCTATTTTACACATAAATAACAATAAAATTTACAGGAGTTAAGTAACAGGTGTCATACCATGGAGCAGACTTATATATTGCATTAAGCCATGTGTTGGTTCATGTATCATATTCAACCATCATGTGGTTGATTTCATTTTTGTTTTCTGTGGTATGTGAACTTAGTGTTTAATGTATAAGGTCTGTATTCTGTCCTCTCCATGGCTGCATATAGTATGACTATATGCTGCATATAGTATGACTATATGCAGCCTTCTAGTCAAACTTCTATACTTCTAGTCAAAGCACCTGAATATAGCAGATTAGAAATGACTGGGATAGAGTTTAGGATGATTATATCCAAATTTATATACCCACTTCATGAGAAAGACGTGGCTGTTTAGCTGTACCTTGTAAAGGAGCACACTTACCACCGTACAAATACATATATAACTTTGATTCCCATCTTTTTCTAGCTTTATGAATAAAGCTATTTTATGAAAATGTAATTTATCTTTCAGTAGATATACATTTCTTCCTTCCTCCGCCCCATTCCCTTTTTCTGAGTGTTGCTGAAAATTATCAGATAACACACTTTGGTTTGATTTCATTGTGTGCAATGTTTTGACAAAAAAAATTATGAAGAAAAAATTTCAAAAAAATTAATTACAACCTTTAGTGACACTTAAACGTTGAAATTATTCCAAGGCTGCGAAAGAAAGTTTTAGATTTTTGAAAGTAAAGGGTTGAAAAATAAAAATGTGTTTATTCTCTTAGTCTGAGCTCTCTTTTAGAGAATTAAATATAGTCTTTTATGTATAAAAGCTTAAATAATAAATTTAAAAAGCTTAGATATCCCATACCAATATACGTCAACCTATATATGATATATATTGGTATGGGATTTATTACCTGCAGGTGATGAAAATTTGCTTTCTTCTGTGTGAAAGTACATCCATTAAATGGTTTTGTTGTTCATACTTGAGAGATCCTGCCTATGAATTAGATTGATTGTGGATTAGAGCAGGGGTGTCAAACTCAAGGCCCCTGGGCTGTATCCGGCCCACAGGGTGCTTAGATCTGGCCCATGGGGCTGCCCTGGAAACAGTGAAGGATTGGCCCACGGTACCTCTGCCAGTGAAAACGGAGCTTGGGCGGGCTACATGCGGCCTTCCCAAGCTCTGTTTTCGGTTGCAATGGCCTTCTGCTGCACTCTGCCAGCAAAAACAGAACTCGGGAGGGCCGCACACAGCCCTCCCAGGATCCATTTTTGCTGGCAGAGGGCTGCAGGAGGCCGTCGCAGACGAAAACGGAGCCTGGTAAGGCCGCACGCAGGCTGCAGGATGTTGAGCTGTCCATACCCACCCCAGCCACGCCCATTTGGCCCCCCGAGGACCCGCAATGAATTAGAGTTTGACACCCCTGGACTAGAGAGTTTGAAGTGTTATATGTTAGGAAGACATTTTATGATAACAGAATGGATTTAAATCTAGGAAGGGTGCTGGGAAATCCATGACTACTTGCTTTATGAAAATACCTTTAATAGTAGTATTACAACATGTCAGTTTTCAAACTCTAGGGTTAGCTGATATACTTCATTTTGTGATGCAAAATGTTCAATATGTGATAATACTCTATTTACTTAGAAACATTGGATTTTATATTAATTTCTCAATTCAAGATTGCTTTTGCAAATGATAGCACTCAAATACCGTACTACAATGTAAAACAGAAATGACACTTGTGAATTTATAATGGTAAAGAACAATCATTCATATTCTTAAAGCATATAAATATTATGGCATATTTGTGCAGTATAAATCCTCAAGAAAAGAGAGCAAGAATTGATTTATTTCTAGGCAGTGAGAAAAGGTCATTTATACATTGATGGTTAGGCATTATTGTAACCAACATTCACTAGATCGTACCTAAAACTTTTCGATCTTATCTCTCCATTGAAAGCAATAGATTCTAACTGTTACTAGGTTAAAAAGTTCACTAAATCCATAAAAACATAAACTTTCATCCTTTTTAAATTAATAATCACTGGACAAATTTTATATCTCAAAGTTCATACATATGGTGGACACTATTTTTTTCTAAAGTAAAGGAGAGAAAATGGAGGTCCAGAACTTCACTACACAACTGATATATAGCCTATGATATATCTATGGCTTAAAATGATCACTAAAGCTATTTCTCCTTTAGGCAAGCATGTACCATAAATTATCACATAAAAATGTATCTTTAAAGGCAGATCAAAACAAAATAACAGATTTTCTAAGACTTATTTGCCATCTGACTCTAATAGGAAAGAGATATACATGTATAATGATTTAAGAAACAATGCATTTCATAACACATTCTATGTCTTCTGCTTTTAGTAGAGCAGTTTTTCATCACGCCATACTTCATGAAAAAGAGAAACCAATTCCAAATTCACCTTTCCGCTAACAGAAATTTTCATTCAGCTTCTTTTGCAAATGGAATAGTAATTCAACAGTATTTAATTATTTATTCAATTTATATGGCCACACATCTCACTCTGGGAGGTACACAATTTAATATAAATAAAAACACGTTACTGTACTAAAATAAACTTTAAAAATAAAACATGATTACCAGTTAAATATAAAAGGCCTTTAACATAGCCAGGAAACAGGGCCTGTCACACACCTGGATCCCCAGATTTGGACACAGTAATACTGAATGACTGTTTTGGCAGAGATGTAAACCATTATGCTACACATTTAGCAGTCAGAATGTTGGACTTTTAAGCCATTTGTTTGTGGCTTAGTATGTTGTGTGTACCATCAGTTTGATTTATTCATTAAATGAGTTTTTCTTCTTCCTAAAAAAGTATTGAAATGGGTAAGCGCCATCTCATCCCAGTGCACATGTGTCAAGAAGTACATGATGCTATCTGTTGTGTCAGCATTACAAGTGAATAATACATTAAATAATGCCTTAGTCGCTTCCTGTTTGACTTATTACAAATACTCTACATAGGGTTGTCCTTAAAGAGAATTGAGAAGCCTCAGATGATTCAGAATGCAGTAATATGGGCAATATTGGGCTTCATGTTGTGCCCAAGTAACACTGCTGCTCCCCCAACTGCAGGCTTTCATCCAGTTTCTCAATTTAAGATGCTGGTTGACACCTTTGAAGCCTTTGTTGGCATGGGGCTGGGTTTCCTGTACCTCTCCCCACTGTTTTATGTCCAGATCACTTGACGGGGTAAAGTGGGCATGCTGTAGGTCCCATTGGTGAAATAGTGTCACTTGATAGGTCCTGGAAAGCATGCCTTCTATGAAATTATGCCTCTTATGGAAAAGCTTCAGTTTAAAACATAGATGACCGCGACACTGCCACCCTTCCAGAATCTGGGACCAGGATGCTAACCGAACTCTAATATGGGATCTCTATTTCCTATTTGAGAGTCAGTTTGGTTAATGGTTAAAGCATCAGGATAGAAAGTAGGAAAGTGTGAGTTCTAGTCACAACTTGGCACAAAGCCTGAGTCAACTGGGTGATCTTGGGCTAATTGTTCTTTCTCAGCCCTAGAAAGCAAACAATGCACTTCTGAAATTTTAGCACGAAAACTGCAGGAATCAGGCATCAACACTGACTTAGAAGCCGCAAGAAAAAGGTTTTATTCACACTGTGAATTGTGATTTTCTTCTGTATTTATGTTTGCTGCCCAGAGGGCTTTTGATAGCTGTGTGGCCATATAAATATGTTAAAACAAAATATAAGTTTAAAATACTTTATAGGAAAACTACTTCCGTCTTTAGATCTGCATGTTGCAGTACAAATTGATATGACATATTCAAAGATAACAGCTGCCTGTTCTTCCCACCAGTAATCTGCACATGTGAAGTTTACTGCTAGGCACTACACTAATTTTGAAATAGAGTAAGTGGTGTCTGAATGTATATGCTGCATCAGACTTCATCCATATTTGACGGCCATCTTTATGGAGCAACACAAGCATATGAACTACTACCAAGATAACTAAAATATCACTGAGCAAGCTTAGGTTATTTAATATGTGTTTCAAAATAGCTGTCCTGTCTCCCAGCATGTTTTAATATATTCATTTTCCTAGTTAAAAATATACTAAATGTGCCTAATGATTCTTCTACTTATATTGGTAACATAGTTATGAAGGTGTTTCATTTCCGAATTGCCATGAATGCTATGTTTATGTATCAAAATAAATCAGAGTTGATAATTTCAGCATCCCAGAATCAAAATTTCCATTTGAAGTTTCAAACTATTATTTAGAGTGTTATTTAGACAGTAGTTTGCTGAATTGGATGCCATAGTAATTTATGGTTAAGCCACCTTACTCAAATAGAGAAGAAGAATAACATTGCAGGAAAGGTGAATTTCTCTCTCTTTTTCCCTCTCCCTCTCTCTCTTTCTCTCCCCCTCCCTCCCCCTCCCTCTCTCTCATTTTTTCACTTCATTTAAAGATTATACAAATACTTGGTTTTTTAAAAAATGCCCTAAAATATTAGAAATAAATACTAAAAAAGTTTAATATTTAGGAGTTGTAAGGCTGAATTGAATTATAAACTCTTTCATTCCAATTGAATCTGGTTTTAGGGTTAACTACTGAGGGTTAAATTGGCAGCTTGATTTGCATGTGTCTGATTGTGAGACCTGAAGTAATAAGTGAGACCAGGGTTGGGCTTCAAAAATTTTAGCAAGGGGTTTTCTGTCCGGTTGCTGGGGGGTGTGAGCATGACCTAGTCGGCCTCCTGCACCATGATGGGGTGGGGTGGGGAGGCATTTTTGCCCTCCCCGGGCTCCAAAGGCTTTCCTCAAGCATCTTTCTTCTGGGAAGGTAAAAACGGCCTCCCCAGGCTCCGGATGCCCTCTGGAGGCTGGAAACAAGCCCGTTTCCAGACTTTCCAAACTTCCGGTAGGCCCATTTTTTGCCCTCCTCAAGCCTCCATGTGCGCCCTGCACTTATCTGCATCCAAAACGGCTCCCCTCCCCGGAGGCATGGGAGCCTCAGGAGGGGAGGGGTGGGTGGGGCCAGCCAGGAGTGGAATTTGGGGGTTCTCCGAACTGTACAGAATCTTAGCTAGAGGTTCTCCCAAACCCCTGCAAACTCCCAGCAGCCCACTCCTGAGTGAGACCCAATTTCTTGATGGGTCTATATTCCATACACTAGGCCTTTTTTTCATTCATAATGGTTGGTTTGCCATTAATGCCTAAACTTCAAAATAGTTTTTTAAGAACTGTATGAGTACTTCTATGAGTTCTTCTCACAAGTAGACCAGTCTAATAAATGCCATATCAGTCAGGACTATTTTTATTGCTTCAGTGGGTGCAGTTGTTTGGGCACCTAGGTTGGCCCATGTTATACCACTGCTCTGCAAGCTAGTTTGCTTCCAGGTGCAATTCAGGGTGTTGAATATTACTTTTAGAGCCTTGCATGGCATAGGTTCGGGATACTTTGAGGAACAGTATCACCTTATTGGGACTGGCTGGCTCCTCCTGCACTGGCAGAAGAGGTATGCTGCTGGCCCCATTAGTCAAGGAATTCCAGTTGGTGGGGTCCAAGAGAAGGGCTTCTCTACCATGGTGCCTGCCCTTTGGAACCTCTTGGCCCTTGAGATGATATTGGCACCCACCAGTGGTGGGTTGCCCCCGATTCGCACCGGTTCTATAGAACCGGTAGTAAAACCGGCGGGAGGCTTCACCCACCGACCCTGTCATCATCAAAATGTGCAGAAGAGCGCACGAGCGAAGTGAGTGCTTGTGCACGGCCCCGTTGCGAACCGGTAATAAAAGTAGGTAGAACCCACCCCTGGCTCCCACCCTTCTGACCTTCTGTAAGGGCCAAAAGATGAGGCTCTGGCAGATGGCTTGGGGCTCTACTTGGGGAGCATCACATTGGAGGTGGTTGATGAATTAAAAAAAAATCCCACCTTTCTCCTCCGCTTATCCTCTTTCTATCTCTATCCATCAGTTAAATATAATTATATTTTTCATTGTAATTTCTATTTTTTTTGTTTTAGAAAAAATTGTCTTTTTGATGTTAATGCTTTTAATGCTGTATGCTGCTTAGAGTTGCTTTAAAACAAGATGGGTGACAAATAAATTTAATAAATAAAATAAATAAATTGCAACATTATAGTAACAGAGTTTTGCAAGTCCTCTCCCTCTCTAGTTTCTGTGAACTAGGGAGGACTTGTCTGTGTCATTCCTCTGAGGTAAGCCAGACAAAAAAACCCAACACAATGAGCTAATTCTACTTTATTGTCAGGCTATATTAACAAAATCTTGTAAGTCTGAAAGTACAAACATCCCACTGTCACTTTTTACTGCTTGGTCCCTTTCTAAGTTTGCTTCTCTGACGGTTAAGCCATGGAGGGTTCCTGCCTCTCTTTCCTGATTGTTTCCTAGGCAGCGTCTCTTCCCCTCTTTCCCCAAGATCATCTACCCAGTTCCAGACAGTCTGAGACATTTTTTCAAATTATTTTCTTGGCTTGGGTTCAAGCCCTGCTAATCTGACTATTGCCTTGGTAGCAACTCTTCCTCCTGCCTCTCAAAGTCATTTCTATTCCCTCTACAACTACTCATTGAGCAAGACCTGACTGGAGAAAATCTATAGCTCAATTAAGTCCTACCAAATATGTATTACCTTCCCAATGAAGAAAAATCTGTGAATTGTACCATATCATTCTGTTAACTGTAAGACTCTGCTCTAACCACAATAGTTGAATATTGTAGCATTCAGATCAGTTGTGTGAATTGATTTTTTCATGAGAAGCAGGTGTCTTTTTTCTTCAAAATATACTCCCATACTCCCAGTTATAGACTTACTTTATGAGTAGTGTTAATGTAGACTGAAGACAGTCTGGTCTGTGGATTTATTCTGAACTGCTTATTCTGAACTCCCTCCAACCAATGCCTCCCTTCTGAAGCCCTGATATGTTCTTAAAGAAAGTATACATTGGGAATTGGATAGTGGTTTATGGAAAATATAGTTTGCTGAAGGAGTCCTGGAAAACAATCCAACTGATATCCCTTACTAAGACAAATACTGGTTTATTGTAATATTTGATTGCCCAGTTCAGACATTTTGAAGGCTGTGAACCAATGACACCAAGCCTTGTTTCTAGAAACTAGCAACCCTGAAATAACCAGGTTTCCACACTGGTACCCTCAACGACTTGCTCATCTGGGTTACACAGAATGTTTCCTTGCATAATCACTTACCGGTACATCATAATTAAACTGACATGATGTTGTCTTGATTCATTAAAAGATCTTGACTACAGAAACGTTTATATTGGTTTGTCTAGTATCTGTTGCTCATTGTCTAAGCTTTCCTATATTGCCACTGGCTCAGGTACTAGCCTTTACATAAAGCGGAATTATGGTAGAACTGAACCTGTGACTTTTGACTGCAGATGTAGGATATTTTTACAGAATTCAAAATAACAAAATAAATATTGGAGGAATCAAAAAGAGTGAAAGGTAAACTAAGATTGAATTTTTGGGTTTGTTCACTTGCTTTGCATGCCACCAGAATATTATCCAGCTTATCCAGTAGACTATAGTTTAAAAAAAATCCTGGCATAACACAGTGTTTGATAAAAAAAAAAGCTTGGTAAGGTTACCACTACATAGATGGGTGACTGAAGTCAAGACAGGACAAGATGTACTTTTTGAGGAATGTGGAATAACCACTTCAAAATGCAGTAACTTTACTCCAGTGACTAGGAAGCCAAAAGAGAAAATGCCTTGTAAAATTTAAATTGTTTTATAAGGAAATGTGATACAGAAAACACTATTTCTAGTCTGATTTTTTTCCCCTCTTCCTAGAAATTTTATCTTGTAATTTCCTTAGTAGCCAAAATCTTTTGTCATCTTGCATGCTGGAGTAACTATCAGTATTGTTTTTAGCTGAACTCTACTCAATTGGTATACATTGGAATTACCCTGATGGTAACATTTTGGCACAATCACAATCTGCTGCTTCTGTTAAAGCCAGAATTGTTTTACTGGATCCTGCTTCAAGAATATAATTTTACATTTAATTGAACATTTCATTTAATGAATGTTAGTAGGCAGACTTGTTCAACAGTTCTTTTCTACAAAAGAAAAGATACTTGGGGCATGTGTTATAAGGCATCTATTTTTCAACAAATTACTAAAAGTGTTTCATGTTTATTACAAAATTAGTTTAGCTGAAGATACAAAGAGAAGTTATATAAATAGAACAGAGAAATTATGAAAGTGAAGTAATTGCATTAGCCAAGGAAGCCTGCAATTATCACCTGTGTGCAAGAACAGTCTTAAATTATTAACATAACAAGCCCACGTGGTCTGGTGCTCACACATTATCCTATAAACTATTTATCCCCTGTAAGCCATTTATTTGTCTCCCCACCTTCTTTCTGTGTTAAAGCTGCTGAATCCAAACACTGCCTAAGATTGTTGAACGGTTGCTGCTCCCTGTGACATTTGTATCATGTATATTCCATATTAAGAATTGGATATCCTTCACTACTTGATGTCCACAAAATTTGGTGTATGGTGTTCCTTATCTTCCAGTGATAGCTAGGACAAGAGACGTATGCTAAGATTCACATATTTTCTTCCTATTGTCTCTTCTATTTTTCTATGGCTTAGGATCATAACAGAAACAGCTTCTATATGTACATTACATTTACATTTACAAATCCCCGGTTTTTTATTTCTTTCTAAATAGCTTATAAATGAATACTTTGTTTCTCAGAATATCTGCTATATAGATTGTGCTTCTCGTATTGCTTTGCGCAAAGTTGTTAGAATAGTGATTAGCTTAATTTGCCTTTCCTCCAGGTATGATTGCCAAAGTTGGAATGTCCACTAAGTGTGTATACATATGTGCATCTTCCCCTCATGGAAGAGGTGGATATTCTTGTAAATGCCCAGCATGACCAGTAAGCTGTTGTTTGCTCCCCTAATCTTATTTCAGTCTCCACTCGGAGAATGGTATCAGGTGTCCATTTCCTTCTTGAATAGTGTTGAGTGTCTATGAGGGAACATTTCCAAATACTTCAAGTTTCAGTTATCTTAACTGGCAACACAGTTTGGCATGTGAATCACTTTTTAGTTGACACGGGTTTCTGATTTTAAGATAGTAAGAAGAAAAACAACATTTGCCCAATAAAAAATAATATGATTGTTATTACAAAGATGTAATGATAATGATCTGCATTATCTCTTAGATCCTTTGGCCTAGCCAAGAAATGAGGGTTTTCTTCAAGTGTAGGGTTCATTCATGCTCATATATTGTGTCTAATTATTCCTTTATGAACACAGAAACGTAAAAATGTAGTACAGCATTGCTTGCCATTTAAAAAAAATCTGCTATTTTTCATTTTATTAATGCCATAATTTCAAAATAAATGGATAAACAGCTCACATACAGGACTTATTGATGTTCAACTCAACCATACGATGAGGCTAATTACTGGGTGCATAAAATCTACACCTAGTTACTATTATCAGTTCTTAGTCACATACTTCCCCCGCATTTAGACGACAAGAAGCTCTCATTCGGGAGTATAGTAAGATCCTGTTAAATTCCTCTCTACCCATTCATGGCTACATTCCTGATCTCTTAAGATGCCGATTAAAGTCAAGAAACCCACCACTCTTTTGACAGCGCTTAAGCTGCTGGCCGATCATCAGAACACCACACAAAAGTGGATGGAAGTGTGGAGTAGCTATTCCCCCCAAGGTATTTCTGAGCATATTAATTCTAATAGTATACCTCCAGGATTTAATTTACCCTGACACATATGGTGACATACAATAGAATTAGAACGACTCATGGGGTGTGTGCCGACTCCTTGTATAAATGGGGAAAGACACCTTCAGCACAATGCGATTGCGGGCCCCCCCCAACAGACTATCCAACATATAGTGAGGGAATGCTTTAACAGAAGGTATCCAGGAGATTTTAGGGACTTCCTCTGCGTAACAACGACAGCTACTGACTGGATCTCCAAACTCGACATTAAACTCTGAAATGTTATTTCTGTTTTCCTCTTAGGTTTTCTTACTGCTTTTTTTAAAATTGTTTTAATTGTTTTAACCTGTAAAAATGAAGTGTTTTAATATTGTGTGTGACCAGCCATACGCTAAATAATAAAAATTCAAAATAAATCATGTATGAAGATAATACAAACATTGAATCATTCTTGAGGTGCATTCTAGTTTTATAAAAAAAGTTTAGGTCTGTTGAAAGATTATAGCTTTGCTCACTGAATATAGGAAAATTTGTCCTCTTTTATATTTGAGGTGCATAAAGTCTACAGTCTTTACATATGTATTGTTTAGTCCAGATTTGCAATGTCTGAACAAATTACTTGATTAAATTTGCAAATATATTGTTAATACAATAAAATATACTCCACTTGGAAATGAAAAGAATATTGCAAGTGGAGGCATATGCATAGTTGTTTTTAATATATAGTAATGCCTTCAAGAAACCATCTGCTTGAGAATGGCACTTCAAGGGAGAAAAAAACTCTTCCTGCTGTTTCTGCACCTGCTCAGGTATAATTGTATTGTAAAGCATCTTCAGCTTACATTTTCAGGTCAGATACAGACCTGAAACAAGCTGTTTCTTAATACTTAATTTTTTACACACATAAGAATTCTCAGTAAAATACACTTTAATACTTGTATGTTAATAATTATACATACAATTATTGCTTTCCTAAACTTAATAGCCATTCTTGTCTGAATTTTTCCTCCGAAGAAAAGGAATTCTGTGATGTTACAGATGGTCCAGTCTGATAATTAGACAGTATTATCTTCAGGGGGGGAAATCCACTTTGTATGGTAATGCTAATTATATTTAAAGGGGTTTATTATAGCATTTCTTATGCTTTGGTATTTAAATCTTAGTATCTGCAAAATACTTAGTTTCTCTTTTGAAAGTAGAATTAAATAACTCATATTTTTAAGATTTCTACATGGCATAAATCAAGTGTCGTGTGACTGACTCTGGGGAAGGAGTTGTAATGCAGTTAGGGTTATTTTATGGAAGATGGTATGTTTGGGCTGGAGGTATGTGCTCTGAATTGGATATAGGTTGAATTAAAATTAGATTCTTTGAATTCATTATAATTAGTTGGTCATGATATTTCATCTCTTTCAATTGTCAGAAAATATATGATATTCAACCTTTTATATCTTCATATTTAATAAAATGCATAGTCTTCTATGATGGGAATTAAGCAACAAAATATCCTGGTAGAAGGAAATGACAAACAGCTGCAGCTTCTATAGTGCTATCAAGTCACTCCTGCCCACTCAGTCACATGCCCTCCCACCTAGCCATGCCCACAGGAAAAAGTAGGAAAATTTTTGGAATTTCCACCTATCTATCCCTATCTTCCTTTTGCCAGTCGCCGTTTCCCCTCCTTTAGCAGCCCCGGCCCTAGCACCGCTTCCTCCCCACCACCACCTTTTTGTTCAGGCTGCTTGCCTTCCGTGGCGACTGGTCCAAAGTCTGGAAGGCAAACTGACCAGAATTTTCGGTGGCCCCCAGGAAAGCAGCTGGCAAAGAAGCCTCCCAGAAGCTGCCTCATTGAGAGCCAGTTTGTGGCTGCGGTGGCTGGCCGCAGGCTGCCAAAAAGTACTGGAGATCGCGGAAAAAGCTGCTGCCGTCACTGCCATGTTCTTCACACATGCACATCCCATTGGACTCGCAAGGCAATGGGATGCACATGTGTGAAGAACATGGCGGTGACGAACATGGTGGGTGAGGCAAGCGAGTGGCGACCAGGGGACCGGTTCAGGGGTGTGGCCAGCCAGCCATTGCCTCTGGTTCAATTTCCGCCAACGGTTTGCGCGAACTGATACGAACCGGCTGAATACCACCTCTGAGGCACTGGTTAATCTTGTATAAACAAAGCAGACTAACACAATCTAAGACGTTATATTTCTAATGTCCATTTAATCATGCTGCAAGACTCAATGTTAGTTGTTTAATATAATGGTTAAAACTTTACATTTCTGTACTAGCTTTTTTTGGGGGGAGGGGGGAGAAGGCCTATCATACTTCCTTCATTGCTTCTTCAGTAGAGGAGAGACAACTGGCATGTAAGAATTTGTCTTATGTGGTATGGTCTGGTAAATTCTACAGACAATCCCATTTGTTTAGATTCCTGAAAACGTTATTATGTCATGTTCCAGGAACTTTGTACATGGCAAAAAAATGTTTGATGATTTTGTAAGTCTTGTAACTAGTCATTAATTTTATCGGCCATAGAATCTGGAAGTAATTGTTTTAGATTTTTGCTTGCATTTGGTACTACAAATGTAATTTTGGATTATTTTGCTTTCCAATTAAAATTATTTGAAGAATAGATGATAGCTGATCATCTCTAGCTCATTTTTAATACTGTTTATATGCTAATTAGTAGCTTCTTTAATACAGTGTTTAAACATTGATGAGAGGCAAATCACAGTATCTATCTTGTTTAAATATGGGAAATTATACTTTGTTTCTGCTTGGGGTTCTGCTTTGGGGCCTAGGAATGGTACTGATGGTAATACAGGGATCAATGGAATGCACGATGTTGAAGGGGATTTTGTGGTAAAAACACTGTACTGAATACTGAATGCTATCGATAGCTTATGGTGTATAATTTTTCTTTCCTTCATTTTTATCACTATAATTCAAGGAGATCAGCAGAAAATAAACTTGATTTCTAGTTAGGAAGCTGAAAGCCAGGGAGAAAAAAGGAAAAGACACAGAACCTTTCTACATTGTTTCTAGTAAATGTATTCTTAAGAGTTCTTAAATGAAAAAAAATATACAAAAATTTGGAGAGGTAGTGGGGAGAACCATTTTTAAAACAAAAATTGGTTCATTAAATATAAGGGGTACAATTGATAGTAGTCTTACCAATGAGTTTTCTACTAAAATTGGAGGGTTGGAATGTGACTTCCATAGTTCCTAGATATATAAAAAAGTAGAAGAGCTGGAATTAGATGCAAATATATAGACATAACCTCTTACAAACTTGTTTATTCTCTAGAATAGATGCACAAAGAGTATGTGACTTTTTTCAGAGTATTATTAAGTTTCTCTCTGCTAAAAGTCTCAATCAGTCCTTATTGTGGGAAAGAATGTACAACTTAATTTTTGAATAGTATGCTCCATTTGTCAGAACAATTGGATTTTTCAAGGAATGTGGGAGTAGGTTATATGTTTTCCTGTGCGCTGCTCCCACTATCCATGAATGGGTTAATGCTTCAGCCTTTGGCAAACAATTGAGTGTTAAATAAAGACGGTTATTATTAACGAGGATCTGGGTCCGAGGGAGACCACTGTGCCTCAGATAGCCGGATGTGAGTCCCTCCTTGTGAGGTGGGGCCGTGGGGTTCAGATGGGCTTGTTGCTTACGTACCTGGCTCCCTGCCGCGTGGCAACAGCCCTACCTGAGCTACTCGACGTGATAGCCACGGTGGCAGTAGATACACCCAGGCTTCTAGTCATGGGTGATTTCAACTTGCCATCCGTCGGTGAAACGTCTGAGGTGGCTCGGGAGTTCATGGCTTCCATGACGGCCATGGACCTGACCCAGTTAGTTCATGGCCCTACTCACAGGGGAGGTCACACTCTGGATCTGATTTTTGTCTCTGGCCAGTGGTTGAGTGGTCTTGTTATAGGGGATATAGACATGGAACCCTTGTCATGGTCTGACCACTCACTCCTTCGCCTAGATCTTCGAACCGCGACCCCTCGCCGCAGGGAGGTGGATCCAATTAGATGGATCCGCCCCAGGCGCCTGATGGATCCTGATAGGTTCCAGACGGAGCTTGGGCCATTTCCTGAGGATCTAGCACATGACTCGGCCGAGGACCTGGTAGCCGCCTGGGATCGGGCGGCTGGTGGGGCCTTGGACCGAGTTGTGCCTTTGCGGCCTCTGACCCGATGCCGATCCCGTGCGGCTCCTTGGTTTACTGAGGAGCTGAGGGAAATGAAGCGCCGGAAAAGACGCCTGGAGAGCGGTTGGAGGGCCAGTCTCGCTGAATCTGATCGAACACTGGTAAGGTCGCATATTAAGGCCTACCTAGTGGCGATAGAGACGGCAAAGTCTAACTACTTTTCCGCCTCTATTGCGTCATCAGGGAATCGTCCGGCTGCCCTGTTTAGGGTGACCCGCGCCCTGCTCCATCCAGGAGTGCGGGAGGATCCCTTAGAAGGCAGGGCGGAGGATTTCGGACAATACCTGTATGACAAAATCGCCCAGATCCGGGGGGATTTGGACTCTGACTGGGTAGATCAGGGCAGGGTGACGAGGAATAGTCTTGAGAATGTTATCTGGGAGGAGTTTGATGCTGTGACTCCTGATGATGTGGACAGGATTTTGGGGAGACTTAGTGCGGCCACATGTTTACTGGACCCGTGTCCCTCCTGGTTGGTACTGGCTTCCCGGGAGGTTACACGAGGCTGGCTCCAGGGTGTTATCAACGCTTCGTTGAGTGAGGGTTACTTCCCCACCGCCTTGAAAGAGGCGGTGGTGAGGCCTCTCCTCAAGAAGCCGTCCCTGGATCCGGCAATATTGGCCAACTATCGTCCTGTCTCCAACCTTCGCTTTATGGCGAAGGTTGTTGAGAGTGTGGTCGCACGACAGTTTCCGCAATTCCTGGAGGAAACATCTTATCTAGATCCGTTCCAGTCGGGTTTCAGGTCTGGGCACAGCACAGAAACGGCATTGGTCGCGTTGGTTGATGATCTCTGGAGGGCTCGGGACAGGGGTTGTTCCTCTGTTCTGGTCCTGTTAGACCTCTCAGCGGCTTTTGATACCATCGACCATGGTATCATGCTGCACCGGCTGGAAGAGTTGGGGGTGGGAGGCACCGTGTTGCGGTGGTTCTCCTCCTTTCTCTCCGACCGGTCGCAGTTTGTGTTGGCAGGGGGGCAGAGGTCGACCTCGAGGCCTCTCATTTGTGGAGTGCCGCAGGGATCGGTCCTCTCGCCCCTTCTGTTCAACATTTATGTGAAGCCGCTGGGTGAGATCATCCGTGGCTTTGGGGTGAGATACCACCAGTACGCTGATGACACCCAGCTGTACATCTCCACCCCAGGCCACCCCAACGATGCCCTTGAAGTGATGTCCCAGTGCCTGGAGGCTGTACGGGTCTGGATGGGGAGGAACAGGCTCAGGCTCAACCCTTCCAAGACTGAGTGGCTGTGGCTCCCGGCATCCCGATATAGTCAGTTGACTCCATCACTGACTATTGGGGGCGAGTCATTGGCCCCCACAGAGAGGGCTCGCAATCTGGGAGTCCTCCTGGATATGCAGCTGTCCTTGGAGGAACATCTGACGGCTGTAACCAGGGGGACCTTTTGTCAGGTTCGCCTGATTCGCCAGTTGCGGCCCTTTCTTGATCGGGATTCCCTGTGCACAGTCACTCACGCCCTCGTCACCTCTCGCCTTGACTATTGCAACGCTCTCTACATGGGGCTCCCCTTGAGGAGCACCCGGAGGCTCCAGCTGGTCCAGAACGCAGCAGCGCGGGTAGTGACGGGAGCAGCATGGCGCTCCCATGTAACACCGCTCCTGCGCGAGCTGCACTGGCTCCCAGTTGTCTTCCGGGTGCGCTTCAAGGTGTTGGTTATCACCTTTAAAGCGCTCCATGGCATAGGGCCTAGCTATCTTCGAGACCGCCTGCTGCTACCAACGACCTCCCATCGACCCGTGCGCTCCCACAGAGAGGGCCTCCTCGGGGTGCCATCAGCCAGACAATGTAGGCTGGTGACCCCCAGGGGGAGAGCCTTCTCTGTGGGGGCTCCCACCCTCTGGAATCAGCTCCCCCCAGAGATAAGGAGAATCCAAGACCTCAGTGCCTTCCGTCGCGCCCTTAAAACCCATTTATTTAAACAAGCCGGGCTGGCTTAAGATGAAATTTTTAACTGTTTTTAAATGTTTTAAACGTTTTTAATTGGTAAATGAGTTTTAATTGGGCCAAATTTATATATCTTTTAATTGTTTTTAATATTTGTTCTGCATGTTTTTTTAATCTGGCTGTACACCGCCCTGAGTCCTTAGGGAGAAGGGCGGTATAGAAATCCAATATAAAATAAAAATAAAAAATAAAAACAAAGGACTTCCCCTTTTCCCGCTGCCCAGCCACGCCCCCAATCCCATGATACCCCAGTCTTCGCTCAGTTGTTGGCAAACGCTGAAGTGTTTCTCGGGAGCTCCTATTTTAAGGTATTTGTTCTCCTGTTACTTTGAGTTTTTCTTCTTCCCTTCCTCAGGGACGCTTAGGACTTTATTTTATTTTTGAGTATTTCCTTTCCCCGGGGTTTTTTTCTTTCGTTCTCTGCCTTTTTCATCGCCGCTCACAGCGGCAGCGCTGATCAGCTGGGCGTCGGATTCGGAAAGCCGAGCCACCCACGCAGCGCTTTCGCTAGTTACAACCAGCGCCACTTTCAAATTCGCTCTAAGCCCCAGGAACAAACAGCAGCTGCTGCGGGGGGGGGGGAGAGGAGAGCGATCGGCTCGGATCCATGCCGTTTGCGCTGGACAGAGCAGCGTGCAGCCGCGGTTCGCCCGGCTAGACCTGCCAACAGCCGCTGTGCTACAGAAAAGGACCCTCTCAAGCGGCAGGAAGGCACGGCAGCTGGCTGGACCCTCGGGCCTCCAGCATAAGACCGTCGCTTACAAAAGGCATCCGAGCCTCGCACCACGTGGCGCCCGCCATCTTGAAGACCACGTGGGCCGCCATCTTGGGCCAAAATTTGCTACCCGTTCCTAGAGGCTCAGCTACGCTATCCTTCTAGCGCGGTGCCTTTTGAAAAGAAGGGGTTAGCTGGTGAGACCTTCAGGCTCTCAGCTGCCTTTACTCACCTTGCGGGGTGGATCGGACAACTCCCCCCAGAATCATTTGAGAGGAGACGGGCGGCCTTGCTCCAACAGCTCACCATGTCTGACTCCCCTTTCTCCTCAGACCCAGAGCTGGAATTGAGCCCACCTCGCAAGGGGGCTAAATCCTCCAAAAAGAGTTCCCAGAAGCGGTCTGAAACTTCTAGCCACAAGTCCAAATCTGGGACGGGGCTGACCTTCCAAGACAAGGATGCACAAAGACGCCATCAGGCGCTTGAGAGGCAGTGCGCCAAGGCCCAAAAGGCGCTGGCTATGTCACCCGCCGGGGGCCAAGACCAGAAAGCGCTGCTCCTTCCACACCTAGGGAGTCAGACTCAGCAATGGCCACCTGGACGGATTTAGCTCAGACCCCGGTCTTAACAGAGAGGGGGCCCCAAAGGGACGGAACCCCCGCCCTTGCCCGGAATGAAGCTGCACCCTTTTCATTGGCGGCGCCATCACACAGCCCAGCCCCGTGCACAGGAGCGCAGGTGGGGCCACCACCGCCTTCACAATTGGACTTTCAAGCCATGTTTTCCACGGCTCTGTCTTCGTTCTTAGCCGCCAGTTGGCAGCAGGCGGTACCACCACCTCAGCCAGCACAGGCCCAGGGGTCTCACCAACAAGTCCAGAACAAGACCTTCGCCCCCTTCGCACGAGAATCCTCCGAGGAGTCAGATCAAGCAGACGAGGTCCCAGAGGACATGGAGTTCTCAGAGGATGAAGGGCTAAACCCGGACACGCCAGCGTTCACCGGGCTCTTTCGACCGGCACTCTTTAGGTCGCTCCTTCACATAGCGCGACTCACGACTAACCTGGGAGTGCCGGGGGAGGTGAAGTCAGCCCCACCTTCTGCAGCGGGGCCCCATGATGCCCTGTTCAAGTTGTCCAAACAAGAAAAGGACAGCATCCCCTGTCTGCAGCTGTTTTCTGATGTCATCCAAAACGCCTGGGGGCAACCGGCTTCTCAAACTACACCGAGCAGCCTAGACAAGAAACTCTACTGTTTGGCCCCAGAACTGGAGGATCTTCTACTCCTCCCGACTGTGGACCAGCCAGTCGTGGCGCTCTCATCCCCATCGCTAGTCTCCACAGAGGCACTGGATGGGCTCAAGGCGGAGGAGAAGAGGACGGAGTGGGCCTTCCGTAAAATACACCAGGCAGTGGGCTGGGCGATCAGAACATCCACTGCCACGTCCTTTTTCAATAGAGCGGCCCTCATTTGGCTACGCCAGATGCAAGAAAGACTCCCCCCGGAGGACACCAGGCTGCAACAAGATATCAACAAGATTATTGCAGCCACCGAGTACGCCTCTGATGCCTCCTTAAATTCGGCAAAGTTCGCATCACGGGCCTTAGCCTCCACCGTCACGGCTAGGAGGCTGTTCTGGCTGCGCCCCTGGAAAGCGGACCTTAAGGCCAAATGGAAGCTGGCCGCAGCTCCCTACAAGGCACTGAACCTGTTTGGAGCAGCCCTGGATCCGGTCCTAGTCGAGGACAAGGATAAGAGGAAGGTACTGCCATCGTCTTACCGCCGCCAGGAGCGGAGGTACTCCCCATACCCAGTTCAACAGCCCTTTCGGCCTGGCTCAGGGCCCAGGGGGTCCTTCTCGCACTGCTCCAATTACATGGGAGGCGACAGATCACATGACAGGCATCAGTCCCGGGACCGGGGCAGGAATCAGCAATCCAGAAGACCCTTCCAGGGGGCAGGCTTCAAACCTGCCAGGAGGGGGAAGTGACTCCAAGACCGAGGGGCCCATAGGGGGAAGACTGCTCCTCTTCCACCAGCAATGGGCCCGGTCGACATTGGACTCGTGGGTAAGGCGCACCATCTCATTTGGACTATCAATAGAATTTGCAGGTCCGCCGCCTCAGCGCTTCATGCGGTGCCCGGTCCCACAGTCGTCCGAACTACAGGCCCTAATGATGCAAGAACTGACCCATCTTCAGGAGGTCAGAGCCATAGAGATAGTACCAGCCCACCAGGGCTCCGGGTTCTATTCAAGCCTGTTCCTCGTCCCCAAGAACTCGGGGGGATGGAGGGCCATCCTGAACCTAAAAAAGCTGAACCTGTCTGTGCGATACCACAAGTTCAAAATGCACTCGCTTCAATTGATTCTAACGGGGGTGAGATGGGGGACCTTTTCCAGTCAGTCGATCTTCAGGAAGCTTACCTCCACGTTCCCATTCACCCAGACCACAGACAGTTCCTGAGGTTCAAATACGGGGGCCAACACTTTCAGTACCGGGCCATGCCGTTTGGACTATCGTCCGCACCTTCACCAAACTGGTGGCGGTGGTGGCTGCCAAGCTTCGAGCCATCCCGGTCCGAGTCCTCTGCTACTTAGACGACATCTTGATACTCTCGTCAACTCACGACCAAGCAGTCAAGGACTTACACCTGGTCCTCGAATCGTTTCGAAACCACGGGTTTACAATCAACCTCGAAAAAAGTCACCTTCAACCTTCCACTCGGATTCTCCACTTAGGGGCAGTAATAGATTCCTCCAAAGGGCAGGTCTTGCTATCACCAGACAGGGTCCAGAGTCTCCAGCAACTGACCCTTCAAATTCTGTCAGGGAGGAAGGCCACCCTCCTCCAACTATCATGCCTCCTGGGGAAAATGGTCTCCTGCTTCGGCATCGTTCCGTGGGCACGCAAACACTCGAGGGCCCTCCAATGGTTTCTACTCCCTTTCCAATGCTCGGGGAGGGCCAACTCGAAACGCAAAGTTCACCTCACCCCCAAGGTGCGTCTAACCCTCAGATGGTGGACATCCACTTTGCTCCTCAAGGGCTCAGAGTTCCTGGACCCGGTCAGACTGATCCTCACCAGGGACGCAAGTCTTCGAGGGTGGGGAGCACACCTGCACAACGGGGTGGCCCAGGGCCAGTGGTCCAGGGGCGAGCAGCGCAACAGCATCAACCTGCTGGAACTCCGGGCGATCAGATTAGCCCTGCGCCACTTCCAGACCGTGGTTCAAGGCCGACACGTACTGGTCCTGACGGACAACATCTCGGCCAAGGCGCACGTGAACAGAGAGGGAGGCACGAGGTCTCGCACCCTGATGCTAGAATCCGAGGTCCTATTCGAGTGGGCGGAAAAACATCTACTCTCGATCAAGGCAGACCACATTTCAGGGTCAGCCAACACAAGAGCAGACTGTCTCAGCCGAACAACGATAGACAAGGCGGAATGGCAACTCCACCCCCGTCTCTTCAGAAAGCTCGCCTCCAGGTTTGGGAGACCAGTGGTGGACCTGTTTGCGTCTCCAACCAACGCCCAGCTTCCTCGATTCGTATCACGCTACCCGATGCCACAAGCAGAAGACCACGACGCCCTTCACTGCAAGTGGCCAGCAGGCCTCCTGTATGCATTTCCACCAGTCCCTTTGATCCCTCGCCTGGTTCGGAAGTTGCTGGCAGAGAAGGCCGATCTACTCCTGGTGGCCCCAAATTGGCCTCGAAGGCCATGGTTCGCCGACCTGGTGGCCCTGTCAGTGGAGCAACCGTGGGTGATCCCGCCACACCAGGTGGTTCTGTGCCAGGGTGAGGTCAACCACCCAGAACCTCAGTGGCTCCAATTAGCCGTCTGGCACTTGAGCGGGTCATCCTGAAGAAGGACAACTTACCTGATAGCGTCGTCTACACTATTCAGGCGGCCAGACGTCCGTCAACAACTCGTATCTACGAGGCATCCTGGAAGGCCTTCTGCAGCTGGAGTTCGGGGCACCATGTGGATCCCACCACAGCAACGATTCAAGACATTCTACTGTTTCTACAAGCAGGGTTAGACAAGGGGCTGGCCCCAGCGACCCTAAGGTGTCGGACTGCAGCCTTATCGACGGTCATCTCTTGTGCTCCATACCAGACTCTATCACATCATCCACCTATCAGAGGGTTCCTTCACGGGGCAACGAACTTTCGCCCACCGGCAGTGCACCGTTACCCGACTTGGGATCTATCACTAGTTTTACGGGCCCTGACAGGCCCTCCTTTCGAGCCGCTGGACTCGGCCACCCTCAAACACCTGACCCTCAAGGTGGCCTTCTTCCTAGCGATCACCTCAGCGAAGCGAGTCTCAGAGTTAGCGGCTCTTTCCGTTCGTAAAGACCTCTGCATTTTCAAGGATTCCTCTGTGGTCCTCCGCCTGGACCCGACCTTCATCCCAAAAGTGAATTCCTGGTTTCACCGGGCCCAGGAACTTATCCTGCCGGACTTCTGCCCGTTGCCGAAAGACCACAGGGAGAAGTGCTGGCACACCCTAGATGTCCGTCGGGCGATTCTGACATACATACACAGAACTGCCTCCTTCCGTCACACAGAAGCCCTCCTGGTTTCGTTCAACCCTGCTTCCATGGGCCAGAAGATCTCAGCCCCCATGGTCAGCAGATGGATCAGGGCCTGCATCGCGCTAGCTTACGACTTGCACTCCAGGCCGCTGCTGGGCAACATTCTGCCTCACTCAACTAGAAGCGCAGCCACGTCTGCAGCCTGGGCTACACAGGCTTCTGTAGCTGATATTTGCAGAGCAGCGACCTGGTCCTCCGTCTCGCCCTTCATTCGGCACTACAAGATAGACGCTTATGATTCAGCCGAGGCGGCGTTCAGCCGCCGGGTACTCCAGCGGGTTGCGACTGGAGAGGACTCTGCGGGCAGTCAGCCCCCCGCCCAGGTGGTTTAAGCTTGGGTATATCCCATTCATGGATACTGGGAGCAGCGCACAGGAAAATGGACGTTGTCTTACCTGAACGTCCCTTTTCTGGGCGCTGCGTACACTATCCATTCCAACCCGTATCTTTGGGCTTCCTGCTCGGCGGGGATCTTCCGTTATACAGTTTTGACCATGTTGAATCTGGTTTGTTAATAAAGTTTATGGTTATTACTACATCCTGGTCTTGTCATTGGTTTTTCGCCACACCTTCGCTCAGACTGGGGTATCATGGGATTGGGGGTGTGGCTGGGCAGCGGGAAAAGGGGAAGTCCTTTGTTTTTGTCTTTATTTAACACTTAGTTGTTTGCCAAAGGCTGAAGCATTAACCCATTCATGGATAGTGTACACAGCGCCCAGAAAAGGGACGTTCAGGTAAGACAACGTCCATTCCATTACCAATAAAAAAGAATATTTGTAGCTCAGGATTGAAATGGGGGATCCTTGGTGCTCTCTGTGCTTGTTTGTTTTCTTGCAGATGTTTTATTACCCTAACTAGGTAACATCATCAGTGCTAGTAAAGGGTGCTTTTGCTGTTTGCTATATGTTGCATTTCTATCTTGTTCCCAAATTTAATCCTCAATTCAAAATGACCTCTAAAATGACATTTTAGTCAATTTGGGAATAACTGAGTTGTGTGAAACGGCTTTAATGTTATTTAATCAGTTTGGCAAGATGTATACAATATACTGTATTCTTGAACATCGATTAATGTGTAATGAAATTCATACCCTTCTGGAAGGACTTGGCAGACATTAAAGAAATTGTGTTCTGCTGATAAAGTATAAGGACAGTTATCATATCTTAAAGTTGTCTTGACACATCTTAGAGCTGTCTTGTCATACCCAACTGCCTTAAAACAGCTAATAAGAGGTAGAGTTGGGTTTTCATTTGGTACTCACTTCTATTGACTTGATATATTATTCTGATATTAATCCAAAATGTGACCTAGATATCTAGAGCATCTCTAAAAAGAGAAGAGTTGTTTCAGATTAAACATGCATTAAATGTGTAAATAACCAATCAATTTGATAAAATGTTATAGAAATAAAAGTTAAAATCAGTTGCATATCAACGTTCCAGAAAAACCCAACTCCAATTAAAAACTCCAAGCCAGGCATTTTCTCAAAGTTCCATTTATTAGAGTAGGTATACTGGCGCATCTGGGAAAACCCGAATCTGACAGTTCCGGGTTTTCCCTCAGTAAATCAAAACTATTCCCTCACTTACCAGTCCAACACATGATCCAATCATCATCTGTCCATCTCAAGACATCACTCGAAACACTCCTTATCCAGATGCAGGATTGTCCCGACCTTGACCGAAAAGAAGAATATTATTTTGTCTGACTACATTCCCTCTACTAAATCCCCCCTCCTACTTTCCCACACACAAGAAGGTGGGAGCGTGGAAGTTTCTGTTGATAATATACCGCCCTGATTCTTCGGAGGGGGGCAGCATATAAATTGAATTAATTAAATTAAATATGGCTTCCAAGGCTGACATTGCATTTATTATACTTTTTATGGCTTAATTTTTTTTTGTAATTGTAGTTATCTAATTTTGCTTTTTATTATTGCTGGTGCTTTAAATTGTTGTTAGTTGCCAAGAGTCAGGTGCTGAGAAGGGTATGGATATAAGTCTTTTGAATAAATAAATTTGAACTTGTGGTAACTGCATGTATCACATAGCCCCAACTCCCTCTGGAACTATATTCTACATATGAATTTAAACTACTCTAATATTCTTTGTGATCCTTTCCTTTTTATATAATCTTACAAAAGTTTCAACATCACAAAGCTTACATAGTAGGACATAACATTTATTGTTGCATTCAATATATCTGCAATGCAGATATATTTTGAAATAATAATAGCAGGAGAAAATATTAAGCTATTGTTCTCCATTATAAGAATGAGCTGAAGCAAGGCAAGTTTCTGAGAAAAAGATTGAAAATGTTACACTTTAAATTAATCACAATTTAGTGCAAGGGCAGGCTACTTGCTGCCCTTAGTTTAATTTGTTAAGAACTTGGCCTAATTTTACAAGGTCTGTGAAAGCAGGTTAATTCAGATCATGGGCAGCAATTGTTTCTCTCTTCTCTACAACATGCTGTTTGGGAGTGACAAAAGACAGGGTTAGAAAGAAAAATAGAAGACAGAAGACAGCTTTAAAAGAGAAAGAAAAGTGTATCAGAAAACAGGTTTCTATTCCTTATTAAGCTCCATCCAACATAGCACACCTTGCTAGTTACCAGGTTACTTATTCTTATTTACTGCATTATATTACTGTGACAGATAATATAAACAAGCTCATTTCATCACTCATTGTTTTAACATGGCCATATAATTAAGATTAACCGCAGTTTGTATGGCAGAATAACTGGTAGCTGAAACAAAATGGAAATGAAAGTTTCTCACCTTTGTGGTCATATCAAAAGGGAAGAAGAAAAAGATACAAACTTAGGACTCATTTTGGTTTCCTTCTATCAAGAAAAACAATAATTTAGCATTATAGGTCCTAACATGGCACCTGTCACATCATCTCCTATGGCAGGGGTGTCAAACTTGATTTCATTCAGGGCCGCATCAGAGTTGTGTTTGACCTCAGGGGTGTGTGTGGGGGCATGGCCAGGGTCGGTGTGGCCAGCTCACTCGTGTCAGGGCCCAAGTGCTCTGGGCCAAGTGCTCTGCCAGCGAAAACGGAGCACGCAGCCCTTGTGAGCTCCATTTTCAGCTGTGATTGCTTCCTGCAACCCTCTGCCAGGAAAACATTTGGCCCTCCCGAGCTCTATTTTCCCTGGCAGAGGCACCGTGGGTCAATCCGCTGTTTCCAGGGTGGCCCCATGGGCCAGATCTAAGCACCCCGTGGGCCACATCCGGCCCCCGGGCCTTGAGTTTGACACCCCTGTCCCATAGCATCCGTGGACAGTTCCCAGGCTTCAAGCCTCCCTTGTTTCTTTAAAGATACTTTTGATGAAGAAATTAAATGGGAAGTTTGTTTGTTGCAAGCCAATGTGTTAAACTCAACCATAATGGCTATTTTGAAGAAAGCTTTTGAATTCCACATATATCTCAGAGATTTCCCTGCAACAAAGAGCTTCCATTAGCTTCAACGTTTAGGGAGCCCAGATTTAGCATTCCTTCTGAACTAGCCTACTGCTTGATCTATCTTCCATCTGACTACTACAAGCTGCCAGGATGGAAACAGGCGGCATGAACTATGCTGTAGTGAGCATTTCTTTGTGAAAGGGATGAAAACATCCTTTAAAGAGGCACTTTAAGAAGCTAGCCTTAGACCTAGATGATCATTGCCCTGCCTACATCTATTGTTTTTTTGGGGGGCGGGGGGGCAGGAATCAAAATGGTGATGGGTATGGGCTACAAAGTGCTGTGGAAGTTGTGGATTATCTGGTTAGCCTTCAGCCCCAAAAAGGGAACTGAAACTACGTATATCATTTCAGGGGTTGGTTTATGGCAGGATTTAGACAGAGGGTGTACAACTCTCTTTGTCCTGATAGTTATCTCAGGGCATCTCTCAATCATATCTTTCTTGTAGATACCAGGTTGAGAGTAAAAAGCAGTGTTTTTAGTGGTTCCAGTTTTTCCTAATTAAGTGGTTTTAGCCAGAGGGAATAAGAGAGGGCAGGTAGAGGCTTTAGACAAATGGAGGGGTGTTAAAACCTATAAATTGATATCATATTAAATCTGCTCATCAAGTTATTTTAATACAAAAACCAAAATGCAGATAAACCTTAAACTTACTGGCAACAATGAAAGTTATACAGGAGTGTTGTATAAAGTAATTCTGCTATATCCTTAAGCAGCAGACGTCTTTAAAGCAGAAGTGCACAACCAGTCCACTATTAGGCAGAGGGTTACCGGTATATTGGATTTTGAGTTGTAATTTGGATATCACAGACAGTAAGGCACATTCAGAACAAACATAGCATTGGATTTAAATTATAGATGTAGAAAATGTAGAAAATAAATAGAAGTGGTTATTTGTATTTAATTATACAGTTGTACATTTCTACCCCAGGCTGTGGGGGAGATGGTGTTGATGCCTTCTTAGGGCTTCATGGCTGTTGGACTAGATGGAAGAGAGTAGCTGAACTTGAACCCTGATAGGTTGAAGTTACTGTTAATTCATTAGGACTTTGTGGCCTTCACAGTTACTCCTTGATGGGTAAGTACTATCCATCAAGGAGCAAGTTTCTGAAGAGAGGGGAGATCCCTCATGGTTCTTGTTTCTAAGCCCTAGTCAGAGCAGCAACATTTGACTTAGGCTGGTGTAGCAGTTGTTGCTTTACCTAGAGGAGGAGAACTTTGGAACACTATCCAGCTAGAGTGCTGTAATGCACTTTAGTTGAAGTTGAGTTAAACACTACTTAGAAACTACATTTGGGTTGCCAGTATTGTGAGCATATTATATTGAGTAGTTGCTGATTGTTTTCTAGGTTTAATTTAAGGTGCTGGATTTCTTTTGTAAAGGCATTTTTTGTATTGATACTTGAATGCCTTCAGGATTGATATAAATTTAATTAATATAAATTTAATTAATAATAATAATAATAATAATAATAATAATAATAATAATAATAATAATAATAATAATAATCTCAGTCACTATCAGCTAATCAAGTTGACCAAACAGAGAAAAAAATCTATTAATCCGCTACTTTGGAGAGATTCAGAGGTCTGTCTGTGCCAACACTGTAGAACAAACATCCTGGAGATGTTTTGTTGATTTTTTTTAAAAAGTCTGAGTTGTTTCAAATAACCTTCCTCCGATTTGTTGCCATCTATATCTTTACTATGTTTATTTTTTTAAAAAAAATATTATTGTATTTTTTATCTGTGTACTCTGTATGTTTTAAATTGAATTTACTCTATGGAAGCCACTAAGAATAATTTTGATTATAGCAACATAGAAATATGTTTAATAATAAGTAATAAGATAATTTACATACATTGAAAGAAAATATTGCTCAAGGATGGATGTAACTGTTCTTGGTTGATTTTTGAAATGTCTACTGTAAAATGAAGAAAATGGAACATTATTTTTCTACTAAACAGTATATGGTCTACAGTTAATAATATGTTAAGCCAATATTTCTCAATCTAGCAGCTTTAACATTTTTTAAGACTTTAATTCCTAGAATTCCCCAGACAGCATTATTCTTATAAAGTTAAAGAATGGCTGAATTACATATGAAAGCTGAAAACCCATGTGGTTTTTTTTCTTTTTTTAAATTAAAACCAAAAATACCCACTAGAAAGCCTTTATTTTCTCTTTTATTCCTAGTCTAGAAGGGAAGTATATTTTGGGGGGAAATGATTTCATCTTCCTAAAACACACAAAATGAATGCATAATGGTTCCTTTTTTATACCAATTATTTAGTAAAAGGCCCAAGTGAAACGAATTACAATGCACAAAAGTATGGTTATTTCAGTATGAAAGTTAGTTTTATTATCCTAGCTTTGTACAGGCAAATTTATGAGACTTGAGAGAAGGTAACAGCAATATAGTCAAATTCTATTTAGTTAACTGATTAGCAGTATCTAAGAGAATTCAGGAAGTTTGATTTAACAGTACACAAATGTATATCTGCCCATGCACACAAACGTATCCCTCATCATTTTTCAGATGACTGATTTCATTGTTTATTTAAGATGGGGCAGAGTTCCAAGACACAGTATAAATGCTACCCATATTATATGTGGCCTTGAATTAAATCCATAGAAACTCTTGTTGGAGAACTTAAGTAAGTAGCTCATAAAACCAAGATTATATTCTTCCTACCATCTATGTTCTCCACTTTTAAGTATGAATTCTGATTTATGAAGATTATAGAAATAACATTTCTAAGAGGCAACTGGAAGTATGTTGAAAGAAAAATCTGTTATGAACATACGAGCTAATCTTTCCTGTCTTCTCTAGGCTGACATAGTACAACACCAAACTTGCAACATTTCATTTTCCTTTCTTTTACTGGCACCGGGCTTAATTAATCAAAACTTCACTCATCTGTATGGAGAGTTAAATACTGATTTTGTTCTAAGTAATGTGAGTAATAAAAAGACAACCAGGGATTTAGCAAAATAAGCTCACTTGGATAGTGTTACTTGAAAATAGTTTAAAATAATTTAACCTTTTCCAGTGACAACATGTGGATTGTGGTAATCAATGGTGTTATACATTTAATAAAGGAAAAGACTATTCTTCATCTAGAAACTTAAATGTAACCTAACTTTTTTTCTCAAAAGAACTGTTGGTCGAATCCAATGTCAAAGCATGCTGCCTGGTTTTAGGCAGGAGGCAATCTTTGTAAAAACTGCCCATCATTTTATTAGTCTATCATAAGCGAAACTAGAGAACAGCTGTTTAAATGTGTTGTATCAAATGGGCAACAAAATATTTGGCACAAGCTACAGGATGTGCGTGTTAAATGATCATGCAGCTCAACATCTGATCTGGATGTATCCATGTCACCAACAGGACCTCTGCAAGTCTTCAAATGTGCAGTGTTAATATAGTAGCCTTAGAAAAATACTGAAAACACGTTGAATGAGAATGAACATGCAAACTCCCATGGAGTTTAATGAGGACATTAAATGAAAAGTTTGTTTGTATTCTGTGTCTATGTCTGTGCAATAGAAGTATGCACTTTTAAAAACCATGAGTTGTGAAGTTGTGCTAAGCAATATGTATCACATGCCTCCTACTGGACCTGGGTTTTGTATGATGAGACCTGAACCACTGGAGCTAAAACAGGCGTTTTCTTTCCCTCAGCAATAACTGGATCTAAGTGATTCCTTTTGGATTATTATTATTATTATTATTATTATTATTATTATTAATTAAATTTATATCCCGCCCTTCTCTCCAAAGGGACTCAGGGCGGTGAACAGCCGAGAATTAAAATAACATGCAATATAAAAGTTAAAATAATTAAAAATAAATTAAATTAAACGGCCGCTCCAATTTAAAACCCCTAGCAATACAATTAAAAAAACCCTAAAACCTATTCAGGCCAGGCCGGCTTGCTGAAATAAAAACGTCTTCAGGGCCTTACAGAAAGTGCGGAGATCCGGAATCAGCCGTATTCCGGGAGGTAGCTCGTTCCAGAGGGTGGGTGCTCCCACAGAGAAGGCCCTCCTCCTGGGGGCCGCCAGCCGACATTGCTTGACCGACGGTACCCTGAGGAGGCCCTCTCTGTGAGAGCCTATTGGCCGGTGGGAGGTTATCGGTAGCAGCAGGCGGTCTCGTAAATACCCTGGCCCTAAGCCATGGAGCGCTTTAAAGGTGAGAACCAACACCTTGAAGCGCACCCGGAAGACTGCTTTATCATTAGATCCTAATGAGAGCACAACAAAACATGATTGGTGACTTAGGCACTAAAGGAAGCTTTTTATGTTCATGCTCTCAAAAGCTCCAATGGAATATTTCACAGTTTTCAGCAAACACATAAATCTCTTTCAGTAACAACTCTTTCTTAATTTCTTCTGTGTATCCTCTTTTCCCACCTGTCCTTTTCTTTTATAATTGGAATTGGTCTATTTCAATAAAAGCATTTTATCAGACAAGATTATATTATGGTATTCTTTTGCTGTTGAACTCTGTGGGTTTTCTTTTGCATATTAAATGAATGGTTGTGCGGCAATATCCTTTCAGCGTCTAAACTGAGGAAATATAGCTACATGTTTTGACAGATAAGGTATGAAAAGCAAACAATGGTAAGGAAGTGAAATGTCTCTAGAGAAAATAGATGAACATCTAAAGAAACAAAATTTATCAAGGTTTACAGAGGAGCAGAGACAGATTATGAACAGGCCTATAACAATAAAGAAGTTTCTAAAACCATAGAAAAATAGGAAAGGAACCTATACCAGATGGAGTATCAAAAACACTATTTTTGCTGGATTCCTTGCTAGCCACTGAGGATGTGTACCAAATGGAAGTACTGTTTATTTTGAGCTTGGAAAAAACATATTCCAGAAACCTGCTGGGCTGTTTCAGATCAACCATGGATTTGCAGAATAGAAACTTAAAACATTTTTGTTATTGGTGGTTTTAGGTGAAACAAAATTCAGACAAGGTGAATATTGTAAGGCTGGTGCATGTTGCACCCTTTCTTTTTTCAGCAGCTCTCAGTATGAACACACTATTGATTCATCAGCTTCTCTTCTGAGAAAAAGGATGCACTCATCTTCTGATGCATCCTTTTTCCCTTTTCCTTCTGTGGCTATAGGTGAGGACCTAGAGCAGGATATCCCATCAGCCCACTTGCTGTCCCTTCTTCCTGCATTGGGAATAGGACAATGTTGGCCACATTCCAGAATGAACTGATTAATCATTCACGTCAGGCAGCAAGAAAATCCAACCAGCTAAGGAAGGAAAGGCACTGGGAAGGGGGGGGGGAGGAAGTAACTGGAAAGAAACTATTTTACATGAATACTTGCCCGAATTAAAAGGCATCAAGCCTATTTGCTTGTTTACATGAATCTCAACACCATTTCTTTATAGAACATCATGTTTTGAAGAAAAGTATTTTAACATGCTATTTTCTATGTGCAAAGATCTCATTTTGGGGAGTGGTTCAGGAAAAATGTGAGATATGTGAAAGTCCAAAATATATTGCACAGACTTGAGACTTTTTCCAGTTACAGAATAATGGCTCAGTAAAATATAGATGTATTATCATTCAGGTAATACATAATCCATATATAATTCAATGTCTCTGAGGCATACTGACATTGTGTTAATGGATAGTTCGTCATCCATAGGATAGTCCTCAACTTACGACAATTTGTTGAGAAACCATTTGAAGTTACGATGGCTTTGAACGAAAGACATAGAACCCATGAGTAAAGTTACTCCTGTTGTAGTGGCCCACAGGTACTTATTGTGATCTGGGCACATGGCAGCCCATTTCTACTTGCAACTGGTTGGCAGGTGCCTTGCAATTATGTGACCATCATTTGGAATCTTCCCTACCAGCTTCCCCAGAAAGTCAATGGTCCTAGGGAAAGTTGCAAGCTTCTACTCCCTGCCAAGAGAATACCCTCTAGTCTCGGGCTGGCTAGAAAAAGTCTAGCAAAACAGTTGGATTTTATGATTGCATCACGTAGCAACAAAAATTCCACTCCCAATTTTGATCAAAAGTTAAAGACTATCTGTAACGCAGTTGCCTATGGGGGGAGTTTTGGCATATAGACAAAGTCTTCATATGGTAGTACAGAGAGTAATCCTACTATTGAAGACTGGCTTAAAGAGTACTCTACTACTATTCTACTATACAATATTCTACTATTGAAGACTGGCTCTTCAATAATACTTCCAGAACAAGTTATAGAAACTCATTGTTCTTTCCATGCTAAATTTTATACAGGACCATCATTGGACTAGGGAGTTGTAAACCAAAGTTCGTAGTTCCATGTATTAAATAGGTTATTGTTTCTGGCTGGTTTTACACATTGTTCTAAGTCAATGCAGTTGATTTTGTTTTGTCTTGGATTAGAAACTTGTGTTAAATCAACTATTGTGGCTTGCAATGGTTGTTTTTATTCTGTATGCACATCAAAGATTCTTGGTTTGGTTCTTTGGAATACAGCTTTCAGGCTTCCAAAAATTATCTTCATTTGTATCTTACATAATTTATTTATATATTGTATTGGTATCTTCGTTTGTATTGATTTTAGTTTGCCATTCAACACAATCATTCCTCAGCATTTGGTGAACAAACTGGACCTATTAGGTTTTAATACAGTTTTATGTAATTGGATATTGCATTTCCTTATTGATAGGCCCAGTTTGTGCGAGTTGGAAGAAAAGTCTCCAATTCCATTTCCTTGAGTACAGGTTGTGTCTTGAGTCCACTGCTGTTCACCTTGATGACCCACGACTGCTGTGCCAAGTCTGCTTCAAATCATATTGTGAAGTATGCAGATGACATGGCAGTGGTGGGTCTTATCTGGAACAACAATGAGGATGCATATAGGGAAGAGGTGAAGGCTCTGGTGGACTGGTGCAATAAAAGTAACCTGGTTTAAATGTTAATAAAACAAAGGAGATCATCGTAGATTTTAGAAACAGCCGACATGGTCAGACTGTACTTAGTATCAACAATGCAGCTGTAGAGGTGATCAACAGTATTAAATATCTGGGGGGTACAAATAACTAACAATCAGAACTGGTCTCTGCACACATCATCCTTAGTGAAGTTTGCAAACCAGTGTCTGTATTTCCTGCGTTGGATGAGGAGAGCACATTTTTCTCCTTCTGTCCTGGCCACTTTTTACAGAGGCACAATTGAGAGCCTTTTAACAAACTGCATTACTGTTTGGTTTGGTGGCTGCAGTGCCTCAGAGAGAAAGTCCATTCAGAGAGTGGTAAGGGCAGCCGAGAAGATTATAGGAAGCTTGCTGTCATTCAGAATACTGCTTATAAGAGCTTAGAGCTCAAAGCATTGTTAGAAACCCCACACACCCACTTCACAATCTGTTTCTGTTGCTCCCCTCTGGAAGGAGGTTTCGAAATATTTCTAGCAGGACTTCCAGATTCTGTAACAGCTTTGTTCCCTATGGCATCCATCTGATAAACTTCCAAGATTTGTTTCTTTCACCATGTACATGTATACATCCAAAGTAAACTGTGTTGTTACTCCGTGTCATATAATATATGTGGGTATATGCATAATTTTGTATTTATTTATTTGTTTGTTTGTTTTGTCATTTTTATGTAGTCTATATTAGAGGTGGAGACCCTTTGAGAACTGTATGCAAACAAATTTCATTTTAATGTATGCCAATTAGTGTACATTCAAAGTGATAAAAAAGTTATTCTAAGTCTCTACGTTCTAAGTCTTAAGTATTCTTGTGTAAAATCTGTTTGAAATCTTTTTAACAAGTCATCTGAAAGAAAAGATTTGATTTTCTCTTGATTCTGCTGTTGCTGCATAGGAAACAAGTGATATAATTTTTCCTTTTGCTACTCTAATAAGGTTATGTTAAGAAGTGCACAAGTAATCTCTTTTAAAGCAGCCTTATAGATTGTTTGCCAGCTGAATACAAACCAGTTCTTCATTAACAAATAAGATATAAATTTGCATAACCATTCTTTTAAATAATCTGTTCTCTAATGGAATTGCTATCTTTAGCAATCTTGCTCAAGGGGATAAGGATAAGAAATTCCTACATCATACATAATTCTTTAGCTAGGACAGATATGAATACATTCATTGTTCTCCCATTTATATATCTTGTTCTCTGGTAATAATATTGGGAGGAAGTCAAATAACCTTTGTCATTTTGCTTATTTTTAACATACTTTATAGTTAATGTACTGCTTGGGGAAATTGATGTGTAGCTTATTTATGCTGAAAACATAAGCAGGTAGGAATGAGGCTGGGAAACTCATCAGCAATTACATTCAAGTAAATATGTATAGTAATATATCACAAAATTACACATTTTAGATGGAAGTATAACAATTATAAGGGTAACATACATATTTCTCAATTAATTTGGATGTTAAATCATCAAATAACCATTGACAGCTAATGGTTACTTGTTATAACAGCAGTATTTTTCTTTTGATTAATTGAATTATTAAAACAAGTCTTGAACACAGCATGGCTGTTTCATAGCACTAAGAACTGGCTGGCATTTCCTAATTAAGTATTCAGTATATTTACTATCCCACATTAGTTATCAGTTGTGTTGAGTTAAATGTTTGCTTTCATGTGGTTATCTAGATGCAATTATTGGACATTTTAAGTTGTGCAGAGGAGGTGTAGATCATAATACTGCTTAATGTGCAAATATTTCCTTATGTGACTCTCATATTCCAGTTTTCTATACTTAAAGGTATTGATAACCAATGACACTGTAACATTTTAGTTTTAATCTAGTTATAGCATGAAACAGCATTTCACTATCAATATTTCTATGTTATGCAGAAAAAAACCACATTAGCTGCTGTCTTTAAAGAAGGCCTGAATGTAATTTAACTCTGTAAATTGATAACAGAAATGTTTTCTCATGGGCATATCTTTTTTTTTTTTATTTGATTTGATTTATATACCGCCCTTCTCCGGAGACTCAGGGCGGCTTACAATGCGTTAAGCAATAGCCTTCATACTTTTGTATATTTATACAAAGTCAGCTTATTGCCCCCACAAACTGGGTCCTCATTTAACCTACCTAAGAAAGGATGGAAGGCTGAGTCAACCTTGAACCTGGTAAGATTCGAACCTGCAGAAATTGCAGGCAGCTGTGTTAATTACAGGGTGCATTAAACCACTGTACTACCAATATCTCCCTCTGGTTTATATACTGAACATTATTCCCTTACTTTGAGGTGATTGTAGGTATAAGCATTTTTCTTATTATATATTTAATAACAGTTTAGCAGTCATTCTCCCATTTGATTTCTCTGCTAAACCACATACTGGTAAGGAGATATCTTGAATTAGTTATATTTCCAGGGCTGTGGAGTCGGGAGATAAATGTTCCGACTCCAACTTCTCAGTTTTTTGTACCTCCGACTCCAACTCCAGGTACCCAAAATTTCCTCCGACTCCTCGACTCCGACTCCGACTCCACAGCACTGCATTTATCATACATGTCCTTGTATGCTTTTTTATTTGGTGTTTACTGAAATTTAATCTTTGATATTATGTATGTGAGAGAAAACAATGACATCAGGTATATTAGTGCCTTCCACTGATGCATAATCAGTTATCACTCATTAACTCTGTATATGAGATAAAAAGTTCTATGAGGTTTTTCTTTTTAAAAATTAAAGTGATGTTTTAATATCTGTTCTATGCATTTTTGACATAGATCCAGATCTGTAATAGTATGTGGGAATGACCTTGAGGAAGGAGAAGAAGAGATTCTGCTTAAGCAAGAATCAGACAAAAGAGGGAGGAGCCTGCAATTGCTTAACAGTCAGAGCAAAAAATTTAGAAAGGACCTGCCCTAAATAATTACACTGATAAGAGACAGTGGGAGGTTTGTACTTTGAGATTTTCAAGATTCTGTTAATGAAGCCTTTCAGTAAAGTAGAATAAAGTAGGTCATCTTATCATACTTCCTTTCTGGTTTGCCTGGGAGGGCTGACAAGAACAAACTCTACATATCTATTACTTTCAATGTATTGTTGTTATATACTTGATACAAGACAAAACATGACTTGTTAGGTGGGTGTCTTCTGAATGTTTCAAGCTATAATCTGAGTACACTCCAATCAGTAGAACTACCAGTGATGCCTTATGGGCATTGGAGACCAAAATATCTGAAATGTATCAAGTTGCTGTAAGGAGTCTTAGCAGTTTTTAATATTAGGAATTTGAGATAGCATAGGGATAATATTAAAATAGTCTGCTTTTTCTTTGTTATCTATATATCTCGTCTGTCTGTCTGTCTCTCTATCATATTTATATAGCTACTCATCTCACTAAATGTGGGCAGCTTACAATCAACTATTAAAACAATATCACAGGTATTTACTTTAACAATATGTATAAACAAGATAATTAAAATAAGATTGTGGGACTACACCAATCTAAATACAATACAATCATTGCATAGACTTTACAAGGGATAACAGGGATGGAATTAACCTCACCTCTGGGTTCAGTTGTAGAGAAAGAAATCTAACAAATAAAATTACAGGTGTGAACACTATGTATGAGTGCTAACTATTTGTGTCCCAAGCAGGGCATACAAACATATTTGTGCAATGACAATTTTATTGTTAATAATAAGCACACATATACATAATTAGATACAATATAGGATAAGTCTTACATGTTATAGAAATGGTTTTCAATCAATATTCACTTTTTTATGACAGCAATTTAATATATGCCCTCCATCTACACTGCGCAGTCTTTTGGGATGGTGCAGTAGTTAATCAAAGAAAAATGTTTATGTACATTAAAGAAAACCATTAATCATGCTTTCCTCTTTTGGTGAACCATTTCATTGTTTTCATAAGGCATATGTCTAGCATATGCTCAAGTCATTCTTTCTCAGTGATGGGTTTCCCAACAGTAGAACAGTTTAGCCCCAGCTATTTATTCCTGTGCAAATATGGTTCTTTAGGAAATCATTTAGAGATGCTCGGACATACTTTTTGTTTTATTTTCCATAAAATATCCAATAAGGCAGAAAGATTGTTTCCATTTCCTGACTTAACATTACCAATTTTAGAATAAGTTATTAGTAAACTGCCCTCCATTAGCTGCCAGAATGCCCCTTTCCACTAATTCTACAACATCTGAACATAGTGTTCATGTTTGGAGAGCCAATTTGATTCTGTGTATATAAACATGTTTTGTTTTACTAAGTTATAAATGGATGAACTTTTATAACATTCCCAGGGCTCCTGAAGGTTTCCTGACAGGATCAGATACAGTGTACAAAGAAAAAAACAAAAACAAAATGCTGCCTTTTAAATGGTTGAAGTATTATGTACTGAACATCTTGATAGTAATCAATGTTTTAAGAAGATTAAAGATAAGTTGATAAAAGTCTAGGTGTCATGGGCCAACTCTTGATTAGACAATGGAACCAGAATAAAAAAAATATTGAAAGGCACATTGAAGGAAATTGTAAGGAAAGTAGGCTATAGAAATTTGTTTTTCGTATGTATACTGCAGTTTGATTCCAGACAAGTATTAGTGAAATTAATTTTTTTCCTGCCCTGCTGCCAATAAATATACTATTTGAAATATTTTTAAAGATGCCATTACAAAACCAAATACAGCCTGGTGGTATGCTTAATCAAAATGCTTAATCAAGCAATAAAAAAACTATAAGGGTACTGTTGGTGTACCCTGATCAACCTGATAAACAAACCTTATGCTTGTGTGCTTATCAACCAGAGTAGGCAAATAGTAATAGTCTGGAGGTTATGAGGCTATAACTAACCCCTATATAAAAAGGGAGTAATATTTTACCTTTACAGTTTTAAAAAAAAGAACACTGAACGTTTTTGTTATGTGGAAGTGCTGTATGATGTGAACCCACAGATTCTTTTTCTCAGTCTAATCTAGCTTCCTCTGCTATGTACATTCTACTAGGTAATTATCTTTACAATATAACTCAGAAGGAGGATATATGCTTCACAGGAAATATACTCCACAATTCACAAATAATCTAAAAGTTGCTCTTGCTTAAAATCTCTTAATAATTAGAATTTTTATACTCTATGAATTGTGTTCATTTAAGATTGTGATTGAAAAAAAATATAATAATCTTATCTATATCTACTTCCAGGTGCCTACTGATGGAAATGCTGGCCTGTTGGCAGAACCTCAAGTAGCCATGTTTTGTGGCAAATCAAATATGCATATGAATGTTCAAAATGGAAAATGGGAATCTGATCCTTCTGGAACTAAGAGCTGCATTGCGACAAAAGAAGGGATTTTACAGTATTGCCAGCAAGTAAGTTTTTTAAAACATGCACTTTTAAAAACATTTTTAGTATCGGATACCAAGGATACAAATCTTCCTCCAGCTTTTAAAGTGAAATATTCTGAAATCTTGTCCCTCAGAATAAGATTTGATGCTAATGGTACTCATATCTTTTCTAAAGAGTATGTTCTTCTTTAATCTTGTTTCCACATTATGTCCTGTATCACTAAGGGACTGGGAGAAAACATTTCTCATTATTATAATGAATGCTGCATTTCCTCAGTTTCTCTGTGTGAACAATTGATTGGCTCTGCAATACTTAAATTTGGTAGAAAAAATGAAAGAAAGAAAGAAAAAGTGAATTATTGTCACATATATATTTATCTATGATGCTTTGTTATGGCATTGAAATAGCAAATGATTTTGATGGCCATATATACACCACTTTCAAAGAAGAACAATTATTTTGTCATATGAGATGGAATATTAATAGCTGTTTAGCTTATTAGAATGTTAAAATGATTCTCCTAAGAAGAATTCTGATATTCAGATCATTGTTGACTTTTGTCATAACATGTAACCAAGCTCTTTTGATTATATGAAGCAGCCAAAGTATTTGATGAATACTTCTTAAAAGTAAAGCTGAAAAACAGCAAGATGTCTCCAGCCTTACAGAATAAGCAGAATATGAGTATGTTACCATTGACTTCAAAATCCATATACCTCAGTCCTTTCCCTTTCTCTCCCCCATCCCAATCCATGCCCATATCATCTTATAAATACAGATGGTACAGAAGCTGTGGTATAGTTTAAAGGCCTAATTAGAACCCGTCAGAGATAAACTGTCTTTAATTGATGCAGGATCTGCTGGAAAAAGGAATATGTTGTCTTTTGTTACAGATCCGTCTGTGATTCATTTTTGTTTCATTCCTTCTGATCACTTTTCTCCTTTTTTGGGGTGGGGTGGGGTGGAGAAGACACCCAAGAGGCCAAGTATATCTTTAAAAAAAATTGTGTGTTCCATTTTAAAATGAAATAATATGTCAAATAATGAAAATGGATGAATTTTGAAAGCATCAATATTACTGCAGGTTATTTTGCAGAGCAGTCTCCAATTTGGTGACTTAAAAGTAATGTAGACCTTTCAACCGATATTTCATTATTTAGGAACCTATGGCACCTAGAATGATACATTAAATCCTACTTTATTATTAATTTAACAAGTTGATTCTGCCCATCAAAATCTACATTGCAGATTAGGTATAACTCTTTATATTTCCTGTTTGTCAAATGCAATGTAACAGCAAAGCTGAGTTTAACTTTGGGAGAAAAAATGTCTGCTCTTTATTCTCAATTTTACAGCAGGTCCAACCATATAGGTTAATATTTCTAATCCCATAATGCTCCCTCCTGAAATGCTGTTGAAGAAAATGGATATTCATGCTTTTAAAACATTTTGGAACAGATTACTTTTTTTCTTCCTAGTAAGCAGGGTCACGTGACAGTGTGTTATAGTGTAAGATGGATCTAAAATTAATCCCTGGGGTCACAAATTGGATAGACACTGTAGTATTATTAATAGCCACAGAGTTGCAAATAATGGGAATTCGGCAAACAGTAAAGGTATAAAGCAATTTCTTGATCAATATTTAAAAGCAAGCTTCTCTTTAATATCAAAGTAGGAATAGCAGAGGAAGACAGCTTTTGGGGTTGGGAGTCATACAACATTTGTGGGCAGTTTCTGGTGCTCCGGCATGCGCGCACCAGTTTGGGCACTCTGTGCCAAAAAGGTTCGCCATCACTGACATAGAACAATCATTAAAAGAATGGCCAAATATTTATTAACTCAGAAAAGTCCCAAGATTAAATTTTGAACTTGCTAACAACTAAGCCCGTTTCTAAACACGGGATTATGTGTCTGGAGAGCCAAGATTTGCAATTAAACCCAGTGTGAAGTCTGATAGTTTCAGACTATCAGTTTCAGCAATTAGGATCAGAAGCAATTCTGAGGGTCATAGAAAGTGGATGTAGACATAGCTTTCCTACCTAAATCATTTTTATTCACAGGAAGTCCAGTAAGCTAACCTGGATCTCAAACATTTGAGGCTAAAAATAATATTTATTTTATCTTTATGTAATGAATTGCATTTTATTCTATTCAAAGTGTCAGGGCTAGGAGGCTTTTCCTAAATATGACCAGAGTAGGTTGAGTGGGGGCAGGATGGAGATTTTTAGAACTGTTTGTAAGTATAACCTCAACTGTAGTGGTAGAATTCAAAAAATCTGGAGGAGGTCTGAATAATAAAAAGTTGAAGTCTTTATTTTGTTTTTATATACGGTATACACACACACACACACACACACACACACATACTCATACACTGTTTTGAAAATAAGTTAATAAAAATATACTGTACTGTGTATACAAACATTACCTAATGTATAAAATACATTATACATTATGTATAAGTGCATACATGAACATTTAGTACATATAATACATATATAATATATAACATATAATATTGTACAATATTATACATACATTATATGTATATATAATGCCTTCGGCTGATGCTGTGCAATGCCAGGTCCGTGGTCAATAAGGCCCCCCTCATTCACGATCTTATACAAGAGGGAGGAGCGGACCTGGCGGGTATTACGGAGACCTGGTTGGGCCCGGAGGGTGGCGTCCCTCTGGTTGAAATGTGCCCACCAGGCTTCAGAGCATTCCATCAGCCGAGGGCTCAGGGGAGGGGCGGGGGGGTGGCGGTTATTATTAACGAGGATCTGGGTCCGAGGGAGACCACTGTGCCTCAGATAGCCGGATGTGAGTCCCTCCTTGTGAGGTGGGGCCGTGGGGTTCAGATGGGCTTGTTGCTTACGTACCTGGCTCCCTGCCGCGTGGCAACAGCCCTACCTGAGCTACTCGACGTGATAGCCACGGTGGCAGTAGATACACCCAGGCTTTTAGTCATGGGTGATTTCAACTTGCCATCCGTCGGTGAAACGTCTGAGGTGGCTCGGGAGTTCATGGCTTCCATGACGGCCATGGACCTGACCCAGTTAGTTCATGGCCCTACTCACAGGGGAGGTCACACTCTGGATCTGATTTTTGTCTCTGGCCAGTGGTTGAGTGGTCTTGTTATAGGGGATATAGACATGGAACCCTTGTCATGGTCTGACCACTCACTCCTTCGCCTAGATCTTCGAACCGCGACCCCTCGCCGCAGGGAGGTGGATCCAATTAGATGGATCCGCCCCAGGCGCCTGATGGATCCTGATAGGTTCCAGACGGAGCTTGGGCCATTTCCTGAGGATCTAGCACATGACTCGGCCGAGGACCTGGTAGCCGCCTGGGATCGGGCGGCTGGTGGGGCCTTGGACCGAGTTGTGCCTTTGCGGCCTCTGACCCGATGCCGATCCCGTGCGGCTCCTTGGTTTACTGAGGAGCTGAGGGAAATGAAGCGCCGGAAAAGACGCCTGGAGAGCGGTTGGAGGGCCAGTCTCGCTGAATCTGATCGAACACTGGTAAGGTCGCATATTAAGGCCTACCTAGTGGCGATAGAGACGGCAAAGTCTAACTACTTTTCCGCCTCTATTGCGTCATCAGGGAATCGTCCGGCTGCCCTGTTTAGGGTGACCCGCGCCCTGCTCCATCCAGGAGTGCGGGAGGATCCCTTAGAAGGCAGGGCGGAGGATTTCGGACAATACCTGTATGACAAAATCGCCCAGATCCGGGGGGATTTGGACTCTGACTGGGTAGATCAGGGCAGGGTGACGAGGAATAGTCTTGAGAATGTTATCTGGGAGGAGTTTGATGCTGTGACTCCTGATGATGTGGACAGGATTTTGGGGAGACTTAGTGCGGCCACATGTTTACTGGACCCGTGTCCCTCCTGGTTGGTACTGGCTTCCCGGGAGGTTACACGAGGCTGGCTCCAGGGTGTTATCAACGCTTCGTTGAGTGAGGGTTACTTCCCCACCGCCTTGAAAGAGGCGGTGGTGAGGCCTCTCCTCAAGAAGCCGTCCCTGGATCCGGCAATATTGGCCAACTATCGTCCTGTCTCCAACCTTCGCTTTATGGCGAAGGTTGTTGAGAGTGTGGTCGCACGACAGTTTCCGCAATTCCTGGAGGAAACATCTTATCTAGATCCGTTCCAGTCGGGTTTCAGGTCTGGGCACAGCACAGAAACGGCATTGGTCGCGTTGGTTGATGATCTCTGGAGGGCTCGGGACAGGGGTTGTTCCTCTGTTCTGGTCCTGTTAGACCTCTCAGCGGCTTTTGATACCATCGACCATGGTATCATGCTGCACCGGCTGGAAGAGTTGGGGGTGGGAGGCACCGTGTTGCGGTGGTTCTCCTCCTTTCTCTCCGACCGGTCGCAGTTTGTGTTGGCAGGGGGGCAGAGGTCGACCTCGAGGCCTCTCATTTGTGGAGTACCGCAGGGATCGGTCCTCTCGCCCCTTCTGTTCAACATTTATGTGAAGCCGCTGGGTGAGATCATCCGTGGCTTTGGGGTGAGATACCACCAGTACGCTGATGACACCCAGCTGTACATCTCCACCCCAGGCCACCCCAACGATGCCCTTGAAGTGATGTCCCAGTGCCTGGAGGCTGTACGGGTCTGGATGGGGAGGAACAGGCTCAAGCTCAACCCTTCCAAGACTGAGTGGCTGTGGCTCCCGGCATCCCGATATAGTCAGTTGACTCCATCACTGACTATTGGGGGCGAGTCATTGGCCCCCACAGAGAGGGCTCGCAATCTGGGAGTCCTCCTGGATATGCAGCTGTCCTTGGAGGAACATCTGACGGCTGTAACCAGGGGGACCTTTTGTCAGGTTCGCCTGATTCGCCAGTTGCGGCCCTTTCTTGATCGGGATTCCCTGTGCACAGTCACTCACGCCCTCGTCACCTCTCGCCTTGACTATTGCAACGCTCTCTACATGGGGCTCCCCTTGAGGAGCACCCGGAGGCTCCAGCTGGTCCAGAACGCAGCAGCGCGGGTAGTGACGGGAGCAGCATGGCGCTCCCATGTAACACCGCTCCTGCGCGAGCTGCACTGGCTCCCAGTTGTCTTCCGGGTGCGCTTCAAGGTGTTGGTTATCACCTTTAAAGCGCTCCATGGCATAGGGCCTAGCTATCTTCGAGACCGCCTGCTGCTACCAACGACCTCCCATCGACCCGTGCGCTCCCACAGAGAGGGCCTCCTCGGGGTGCCATCAGCCAGACAATGTAGGCTGGTGACCCCCAGGGGGAGAGCCTTCTCTGTGGGGGCACCTACCCTCTGGAATCAGCTCCCCCCAGAGATAAGGAGAATCCAAGACCTCAGTGCCTTCCGTCGCGCCCTTAAAACCCATTTATTTAAACAAGCCGGGCTGGCTTAAGATGAAATTTTTAACTGTTTTTAAATGTTTTAAACGTTTTTAATTGGTAAATGAGTTTTAATTGGGCCAAATTTATATATCTTTTAATTGTTTTTAATATTTGTTCTGCATGTTTTTTTTAATCTGGCTGTACACCGCCCTGAGTCCTTAGGGAGAAGGGCGGTATAGAAATCCAATATAAAATAAAATAAAATAAAATAAATATATAGCATTATAACTATTGTGCATTATACATCCATGTTACATTATACATGTATTATACATTCACACATACACACATTGTTGCATTATAGTACTTTAAACATCCATGCATTATATGTTATGTTATATATAATGCGTTCATATACATATCCTTTTTTTTTTCTTTTTACAACCCTGCAATCCTTTTCATCGGGATGGGGGTGAGGCGACTGAATGGAGCCAAGTGATGCATACTTTATCTTATGTATTATATCTGTGATTGAGACATACATAGGTTATGGTATACATACAAGTGACATTATAAACCATTGGGTTTTGAAGTGATTTACAAAATTTGGGGAAGAGCCTTCTCTGTGGGGGCACCTGCCCTCTGGAATCAGCTACCCCCAGGGATAAGACTGATCCCGGATCTCCAGACCTTCCGTCGGGCTCTGAAGACTTTTTTATTTCAGCAAGCCGGGCTGGGTTAAAAATCTTTTAATTGCTGAATTTTATGGGTAAGGGGTTTTAAATTGGGGGAAGCCAATATAAATTTAATTTTGTTTTTATAGTATTTTAATGTTTATGTTGTATGTTTTTTAATTTTGGCTGTTCACCGCCCCGAGTCCTTCGGGAAAGGGGGCGGTATAAAAATTTAATAAATTAATAAATAAATAAAATAAATAAATTTATAACCATAGGAAAAAAGGGATCATTACTGTTATTGTTCATTCTAAACATGCAATTAGAGAAGGAACAAAGACAATTTGAGAAAAAAAAATTGAGGGTATATTTAAATAAACTAGTAATAAAAGCATTAATTTAAAAGATAAATTTATACAATAAGTGTGTTCTGTTTCTTGAAGGTAACACAGGTTTCCACCCCCTTTGCCAAAAACAATTTATATAATTTTAGTCAAGGGTCTTCCCAATTTTCATTTGAAATTTGAAGCCATATAATAGGAACTAAACCTACATATAGGTGTTATTCCACTGCCCAATAGCTGACATAATGTCATAGCCAAGAATAATTTAAAAATAATAATACTAAAACTGGGTTGTGTGTATGACCTGGAGATTTGAAGGGAGAAACAGTGTTAAGAGTCCCAGGCCTAATTACTATCAACTTTATACAGCCAGCTGGTGAAGGAGCTGTAGGCACATGCTGTGTTGTACTCCTGTGTATTACAAAGCATTGCTTTCCAGTCAAATTGAAAACAATGCACATCCTTTTATTTATTGTATGACCAACGTATTATCATAATATGAGCATGATATTAATATAATGTAAATATGGCCCAGTAGAACTGATTACAACGAAAAGAGAAGTGCTGAAAATTAATGCTGAGAAACAAAATATTGGATATTGTATGTGTTCAGACCACTTGTATAACTTCTGTGCATTTTATTACAAATAGTTATAATTAACATTGTACACAGGAGAGCACTGAGATTGCCAATAATTAGTCTGTATGACTAATGGGAACTGTTTAAAGCATCATAAACCCAACAAATTACTTGGTAGTATTATGCTAATTACTGTTACAGAGTGAGCTATGTTTGATGTTAATCCTAAACCATTGTTAAAAACTGTGTTAGCTGCTAGTAAGACCTATGAGGAAGAATTCAGAAGTACTAGTTTCTATTTTCATTAGCGTAAATTGCTTTGTTAGCTAGAATTTAGTTAACTGCTTAATTTAATATAGAAGGGAAGCTATCCAATTTCCTATGATCAGGTTGGAATAAGCAGTAGGTTGGGAAAATAAAAATATGAGGCTTGTTGATGAGTTCTTGATTTATGCTTTTTATCCACTGGTAATGTATTGTTGATAAAAGATTAATTAATTTTCTCTATGCATTTCTAATCAGACTGTATGACATCTTTGGGGATTTCTGAGAACATCCTCTGCCAATTGCAAATTGCAAATCTAAATTTAGTAGATTATAATCCCAAAATAAAAAGTCATTGCACAAACTGGATGGCATATACAATCATATTCTCTGGAGAAAACAAAATAGGGAAATATTCTTTTAGAACAGAAGTTTAACAATAACTGGATGAATTTACAAGATTGGATATTGTCAATAATTATTTCCCAGTGAAGCTAGTATGACCTAAAAAAATATGGAAATCCACCAGCAAAATAACCCTGCTGTATTCTGTTTGTTTTAATATTTTATTAATGGAAAATGCTCAGAAGTTGGAGGCATTTAATTATGAAAGGTTAAACATAAACATAGTACCTAAATACTATTGGCTACAATCATCTGTAGTCAGTTTTTTTACAATTTTGGCTCAGATTTAAAACTTGCATTAATACATCTGTTGTAATAATTTATCAATTTAAAATGTACTTGTCTAATTGGGAATTGAAAATTTGCACTGTTTTATGATATACATGCAATATACATCTGCATTTCATGAACTTGCAAGACAATCAGTTTGCCTTAGTCAAAAAGTCACTTTGGACCAGTTACTTTTGTCTCAGCCCAATTCATCTCACAGAGTTGTTGTGGGGAAAATAGGAAGAGGAAGGTAGAATTAAAAAGCTAATTAAATAAATACAGTTCTATTAACTTAATGTTATTATTTCAATTTCTAAAAATATATCCTAGCATAAAAGGATATGCAAATACATGCAGTATTTTGGGCTATATTGTGCCATTACTTCCATAAATCATAAAAAAATAAATAAATCCTTCCCTTTCTGTTTTTGTTTGTTTGTTTGTTTTTGTTCTTGATTGTTTATTGCATAAATATACTGATGTGCAGTATGATCAACTATATTAATGTAGATATTTTATATTTACATCTTTATATTCACATTAATATTTTAATATTTCTAATAAGTCTGTTTTGGTTGCAAACCACCACATTAGACTCTGCAATGTAAAAAATATACATTTTAAAAAGAAAAATATGCCATTTTGATGGCTATGACAGATCTCTCTTGATAGCTACTCAAATCAAATAGCACATTTATATGTTAATGAGATATTAAATATTACAGCTGTTTAAACTATTCAGAGGAACACTTCACTCCTGAGAATGCCTTTTCAGATTGTTTCTTCAGCTATTAGTGGTGAAGGCTTTCTGAAGACTCAATTCAATCAGTTTGAGGGCTTTCTGAGGTGGTTTGCAAAATGGATGCACAGAAGACTGTCTACCTGTCCAAATAGTTACACAGACTGATAAATATTACTTCAGTGTATTTCTGTTGAAATTTGATGTAGCTCTGTATAGAATGGGAGAAGAAACTTTTTGAATTACAGATTGCCAATTATTTTGCATTTCTCTAAATTCCTTTGAAGTAGTTTCTAAAATAATTTATCTTCTGTAAGATATTTATTTTCCAGTTCTTTGTTTATGCAGCAAGTTTTTAGAGAAGAGTGAAGAATTTAGAATTCCTGTATCTTCTTTGACTATATATTTTCAATTTGTAGCTCTTTAGTATCACTTCTCTTCCTTTGTCCAGAACTCCAGATGTCATAGATACTTATAAGCCTTAGCAAAAATCTAGGCCAAAATTAACTTATCAGCATGAAGCCCACTACCACTTCCCAGGTTAAAATTCTATGTGATTAATAAGCAACAACCAGCAGTGTGGGTTTAGCAATATTTTGGAAGGATATAAGCAACAGAATGAATAATAAAAGTGTGCAGTTGCTAGGACCTTTGTCCTTCTGTCCAGCTCCTGACTAGCTGTTCTTGTATTGATTCAGGCCTTTTGCGTATGAAACAGGTCTACAACTATTGTGTTGCTGCTTTGGTGAAAAAGTTTTAATAAAATTGGTGTCGGACAATGGATTCTTTAAAGAGTGTGTGTGTGTGTGTGTGTGTGTGTGTGTGTGTGTGTGTGTGTGTGTGTGTGTAGGTGGAGGTAGATGGACAGGAACACATAAATATCCTTCCCTCCCTCCCTCCCTCTCACATGTATACACAAACATAGCAATAGCACTTAGACTTATATACTACTTCATAGTGCTTTACTGTAAGTGGTTTGCAGAGCCAGTATATTGCCCCCAACAATTTGGGTCCTCATTTTATTGACCTCAGAAGGATGGAAGGATAAATCGACCTTAAGCCAGTCAGGATCGAACTCCTGGCAGTGGGCAGAGTCAGTTTGCAATACAGCATTCTAACTACTGCACCACCACAGCTACTATATTCCTGGACAAACATTATGTGTATCTGCATCTGAGTAACATGCATCAGTTAACATATATCACTTACATTAGCTCTTTATATTTCATCTGCCTATCTTCTATGTTGTCATTTTTTCATTTAGGCTTCATCATATATTAGTCCATTTGTAATACGTTGTGAACATCAAGTATAACCTTAATTTTATACTAATTGAGGCAATTTGAATTGTTCAGTTCATTATTTCTAAATCTGAGCATGATTATTTCTCTCAATATTTTATATTTGTTTATTGACTCAAGAATAGAAATGGCTTTATGGTTGTTGTAAGCGGCCCAGAGTTGCTTAATATAGGTTGGCTACATAAAAATAAAATGTTAGGCTAGCATATATATCAAAATTATTTCTCAAAATGCTGAAGAGGTTGTCCAAAAAAGGGTAATTGTTTTTTATTTGTGGTAATCATTTGGTACAGTTATTAACTTTTGCTAAAACAAATTTTGAGAGATAAATACCATCACTAAACTAAAAGGATTGAAAGTTCTCTGGAGTTGGACTTATTGCACTTATTTACAGAACCAAACCATAAACTTAAAAATGATAAATTTATGATAAATTTTCACCTGTATACTGGTGGTAGCTGACTTTTTATTTATATGAGGGTATATTTTTTTATATTTTCTACATTTCCTTTTTTAATATGTAACTTGGAATTATGATAATGCAGCTGTCTGATATTGTAAAAGCAAAAATAAATAAACTAAAAATAAATAAAACAAATAAGAAAAAATGCAGCTTTCTTTGTTTCCTAGGATATATTTAATATTCAAACTAATAGCTCACATTAATAAATTACTTTTGGCTAGTTTTGTAAGTAGTAATATCAATGTGCACATTAATTAAATTATTAAAATTTGATGCTGAACTGCTAGGACAGTTCAGACAACACCCAGGAGAAAAATTTGACATAAAATAGGTCATAGTATAAAATGGTAGAAATTAGAACAAGTTTTGAGTAATTTATTATTGTTCGTTCTTGATAGAAAAATCAGTCAAATTGTTGTCATCTGCCAAAGAGAAGTTTCATTCAGTTTGAACTTAATATGTTTAATAATATTAACTTTGATATTTTAAAATCAAATTACATCCACCTTACTGGTTGCAGAAAGAGATATATAGAATACAGCAATATTACTTATATACAGCTTCACAAGGCTTTACAACCCTCTGTAAACGATTTACAGAGTCAGCCTATTGCCCCCAACAATCTGGGTCCTCCTTTTACTGACCTCGAAAGAATGGAGGCTGAGTCAACTTGTAGTTCACTTTCCTTTAAGCTCTCCAGAAAGATACTGATGTTATAGATGGCAGTCCTGGTAGAAGTCATAGATCACCTACATACAGGGATCATGACATAATGTAACATCTGTATCTCTTTCTGTTCTGATAGCTTAAAGAACAATAGTCTGTATATACTACTATGATAGATTCTAGATGTACCTTTCTGCAACTGCTGAGCACCAGGATCTGGATAGCATTTAAAGCTAATGTGCCATGTGTTATTCTTGTTGTTGTTAAGATTTTTTTATCCTGCTTTCCTGTAATCATCTACAGTGCAAAGATCCATGAAATTCCTTTGTAAAAGTTTTGAACCCCTTTGACAGGGGTGTCAAACTCAAGTCGTCAGGGGGGCATGTATCAGGACTTTTTTCCCTGTCGCTAAACCAGGTGTGGGCATGGCCAGCACATGATGCATCCGGCCCGTGGGCCGAAAGTTTGACAGCCCTGCCATAGAACAATATCCAGATACCTGCATTTTATAAGTCCCAAATAGGATAAAACTGATCATGTAGTGCCTACATCCTGATAACATCACACAGAATGCATATTGTGTAATAATATATCTATTTCTCCATTTTTTTGGGCCCAAAGAGGTTTGTGGAAATCAGATAAAATCCTGTTCATGAGACAAAACATTATGTAATATGTATATTTTTTGTTTTGGAAGCTTTTCTGACAAGATTATTAATTGCTAGATAATTTTTGTGCTTGTACATCTTCCCAGAGTTTTCCTCTCTTCCTCTTCTCAGTTGCCACCCAGTGCATCATATATCTTACTAAGTTATCTGACTGGCTCTTTCTGGTACCTATCCTTCCTCCTCTCAGATACTCTCTGTCCCATCACAGCACATCCTGTTGGTCTGCCATAAACATCCCTAGATTTTCCTTCCACTTAGCTGCTGTCAACATCCTAGCCTTGTAAAAGCTAATAAACCCTGCTCAGTAAGGTCATTCTTTGCAAACATTAGGATATATTCTCACAAAAGATTTGTCTACTGCAATATGCAGATACCACATATAGGTCTGTACCTCTGGGTTTACATTATAGGCTTTTCTCCATTGTGGGTGGAGACAGCAGCCAGGATGGGTTGTGCTTGTCTGTTCAGGTTGATAGACTGAGCCTGTCAAAGTTGTTAAGTCCCGCCCTTGTTACTGGATAGATCCAGCTTTTGGCTCAGTCTGTCAGCCTGGACAGGCGTGTGGGACTGTTCCTCTTGCTGTTTTTTTCTCTCTTTCTTGGCTATTTGCCTCTTCTGATAACTGATTAGTATTGGAATTGTTGGTTTGACTCGGACTGTGACTTGGACTGCTTTGGACTTCGTTTTCTCTTTCTACAAACAGTAAGATCTTAGACCCCAGTAACTAGCTTAGCTAGTTATCTGGGGGAAAATCCTTTCCCTTAGCCGGGATCTACACCCCCTTTGTTTCTATCGGCTGTGGGATCTTTTGGGGGGATTTGTGGAGCTCCGCACTCCCGTTGGTGACTCTGCTGGCCGTTCCAGGCATAAAAGGCTGAATTATCGTCTGTGGAGTTTCGCGCTCCCCTTTCCAACCTCCCAGTGGCCATTTTGAATTCCAGCCGGTCGCCAACTATTTTCTACCGTTTGCCTGTCATCTAGGCTCCCTGTTCGCCTCTTCTCCTTCTGATTCGGCTAGTGGAGCCTTGCACCCCCGGCTTGAGCCGGAGGAGCACGGGGATCTCTGTTTTGAGCGGATCGCTGGCCGTTGTGTCGCCCTGAATGCTGAGACAGTTTCGGCGTGAAAACGGTGTTCGGTGGATCGTTGGCTTGGTGCTTTCCCTGTTAGCGTGTGACATGCTGCCTGACCATATATTGCCGTGGGGGAGAAGCACGGCGTTCGGCGGGGCTTCGCGCCCCCCTCCCCCTTTAACAGCAATGGCTCTCCTGTGTGCAGATTTCTGGCTGGTGGAGCTTCGCGCTCCCCTTTAGCAACACAGCCGACCCTCCTGTGGGGTAGATTTTTCTGGTGGAGCTTTGGGCCCTCCCTCCTTCTTCTTGCTAACGCCTCTGGCTTGCCACCTTGGTTTTGCTGTCATCCTTGCCTGTTATAAGTCAGGGCATGTCGTACCATTTAAAGGGTGGAGCTTCTGCGCTCCCATTTATAGTAGCACTGTTTAGAGGTCTGTTCCTCCTAACGACAGTTTACCCCTTGCGACATTCTGACATTTGGGACTTCTGTCCATTGTCACATCTGGGCAGTTTCCCCTGATCATCGATCATGCCCAAGGCTTCGCACAAGTTGAAGGATGGTCACAAGGCGGGGCGTTCTAATAGCCCTCATCATAAGGGGACTTCTCCTACTAGGAGGGATGTCAATTCTGGCTCCTCCTCTAGGCCGGCGGCTTTGGATCCGTCCAAGCTCCACCACAAGTCATCATCTCATCCTCTGCCTTCTCATGCAGAAGCCTGCTGGGATAAAGTACTGCAAAAGATCTGTGCGAAAGCCAGCAGGCACCAACCGTCTGTCAAGGAGGCAACTGCGGTTTCTCCTCATACAGCTACCGCTTCTGACTCTGGGGCACAGATGGACCAACTTTCCCTTCAGGATTGCCCTGCGGTTATTCAGACGGCCAATCTATGGGATTCCCCTGCGGCTCTGGCTCCTGAGCCCCCGGCGGAGTCTCCTCCGGCTCCACAGTCCTTGTTGAGTTCCTCCGAACCGGCATCTGCACCCCCTCCTGTGGAAACTGGGTCTGGTGCGACACAACAAAACAATTTTTTGTCGCCCGATCAAATTCAACAGCTCATCGCGGCTGTGGTATAGCAGTCTTTGGCGTCTCAATTTTGGCCCACCAGCAGGGCGCCTCTGTTCAATCTGGCGCTTCCACTTCTCGAGTGGATGTCGAGCAGGAGGATGCTCTGTCTATTGAAGCCCCGGATTCTCCGGTCTCCTCCATTGCGAGCCGGGCATCTTCTCTCGCCGATGAGGGATCTCGGGATTTGGAGCTCTCCGAAGGTGAGGACCTCCCTCCGGACCAGCCCGCGTTTATGGGCTTGTTTCCCCAGACCTTGTTCAAATCCCTGCTGCACAAGGCCATTAATATGGCCCAGCTAAGTTCTCCTTCTCCGATGCCAGCTATCCCGAGTACGGCCATGGGGGCTCTGAACCCTCTGTTTGCTGAACCATCCAGGCCTGTAGACATCATTTCTACCCCTCCTTTGTTCCTCGATGTTATCTGGAAACAGTGATCCTCACCTGATTTGGCCCCAGCCCCTACGGCATCGGATCGACGGAATTTCAGTGTGGCGCCGGATCTAGCTACCCTTCTTCAGGTCCCGACCGTGGATTCTCCTGTGGCCCCTCTCCTACCACACACTGCAGTTCCCGGTGATCCAGATGAAGGGCTCCATCCGGAGGAGCGCCGAGCGGAGCCAGTGTTGCAACGGGCACACCAGGGCACCGCTTGGGCCATTAGGGCGGCGTCTACAGCATCTTTCTTTAATCGCACTACTCTCCTATGGCTCCGTCATCTACAGGAGACTTTGGCTATGGAGGATGTCCATATACGGCAGGAACTAAACAAGATTATCGCCGCCACGTAATTCTCAGCGGATGCTACCCTCAATGCCGCTCGCTTTGCAGCTAAGTCCGTCGCCTCTTCCGTTACTGCCCGTCGCTTGGTCTGGCTCCACCATTGGCAGGCCGACGCCAGGCATAAGTGACGTCTGGCTTCGGTTCCCTTCGCTGGTTCCAAGCTGTTTAGGGATCCCCTTGACGCCTTCCTCACTGAAACAAAAGACAAAAGGAAAATCCTTCCAGTTGTCTTCCGTAGGGGGGGAATCGAGGTTCCATCCATACCCGTCCCGTCCTCAATCTCGTTCGTATGAAGGAGCTAACTTTACCTCTCCTTCTGCCAGACCAAAGGGGAATTTTCAATCTAGGCAGCGGGGCGCACAGGACAGGGCGTCCAGAGGTAGGACTTTTGTTTCCAAACAGCCCTTTCGAGGGGGAGGAGGTCGTTTCTTCAGGCACCGTCGTTAACTGCATCCCGGATCCTCCCATAGGGGGCACATTGGCCCTCTTCATCCCTGTTTGGGAAGGTTCCACTTCGGATAAATGGGTCCTGGTCACCTTACGATCTGGGTTGGCCATTGAATTTGTCTCCCCTCCTCCGATGTTCTTTGTGCGCTGTCTGCTTTCTAATAACATCGAGAAACGATCCCTTATGGACTCAGCGGTTCAGCATCTGCTTTCAATCAGGGCTATTCAACCTGTGCCTGATGTCGAACAGGTTACGGGATTTTATTCCCGTATTTTTCTTGTACCAAAGTCGTTGGGGGGGATGGAGACCTATTCTGGACCTTAAACGTCTGAACCGGTATGTGGTATACCACAAGTTCAAGATGCAGTCCTTAAGAGGGGCGATTTCCTCTCTTCCATAGACCTTACTGAGGCCTATCTCCATATTCCCATCCTCCCCTCTCACCGGAAGTTCCTTCGGTTCTGCTACGGGGGGCGCCATTACCAGTACCGGGCCTTGCCCTTGAGCCTTTCGTCTGCCCCTCATACATTTACCAAGGTATTGGCTGCCTTAGCAGCAACCCTTCAGGCTAGGTCCATTCGTCCGAAGTGCTACTTAGACGATATCTTAATTTTGTCTTCTACCCCTCAACAGGCTTCCTCTGATCTGCAGCTTACTCTCCAGACCCTGGCTGCCCATGGCTTTTCCATTAACTTGGAGAAAAGCCACCTGGTCCCTACCATTTGTTTGCTCCATCTGGGGGCTCTGATAGATTCAGTGGCAAGGAGGGTCTACTTTTCGCGGGAGCGACAGGATAGCTTGAGGTCCCTGGTTTCTAAAGTTAACGGGCTAGATCTGTGTCCCCCCTGGTACTATCACAGCTCCTGGGCAAAATGATATCCGCCATTTCGATAGTTCCCTGGGCCCAGTTGCACTCAAGGGAACTTCAATGGTTTCTTTTGTCATTGCAGAAGGCGGGCAGAGGCACTTTTGACTATGAACGTTCCTGTTCCCAGAAGGGTGATCAGGTCCCTAGGGTGGTGGTGGTCTCCGGCAATATCCCGAGGTTGTCTCTTCTTCGACCCGCAGAGAGTGGTGGTGACAACGGCCGCCAGCCTTCAGGGCTGGGGGGCTCATTGCCTGGGTCAAGTTGCTCAGGGCACCTGGAACAGCTCAGACGCCCATTGCCCCATCAACTGGCTGGAATTGCGGGCGGTCTACCTGGCGCTTCGAGCCTTTCGACACCTCATTCCAGCTCTCACGTCCTGGTCCTCACGGACAATATTATGGTGAAGGCCCATATCAATCGTTTAGGGGGCACTCGGTCCCTATCCCTGATGTCGGAGGCGTTGAGATTGGGCACCTGGTCGGAGACTCACCTTGCCTCGTTGCAGGCAGAACACATTGCCGATGTCACCAATCTACAAGCGGACTGGCTCAGCCGTCAGCGACTGGATCACGCAGAGTGGCGTCTTTACCCGCACATCTTCCGCCAAGTTGCGGCACGCTTCGGGACTCCGGTGATGGACCTCTTTGCCCTCCACTTCCCGTGGCCGCCGGAGCTGCTCTATGCGTTTCCTCCGGTCTCCCTGCTCTCCCGAGTGATTCGCAAGTTGTTGCTGGAGCAACTGGAGCTCATCCTTCTGGCCCCGCATAGGTCACACAGACCTTGGTTTGCAGACCTAGTGTCGTTGTCAGTAGCCCAGCCTTGGCAGCTACCGCAACCGGAGAATGCCCTGACTCAGGGGGCAGTGAGACACCTGGACCTGCAATGGCTCCGTCTGACCGCTTGGCGATTGAGCGCTGTGCCCTAGGAAATGCCAACATCCCGGCAGACGTGATCTGCACCATTCAGGCTTCACGGAGACCTTCTACGAACTGAATTTACTCGGCCACCTCGCGGGCCTTTTGTACATGGTGTGATCGGAACAGGGTTCAACCCCTCCAGGCTTCGATCGTCAATGTACTGGTGTTTCTTCAGGAGGGCCTTTCCAAGGGACTTTCTCCTAACACTCTGCGGAGGCAAGTGGCGGTGATCTCATCAATACTTACCTTCGGATTGTTGTCTTCCTTGGCCCAGCACCTGTTGATTCGTCAGTTTCTGCGAGGTGCTACCAATCTTTGCCCTCCTGTTCTACATAGGTACCCAACCTGGGGCCTTTCCATAGTTCTTAATTCTCTCATGGATGCCCCGTACGAGCCTTTGCAGACGACTATCCTGCGGCTTTTAACATGCAAAGTTGCCTTTTTGGTAGCGATTACCTTGGCTCACTGCATGTCGGAGATCGCCACCCTCTCCATCCGTAATGATCTCTGTGTGTTTCACGTGGATCGGGTGGTCCTCCATCTGGACCCTACATTTGTGCCCAAGGTCAACACGACCTTCCACCGCATGCAGGATCTTGTCCTGCCCAACTTTTGCCCTCGCTCGGCTCACCGGGTCGAACGGCGGTGGCACTCTCTGGATGTCCGGCGGGCACTACGCATTTACATTAAGCGGACTGTGGACTTCCGCAGAATGGAATCTCTATTTGTCTCCTTCCTGCCAGTTTCTTTAGGTTGCAAGATGTCATCACTGACCATCGGACTTTGGATCCGACAGACGATAGCCAAGGCCTACGAACTACGTTCCTTACCGAGACCTCGTCTGACTGCGCATTCTACCCGCAGCACTGCGACATCGGCAGCTTGGGCCACGCAGGCCTCACTGCTCGAAATCTGCGGGGCGGCAATGTTGACTTCGCCTTCTCCATTCATCCAGCACTATAAACTGGACAAGTTTGCTTCGGCAGATGCCACTTTTGGTCGTAGGGTGCTGCAGCAAGTTCTCTCGGGGGAGGGTTCTTCGGACCAGCCTTGTCCCCCCACCAACTGTAGGGACAGTGATCTTTGGTATGTCCCATCCTGGCTGCTGTCTCCACCCACAATGGAGAAGGGGCATTGGTCCTACCTGAGACGCACCTTCTCGTTGGGTGGAGACAGCAGCCAGACCCTCCCTTTGCCAGTCTGGTCTCTCTGTCTTTGCCTTTCTCTCCTCTCTTATTTGGCTTCCCACACGCCAAGCCTGTCTTCTGGTCTTTGCCAAAAGCTGGGTCTACCCAGTAACAAGGGTGGGACTTAACAACTTTGACAGGCTCAGTCTATCAACCTGAACTGACGAGCACAACCCATCCTGGCTGCTGTCTCCACCCAACGAGAAGGTGCGTCTCAGGTAGGACCAACGCCCCTTTCCTGTATATTTGATTATTCTCTTGATGGTGGTGCATCACATCTAATCTTCGTTAATTAAAGATTTTTGTCTCATCTGGGGAGCAATTGTGCCTGCCTCTTCATTACTTATAAAAAGGCTAAACAAGGATCTTCCAAACAAACAAACAAAAAAGACTAGAACTAAAAATAAAGTGATTAATGATTTGACATGAACTAAAGAAATGTTGAAAGGATTATTTTAAGTATCTGTATGGGAATGATACTGATATGTCACAATGTGCAGTGGAGATGATGATTATAAATATTTGCACCCAAGAAAAAATAATAAAAATGAAGTCATAAATGGTGTAAGAATGTTGAAGTTTATAGGTATATAATATGTAACGAGAAATATTAAAACATAGCTATGATTTGCATATGGAATGACTGATGGTTTTTTAACTTTGTGAAGATTCCATCTGTGCATGACAATCAGAAGAATGATGACGTTTCTTTGTACAAATTAAAAGATAACCAAGAATGACTGAAAAAGCAAAAGAAAGATTGGTGAGGTAACTATGCCTGGCAAGTATTTAGTAGCAATCTAATTAAAGGGCACAAAGGGTGACAATAAGCATCATTTGGAAACTAATGTAGCAAGATATAAAGTTAATTGTACATTGACTGGTTTACAAAAAGTGCCGGGGAAAAGAGATAGGTTTGAATTATTGATGTTACACTTATATGGGTTGAAGGTTGGTTGCTGAAGATAGGAAAACTAATATATGTGAGATATAAAGCATGTATGAAAATAAATGGAATGCATAGTGAATGGTTCAACACTGAAGAGGCAGTAAGCCAAGGATGTGTCATATCCCTTGATTTTTTAATGTATCTATGTAAACAAGGAATGCTTGCAGTGATCTACATTGATTATGTGAGCATGAATGTACTTTTGCATGCAAACCATATCCTGTTCTTAGCTCACAATTCTAATGATGTATATTAGTTGTATATATCAAAGGCCCCACCCTTTTGAGCACCAGGGACCGGTTCCATGACAGAGTTTTTTCCATGGACCGGGGTCGGGGGGGAGGTGTTTGTCATGGTTTCATATGCTGCCTGCATCCCACAGATGGGGCTTCGCTTGTTTGTGGGGACCAGATTCTGGTATGTCACAGTCCGGTGCTGGTCTATGGACCGGATGTTGGGGACTCCCACTATATATCAATTAATGTATCAGAGAACAAAATTGATAGATATGAAGGAAAAAATTGAATGAGATCAAATTATACATTAAAAATTACAGCTGGTAGATTAATTTTTGTATTTTGAAAAATGTTGATTAAACATTTGGCTAAATAGATAGTATTTTAAGATGTGCAAATGCTAAGGAAAAATAATAAGTATTATTTGCAGTTGCACTAAAAGAAATCAAAATGGTTGTGTATAAGCAAATATAATAAGACAAATATAATAAGAATTGATTATTTAAGTGTGAGTGAAACATCTGAATGAATATGGATTCATTATCCATATAGTAAATGGATACTGAATGGATAGTGAACGAATATGAATTAAATACAAAAGTGAGTGGTCACTATGAAACCATTAGTGTGTTGGTGTGGATTTACACAAACAGAAAATGAACAAGAATAATTAAAATTATGGAAAGGAAGAATATACAGTTAGAGGGGAGGAGGCAGACTAAAAAAGTTATAGTTGAATGGAGCTGATGAGATCATCATTTGGCACTATTACTTTGAATTGCGATTGATGTGTATAACATGTTATGAGAAAATTCTGCATTACATTTTTGTAAACCACTATAAATGATGATAATATATGTAAGTTTGAAAATTATATTTAAATTATATTCAAAAGTATATTAAATTAAAATTATTGATTTTAAAAATATGTATTTAAAATATTTGTATTGATAATCTTTCTGCTTATAAGGCTGTTAGAGTAAAGTGATTGAAGTGGCATAAAATTATTTATGTATACATAAAGAAGTTACTAGAAAATTGACTTAGCTCTTATATTTTATTAATTAATAAAATTTATATACCAATCATCTCACTATTACAGTGATTGTAGGTGGTTTACAAATAAAAACTATAAAATCCATATAAAAAGAGACAAATATGAAAAGACAAAGTAAAAATAAAAATAAAAACAATTAAAAAGATGGATGAAGTATCCTCTAGCCACCAAACATCCCCAGGCACCATGCTAAGATATGGTTTATAGCTTATTTAACAAGCCATAATTGATTGAGTTCACATAATGGACTTTGGAAGCACTTTCAATGCTTCATAGGAATATGTTGTGTTAGTATGCTTTGATGACGTACTTCTTTGACATGGCACTTCACTTAGGGATTTGCATCTGAGCTGCTATGCTGCATCAAATCAGACACTTCATTGATTTTCATCAGTCTTGTGTGAAGTACCCTAACAAGGCAAAGCTTTGCATGACCCTAACATTACAGTGTGTGCAAGTTGTTGTACAATATTCATAAATGCACATGTCAGCAAAATAACATTTTAATGCAGATTAGAGCTCTGTATGGATAAGGATATGCCAGATGTTAAAGCTGGTTTTAGAAAAGATGTAGCATGCTGGTTCATGCTGTAAAATTGAGAAAGTCAAAGAATACAAACAGTAGTTATGTTCGTAATTGATTATAGAAAGCCCTTTACTTGTTTTGACCATATCAAGTTATATAATACTCTTAACAAAATAGGAATCCCAGAACAGTTCACTTTTGTCAGGATACGTCTACAAGGAATGATACAAGGCTATGTATTCTCTCCTTATTTATTTATATTTATATATATATATATATATATATATATATATATATATATATATATATATATATATATATATATATATATATATATATATATATATATATATATAAAACTTGCATTATGCTGATGACATTGTTCTGATAACTGAAAACACAAATGAACTGGAAGCTCTAATGAGAGTCAAAGGAGACTAATATTAATAAGACCAAATTAATGAATAGGTACATCAGCATCCATAGAACTGACAGTGAAAATGCTGAAATAGTGGATAGTTTCTGCCTTTTAGGATTGACGTATCAAATTCAAGTGAATCACCAGTCAAGAAATACCTTGCAGACTAGCATGTGGTAGGCATCAATGAGGACTTCAGAAAAGAAATGTCATGAAATGTTTTTGCACTGATATTATTCAGGGGATGGTTTGGCAAGCAATGAAAGCAAAACCTGGACTTTGAAGAAGTAGGATAGGAAGAGCATTGATGCTTTTGACCTTTGGTGTTAGACAAGACTCTGAGAATGCCAAAGCTTACCAAGAAAACAAATAAAATCGTAGATCTTTTGAAAGGTTTGTAAATTTGGGGAAAGTGGAAGGAAGGAGATGAAGAGAATCACCAGCAGCAAAGCGGATGGATTTAATTAAGTGGCAGTGGGGTCACCTTTGGATGAATTGAAGAGCTGGATTGGGGAACGGCCATGATAATTAAGAATCAACACTGACTGAGGGCATATAATCAGTCAGTCACTATTTATAAGCCATTTCGGTTCTGTAATCAAAACCCTTATAAATCATACTGTGACTTAGCAAGATTTCCTCAAGTAATGAGGAAACTCAACTCAATTTATTTGAATTTCTATGGTGAATACATGGGTGACTGAATCTCTAGCAAAACTACATGGACTATTGTGTCACGTAACTGAAGCAACACATGCTAACATGTTTAATATATTTTAATATAATTACTTTTAAAATAATTACATTATAAGGAGAAAGAGGAGTTGGTATGTAGTTAAACACCTACTGCAAATAAACAAGATGAACAAGTTCATTAAAAGCAGCATTGAATGTGCTGTATAATTAATTATACTGTATGCTGTTGTTACGACAGGTCATTAATTTTTTATTACATTGCCTACATTCCTAGCCAATTATTTATAAATAAATAATAAGTTCTATAAATAGGTAAATAGATCAATAGTAAGGTGGTTGATGAGACCCAATAACTTTGTTTATTTTACTCCTGCCTTCATTCCATTCCATTTGAATGAAAGTAGTGTATAAAGTTTTACTTGCACAGCAGGAGTAGATGTGTGATGAAGTAGATTTGTGTTTGTTTCATTGTACAGTATATATTTCAGTACTCTTAACAGCCTCTCTTTATTGATTTAATTATTAATTGAATAGCATTCAAAGAAAGCTGCCACTATGTGATCGTGTGTTTCAGTTACCTTGCATCATGCAGGTTCCTGATTCATGCTAATATGAAAAGTGAATGCTGGATGAGCAGCCTGTAGGGATTTGTTTTCAGATTGGCAATATTCCAGATGCTGCCTTGCCTCTTGGTGGAAAAATGCAAAGCTACTAAAAGTTGGGGGAGGGCGAGACATTTGCCTAAATTTGGTTTTTATTTATTTAAAATATGCCACAACTATTAAAGATCACACTGTCACTGTGGATCATTTTGCTCTTGAGGCAGTTCTGAATTTAGAGTAGATTTTAATAATTGCTTCAGGGAACCTAGCAAAATGATTTCTCCTGTAGTGAATTATAAAAGCCTTTGCTATATTTTATAGAACAGATTTCTCCAAACTGGTTCCTTTAAAGTGTTGGACTCTACTCTGTATTTTCACACATTGTAGTAACTATTGATCATGATATCCAGGGATAATGGCAGCTTTGGTCAAATTAATATGGAGAGCATGTTGGGAAAGGGTGGTACCTGCCATGTGGATGTCTGCCAACAATTTTATTTTTGCTTTTTCCATCGAATGCTTTTCATTACTTATCAAAGCTGTAATTTATGGCTCTGGGCTGAGAATTATTTGCCACAGTTGAAGTCATTTACCTGATGTGTTCTGTACTAAAATTTGGATTATAATGTTTGAAAACTTTTACTCTTGAGCATGTAGCCCAAAAATCAATCTCATTGATGATATTTTCTCTCTCTATTTTCCCTATTTTCCCCTACCCACAAATCACTTAAAATTCTTAGCGGGTACAATGCAAACACTATGAAATGGCAGTCACTTGCTTTCTGTCTATTCATCAAGTTAAATTAAAAAATGAATTAATAATAATCTAATGTACAACACTAGGATGTATTGTAGAAACCATGTAAATGATAAGATTACACAGGAAGACTAACTGACACCAGAAGACTAATTTAAACATCAGAAACAAGATTGGAAGAGCAATATTCCACAATAGATACGATTTAATTTTCTATATCATAATATGAATTTAAGGAGAATTTTACAAATCCAGGTTTTATCATATTATATACCCAACAACGAAGTCAGTTGAATAAATAAATGCTTATAAACTTTTGCCAGCCTAAGAGATCATTGTGTTTTAATACAAATTAACCTTTACTATTTGAGGAATAGATTTAACTAAAATACGTTTTCACAGATTTTGTTTAAAAATGAAAGATTTTAAGAGAAAAAATACACTATACTGTATAAGAAAAACAGAATATCTGATTCTAATCTACTGTTCTCAAAACTTCATTCCCCCCCTCTTTTTTTTTTAAATTTATATGCCGCCCTTCTCTGGAGACTCAGGGCAGTTTACAATGCGTTAAGCAATAGCCTTCATACTTTTGTATATTTATACAAAGTCAGCTTATTGCCCCCACAATCCGGGTCTTCATTTTACCTACCTTAGAAAGGATGGAAGGCTGAGTCAACCTTGAGCCTGGTGAGATTTGAACTTGCAGTAATTGCAGGCAGCTGATGTTAATAACAGTGCTTGAAGATCTAGCATCCCAATTCTTGAAGATTTAGATCCTTGAAGATCTAGCATCCCAATTCTTGAAGATTTAGATCCTTGAAGATCTAGCATCCCAATTCTTGACACAAATTTATAAAAGCTTGAAAATGTGCATAAATTATTCTACAGTTTTTAAATCATAACTCCAGTAGCTGGTATTAAATTGAAAGGTCCTGAACAGCTTCATTTCAGGATAGATGAAAACACTTTTTGTATACTTCAGAAAGAGATGCCATTTGCAATTTCCAAGTATATATTTTATAATTATTCTCTCTTCTAGTCACTTTTAATATATGATCAATGGCAGAACACCTAATGATAATTTCCTTAATTGCAAGCCTGATTTCTAACGTTTGTATATAAAATTGGCCTGCACAATCAAAATTTCACATAGGTTTCTGCTTATTATATATACTTTAAGCATCTCTCCAATCATAATGTCATGAATATCATATGCATTTACAGTAATATTTTATCTATATTTCACTATTTTATGTTTTCAATAATAGGTTTATCCTGAACTGCAAATCACAAATGTTGTTGAAGCTAATCAACCAGTAACAATCCAAAACTGGTGCAAGCAGGGAAGGAAGCAGTGTAGGAGTCATCCATATATTGTTGTTCCATATAGGTGCTTAGGTAAGTATACTTATAAATTTTGTCAGGATGGTCTGTGAATGTAACTATACAAATTTATGTATATTTATGTGTATTTATGTATACACACACACACAAATATGTATACTTCAACTTAAAATTAATTTTATTCTAAGAAAATGTCTGTGTAATAATATCATATTCTTTTCCTATTAACTATGACATTATGACACTTTAAGGCAGGAGTGTCAAACTCAAGGTTCGGGCCGAATCTGACCCACAGGATATTTAGATCTGGCCTATGGGGCTGCCTTGGAAATAGCAAAGGACTGGCCCGCTATGCCTCTGCCAGTGAAACGGAGCTCAAGAGGGCCGCGCACAGTCCTCCTGACCTCTGTTTTCATTTGCGACGGCCTCCTGCAACTCTCTGGCAGCAAAAATGGAGCTCGGGAGGGCCGCGAGCGCTTGGGCCACCACAAGGGCCCCTGACACGAGTGACGTCAAGCTGGTCCTGCCCACCCTGGCCATGGCCACCTGGCCCCCGAGGTCAAACACAACTCTGATGCGGCCCTCAATGAAATCGAGTTTGACACCCCTTCTTTAAGGAAATTAAGCAATAGTTTTTTAAAGTCTAAATAGGAAAAAAATAAATATATGATACGTCTATGCATTACAGTAGTAATAAAATACATCCTAGTTCTTGTGTTTTATACATTTATAAGTTGCGTATAGAATGACAGAAACAACTAAGTTATTGTCATGTTATAGATATTTTCTCAAATCTCTTATTTACTTTGGTCCCAGATGTAAAATGTATTTAAAACTTATTCCTAAAATAGTGCATGTTCCTTCTTTCTCCACTGTGGCCATAAAAATAATAGTGGGGAAAATTGCTTTTTTTAAAAAAAATTAATACTGTCTTGCTATATCTGGACAAAGAATAGTTAATTTTAGTTATGATTATTTGAAATAAACCAGGATATTGAATTATCTAAACCAGCTTCTTAAATAGTGTAATATTGATGTTAACTATAGTATTAGCCCTAATTTGTTTATGAAGCACACACAATTAATTGCTGAAAATACCTTTGAAAGCTTCTCAACTTTTCTTTGATTTATTTTTGTAAGTCTAGACCCGTGATGGCTAACCTTTTTTCCATCGCATGCCAGGAGAGGGGGGGGCGGGGGAGGTTCACGCATGTGAGTGCCCATAATTCTATGCGCCCTGCCCTGCACATGCGTGTGCAGCCTCCCTCCCCCCCTGCTCCTGGCATGTGATGGCCCGTTAGGCCCATTTTTCTTTCTTACCTGGCTCCAGATCCTCTCTATATATCTGGGAAGGGTGAAAAGAGCCTTTCCCACTCCCTCAGAGGCCTGAAAGGGCCCATTTCCCACTCCCAGTGGGACAGGAAGTGACGTTTTTTGCTGTCCCCAGCTTCCAGAGCCTCTCTAGAAGTCTCTGGAGGCTTGGGACAGCAAAAAACATCACTTCCTGTCCCATCAGGAGTTGGGAAATGGGTCGTTTCAGGCCTTTGGAGGGCCTCCGAGAGAGTGGGAAAGGCTGTTTTCGCCCTCCGCAGATGCATAGAGAGGATCTGGAGCCAGGTAAGAAAGAAAAATGCCCCCCCCGGGCCCTCCAGAGGCAGGAAACAGCCTGTTTCCCTACTCTTGGTGGGCCCAGAAGGCCCGAAAATCAGCTGGCTGGAGTGTGCATGCACACCAGAGCTGAGCTGGCGTGCCCCAGATATGCAGGCTGGGTGGGGCCAGCCAAGAGTGGGATTTGGGGGGTCTTGGAACTGCACAGAATCTTAGCTAGAAGTTCTCCCAAGCCCCTGCAAACCCCCAGCAGCCCACCCCGACTGTAAGGTGTTACAAAATATAGGAATCCATATATGGGTATATACATATTTCTTTATATCAAGTTCTGGTTCGAATCCTTAGTGCCTATTGTCCATCCTTTGGGAGTTATGACTTTTGCTGCTCTTTTCTTTAGGATATAACTCTTTGCTTTCCCACTTTTCCAGTTTTAGCACTTGTTTTTTGCTTCTTGTGCACTTCCAGCTCAGGAAGTTCTGCCTCTTCCTCTAAAAGAAAAGAGGCTATGATATAGTTGAATAATGCTGGGCTTATTTGTCAAACTTAAGCCTGATTAAGTGGAAGGCAATAGAATTAAAATAAGAAAGCCTACTGTATTACTGACTTTCACAATTTTTACAATTGTATGAACAATTTTACAAGTATGAACTTGAATTACATCATGTTGCTACGGCCTGTGTATAATAGAGAATTATTTTATTTCTTCATATTACTTTACATACATTTTTCATTATTCATCATTTCTTAATTAAGATGAATTGTAAGTGCCAAACTTACCAAAGAATGATAACAGCTGCAGGTAATAAATCATTTTATTTATTTATCAATAAATAAGCTCTGCAATCATAAGCGGAAACAAATATTCCCATGTGATACATTTACATTGCTATTTTATTCTAATTCAGAAAGTAAATCTTTTTGAACCATCTTTTTACACAATACAGAGCTGAGAACCCTAAGCTTTCCCTGCTTGAAGTATTACACTATGTCCGTAATGGTGAAGCTATGGCACATGTGCCAGAAGTGGCATGCAGAGCCATGTCACCTGGCACCCGTGGCGTCGGCCATTCCTCTTCCAGGTTTCCAGGGCACGCATGCGCACCAGCCAGCTAGTCTGCTGGTTACTGGTGCGCATGCGACAATCAGCTGGCCTTAACGTTGTAGTGCGCATGCGCACTGGCCATGCCATTATTGCCCGCATGAAGCCACATCCACACTTTGCCAGCCAGAAGCACTGCCGCCAGTCACTCCCCTGTGCCCGGCTGCCTGCCTGCCTGCCTCGTCACCGCCACAACCTCTGCGAGGAAAGGTCCAGAACTTGCGCTGCCTGGGATCCACGTGAGCTGCCACAGGGGGATGCCAGGTATGGCTGGCTGGATGCTGCCCGGACCATGAGGCTGGCAGGAGGAGGAACCGCCCCTGCCTCTTAGCCAGCGTGAACGGCATGCTGCCACCACCCTCTCTCCCCTGCCAGCTGCTCCTGCTACTGCCAGGGAAGTGGCAGCGCAATAACCACCGCCGGGGGCGAGGGGGTGGTGGCAAGGATGGGCGGTCTGGGGCTTCTTTGTCTCCCCACCTGAGCGGGCTTCTGGCACAGCCTCAGGCCTCCGAGGAGAGGGATTGAAGCCCCGGCCTGCTGCTCCTGGCGCCGCCATCCCCTTGCCCCCGGCAACAGCGGTTCTCATGCTGCTGCTTCCCTGGCAGCACCAGGAGCAGGACTTCCTGCATTTTGAAAACCTGAGTGAACACCTTGAATGCATTGTCCTCATTCTTGCAAAATTCCTTGAAGAGGCATTCAAGTCAAACAATATTTTTAATGATATCCAGCCTCCAAAAGAGCACAAGGTGGCCAAGAAAGCTTCCCAACCCGCATAACCCAAGATGGCACCGGCTGAAAGAAAACTCTCACTTTACTTGTTGATGTTGTTGCAACTTCACTGCCTTCCTTGCCCACCCCACATCCCTGTCATCTGCCTACACAGTGAAGCTGGCCCACGGCTGCCTTTCGCTTCTCTACCCCTCGGTCTCCCGGTTGCCCATCTGCTCAGGAGCAGCAGGCTGCCCTCCCCCCAGAGGCCTGGGGCTATGCCATAAGCCCCCTCGGGTGGGGAGAAAGGGAAGCCCCGGCTCGCCCATCCTTGCAGCCGCCGCCCCCCTAGCCCCCAATCAATCTGCTCCTTTTGGAAATTTGCTTTTCTTCCAATGCCAAGACCTGGATTCAGAGGACTGCAGACTTCCTCTGAGCACATGCAGAGTGGAAGACTCTGCTACCCTTCAGGGCTGAATGTGGAAAAAGTCACCCCAAGGCAAGGTCTGAGTGAAAGGAAGAAGCTGCTGCCGGCTCCAGACCTGAAGGCCCACAGGCTCAGCCTGAGATTTACAAGCCGGTGTGGTAACTGCGCAGCCTCGCCAGCTCACCAGAAAGCCCACCGCATACAGACACAGTAAGAATCGGTTGGGCCAAACAGCCCTGCTTCAGAATAATGACTTTCCAGGCCCAAAACGGGGCATAGGAGGGGGCGAAGCGCATGTGCGGGGACGTGCATGCGCAATGCAGAGTGCATGCGTGGGGGAGCATGGGGTTGTGTGCACATGCACATGTGGAGGGGTTCGCATTGCATAATGGGTGCTGACACACATGCGCGCTGTTGTGCGCGCGCACACACACTTCCAGCACGCAATGAGAAAAAGGTTCGCCATCACTGCACTATGTATATCACAAAAGAAAGGGTTCTTAGTCTACTTTAGAGATTTGTTTATTTTTTTTCCAACCTTCATTCCTTTGATAGAAGGAAGCTTACTAATGGAAAGATCTGCTGTCTCCTTAAATTAATTGAAGACCTTGTGTTTCTGAAACAAAAAATGGGATCCAATTCCAACCCAGTATTTATTTGTTTGGAAATTATGTCTCAAGTCTTATATAAGATACTTGTATTGGCACCAGGAAGAAAACAGATTATCAAGGTTTCATCTGGAATGTCATGAGGATTTACTTGGTTTCTTATTTCTTTGCCTCCTGTATACTCAAGTTTTTCAAATTTGTTTTACTATGGCTTCAGTTAAACGTTCTTCATTGCAACTGTCATATTTACCGGAAAATTTAATCTTCCAGAAAATACTAAGTACTTCAGTTACCAAGTCTATTCCACTGCTGAATTGAGGACTCCAAAATAAATCATCCAAAAAAGATGGCTATTTAGTTCCACTTTACTAGTCAACTGTAATTTTATTGTAACTTCCATTGTTCCATATCTTGTACCCTGAAATGACATGAAATGGAAAATCATTTTTTTGTTTCAAACAGATCACATACGGGAAGTTCTGCTGAAACTTTCTGAATAACAGTGATTTGGCAAATACAAAATCTGGAACTTTGTTTGTTCTAGGCTCTGGTGAAAACAAAACTGTCTAGGTCTCAGATTTGATGGGGCTTATATAAGGCTACTGAATACAGCTGTCTCTCTCTCCTCTTACTTAGCAACCTGTCTTCTCCCATTCTTTTCAATGCCCCCCCATCCTCCCTTTGTGATCCAATGTGGCATGTCTCTCTGCCTTGCCCATCCTCTAGCACCTTCCCTGCTTTCCTTGAACTTGATATTTCCTTGATATGCTTCTACCATAGCATATCCCACCATAGTCCCTATTCCTATCATTTCTCTGCCTTCCCTTAGCTGTCACTTTCTCCATTGGCTTACTTTATATAAAAAAAATGTTATTACTGTTCCCCTTGCCAATTTCATTTCATTCTGAACTTTAGCTTTTTTGATAGAACCTATTTCTAAACTTAATTGTCTACACACTTCCTAGACAACCTGTGGGTGTTTGTTTGTTTTTTAGATTTTTGCTAAATATCCACATGGAACATTTTTTTTTACTTTTTTTTCTTTATCAAAGTTGGTTGCAATTGTGCTTTTAGTATCTTTTTTAAGGATTTCTTCTCATTATCTCCCTGCTATTGTGAAAGTTGAAGCTTTTGAAGTCCAAGTTATACTAGTATTAGTTTTCTTTAAAACAAATAATTAAAATTCTAGTACATGGCCACTTTTCCTCACTGTTCTTGCTAGTGGCTCTGCATCAGCTTTCTTTTTGGTGACCATCCTGGCAGGAATGACTAATTCTCTTGTGCCTTCCCTCACTTTCTAAATAATAAAGTTGTTGATAGCACAAACTAGAAATTTCCCAGCTTGAGTGAATGAGTTTTGCAACAAATGTTGGGATATACAGTCACCAGTATTGTTTCATTGAAAAACCTGCAGTTTGTTTTTGAAAGTGGTCACCTACATCTTTTCCTTGTTGATAGTATGCATCAACAGGTTTTAAAATTGGGTTTCTTATTTTAATCCAGTATCACAAAGTTCATTCACATAGATTTCTGTGCAAATGTGAATTGCAATACCTTTCTGTTGAACGAATAGTATCTTTTAGTTGCTATATTCTAATTATGGAAGTCATCCTACCAATATATCCATGAAGTCATATTTTATTCATTGTAATAAACATTCAAATTCAGTTTTTCTGTTATAAACTTTATAGACAATGAATGTTATGAACTTTATCAGCAAATATTCAGATCTTTGAGCAGTTCAATACAGAATATTCCTTTCTTTTCTTTTCTTTTAAACCCACAAAACTTGATCTGACGTCCTTTAAAATTTTCATCTTCAGTTCCCCAGAAGAATCTGCTAAGTCTTCCTGATCAAATTGGGTATGTTTTAGCCAATAGCATTTTTATCAATCCAGTACTCAATTCTTTAGGTAACTCAAGACTTTTGAACAAAGTATCTTTTATTACCAGCATTACAAACCTAGTCATTTATGTATTTCCCCTTCCAACGTCTCTTTCATGAAATAAAAGATATTTGAGAAAATGTATCCCTCACAGATTCTTGAGTTACGTATCTAGATTTTCAAAATCCCTGGTTGCTTATTTACAATCTGTATACAGCTACATATGTCCTCGCAGGAAGAAATAAGTGGACTGAATAAATTTTAGAAAATGTCATTAGATATTTATTTATTTATTTTAAATTTATATATCGCCCTTCTCCCTGAGGACTCAGGGCGGTGTACCGCCAGAATTAAAAAACATAAAATACAAATATTAAAAAACAATTGAAATATATATAAATTTGGCCCAAAATTAAAAATACAAACCAATTAAAACATTTAAAATTTCTTCTTAAGCCAGCCCGGCTTGCTGGAAAAAGTGGGTTTTAAGGGCACGACGGAAGGCACTAAGGTCTTGGATTCTCCTTATCTCTGGGGGCAAGTGATTCCAGAGGGTAGGTGCCCCCACAGAGAAGGCCCTCCCCCTGGGGGTCACCAGCCTACATTGATTGGCTGATGGCACCCTGAGGAGGCCCTCTCTGTGGGAGCGCACGGGACAATGGGAGGTCGTCGGTAGCAGCAGGCGGTCTCGAAGATAGCTAGGCCCGATGCCATGGAGCGCTTTAAAGGTGATAACCAGCACCTTGAAGCGCACCCGGAAGACCACTGGGAGCCAGTGCAGCTCGCGCAGGAGCGGTGTTACATGGGAGCGCCATGCTGCTCCCGTCACTACCCACGCTGCTGCATTCTGGACCAGTTGGAGCCTCCGGGTGCTTTTCAAGGGGAGCCTCATGTAGAGAGCGTTGCAGTAGTCAAGGCGAGAGGTGTCGAGGGCATGAGTGACTGTGCACAGGGAATCCCGATCAAGAAAGGGCCGCAACTGGCGAATCAGACGAACCTGACAAAAGGTCCCCCTGGTTACAGCTGTCAGATGTTCCTCCAAGGACAGCTGCATATCCAGGAGGACTCCCAGATTGCGAGCCCTTTCTGTGGGGGCCAAAGACTCACCCCCAATAGTCAGTGATGGAGTCAACTGACTATATCGGGATGCCGGGAGCCACAGCCACTCAGTCTTGGAAGGGTTGAGCTTGAGCCTGTTCCTCCCCATCCAGATCCGCACAGCCTCCAGGCACTGGGACATCACTTCAAGGACATCATTGGGGTGTCCTGGGGTGGAGATGTACAGCTGGGTGTCATCAGCGTACTGGTGGTATCTTACCCCGAAGCCACGGATGATCTCGCCCAGCAGCTTTACATAAATGTTGAACAGAAGGGGCAAGAGGACCGATCCCTGCGGCACTCCACAGATGAGAGGCCTCGAGGTCGACCTCTGCCCCCCTGCCAACACAAACTGCGACCGGTCGGAGAGAAAGGAGGAGAACCACCGCAACACGGTGCCTCCCACCCCCAACTCTTCCAGCCGGTGCAGCATGATACCATGGTCGATGGTATCAAAAGCCGCTGAGAGATCTAACAGGACCAGAACAGAGGAGCAACCCCTGTCCCGAGCCCTCCAGAGATCATCAGCCAACGCGACCAATGCCGTTTCCGTGCTGTGCCCAGACCTGAAACCTGACTGGAACCTTGTATTTCCAATAGTTTGACTTGAAAAGTTTGTAAATGAACAGGTTTTGTCTGATGCTGTTGTTGAAGTAGCATGACCAATTTGAGTTAATAAAGTCTAGTTTTCAATATCAGGTATTCATATGTGAGGTAGCTGTTTAATTCGTTAAAAATAATATTATTCCCTAAGGATTTCCAAATGTGTTTGCTTATAAACCATTTATTCAAGCTTATAATAAAATGGGAATGTTCAAATATTTTTTCTTTCAGTTGGAGAATTTGTGAGTGATGCCCTTTTAGTGCCAGATAAGTGCAAGTTCCTTCACCAGGAAAGGATGGATATTTGTGAAACTCACCTGCATTGGCACACAGTTGCTAAGGAGGTATGTTGAAGTTCCTAGCTCTCTTTAAACTAAACATTTCTTTTGTGATGTTTAAAAATAAATAGAACATTGAGCCAGAAAAATTTCAGCAACATTTTCAGTGCTGCGTTTAGAACAATTTATAGCCATTTTATTAAAACAGAAACATTAGCTTCATTCCAGCAGCTCTTTTTTGTTTTCAGTTTGATTCATAAATGTGTATTTTCTTATTCTGCAACTACGTAAAGCACAGGTTTTAAAAAATAATGTAGTCTAATGTTTTTTAAATGCTTGTTGTCCTGTCCCAGACCAGACACGCATGCCTGGAGTACAAGACTTTAGTTTAGATGAACTATTATAAATGGCAACAGGCAGGGCATGTACACAAACACATGTATGGTTTATAACATCCCTAAATTTGCCGGAAGCTTGCCTGGAAGAAGTTTTCATGGCCAAAACCCAAAGCAGCAAAAAGAAATGTACTCGGATCTGGCCCAAAGCTCTAAGCATCATGAGTGAATCAGCTAGTCTAGGTTTAGGGTGACAGTTTGCACATCACTGACATAACTCTAATTTCCAACTAGGAATAGTAGGCTAGCAGTGGCTGTTGAATAGAGATGAAGTCAGTAAATGTAATCGAGACTGGGATTGCCCCTGGTATACAAGGAGATGCAGTGAATGCTATTGCTCTGCTCTGTTGCACACAGTGCACTCTTAGGGTGGTCAAATCAAAGTCTTCAGTTTCTTATTCTCTGACTTCAGGTGCAGTTGCTTCTGATGATGACTGGGTAGATGAGCCTCAGGCGATTGAGTTCTCAAAGCTTACTCAGGCTGAAGTTATTCAGGTAGAGCCAGTGTAGTCTTCTTGGTATTAGAATCCTTTGTCTTGGAGCTGGCCATGACACCTGTAAACAACAGTGCAAAATTATATATGTAATGCTAAACTTATTGTTCAGAAAACAAAAATGCAAAATATTTTAGATTCTATTTATTTTTACCCAATTTATGTTAGATATCTCATTTTATCTAATGAAGTTAGATAAAAGTTAGAACTCATGATTCCTTCTGTTTGCATTAACAGTCACAAGGTAGACTTCCCTTGTTCTTTAAGCTTATGGCCAAAAGATACCATTAACAGTAGTTCTGACTGTCATGCAGAGCTGTAGCTACTTTCCATGTCTTCTGTGAACATACAGAAAAAAAATGTAATAATTGAACCCACTAGAAGTGAGTTCTAAAAATTATATATTATATAAAACATAATGTACATCTGCTTACACAAGCTTTCTTTACTATTTCTTCAAGTTATTTAATTTTCAAGACATCAAGTTATTTAATTTTCTTGCTTCCTCTATATTATTTGTGATTTTACTAATATATACGATGGTCAACCTGGTCACCTTTTAACTTTTAAGCTCTTTGCTAATATTTTATTTTTATTTATCTACATCCCACCTTTATTATTTTTACAACTAATTCAAGGTGGCAAACATATCTACCACAACTTCCTCATATTCTGGGTTATCTTAAGTTTTGTTTTTAGGATTTTGTATATTTTCCTATTTAAAGGAAAATATTTGTAGCTTAGGGTTGAAATGAAGGGTCCTTGGTGCTCTCTGAGCTTGCTTGTTTTCTTTCAGATGTTTCATTACCCAAACTAGGTAATACTATCAGTGCTATTTTGCTATTTACATAACTAGTGATTTCAGGTTTTCAGTAAGCTTTCTGAATTTGTTTGTGATTCTTTTCAGACTATGATATATTTTTGACATATACATTTTTCCATAATGTAAATTATTTTCATTTTCAAACTAATAATTTAATCTGAAACTAATTATAACAGAGTAATGTTTTCTCGATTGCCATTGGACAATATAATCATGAAGAATTAAATTTGAGTTATAAATGTTTATGTGAGATAAAAGCTCTGGGGACCATTTTAAGATGTTCCTAATAGAGCAAATGCTGAAACTACATAAATCAGATCCAGAAATATAAAGTGAATTACAGGTTGTCTTCAGTTACGATCACAATTGGGACTGGATTTGGCAATTGGGACCCAATTTTATGACAGTTCTTGTGATGGTCATTAAGCAGATCATTGCAGTCATTAGGCAAATCTGTGGTCACTAAGCAAACACTGTAAGTGTGAACCCATTTCCTAAACAGGCAAAAAATGTTTCAGATCACAGGATGCTGCAACTGGTTGTAAAGGCAAGCCAGTTGCTAAGCACCCAAAATGTCATGTGACTACAGATATGTGTATGGCACACATTTTACTATGGGCAGAAATTCTATGCCTATTGTAATTTTGAACAGTTATTAAGTACCAATTGTAATTTGAGGACTCCCTGTATGCTCCAGGAGGAAAATCTTGCTTTCATTTGTTCTGTATCCTGAGGAGACAATCGTTAAATAGCTCTGCCAAATAATTGGCAGAGGATCGATTTTAATTATTTTTCTCAATAGTCAGAAATACAGGAAAGAAAAAGAAAAAGATAAAATGTCGAATATATTTAGAACATTTACATACCATAAAGACTAGAAATATAATATATAATATATAGCTATATAGTATTCCTAAATGTAGCATGATTTATAAACATACATTTTACTGTAGCTCAGCTAAGGCAATCCTAAATTTCAACCCCATAGAGGAAAGTGGCATATTGTCTTTTGTTAGACAAATCTGCCTTGATAGGTTCATATCTTAGGGTTTCTATCCCGAAGAATTGTTTTAAACATTAAACCACTATATTGTGTTCATTTTGTTCTTACAAAGAATCACACTATTATCTTTTATTAATATACTAAATGAAGTAATACAGAAAGTTTAATGCCACAGCAGCCTCTACAGGACATCATGTGTTTTGCATGTGCTAATAAAGCATGGTTTATCCTTACAAATATGAGCTTAGTTTCTCCCAGGCTGAGGTAGGGAACATTTCCTCATGAGGAAATGCAAATCTTTAGAAAAGAGAAGAAAATAAGTCTGCTTAACATTACTTCTGAATAAAACTCACTCATCATGCTACAGCAAAATTGTATACATATAACAGTGTATTTCACTCTTTCTCATGTTGAAGTTGCGAAGACTATTACAAAGGACTCTGGCTGTATAGCAACGGTCTCCAACTTTTCTGGCTTGGCAGATTGGTGGAGGCAGCAGTGGACTGGGGGGGAGAGGGGATGGTGGCACTCACGCATGCGCCACTTTCACAAATGTGCCTTCACACACTTGCACTCGCCCACCACTTCTGTGTCCCAGTTCCAAACAGGCCATGGCCCGCTACTGGCCCGCGGACTGGGGGTTGGGAACCGGTGCCATGTAGAGTTCGAATTAGCACTAAGACAATTGACTCACCAACCCGGTCTGTACCAGTTTTTAAAAGCTAGTTTTTGGTGACTATATATGTTGTGTCTCTTTTTGGCTTTCTTTTTAGTCCTGCAGTGAAAAGGGAATGAATCTGCACGACTATGGTATGCTCTTGCCCTGTGGAATTGACAAATTCCGTGGTGTCGAGTTTGTTTGCTGCCTAGTAGCAGATGAGAGTGACAATATTGATTCAGCTGAGGCCGAGGAAGATGATTCTGACGTTTGGTGGGGAGGTGCAGATGCAGACTATGCAGATGGCAGGTAAGATTGATCTTCGAACCATCTTTAGATAGGGATGGTATTGGGAGGAGTTAGAAACTTAATAGGGGATATGTATCACCCAGTGAAAGTCCGCAGTGAAGAAAGATTGTGATACTGTAACAGTAACAGACATAGTCTAGTTAAGACCATGTTTATTTGAAAGTACTGTACATCCCAGTAGATTCAGTGAGAATTGCTAATCAGGCTCTTTCTACTCATCCTATTAACCTAACCATAATGGGTACGAGTAGGAGTGTTTTCTCTGGCTTGATTGTTTAGTCACATTGTATGATTCTCTAGTGCTATATAAATTCTACAGATTCTATTTCCTTTTATTCTCTCGAAAACACCTACATCCATAATATCCAGACCTTCTTTTGATGACCAATTTAAGTAAGGCCATGTTTGTTCCATGATGTGATGGGATTAGCAATATCAAAAATTTGACCAAATCTGTTGTTTGCAGTTATGACAAAGTAACAGAAGAGCAGCTAGCAGAAGGGGATACTACAGATGTAGAAGATGAAAATACTGATGATGATGATGATGAAGACGGTGATGAGGCTGAAGAAGTTACAGAAGATCAGTACCAGGAAGCCACTGAAAGAACAACCAGCATTGCTACTACCACTACCACTACTGAGTCTGTGGAAGAGGTTGTTCGAGGTAAGATGTTTTAGGCTAATGCCTAAACTCTTTTTCACAGTGCACATTTATTCTTTACTACTGTACTAAAAGTGTACAGCAAAGTGTTCTATGTTATAATTTATATCATGTGTTTCTCCTAAGATGTAAAAATTGAGTGCTCCATTTATATTTTTTCCATCTCAGACTTTTCAAAAGCAAAAAAAAAAAACCAACGGAATCATCAAGATTTTCATCTTTCTGTACATTGGTATACAGAGAATTAAAATAGATGTGAACTTTTAATTCAAAATAGAATCAAGCATGTGACAAACATATTTAGTAAGGTATGAAACAGGAAGGATTCATATCAGTAAGGTCATGGTTTTAAATAAAGCTGAAAAAATGGTCAGTGTGTAACAAAAATAGACTAGGAGATTTGATACGTTGCCTTTTTTCCTTGTAGATTTATTCTTGGTTGAAGTATAGGATACAAATGTCAATTCAATAAAATTTTAGATTCAGCTGATTTGACCATTATATATTTACCCAAGCTTCTTCTGTAACAATGCTTTGTAAACCAAGGTTTCCCTAATCTGATTTGCTTTGAAAGGATTGAGATTGCTTTTCAAGAATTCTTAGAAAGTATGATTCGTGGTACCGGAAAATAAATTGAATCTCTGTGTTTTGCAGGACTTCAGTCAAGATCCTGCATTCTTATTTTTTATACATTGATTTTAAACGGGGACTCTGGGACTTTTAAGTCAGTGTTGTTGCAGATAAAAATATACTGTATGTTTTAAATTCTATTTTTTAAAAAAAAAAATAGAAATATTAAATTTTGTAAAATAATGTTAATTTTACTATTTTATCACAAAAGTCTAATAAACTGAAATTTTATTAGGTTTTTATTTAGGTTTCTCAAATCTACACGTGTATTGAAATACCTGTCAGTTAAACATTAACTTGTATTTTACCTTCTTGCCTCATGAAAATTGCTACATCCTGAAAATTCAGGTTTGGGATTTTTTTGTCTGATGAATTTGGAAAAATTCATAATAGATTCTTGTTTTGTAATCAAATAGTCATGAAGATGTATGAAATGAAGCATAGAGAAAATATAGCAGGAGTAAGTCAAGAATAGTTTTTGGAAAGCATAGTTGGTAATATGCCATCACAGGAGTAAACATAATAAATTTCTTGTGCCCGGCATTTTAAAAAGGTGGTTTATTATTTCCACATATATTGATCAAACAGTGGATGAATATTTTATGGAATTCTGTATTCTGTTTGAAGGAGAAATCTGTATTTCTTCTCTATGACTAGAACAAAACTTTAGTTTGGGTTTAATCATTCATGGAGGGAAGGCAATAAACAGTCTCAATACATTTCCTGGAGGTTGAATATCATTAACCAGAGATGCCACAGTAACCATGAGCTTTACCCTCATTTCTTCTTCCAGCATTTCTAAAGAACTTGCTCTGCTAACCACAATCAAGATGTGCAGAACACATTGGAAGTATTAGTCTTGTAATTATCATCCCAAACCTGTAATCATAGTAAGAACAAAAGAAATAACGCTTTCTCCTTAGCATGGACATCCTGAGTACTGTCCCCAAGAATAACACGATTTGAAATTTTTCGATGAATTGTAAGATGTGGGTTATAAAGTGATGATTCATTCCATATAAAGTCCTAGGTTTGAACTTGTGCCCTTACGCACAAGTGAATAGGGTGGTCATCCAGGGAAATAAAAGCCTAGTATATTTTTATTTATCATAATTTCTTGAAACATTAATATTTACGAAGTGGCGGCCAAAATATTCTGGATAGAACAAATATGCTTCCATTTTAAAGAACATAACAGTGTTACTTGTGCCTGAAAGATGACAGGTGGCAGCCTGTTATTTTTTGCCCATTGGCAAAAAATAAATGAAAGTTGTTTTTAGCAATTACTCTTTTTCAGAAAAACAAGAGTGGAGAAAGAAGGTGACATAATAACTTAGTTGGATCATTCCTGTTAAATTAACAAAACTTTATAATCAGATATATCCCTGTATGACATGTAAAGCTGTGTTTAATGTTTTTTTTTTTTGCAATGTCAGCAAATCAGAGCCTCTTTGATTCATTGTTTCTTCTGAGGTCTGTAATTATTAGTGAACTATAGTACCTCTGTTGACGGCTTATGACTTCATAAGGATCTCTGTGACATTATTGTGGTGTTTGAGAACAAACTGATAATAAAAGGGATAGTGAAACATACCACATTTAAAATTGCAAATTATGCTTGCATTATATTTGAGTGGGTTTTGAAAAGACTATCTTTAAAGTTGGATTACTTTCTTTATATTAAATCCAATAGTTCTTTATATTTTTCTACTTAAGTTCTCAAGAAAGAAGATCACATTTCCGTGTTTTTAATAACTTTTATCGAAGGTTTTAATAACAGTAGTAAAAAAATACAAATAAAACACAGAAAGAGTAGAAGTAAAGAAAGAAGAGAATTAAAAGTGTATCAAAAAATAAAGAAAAAGAATATGAGAAAGAACAATAAATAAGTAGCTTTCAGTCTTCAATCTTAAGGACAAATAAACGTAATAATTCATCATCCCCTGATATATTACATGTAAGTACAAGTAGTCCTTGACTTACAACAGTTCTTTTAGTGGCCATTCGAAGTTATAGCAGCACTGAAAAAAGTGACTTATGACCTTTTTTTTCTTTTCTCACGACCATTGCAGCATCCTCATGATCACATGATCAAAATTGAGATGCTTGGCAACTGGGATGTATTTATGATGGTCGCAGTGTCCCATAGTCATGGAATCACCTTTTGCGGCCTTCTGACAAACAAAGTCAATGGGGAAGCCAGATTCACTTAACAACCGTGTTACTAACTTAATAACTGCAGTGATTCACTTAACAACTGTGCCAAGAAAAGTCACAAAATGGGACAAAATTCACTTAACAAATGTCTCACTTAGCAACAGAAATTTTGGGCTTAATTGTGGTCGTAAGTTGAGGACTACTTCTATCTCTTCTTCCAATAACTCATCCTTTATCCATACTCAAATCCATTAATTAACATTTCAATCCTAGTGTTAAGAAAAAGTTCATAAAGGGATCCCATATTTATACAAACGTGTCTTATTTAAACTTTGATGAAAAAAATATTTATACTTCTTTCTTTTGCTTCTAAAAATCTTAATGTTGAGTTCAGGCAAATTCTATCATAAGATTTGATCTATTTTCAGTTTTTCCTTTTCCAATACCAACTATTTCTTCAAGGCTTTTGTTAGTCTACTAGAAACTGTTTATCTAGGTCAATCATCTTGACTTGTACTTTATATTTCCACTTTAGTTATTGACTCTGTCTTACAGTCCATAATTTTCTAATTTCCCAATATTCTGCAAATTCTTTACATTTTGATATTTCTGCATCAAGCAAAATATCTTTCCTCTCTTTATCTTGTGTGTTTTCCAAGATGTTCTCTTTCTCATTAATAATTTCTTTAATATTTCTGGATATAATCTATTCATAAAACATGCATCATTCCTGAGAATGAAGCTGCTGTTTTTTGAACCCAATATTCAAGAATCTTCTGAAGCAGTTCTAGGCATTTTATGGCCTGCAGAGTGGTCCTTGTCTGGACCATAGCGGTGATGGTAGGTGGAACAGTGGCAAGGGCAGGGCAGCGGCAGAGAGTGTGATGCTGGTGCAGCATCTGCAACAGTAGCAGGAACGGGGCAGTGGCCCTCCACAACAGTCTCAGTTACTCATATGGCTCCTTAAGGCATTGGGAAAATTAATTCCCTATCCCTGTCCTCAAGTATTTCAAATGCCAGAGCATTTTCTGTTATTTCCCAAGTTCCAATACTGACCAAAGGGAAAAAAAGACAAGCTTTTCTAGGGGGGTTTTCTGCCTGGAATCTTTAGTCCCGAGTAGTACTCAGTTTCTGAAATTATAAAAGTTTCAAATTTCTGTTTGATTTAGGAGAGATTAAACATATTGGTTCACATGAAACTGCTGTTTATTTACTGCATATAATTATTTCCAATATCTTGTAGCAAATGTCCCACTACCCCATTTTCCTAAGTCCCTTAATTTGTTTATAAACTTTCATGAACCAGATTCTACTTAGCTTTTTGCCGTTTATTACTAATATTTTAATTTCACAAGCTAATAATTAAATTTTCTGTTATCGAATACAAAGGAAAATTCACCAGGTAATTTTTCAAATTTGTCATTTTGAATATTTCTAATAGTTGAACAGTTTTTTTTTTGGTGTGGTTTTTTTTAAAAAAATTTGGACCTAATCCCAAGCATATACCTCAAGGCAATCAACAAGTGGTGAAAAAGAAGGGAAACTCAGACACAAAACAGGGGACATAGGAAGCAAACACAGGGTTGGTCATATTGGACTCAGATGCCTATACATTAACAAATATAAGGAACAAACAGCATGAACTTGAAGTCTTAGTACATGAGGGCAGATACAACATTGTTGCCTTTAATGAAACTTGGTGGAATGAAACCCATGACTGGAAAATAATGACTGGAAAATAATGCTAGAAGGATTTAAATTGTTCAAAACAAATAGATCTAACAAAAGAGAAGTTAGAGTCACATAATATGTAAGAAATAACTATATCTCTATAGAAATGTAAAAAACCAAGAATGAAAACCTTGAATGCATTTGCATTAATAGGAAAAAGAAATGAGATTGTCATAGGTGAACACTACAGACTACCCAACCAAACACAGGGATTTGAAGTTGTAGGAGCTTTGGGGGAGAGTGACTATGTCATACTGGAATTCAACATAATGCAAGCACAAGTAATAGAACAGAGTCAAATGAGTGCCTTAAGACGTTAAGTGAGGTGATATCCGTAAGTTTAGAGATGAATTTAGGAAGGATTACATAGATGGAATCTTAAAGAAGAAAACAAGTCAAGAAGCTTGGGAAGCTCTGAAAACAGAGATCATAAAAGTGCAGTCTAGCACAGTACCACTGAGAAAGAAAAATAAGAGAACTCCAATGAAACCAGCATGCTTGCATAAAGAACTCTCTGATAAACAGAGACAAAAAGGACAAGAATAAAAAATGGAAAGAGGGACACATAACTAAAACATAATACTAACAAATAGCCCAAATCTACAAAGATGAAATAAGGAAAGCTAAGGTTCAGAATGAAGTAAGACTTGTAACAAATGTCAAAAATAATGAAGTTGCTTTCAACATGGAAAAACAAGATTAAAGTCAAAGAAATGGTCAACTAATGGGAAAAGATGGCAAGGACGTGACAGGTAGCAGAGAGAAAGTAGAACTGCTTAATTCTTTGCATTAGTCTTTACATAAAAGGAAAAAATAATCCAACCTATCAAAAGCATTATCATAAAACAAAATAAAGACTCTACTAGTCAAAATAGGCAAGAAAATGGTAAAAGAGCACCAATCCACTATAAGGTAAAGGTAAAGGTTCCCCTCACACATATGTGCTAGTCATTCCCGATTCTAGGGGGCGGTGCTCATCTCCATTTCAAAGCCAAAGATCCAGTGTTGTCCAAAGACGTCTCCGTGGTCATGTGGCCGGCATGGAATCTGTCACCTTTCCACCAAAGGTGGTCCCTATTTTTCTATGTACATTTTTTATGTCCTTTCAGACTTCTAGGTTGACAGAAGCTGGGACAAGTAACAGGAGCTCATTCCGTTATGAGGCCCTAGGGATTCGAACCGCTGAACTGCCGACCTTTCGATCAACAAGCTCAGCGTCTTAGCCACTGTTCAAATCATCAGGACCAGATTGATTACATCTCAGGGTTCACATTCTGGCAAATATGAACTCAAAATCACTGAACCAAATGTTTCAAAGCTCCTGGAGCACCAGAAACCACCAGAGACCTAGGTTGCAGTCTTCTAAAAGGGGAAAATAAATCCAGGAAACTTTAGACAAATCAGCTTAATGTCAATGCCTGGGAAAATCCTGGAAAAGATAATTAAGCAATGAATATGCAAACACCTAGAAACGAGAAAATAGTTGTGTCAAAACAGATCATGCCAGACAAACCTTACTACATTTTTTGACAAAGTGACTAAATTAGTGGATCAGGAAAATACTGTTGTCATAGTTTACTTAGACTTCAGTAAGGCATTTGATAAAGTAAGCTGCAGCCCACTTCTTCTTAAGATAGAAAAATTTGGGATAGACAGCATCACCACAAAATGGATTTGCAACTAGTTGATCACGTGCACTCAACATGTAATCCTCAACAGAACTACAAGTATAAGGAGGGGAGCACGCATTAGGGTACCTCAAGGTCCTATCTTGGGCCCAGGTTTGCAGACACCATGCTAGAGTGAACACTTTAGAAGAATAGACTCAAGATACAGAAGGGTCTTGATAGACTTGATTTCGCATTGGACCAACAAAGTTAAATTCAGTGGTGAATTTACATTTAGCTCTTACACTTAGGCAAGAAAAACCAAATGCACAGGTATAGAATAGGTGGTACCTTACTCATCAGCAGTAATTGTGAAAGGGATCTAAGATGCCCTAGTGGACAACCACTTATATGTGAGCCAGAATTATGCTGCAGCTGCCAAAAAAGCCAACGCAATCCTAGGCTGCATCAACAGAGGGATAGCATCAAAATCACAAGTATAGTACTGCTCTATACTGCACTAGTGAGGCCACACTTGGAATATTGCCCTCAGTTCTGGTCACTACAGTATAAAAAACGCTGAGACTCTAGAAAGAGCATAGAGAAGAATGAACAAAGATTAGGGGACTGGAAACTAAATCATACAATGAATGGTGGCAGTTACTGGATTTGTCTAACAAAGAGAGGGACAAGGGTGACATGATAGCAGTCTTCCGATATTTGAGGGGTTGCCACAGAGAAGAGGAGGTCAATCTATTCTCCAAAGCACCTGAGGGCAGGACAAGAAGTAGCAGATAGAAGATTATCAAAGAAAGATCCAACCTAGAATGAAGGAGAAATTTCCTGACACTGCAAACAATCAGTGGAAACATTTGCCTCCAGGCATTATGGGTGCTCTATAATTGGAGGCTTTCAAGAAGAGATTGAACAGCCATTTGTTGGAGCAGAAGACTTCTAAGGTAATTTCCAAAAGTGATTGGAAAATGAGTTAGCACACTCAGTGACCTTTAAAAGGCTTTATTGCAGTTGACAGCCTGATTATTTCTTTCATCTACTGACATTCAAACCCACAGGAAATTGCTGTTTCCTTGTGAGGAGCAACCATCCAGAGCACAAGTGGGTGATCTCCTATCTTTATTCAGAGATGTTCTGTGGAATGGTCTACTTGCCAGTTTTTGGTCTTAGCCATCATCATAATCTCTGCTCATTCAGAGACATTTTAGATCTTCATTCCTCACCTGGGAACTCGAAATCACATTTCAGTTATAAAAGATCTCTAATAGTTGAAGTGTCATTAGTTCTTCACCTTAAGCTACCTTGTTGTAATACAAAGAAGGGTTTTTTCCCCAAGAGCCTTGGTAGTACAGTGGTCTAAGGCACCCTGTTATTAAGCTGGTTATTAAGACCAGCTGCCTGCAATTACTGCAGGTTCGAATCTCGCCAAGGCTCAAGGTTGACTCAGCCTTCCATCCTTTCTAAGGTAGGTAAATTGAGGACCCAGTTATGGGGGCAATAAGCTGACTTTGTATAAATATACAAAAAGGATGAAGGTTATTGCTGAGCACATTGTAAGCCACCCTGAGTCTCCGGAAAAGGGCGGCATATAAATCAAATTTAAAAAAAACAAAAAAAAAAAATCATTTATTCCCTTTTTTATCGTTCTGGGAAGCCTCATTGCAATATTTTAATAAAAATTAAATTATCTTTTAAAATTCAGTTCTTTCTTAAAAAGCAAATAATAAAGAACTGTTTTAAAACTTGTTTAATACCTGTAAATTATTCAGAAATGTTCACAAATTATAATATGCTTCATTTATTTAAATCATTTCTTTTGATGTTTAGTCTTCGTCCGTGATGGCGAACCTGTGGCATGCATGCCGGAAGTGGCATGCAGGGCCTTCTCTCCAGGCACGCCAGCTGTCACCCACTGCTCTTCCGGGTTCCAGGGTGCTGGTCTTCGCTGAGCTTCCAGTTGGTCTCCGCTCTTCCGTGCTGGTCTCCACTTTTCTGGTTTCCGGCGCACACATGCATACCGGCCAACTGGTCTTCACGTGCATATGTGCACCAGAAACCAGAAGACTAAGTGACTGGCGCGCATGTGCATGCAGGAAACTGGAAGGTCAGCTTCCTGGCAGGCGCGCCAGGGAACTGCTCTTCCGGTTTCCAGTGCTCCCATGCATGTGCGCTGGAGAGCTGCTCTTGGTGTATACAAACAAATACCTACAATGAATTAGATGTCAAATATTTTATGAAATTTATTTGGAAGCATAGGACCTCTCCACAATAGTCAATATGATTTAAAAAATTGGAAAAAAACTAGAATATGTCTGGAGCCATTGATTTAGTTGTAAGAGTTTTGTATTCATGAGTAGCTGTAAAACATTATGGCAGGTAGAAAATGGTTCCTGGGTTCAGTAATCTTGCTCAAGATTCTTTATTGCATGTGCTTTATTCATTGCTAGTTCTGCAATGCAGAGATAACTATTTGGCATCCTTAAATTATATAAAGTAATCTGTTACACTATATAGCAAAAAGGAAGCAAAAAGCTTTTAAAGTTTGAGAAAGTTATTGAAAATATGTAAAGAGGTTTATTTTTCCTCTTTGGTTTGGCATGAAGCCACAATGTTTAATTCTGTATTTCTTGTAGCGTTACCATTTTGTGGAAAATGTTTATTTCTTGTTAGAAATGGAATGTGTCTTAGTTTTCTAAAAGCTTATAAATCTTATAAAGCAATAAGTGGTTTTGTTTTGTTTATATTTTTAAATTTTATTTATTCATTTCAGCTTTATATTTAAGTCAACAACTGAATATGAAGTAGTTCTGCATGACATCTCTTGAGTCATTTGTTATCCATTTGTGTGTATGATACTTTATGAGAGACCTTTTATTTCACATTGCTATTAAAATGTATTTAATATGTGCCTGTATCATATTGAAATTAGTGTAGATATGAAATTAGGAAAAAAAGGCAAGTTTTAATCCGATTGAAAAAAAATGAAAATTAATTTATTCTATAAATGTCTTGGACTACATATATATAATCTTCTCAACCATCTGCCCAATGCTGAGATATTTGTAATTGAAAGATAGTTGGCATAAACCAGTATTTTGAGAATATGGAGTAGGTTTTTTGTTTTTTGTTTTTGCAAAAAGTTTTTTTATTTTTATTTTTCTCAACACACAAATTACATCTTTTTGGAACAGAGCCCTGATCCGGTCATCAATTTATACAATTTTTTTATCATCTTTAACAAAATGTTATATATTCTATTTTGCCATAAAATTTATTTCTTAATCTTAAATCACCTATCTCCACTAATACCATCTTAAAGAAAATTTACTCAAGTTTACTCAATCAAAACAATTACTCTTCTATTAACCCCCCTTAAATCCTAATTCAATTAATACCTCATAATACATTTCACAATTCTTACCCTAAATCCTCACTATTAACAATACTTAATCTTAAATCACCTATCTCCCCGTTACCATCTTATAAAAAAGTTACTCTTATTTATTTAATCAAAACAATTACCCTTCTGTTCACCCACTTTAAATCTCAATTCAATTAATAACTCAATACATTTCACAATTCTTAGCCTAAATCCTCACAATTAACAATACAGGTCACACATGTTTGTATTTCAAAATCTTATTTCCCTTTCTAAAACTTCCCAGAATATGGAGTAGTTTTTTAAGGACTACTTTATTGGCCATGATATACTACTCTATACTCTCTAAATAATTTTCTCCCAGACTTGTATTCTGCTGTTTTTATTTTCCCAGTTTTGGTCTTGTGACAACATATCTGTTAATCATACACTATGAAGTGGAATAGATTTGCTTAAATGAACTGATTCAAGTCATGCAAGCTATTTGATTTCTTCACCATATCCTAATTTGGATATCCTCTAATCTTTTTCTTCTAGAAATATAAGGGAAAGTTCTTTTTAGCTGCCTTCTCCTGCAGCACTGATCAAAGTTTTATAGGCTGATCAGTTTGGGGATTACTTACAGTGCATTTGCTATAGCTGCTCATTATAGAAAACCTTGAGTGCCAACTGAGGCAGGCCTAGAATGGATACCTTTAGTGGATAGTGTGAGCAATCCCACAGTGTTAGCCCAAACAGCCCAGATTGGAGTCCTTCAACCAATGTTGTGGAGGTGAAAGTAGCCTCTTCTGGAGCTCTTTCCAAAGCGGTAATTTTGCCCTTTCAAAGGGCACTGCCTCTTTTAACTCTTTGTCAGAAGAAAGCAAGAGTATATATTTTAAAAGACAGTGATAAGTTACTAATGTTGACTATACTTGCTGAGTATGAAAAGGGAAGTTCTTTTTTTCAATTTGCTTTGATTTTTCTCTGCAACACACACACACACATACACATACACACAGTATTTCTATATTAGGTTGTTGTATTAATTTTAGTTGTTTAATATACTCCTCAAAAAATATTAGAAAAAAAGGCAAGAGGCATGTTACTAACTCTCTCAACTGTTTATGAAATGTCTAAAAAAATGCCATGTCTTGTGAGCTAATATGCAGCTGTTGCCACAGCACAACACTTGAAGATGCCTGGCCAGCATTGTTGTCAGCCATTTCTCTTAACATATTTTGTGGGAGAAACCAAAGAAAAGAAAAGGAAGGAATGATTGGAACAAATATAAGATCATCAGTATGATTCAAATACTTAAAAATTAAACATGTAATTTTGCAGATATAGTTTAACTCAAAAAAAGTCTTTGTTTATTCTTTAAATATAAATATTTTAGTTATAATAATTTTTAGTTTGTATTTTTAAGGTTATTGATAAAATTTAACCTGGGAACTCAATTTTGAATGCTGAGCTGTAGCGTAAGCATTATTGAACTGAATGGCACTATTCACTTATGTTATTCCACATAATATATTCCAATATCTGTGTGCATGAAACTTACTTTGACCAGTTTAGACAAGTTACTGGCTGCAGTTTAATGTGTAACTATATTAAACCACCAGCAGCCTTTCTCACCTAATATGCGCTCTAGCTTTGTTCTTTCATTTCTTTTAAACAGAGGAAACTGAAGGGCCATATTCAGATGTTAAGTTAAGCTTATATCCACTTTTAGGAAAGGTCATTAGGTCATATTTCTGGCATGTTAAACATTTGAAATATTTTAAAATCAGAATGTTTTGCACACTTCCACAACTACTTGTTTTCTTTTTGGCAAAAAAGCATTACTTTTTTCTTATATAATTTATCAATCCATATACCCCTAACAAACATATAGGTTTTTCATAATATTTCATTTCAAAGTTAGGCAGTATGGTTTTGTTAAGAAATTAAAAGGAAGGGGACATTTTGAAGAAAATGTGTTTTTGCACTATTCATATGTTTATATATACTTTTGCAGCTAGCAAAAATGTATTCTGTGGGAACAACTGGAATAAACAGTTTACATGACAAAGTTTATAATATCCTTTTAAAGACTACTAAAGTGTTGACAATAGAAAATACCACTTCAATTAAGAAGAAATAGCAAAGGTTATCCAAATAGTATTATCATCATCATCATCATCATTATTATTATTATTATGAAATCAAGTGGAGTGAAAGGATCTGAATAATTATTTCTAATCTAAAAATGTATAAAACTGAAAATCTAAATAAAAACTAGCTATGAAATGTAAGCATTGTAGAGGCTACCTAGACCCTGTATTTTGAAATAGATGGCCATAATTAAAAATAACTAAAATAATAGAAGGTAAATATGACTACGTGCTGTGTAACTTTTTTTAAAAAAAAGTTTATTGCTTCTCCCTCCCCCACAGGTTTGGAACACTGTTGAGTTGATCTGACCTCTAATGAGTAATACTAATAAGTAGTTGAATTTGAATCTCATCATTTTTCATTCTGGGAGATGGTTTCGTAACAAAGGTGACACAGGAGCATTTTCCATAGAATCAACTGTCTTCAGTTCAGATCTTCCCTGATAGACTTTAAGCACTGACCTAAAACAAGAACAATGTGTTTTAATTTAAAGAGTGGAACTTGAAGCAGTAAAATTTTGTTGATGCTGTAATAAAGGTATAAAACTTCTTCATTGAAAAGCCACTTCCAATTTTTTGTTTCCTGGAAAATATGTAGAGACATATCTACATATACAAATGAACGTATATAGAATAGAATGAACAATTCCACTTTCATGCTAAATGTAGTTCCTCCACATCTCCTATAATTAGAAGTGTGCTCTGAACAAGCTGAGACTGGTCCTTGCCGAGCAATGATCTCCCGCTGGTACTTTGATGTGACTGAAGGAAAATGTGCCCCATTCTTTTACGGCGGATGTGGTGGAAACCGAAACAACTTTGACACTGAGGAATACTGCATGGCAGTCTGTGGCAGCGTCAGTAAGTGGATCTTTCCAGCCTGTGGCAGTTTCTTTCTCTTTTCTATCTCATGCCACCCTGCCTCTGCTGTTCTGTAGTAAATATTTTTGTTTTTGTTCTTCTTTTTTTAAAAAAAAGACTTTGGGAATGGGCCTATCACTAACCATATTTCTGTCAGCTTTCCTAATTGCCCGCATCTTTGTAGAATGTGTTTGGCCATTAGTGCGTCTGTTTCTCTCGCTTTCTATCTATTCAGGCATGACAATTAGTGACTTCTGTCATCTATGTTGTAGACACAAATTACTGCTGCTGCAGTAATGGAAACTGGGATATGAAAAACTTAGAATTTAAAATTTCTGCTAAAAGCTTGTTATACAAACATACTCACTGTTATGCATCTGTGTACTGTTCTCATGCAATCACAGTGAATGATCAAAATAGAAACAATCTGCAAGCTTGTAAAACTGCCTCCAGTTATATTATTTTGTTTGTGTCCTGTTTTGTACAAATAGTAGTGATGCAACAAAATACATGTCCACACAAAATAAATGTATATTTTCAGAAAAAAAAATGATCTGAGTATTCACACATATGCATGCACAGTATATACAATATATACATGTACACATTTATTTATTTGTCATAGATGATTGTGGAGATGAAATCATACCTACATTTACATAATTGCTGTACATTTAATTCTAGTAAAATAGAATTTATCTTTATAAAATAGGCTTGTGCCAGTTATTGAGTTGACATGTTTCCATAACATTCTTATACATTTGGGGATGCAGTAGAATATTTATTGTCTGATTTGACTGGTTACAATTATACAACTGCTTTATGGTACATTATAATGCATCTTACGGCAAACAAAGTGCTTCAAGAGATTGATCACTGGGATAATCTACAGCTTGTCAGTTTAATAAAATGACAAACTATGACTAATAAGACTAAGCAGTTATTCTTCACTTTCAAAAAAGAAGATGATAAAAGACTAAGTCAAAAGGGGAGATGGACACAAACCTTGTCCCTTTCATTATAAGCTTTATTATTTCGTTTACATGGTTACTGAAATTCTCATTGTTGAATGATATTTTATGAAATTATTGCATTTTCTCTTTAGTTCAACCTACTCATGCAGTAATGTTTTCATTTAATTTTAGTCATTCTATTTACATATGAATTTGATTATTTTAGCTGCATATACACTACAAAACATAAATATACGATCAAATACATTGTGTCAATTCTGTTCTGAGGTACTTATACTGCAGTCTGAAATGCAAGTATTGGGAGAACACTTGAATTAAATTCAGTTGGAGTTATTTCAGAGGAAAATATGCTTAGGAAAACATTCTACAAGTCATTAAGTATGTTTAGTTCTGCTTAAGTGGAAGAAGTTTACTTTGGGTATTGGGTAGCTGGTATTTAAAGTTTTGCACTCCGAAGCCAGGGAACAGCAGAAGAAATGTTTTCTCTTCTCAAAGCTGTTTCTTTTTCCAGGATAACTATTTTCAAAAGGGGTTTATATACAAGAAGTTTTTGATCTTATTATTGCAAGTGAGATCTCATTTGTTACCTTGTATTTTCTTTTCCCTTCTCAGGGAAAACATCTTTTTTTTTTTTTAAATTTGATTTATATGCCGCCCTTCTCCGGAGACTCAGGGCGGCTTACAATGTGCTCAGGAATATCTTAAGTGTTGTCAGAGAAAGATCTGACTGGTAATGTGATTCAGAGATTGAACATAGAATAACAGTGTTGGAAGGGACCTTGGAGGTCTTCTAATCCAATACCTTGCTTGAATAGGAGGCTCTATACCATTTTAAACAATTACCGGTAGTTCCCAATTTCTTCTTGGAAACTTCCAGTAATGGAAGTAATGGAGCATCCAAGCCATTCTACTGATTAATTGTTCTCACTGTCAGGAAATTTTGCCTTAATTCTAAGTTGGAGCTGTCTTTAATAATCTTTATTATTAGAATATTATTAAAGAAACCAAATTTGCAGCTGTTTTTTGATATTAGAGTCTATTGCATCAGATGCCATTTCTCAGTTAAATCTACCACCAGTGTTTGGCAAGGAGGAAAACTGGATTGGAAGAAAAGTAAATGCAATGAAACATAACCAGAATGTTTTCTGTATCAAACTAGACTAAACATATATCATAGCCACATCTGACAAATTAAATTTATTTACTTTTTAAAGCTCAAGATACATTATGTTGCAGATAAACTGTCAAAAATTTCATGCCGGAGTAAGTGAAACTAATTTCTTTTTAGTCAACATTTTAAAATAAAAACTAGAGAATTGTTTCTGATTATTCATCAAGAGCTTCAATCTATATATTATAGTCCACTTTTCTGGTTGTTAAGTAGGCCAGTCTGTTTATTCCTTCTGTCCAATACAGGTAGTACTTGATTTACAACCATAATTGAGTCCAACATTTCTGCTGCTAAGCAAGACAGCTGTTAAGTGAATTTTGCCCCATTTTATGATCATTCTTGCCACAGTTGTTAAGTGAATCACCAGTTAAGATAGTAACGGTTGTTAGGTGAGTATGACTTTCCCATTGACTTTACTTGTCAGAAAATTGCAAAACATGATCATATGATCCCAGGACACTGCAACTCTCATATAAACATGCCAGTTGCCAAGTGCCAGATTTTGATCACGGGACTTTGGGGAAGCGGCAACAGTCATAAGTGTGAAAAACCATCATTAGTCACTTTTTCAGTGCCGTTGTAACTTTGTTCACTAAACGAACAGTTGTAAGTCAAGGACTATCTGTATCTCCATTTCCAAAAGTCCAAATTGCTTGGATATTTGGATAATTTACTTAACATTTTTTCAAGCAGTCTAAAAAAATTCAAATGAGATCATAACTGTAATTCATTAACTTTTTCTCTTTATTCCCCCCTTGTTATAATGCTGGAGAAAATTCATCAATCATTAAAAATACAATTTTTAATTAGGTGGGGTTATTTTTAAGAAAACAAATGAGATTTTGAACAGGGAACTTTAAAATATATAAGTACTTTAGAATCCTAATACCTTTGTCATACTTTTGGAAAATAATACAATTCTGCAATATATGTTAAACTTCCCTCGCAGTTATTGATGGCTTAAAAATAGATTCCGTACAGGCTGTTGTTTCTGTTATTTCTTTATTTCACATACAATGTTTTGGTATTCATATATGTAAACCAATCACAGGTTATAGAAGGATTGAGCTGGCCTAAAGTTCATGTCTGGTTTTCTGTAAATATCTTAAGAGTTGTGTGTTCAGTTAATACAATAGTAATCCTTAAAAGATTTTTCTTAAAAACAGTAATTTCAATCTTTAACTGCTTTTAAGATTCCTTTTAGTTTCCTAGGACAGATGGTTGTTAAAATTAATGCAATGTAGCATTGATCCCAAATCATAAAAATTCAGTACTAAGTAACACACAGCATTAATGTTAAGTATGTTAAGAAAGATATAAAGATAAAGGTTTGAAACACATTTTTAGGTGTTGAATCTTATGGAAGTCAGAAAATTACTAGGCTAATGACATTCTGCTAAACTATGGGACATTGCTTCCTTCCTCGAATAGCATAAGAATTAGAACTATTTTTTTTTTACTTCTCTCTTTATAATAAAGTTAGTGCATCTTACACTTTAAAAAGGACCCGGATTGTGGGGGCAATAAGCTGACTTTGTATAAATATACAAAAGTATGAAGGCTATTGCTTAACACATTGTAAGCCACCCTGAGTCTCCGGAGAAGGGCGGCATATAAATCAAATTAAATAAATAAATAAAAAAAACCAGGAACAATTAAAGTAACTGATCATAGATGCTATTAAAATTTTATTTTATACATGTGTATAATAAATCTTGATGCATATAAACTTCATATTGCTGTGAATAGAGAATAATACTAAGACAACTTTACTTGGAACAGCTTACATCCTGTATCAATACCTTTAAGACCATCGAACAATAGCATCTTCCTATCCCGAGTCCTTGGGAAAGACTCAATAGGTGGATTAAAAAATGCCTAATCAATCTAAATATTGGGCTAATTGTGTGACCAGCCATAATAATGTAAGGCATTTTAAAAGCAAAAAATAAGAAACTGATCATAGATGTCCAGATGTTGTGGCCCGTCAGCGGCCTATGCAGATTGTAGCTGATTCCGACAACGAGGACGCTGGTGTGATGCTGTGTCAGCAGCCTGTGCAGCTGGCGCTCGAGTCGGACAGTGAGGAGGCTGTAGAAGATGTGGTGCCAGAGGCAGGGATTCAGCCAGGGCCTTCAGAATCTCCAGAAGCTCCTTTAAGTGAAGAGAACGAAGAGGAGGAGCCTCTTCTCAATGCACGGGCGTACAAAGCTGCCAAAAGACAGGAGTGGCTTCTCAGGAGGAGGTCTCCTCGAGAGTAAGGCTTGGGGCTAATTGGCCACTCCCTTAGCCTATTTAAGAAGGAACCCTGCTTGCAACAAGCTGTAGAGAACAACTTTAGTTCACTCTCCTTCGTGTCTGCAAAATTGCTTCTGGGCTTTCTGCCAACTCTAGTAAGACTGTGATTACCTTATCTTAGAATTCTGATAGGTTGTTAAGACAATTCATTAACAGCTTTTGAATGATAAAGACTAAGTTATTTGAGTAAAATAAGCTTTGTATAGAGTTTGTGTGTGCTGCGTTCTTTGGGGTCCGTAGCTTGGGCAGAACACCAGAAGAGAAAACCAAACATTGCAATAAAAAACAATTTATAAAGGCTTAGCAATCACCCTACTATAAGGCTTGTGAGAACAGCTGTGCTTTTAAAAGACTTTCAGAACATTACTAAGGTGGGAGCTATATGGATCTCTATGGAAATATTATTCTCGGGGGCAAGTATCATGACTGAGAAAGCATGTTTCCTTGTCCAAAGAGAGGGCATTTTTTAATTGAGGGCATGTGGAACATGCCTACTTTGCCTGATCTTACTGGACGGGCATTCTGAAGTTTGGAATTAGAGAAGAAGAATCTTATTTCAGTTTTAAATAGTGCACTGCAAGGATAAATAGCTTTCTTTTTTTCCCTGTCTTTGCTTGGTAAACAATTGGAGTTTCAACTCTGTTTTTGTCCTTCTTGAAAGATGTAAGGAAAGGTCTTGAATGGTTCCAAATCAGCATGATTCATTTTGTATGATGTGCACAAATTCAATATTGAAGCTCTTGTAATCGCACTAATTAATTAGCATTTATATTTGTTCCCCGATGTGCACTCTGAATTGAGGCTAGCTATTTCCTTAGTAAAGAATTTTACAACACTTTTGCCAAGAATTACCAAATAAAACCCTTGACTCTTGCTGAATATATTATAATGGCCTCATCAACACTACAATTATGGCAGATCCAATATGTTTGTGTGAACTTTCTTAAGCATTGTTAATAGATATTAGAGTTACAGTGCAATTTCAGATGGTAAAGCATCTTGAAAATTTGTATTTGCCTATATCAGAGGTCTTCAAACTTGGCAGCTTTAAGAGTTGTGGACCAACTCCCAGAATTCTCCAGCCAGCATAGCTGGGAGTTGAAGTCCACAAGTCTTAAAGCTGCCAAGTTTGGGGACCCCTGGCTTATATAGTTCTTTTTACCAAATTTGTAATTTAAACTTTAAAAGCTGTGAGATTGTGTCCAAATGTGCCGTTTTGCACGAACAAAAGAACATACAGGTAGACCTCGCTTAACAATTGCCTGTTTAGCAACCATTTGAAATTCCTATATCACTGAAAAAGTAACTTTATAACCAGTTCTTGCATTTATGATCATGGCACATCCCAGTGGTCATGTGATCAAAATTTGGTCAGTTCACAGCTGACAGGTGTTTGATTGTCACAAAGTCCCTTGGTTATATGATCACCATTTGCAAACCTCAGAGTTAACTTCTGAGAAGCAGAGTCAATGGAGAAGCTAGCAGTAAAATTTCAAGTCATGGTCATGTGATGTCACACTTAATGACCCCTAGTGACTTTTTAAATGATTAAATGGGAAATGGCATTGTCAGTCTGTTGCAGTCATGTAATGTTTCGTGTAGCAACTGTATTGCTTAGTGACAAGAGTTGTTCGTCCCAATTGTGTTTGCTAAACAAAGTCTACCTGAACATTAAAATGTTAAGCTTGGTTACAAGAAGATATTCGATGTTCTCTATTTTTATATTTTAACTTTCAGAAGTTGTCTAGATGGCACTTGTAAAAAAATGAACTTCTACAAAAGAAAATATGCTTTACAATTGAAGTTTGATTCAATATTCATACAAATTTTGGATAAATAAGGAGAATAAAATGAATGACAAGAATTCTGAGTATCTGCACATTTCACTTCATTAAATCTGCTGTTAATTTGTGGTTTTTAAATGGGGAAAGACCAACTGAATAGTGGAAGATTTGCTTTATTTCAATCATGGGATTAAAAAAAATCATGTTATTGATTATATGGGTGACTTCAGTTGAGAACCTGAAAAGCCATTGAGAGTCAAAATAATTCTGGCCTAGATGAACAAATAAATTGTCTTGGTTTATGACAGTTTCCTGTGTAATAATTTCTTCAGTTTCCAAATTAAAGACAAGGCTAAAGAAGCCTGCAATAATTAGCAAAAAGCTTGTGTTTGGACAATGATGAATTTTTAACATATGCTATTACCATATGTTTGTGAGCTTTTTCTGGCAATCAAAGCTTTGGAGAGCTGCATAGATCAAGTTTAGTGTTCTCTCCCTGTCTTTGTCTCATATGCTATTCCTACCTCCTGTCTTGTTAGTTGTAGCTAATAATAAAATAATGTTTGAATGTAGTCATAAAGTGGGTTTTTAAAATGTGTCGTCTGTAGGAACAGGGTACAAGTCAAACTTGCCTAGGAATTAAATCTGCATATGTAATTATATACTTGATTGCTTTCCCAAATTAAAAAAAAATGTTTTAAAATCCTAGTTTCCTCTCATTGCTTCTTTTGAAATAACCTGAAACTTTCATGCTTTCCTGTTGTGTTTATATGCATCTTCTCTGAAATGCAGACATATTTTCTTGAAATACATTATTTCTGTATTTGTTCCTCTACTAGCTGGTTGCTTACAATGTAAGATTTCATAATTCCTTTTAAAAGAAATTTTTGCTTTCTTTTGTAAATTCCTGTTTCTAGTACCTACCACAGCTGCTAGCACTCCGGATGCTGTTGACAAGTACCTGGAAACACCTGGTGATGAGAATGAACATTCCCATTTCCAAAAAGCAAAAGAGAGACTAGAAGCGAAGCATCGTGAAAGAATGTCTCAGGTAAACCGCAGATGGGTCTTATTAACTGGTTTTTGTAATGCAAACTTGATGTAGATATCCGCTATAATCAAGTGTTCCCGTTTCCTAAACCTTAATGAATTTCTCTGATTATTTAATTTATCCTCTCATTTTTGTTCCTCCAGTTGCTTACTCCCCAACACCACAAGTCTTTTAAAAAATCTACAAGCCTATTCATGCAATTGTGCACCCTTCTTGAATTTAAAGAAGCATTCACTTTTGATTTAATAAGTTGAGGGTATGGTGCGTCAAACTTTCCCACCCAATGCTTACATATTCAAAATATAATCTGTGTAGTTTTAATTCAGCTTTAGAGTGAACATTCATAACTTTCAAAGAGAAGCTGGCTTGCTAAAGATTTACACTTTTTATAGAACCTTTGTAAATGATAAATGATAAACTATAATAAAGCATTTCACAGAGAGAGTTTCCTCAGGGTGCCGTCGGTCAAACAATGTCGACTGGCAGCCCCCAGGGGGAGAGCCTTCTCTGTGGGGGCACCCGCCCTCTGGAACGAGCTACCCCCAGGGATACGACTGATCCCAGACCTCTGTACTTTCTTCCAGGCCCTGAAGACTTTTCTATTTCAGCAAGCCGGGCTAGCTTAAAATTTTTAACTGGTTAATTTTATGGGTAAGGGGTTTTAAATTGGGGAAGCCAAATTGATTTAATTATGTTTTAAATTATTTTAATTTTCATATTGTATGTATTTTAATCTTGGCTGTTCACCGCCCTGAGGGCGGTATAAAAATTTAATAAATAATAATAATAAATAATAATTATATTCTTATCTCTTGTTTGTTTTTTGCTGGCCACTAATGTTAATATCTTGTGTCCAAAAAGTCCTCCCCCTGCCCGCCATTGTAATTGGCTGATAACAATATCTTTTTGATTATAAAATGGGTACATAAATTTGCAGAGGTAACTGTCAACCATATATCAACGTCTCTAATCCATTCAGCAAAGGGGGAAAAGCATGAAATAGCCAAAATAAGTGAATGTAATGAATTTTTGTATGAAACTGATTGGCAGGCAAAACAGGAAAAAGATCCATATTTTCTTCTGCTGTGATGTATGCTAAGAATATAAAAAGTATACGTCAGAAGTAAAGTATTTGTTTCCGATTGTTTCTTCTTGGTTGGGTGAAGGTACACAAATATTTAGCTTTAAATTATTTTTATAGTAAATGGTTTTTTTTTTACATGGATTAAGTATGTTCGCTTGTAAACTGCATTATTGGTTTAAATTATGTAAAAATGGCATATACAATAACCCCTTTGAATAAACACAGGGGAAAACAAGTATTTTTTCAATCAAAGAACTTGTGAATTTAGTTCTGATACTGATAAGTGCCTGGGGTGAGGAAACACATTTCTTAATTTTAAAAATCAATTGACATCCTATGTATTTTTTAGTTGGCTGGTTGGTTGATTTCAGTATTTTAACTGAGAGCACATGCACATCCTGTAAGCCTAAGGTTTGTCCAGCCTTGCTGTACAGTTTTAAATAAGACCTTCAGAAAAACACTGGAAATGTCTTGTGCATAAATACTTTCTCAAACATACAATACATTAGCTCTTGACATTATGTGTATATTTAACTAATCAGCTGTATTCATAATCTAATAATTTGCATAATTGTGCAGTGATTAATACTGTAAAGTATTTATGATTTTAGTGTTTGCCTTCCAATCTATGTATGTATACAATCATTGTTAACTGTGAATTGTCTTTACTTTCTGGCTTGATGTTAATAGCAAACCTGGGCTGTCCCTAGAATGAACACTGAGTGCCTCTTTGGAATGTGAATAATTTTCACCATTCAGCTTTTAGGAGTCACTCCATACTATAATTGGGGAAAAAAAACTTTTCTAAGCAGTAAACATTTGAAACCATTTTACATAGGACAATATTTGTTCATTTTCTGTTTTATTTGCACAGGTCATGAGAGAATGGGAAGAGGCAGAACATCAAGCAAAAAATTTGCCAAAGGCTGATAAAAAGGCTGTCATTCAGGTAAAAAAGAAAATGCTAATTTAGGATTGTATAGTTAAAAAAATAAGACTGTGGTATGATTGAGTTTTGTGTAGCACTTAACAGCATTACTATTTTTATTTATTTTGTGCACAGAGCTTATTATAATAGATTGTGTACATTGTGTGTTTACGTACACTTAATAACCACTGCATAATTCATTCCCCCACTGGCTCATCATTTTAGAGATCTTTCCTTATCTAAACAGAGACACAGAATGACCATGGGCAGGCAAAAGAAGAGGGAGCAGTAGTGACTTTTTCTGCCAGCTTCCCCATTGAATTTCCTTGTGAGAATGGTAGGAGCATGGAAAATCTCCCTCCCTTTTCTTCCCCTTCCTTTCCCTTTTCAGCAGGCAGGTGTGTGGCTGCTCCTGGGTGGGGGAAGGAGTTGTGATATCTAGTTTTCAAGTATGTTACAGTATAACACTAACATACCTTGATGGCACAGAGTTTGTAAGAGATATCCCAAAAGCTAGACTGAATATGCGTCTGGAAAGTGTTGCGTCACAGAATAGGTTGTATATTATAAGGGCATATAAGGTAGTCCTCTACTTACAACAGTTCATTTAGTGACTGTTTGAAGTTAAACGGCACTGAAAAAAGTGACCATTTTTCACACTTATGACCGTTGCAGCATCCCCATGGTCACATGATTTACATTTAGAGGCTTGGGAAATGGTTCATATTTATGATGCTTGTGGTGTCCCAGGGTCATGTGATCATGTTTTGCAAAATTCTAACGTCAATGGGAAAGCCTGATTCACTTAACAACCATGTTACTAATTTAATAACTGCAGTGATTGGCTTAACAACTGTGGCAAGCAGGGTCGTAAAATGGGGCAGAACTCACTTAACAAATGTCTTGCTTAACAACAGAAATTTTGGTCTCAATTTGTAAATTGAGGACATGCTCTTGCCTGCCACTTCCATGGCCCTGTTCCAAACAGCTCAATGCCCAGTTCAAGGGTTGGGGGCCTCTGGCTATACCATTATATTAAAAAAAGTCTATTTCATTACATATAATTATCTAGATTTATAATTTTAACGTTTATAATTTAAATGTTTATATTTTAGTTTCTATTATTTAGTGTTCTTTTTATGCATATAGTTTTAATAGTATAGTAGTAGTTCTTTTTGAATAATAGAATGAAATAAATACATTCTTTTTTGTTATTATTGATCCTTGTTATTAAAGTCAGTAATAATTTTATTTCTAAAACAATTAAGCTACTAAATAAACTATTTTTTTTTCAACAAGGGAGTAAAATTTTATGCCGTTTAATTTAAATTATGTACGGAAAGCAGATAGATGATTCTCCTCAATTTATGAAGAGAACAGCCAATTCTCTTAAAGAATAGAATACATACTCCCCTATCCCCAAGACCTTAAATTTACTTAATAACTTTGAGCAAATCATATAGTCTAGCCTTAATGTACTTCATAAGTACATAATCATCACCTTATGTGCTTATGCTTTGAACTCCATGGAATACAGAGAAAATAAAATAGACTATAGTTAGTATCACAGTTCCCCCCCTCCCCCGCCGCCCCCCCGGGGAATATGCCTGAAGTTAATTTGAAGACGGTATGAGAAGAGAGATGTAATTGGGACAGAAATGCACACATTTTTTCATGCATGATTTCAGTTTTGCGAAGATGGGGTGGCTTGCTGATCTCAGAAGCATATTATACTTATTGGAATATGTGATATGTTGTATAACCTCTGCTTTTGGAAAAATAGTAGTGTAATTTTATCAATACATTAAAAGTTGAGTTTTTTTCTTTATGTATATATGATCACATTTTGTTGAACATTGAAACTTGGATTATTACTGGACACTTTCACTTTTTGCTACAATTTTCAGAATCAGGAGAGACATCTAACCATTATTGGAAAGATTGGCCATAAACAATAAAAATTCAGAAAATTCCAGAAGCTCCCAGTGAAGACAATACAATTCATTTTCAGAATGTTTATGTTTGAAATTTATTGCTGCTTATATTATTACAATTACTTTTGCTGAAATCCTTTTTTTTTCTCCAATAGCATTTCCAAGAGAAGGTGGAATCCTTGGAACAAGAAGCTGCAAATGAGAGACAGCAGCTAGTAGAGACTCACATGGCCCGAGTTGAAGCCATGCTCAATGACCGCCGCCGTGTTGCTTTGGAAAACTATATTACAGCTCTTCAGGCTGTGCCCCCTAAAGTAAGGGATTCAAATAATCATAGATTATATTATTGTAACTAGGAATTTATTCACAAGCAGGAGTGCATGGACCCATGGATCCATTTATCTCAAAGTAATATACACTGGAATTTAAATCACGTTATTCTGGTTAAAGTAAGCTATTTGTCTTTGTAAACTCATTGTCCTTTAAATACAATTTTAAAATTTATCATTTATTATAATGTCCCAGATGTTAACAAATTCTGAAATATTCTTATCCATGAATAATAATATATTTCATATTATATAGCATGTCATATTTCTTAATGGTATCAAATTGGGCAATATCAAAAGTAAGTCTATTGGAGAAATAATAAAATCTTAAACATGGAAGTTACCAATAATAGAAAATACGTTAGTGGGACATTTATAACAAAAGACTAATATGGTATTGATCCTAAATCCCTAAATAAGTATAATAAGTGAATAATAGGTCTGTTAATTTAAGAAGTAAATGATAGGCTTTGCAGAAGAAAAAATTGATGTTAGGAGTTTTTAATTGAACGTGTGACTTAACAAAGTAGCAATTTTTAAAGTATGATTGATTTGTAGATGTATTGTATCTTTAGAACAAGGATCCCCAACCCCCAGGCTGTGGCCTGTTTGGAACCTGGCCGTGTGAACAGCTGGCTTGCACACGTGCATTTTGATTTGTGTGAACAGCAGGCTGGCGCAGCTTGACTTACACGAGTGGCAGTCTGGCACACATGCACAGCTCAACTTGTGTGAGTGGCGGGCCTGCGCGCACAAGTTTGAATTGCGTGAGTAGCGGGCTGACACACAGTTCGAATTCCCCAAGCAGCGGGCTGGTGTGCATGTGCATGCATGTGCCCACCCACCACTTGCCTAGGCCAGATCCCTTCCCCCTGCCAGGCTGCCAAGCTGTAAAAGTTGGGGTCTGCTGCTTTAGAGGACTGCAGAAGCTTCAATTTTTCCGACCTACTGTATTTTTTTTAATCCAATATATTTCTAAATCAGGTATTTATTAGAAATGACATGATTTTGGCATTTAAAGGTTGTTAAGTATGGCATTTGTATTAAGCTGTACTTAATACCTCTTCTGACTAGCTTAACACATTTTTGTCTTGGCTGCTTTTATATTGCAAAATATGAAAAGTGCGATTATGATAATGCCTTTACAGACTGCAAAATAATTCATCTTGGTTTTTTTGACACTATTAAAATATATCTCATCTTTATAATGAATTAAATCAATGAACTTGTTGTAAGTTTGGATTTTATGGGTATTTGGATTTAATGGAAACATATATCCTGCCTTTGGGTAAATGAAAGTTTTACTATGATTATCTTTGTAAGTGAGTATTTCTCTAAAATGGATATGACTTGGAACTTTGAAGGCAGCTTATACATTGAAAAATACACTTAAAAACTAACATTGTCCTCTATATTATATACTATTTTTTTCATATTACTATACTTTGGGAAATGAACAGTCCTAATACCAGAAGTACGCTACCTTATTTCACAGAATGTAAGGCTTATTAGTCTTTTAAAGGCTACATACAAGGGACAGACACATTTCATGGGACTGTCAACTTCATAAGTGATTAATGTGGTGACTTTTATCTCTATAGCCTCGACATGTATTTAATATGCTGAAGAAATATGTGCGTGCAGAGCAGAAAGACAGACAGCATACACTGAAACATTTTGAACATGTGCGTATGGTGGATCCTAAGAAAGCAGCACAGATCAGATCTCAGGTAATAAGATAGAAAATTATAGAAGTTCTTATTTTAATATTGTGTGAATGTCAGCATAAAAAGGTTGAATAGAAAGCAGAGATTTAAAAGATTGCAAGATCCAATACAGTAATATTGTTTCTCTTTATATTTAATCTTTTAGAGAAACTAAAGTTGTCACACTTTAAGCATTTTTGTTGCATCCACTGCAGTATTTTTATAATAAAATTTGGATTTCTGCTTAGGCTGCATTTTTTATCAAACGCTCCTTCTTGATCTAAATTCATTTATATCTATTTATTCCTATATTATATGGAAACTATTATTGATACATGGTTATGCTTATACAGTAAATTATTGCTCATCCAAACAGAGCAGTTACTACTTTGATGGTCAGCCGTTACTGATGATGTGAGTGAGTTTCCTATTTAAAAAGCTGTTTAATTTGCCTGTTTTACTAAAGGTATTAATATAATGCTTTGCCAAGCATATTTGTAGAATTTTTGAAGTTTCAAATTTTCCTGTGGACGTCTCTCTCTCCGAGGTTTTAAATGCACAATATGCAAAAGCTGCTTTATTGTTTTTATTAAAACACAATTTTATTACAAGTATAAAAAGGCAAAAGTTGTATGAAAAGATTAGAAATGATGTAGATTTTTATAGTTGAATTATTAACACATTCTTGTATGGCGCTTGTAAAGTAAATGCTTAATAGATCAATTTCACATGCAAGTAAGAAAACAAGGGCTGAACTTTCCATTTCGTAAAGCTGCCTTTGGCTTAAGTTTCCCTTTTTACAGTTCTCTGGCCTTGTCTGGCTTCAGTTGCTAAGCAAGATGAAGTGTGGTTAGTACTTGAATGGGAGATCTGTAAGGAATACCAAGAATATAGGCTACATTCTTCTCTCCCAAATCATAAAATATTTGGTTAAACATCTTTATCAACTTTTCTATGGGATAAAGGGAAAATAATATTCCCAATATGTGGAATATCCGGCAAATGCTTACTTTTTAATATCTCTTCAGTCATCTTCTGAAGTCAGTGGAGAAAGGGCTTTGTGACTGAAAACCCTCACTAACCCTAACTCTGACACTTAGTATTACCGGTTTCAGATACCGGCAACAGAGTCAGAGTAAGGAATGTTGTCAGTCAGATTAGCTGTAAACTTCTTCCTGTCAAAATCCTCCTGTTACAATTTGTGCATGACCAGATGCTGTTCATTGGAGATTTTCTATATTCTAATGTTTGAATTCAAAGTAAATTGTTCAGAAAGTGCTTCCTTGGTCATTGTGGCATTTCCCTGAAGGACAGTATAAGACATATGACAGTTCAAGGTAATGATATTTTGATCATTTTAAGAATTCTTGTACTGGCTATAAAAGAGCCTTGGTAGTACAGTGGTCTAAAGCACCCTGTTATTAAGAACAGCTGCCTGCAATTACTGCAGGTTCGAATCTCGCCAAGGCTCAAGGTTGACTCAGCCTTCCATCCTTTCTAAGGTAGGTAAATTGAGGACCCAGTTGTGGGGGCAATAAGCTGACTTTGTATAAATATACAAAAGAATGAAGGCTATTGCTTAGCGCATTGTAAGCCGCCCTGAGTCTCCGGAGAAGGGCGGCATATAAATCAAATTAAAAAAAAAAAATCTTTTATCCTTTGAGGCTTGTACATATTAAAGCAGTAATGCTCCAGCACCTCCTATCCCTGGGTGAAACTCAGTCAGAAGCAAGAATAGATGTCAGGGTGAGGAACTCATTGACTTTGGCATGTCTATTTAGCATGCAGTTTATCAATCCTCAATCGGAACACTTAAATATGACTGCTTTTGTAGATTTGAAACACTAGCATAAATGAAGACTTTTCAGGCATTATTAGGTATTGTGAATAATTGTTCAGAAAAGCCCCTGATAGAGAACTCCTCATTCTGTTGGGATAACATCAGTGAATTTCTTATTAATCCTTTTATAAATTCTCAGCTATAACTTCAAGAAGTTTGTAAGTGTTGTAATTTTATTTCTGTAGGTTATGACACATCTACGTGTGACATATGAACGTATGAACCAGTCTCTTTCTCTTCTTTATAATGTGCCGGCAGTTGCTGAAGAGATTCAGGATGAAGTTGGTAAATGCAATCTCATTTTAGTTTAAATTTTTTATTCTAGCAATAATGCAATAATTTTCAATAATTTGGGAGAAAAGAAATTGTAACATGCATGATATTAAAGGAGATAATGGTTTCTCATACAGTCTGAAGCAAGCACAGAACTGAAGTGGTGTTGAGTTATCACATGTCTATTAACATGAGATGAGAAAAGCCACTATATGTTAATAAGAAATTGGATTTCTCCATGCTCTTCATGCAACAAACCATAAATAGGCAAATACAATGTATTGCTCAGAAGAATATGTTTACTTTTATCAATGTTGCTGGAATTGTATCTGCTTTTCAAAGGGAAGGGAGGGGAGAGGAGAGAAGAGGAGAGGAGAGGAGAGGAGGAAGGAAGGAATCTTGGAGGTCTTATAGTCCAACCCTCTGCTTGGGCAGGAAACCCTATACCATTCCATACGAATGGTTGTCCAATCTCTTCTTTAAAAATGTTGGAGCAATCGCAACTTCTGGAGGCAATTTGTTCCACTGATTAATTGTTCTGTCAGGAAAATTTTCCTTAGTTCTAGATTGCTTCTCTCCTTGATTAATTTCCATCCATTGCTTCTTGTCTTGCCTTCAGGTAGATTGTTTAAATTGTTTAAAAGAAGTATAGTGTAATGTTGTATCAAGGTAAATTATTAGGGTAATGGTCTAAAATATTATTATTTTTTTTGTCTTTCTTCAGATGAATTACTTCAGAAAGAGCAAAACTACTCTGATGATGTCTTGGCTAATATGATAAGTGAACCCAGGATCAGCTATGGAAATGATGCCCTCATGCCTTCATTGACAGAGACTAAAACAGTTGAACGTCTCCCAGTAGATGGAGAATTCAGCCTAGACGATCTTCAGCCTTGGCATCCCTTTGCAGTTGATTCAGTCCCAGCAAATACTGAAAATGAAGGTAATGTAATAAGAGCTTGGATGGAGATAGTGTGCTTATTATAAGATTCATTGTGAGAAAGACTTGATCTCTCTGACTTGAGCAAGGTTTTTCTTTAATCATTCTGAGTAGTGGAAGGTATGTCAGAACAACTTGATCCTTTTAATTGTGGGATATACATATGGATATGCATGAGAAATTTCAGGGGTGACATTCATGTACTCCATTGGACTGAGAATCAGTAAAAAAATTGAAGTGAGATGCCTTTAGGGTATTAATGTCAAGAAACTGTCAGAAATGGTTATAACTTGTAATAATAAAACATGATTAAGAGAAGTGCTCAGAGTTCTTAATAGGTATTACTAACTTGGAGACTTAATGAAAGTGAAATTTAAAGGAATATTGTACACTTAATAATTAATATGAATTGGCATATTCAAAAAAATTCTACTAATTAGAGATATGCAAAATATTCCATGCTTGAACCATTCTGTCAATGAAATAGCTGTTTTTGGCTGGTCTGTGCTCAAACCAAACCATGTAAGTTTTAATTATTTTGGTCCATGGGCAAAATGTGGCTCTTTTGGACTGTCTGTGGACCAAAACTAGACTATTCCAGGCAGAAATGTCTTGTAAGGAACAGCAGGAATGAAGTTTATAAGAAAACTCAAGGACATCAGTGATAGCTGAGAGGAAGGAAAAGCACATCACCCTCCTCTTTCTTCTCTTCCCTTTGACAGCTCCCATCACAGCACATTGGCCCACTCCCACATCTTTCTCTTCCCTTATCCATCCACTCCTCAGCCATTGTCACTATCTCAACCTGACATCCTCACCCCAACCTTCCCAATGTTTTTCTTTCCAGGATCTTAGAGGTTATTATTGTGACCATATTGTAGATTTTGATCTCCATTCATAGCTGGTAATAAGGAAATGGAACAACCTTAGACTCTATCTCAAATAAGATGAAAATGAAATCTCAGTAGCTATCCAATAATATGATGCTCTCTAAATATGCTGCAATACGTCTTCCATCTTTCTCATCCACCATAGCCTCACTTGTGATTTAAACTTAAATAAAATTAGAAAAGTCATTGTTGATGAGTCACAACATATAAATCAGAGACTTAAAGTTTTTGAAGCTCTGTGTACTTTTACACCTTTACGGTATCCATTATATGTCTATGGCCTATTTTGGTGGCTTGCTCCCATTTTGGGGTTGGGAAATAAGATTTTCTCAAAGATGCCATAAACTCCTGGAGAAACATTTGGCACATAAAATAACTTAAATCTGTTCTAGTGAACCCTGTATTGGTGGAAATAGAGGAGATTATAAGGGTTTTGCAACCACAAGCGGTTACCTGAAATTTTACTTCGGCTTGTGAATGCAAGAAAATAAATAGTCACATACATGCTTTAACCTGTGCCTGGTCTAGCTTTTTCAGGAAACTACAAAGGGATGAGCAATTGGATCCAAGAAGTTGTTAATCCTTCTCTTATGGAAGGCATTATGGCCTGCTGCCTTGAAATTTATGGCCATTCATCCCCTCTCTAAAATCAGCAATTCTTGATAATAACAATGTGGCTCCAACATTTTTTTTAAAAAAAATTGTTTAAAGACTAGTGGAGTACTAGCTACAGATCACCCTAAAGATAATGGTTTATTTAGAATAGAAGTCAGGATTCATAACTAAGCATGGACAGAAGCCACCTTGATTTCCCTCCTGGATGGCTTGCATTAGAATATGGATAAGTGTAGTACAGTTCTCTGGTCCTTTTAGATCTCTTGAGTTCCTTTGATACCATCTACTATGAAATCCTTCTGGACTACATGCTAATCATTGGAATTCGTGAGCAATATATTACAGTGTTTCTCTCCTTCCTGTCTGTACATACCAGTCAATGGTAGTACATGGGACAGGCTTTGACCACTACTTAAAAGCTATTGATACATGGTTGTCCAGCAGTAACCAACTTGTAGTGCTGCAGGGTCATCTTTCTCTCCTGCGTATGTAATGTCTACATGAAGATACTGACTAAGTAATCTACTTGGTTTGAATTAGGTTTATCTCAGAGGTAATTTACTTAGCTTGAGATGTGATATATTTGATATGCTGGATAAAAAGACTTTCCTAGATATAGATCCATGTTTTGAAGATCCTCCTAGATGGATCTGGTCCTTCAACATCCTAGCAGAAAACAATCCAAGGAACATACTTCAAGGTCCTAATTAGTGTACTTACTAGAAAGGTTAAGATGATAGTGCAAGAATTCCAGTTACTCTTTTACTTTCTGATTTTTGTGAAAATGGGAGAAGCTGCATTTGCTCACAATTTTGATAACTGCCAATTTCCTTACTAGTTTAGATAACCCTCATCATTTCATGGATTTACTACTGAAATATTCTTTATATGAGCGTTCCTTTGAAGGCTCTCTTGAAGCTGCAAATGGCAAAGAATGCAGCAGCCTGTTTACAGTGTGTGAGAGCCACCAGGGTAACATAATCTATAAAGCCCTTCCTGGCATGGTGCCTCGGTATCTGTGGGAGCACCTGCTTCAGGTAGACTCAATTCCAGATTACAGTATGAGTCCCCTCGCATGAGATTAGAGAAGAAGGCTACAATATGTTACTTTTCAAATTATGGTCATCTATTTTACATAAGCCTTATCTGTGGAGATCCAGATGGCATCATTGCTCGCAGTTTTCCAGAGAAAAATACACCGCTTAGGTAGTATTTTGAGCTGCTGAAGGATATAGAAGGGCATAGAAATCATTCTGATGCCATTTTTAAGGAGGTGTGAATTTATGGATTTAAAATCATCAGGAAGCTAATTAGATTAGCAATATAGAAATGTTATAAATAAATGGATGCAAACGTTTGAATTTTCTGCAAAAAATCAGGTTTTCCACTCTGTCAAGATTTTAATGGATGGCACTGCCTAAAACTGCAGTCAAAAAAATATTTTCTGTTGACAGCTCAGAAAGACAAAACACAAGTACAAAAGCTTTCACAGATTGAGACTATAAATCCCACAATTCACATGGGCAAGAAGAAGCTTTTCTTCTTATTTATCCAATTCTCAGCCTGCGGATGAATAAAAAAAATCACTACTGGTTCAAAGGGTTCTGTATTCAAATATTATGTTGTAAGTCAGAGGTGTCAAACTCAAGGCCCGCAAGCCGGACACAGCCCATGAGATGCTTAAATCCAGCCCACAGGGCCAGCCTGGAAATATCAAAGGGCTGGCCCATGGTGCCTCTGACAGCTAAAACGGGCTGCATGTGCCCCCCCCCGGTGTCTCGTTTTCACCCTCCATGGCCTCCTGCAGCACTCTGCTGGTCAAAAACAGGCCAAAAACGGGCTGAAAAACAAGCCAAAAATGGCTGGCAGAGTGCTGCAGGAGGCCATGGAGGGTGAAAACGCACTGGGGGGCCGTGCGCAGACTCCCCATGCCCCGTTTTGGCTGGCAGGATGCTGCAGGAGGCATACATCCTGCGTCCCCCTCGCCCTGCTCCCCCGGCCCGTGGTGGAGAACTGCAGTGCTGATCTGGCCCTCGAAGAAATCCAGTTTGACACCCCTGTTGTAAGTAAACTTACATTAACCATTCTGTGATTATTTATTTATTTTGTCAGTTGATATGGCTGCCCAACTAGCAATATGGAATGAAAATTAAAAATAGATCAACAAGATGAAAGCACACACAGGTAGTGCTTGACTTATAACCATTCATTTAGCGACCGTTTGAAGTTACAATAATACTGACAAAATGACTTAGGACCAGTCTTCACATTTATGCCCATTGTAGCTTCCCCACAGCTATGTGATCAAAATTAATGGGCTTGGCAACCAACATCTATTTACAGTGGTTGCAGTGTACCAGGATCACGAGATTGCCATTTGCAACCTTCCCAACCAGCTTCCTACAAGCTAAGACAATGGGGAAAGCCCAGGAGTGAAATGCTCCCGGTTCCGACCGGATCACCCAATCCGGTAGTGATGGTGGCGGGTGGTTTGGAGAACCGGTAGCAAAACTCCCTGCCTGCCCTCCTGCCCAGCTGAGCCGCGTGATTGTCAGAGCTTTTTTTTTTTACTTTTAAAAGCATTTTTTCTACAACCTCTTCAGCCGAAAAAAATGCTTTTAAAAGGGGGGGGGAAAGTTGGCCACGCCCACCCAGTCACATTACTTCCTCCCCACCAAGCCACGCCCACAGAACCGGTAGTAACAAATTTTACATTTCACCACTGGGAAAGCTGGATTTACTTAGCAGCCATATGATTCACTTAACAGCTGAAACGGTTCTTCAACAATTGGGGCAAAACATATTGTTGAATTGGGCATGACTCACTTAACAACCACCTTGCTCAGCAGTGGAAATTCTGGTCCCAATTGTGGTTGTAAGTCAAGGATTTACTGTGCATTACACATACACAAGAAAAGCATAGCAAGGCCCAAGGCTGCAATCCTTTCAGTTTTTGGAGAGTTACAAATGGGCTCCTCCTTTATCCTGGCTCTGTACCCAGTGAAAAAGCTGGCTAGGTCTTTAAAGCTTTGTGGAGGGCCAATAAATTTGGGACCATGGAGTATGCTGTCCTCTGCAACAGAAAATGTATGCCAGCTCCTGGGTCCTGCTGCAGGGCAGAGTTTTAAAAATTATTTTCTACTAAAAGTAACAGATGACATGTTCTTTTGATTCTCATTCATATATTCCATATGGATATATTCTACATTCCCTGTACATTTCTGAATTTTGCAATTATTACTTGTTATTGTTGATTTTTATATTGTCTTCAAAAAAAACCCTAGCTTTTTTACTATGTGCTATCAACTTAGTGTCAATTCTGAGCATCCACATAGATTATTTTTTTCTCTATGACGTAACATGGACATCTCTAACTTGGTCCTTCAGATGATCTGGAGTCAAATATATTGTCACTCTAACTAAGTTCATCCACCTTGCTTCTGGTTTTCCTCTACTCTTTCGTTCTACCATTCCGAGCATTAAATCTTTCTCCAGAGAGGCAGGTCTTTGCATAATGTGTCTGAAGTAGGATAATTTGACCCTGGGTGTTTGTGCCTTGAGTGAGAACTCTGGATTAATTAAATATCTTTTGTTATTTTGAAAAATAATAAATTTGCATGCGCTCACAATGTCAAATATATCATAAACGTGTAGGCATTAATGAACTAAATATTAAACTTGGTTACAATGCATGTGAAGGCTTGGCAGGTAAGCTGGATTTCAAAGCTGAGACTATTTGTAGCTACAGTTTTCTACAAAGAACTTTTATAATTATAGAACTGTTATAATCAAGACTATCTTTTCTAATCAAATGCCTTTAAATGTATTGGGTGGAAATTTTTGTAATTTCTAATTTGTCTTAAAAATAATGGGACTTGTGATCCACCATGCACAGACATTGTTTTCCAAAACATTTTTTAGAAGTAATTCTTTGTTTTAGAAATATAGAATATTGGTTTTGAAAAGATTATGTTTTAAGACTTCATTCATTTATTCTGTTACAAACTAGACTGAATCATAATTGTTTTGAGATTTATGATAGTATTTGATGATGATTATTGTAACAACAGCAACATAACTTCTAAAGGGCAAGAGAAATAAATGGAGTAAGAACTACCTTAAAATAAGTGGTATGTATTTATTTGTGTTATTTATGTTATCAGTTTTGCTTAAAAAAAACAGGATAATTTATTTCACCTTGAAAGAAATACTTTTTCTTTTCTATCATAATTGTTTATTATTTTGATTCAGGACAGCTAAATTGTAACAGCTAGAAATTAATTACAATAAGATGTCAGTTGCATATATACATTTAGTTTCAAATGTTCTTGTTTCTTTCTTTTTTGTTTTCAGGATTAACTTAAAGCAGATACTTTTTCTCAGCTGATGCTTTTGTAACTTTATTTATGGCACATATCTTTCCTGCACTGTCCCAATCAAAACCACAGGCAAATTGTTTTTGAAGTTTTTGTTTATTTCTTTTTATTTGCTCCTTATCTTTCCTTTTTATTATTTCTTTGGCTGCATATACACAGTTGAGCCAGTTGATGCCCGTCCAGCTGCAGACAGAGGACTCACCACACGACCAGGTATATAATTGGCATGGCTTTTACCTAACCTGTGTTGTCCTGCATGTCTATGTTTGGCTTGAGCTGAAGGAATCATCTTTTCTTTTTCATATTTCTCTGCTGTGCACCTCTGTCTTTCCATAGGCATGATTTAACAACAGTAACACACAAGCAAAATCATCTTGCTTCAATATTTCCATTGACCCATGAATTATAAATATCAAGAATATGATGAAATTAAAAGCAGAGTGACTGACTGGATGGTTTAGGAAATTGTTACTCCTATGTATTTAAAAAAGTTAAATAAGGGCAACTGGACCAAAGTATATTAAGTATATACAGTATTAGTCTTAAGATACTAAAAAAAAATCAATAAAGATTAAGATATATTAGTCCAGTTGCCCTGATTTAACTTCTTTTAAATACTTTTGCCCTGGAGGATTGAGTCTTCATTGACATATTGCTCCTTTGTAGTTTTTCCCCCTTATATTCTTAACATTCAGCAGCATCAATTTGATGTTCAAAATATGTAATATTTCATGATACAATTTTACACATGAAAGATAAAAGTTTAATAAGATATATGGGCTTTAAAATGTGCCATCTATTCAGTCCGAAATGCAAATATTATTTTAAGCTACATTTTCTAGACTGCCACATTATTTTCCTTTCAGTTACTATGTAATGTAATTTACCCACCCTGCCACACTACTTTAGTAAAAAAATAGTTTTTTAAAAGTAGTTAAACAATGGTAAATAGCATTTTCTACTTCTTTCATGAGCATAACTGGAATATATCACAAATGAGGATATATCTGTATAAAATTAGTGGCTTTTGGAGGCATTTATTTTTGGTGTATAATAAACATTAAAATAACTTGTTCACTAATAAGTCATTTGGGCACAGTGTCATATAAGATAAACATATAACACTGTTCTATGGTTCACAAGTTCACAAGACATTCATTGGGTGTATTGTTAAGACCATAAGAAAAGAAAACTTAATATCTTTTGAAACAAAAACAAACCAAAGTTTTAATATTAATCATGTTGCACAATGCAACTTAAAAATAAAGAAAATTACAGCTCAAAATAAATAATCACCAAATATTCCCTTTGTTTTACAGAAGACAGTTTACAGATCTCTTCTAAAGATTATTGGGTTGAACTTGTTAACTGCATTTTATTTCTTTCATAAAAAGATCTACTGAAGTGCCCAACAAGTCTTAATAAAATATATGTAATAGTGCAGTTTTGGAGGAGGGACTTCAGTTTCCTCAGGTCAACAACTAGTTCAAATAATTGCTTTTAATTGCTTGCTGTTTTACATAGGTTATCAGAGTCTTTTTCCATATCCAATCACCAATTACAGGACTTTAGAATTAATGTGACGTTTTTGCCATTCTTGAAAAAAATATACCTCAGTGTTCTTTTAACACTACAAATGTTTTAAAAATAAATGACTGTTTCCATCTTCTGTTCAGAAACCTATCTGCTGACTTTGTAATTTCTTCTTGACTTTAATCACTCATATATTATAAGCTTAAGAAAATTATTTTGATGTCTGTTTTCTCAAGGAAAAATATCTCAGGGCAGGGGTGGTAAGAAAAAAATGGACAGTTCACTCAATGAAATACCTTGTGTTAACTAGCAAAATATATGGTTCTTGAAACTGCCCTATTAAAAATCTCATCCTGTGATAGTTAGACCTTTAACATTGTTATTCATTAACCTTTATTGACCATACAGAAAATTTGAACTGTTTGAAAGCTCTCATACAGATTTATTCCATTAAGCTATATCCTGTCCTAGTTTAGCTGTCACAATCTGTTCCATTGATTTTGTCATTGTGAAATCATTGTTAAGCAAGTGTTTGTATGTGTGTGTGTGAGAGAGAGGGGTGGGGGGAGGGGAAGAGAGGAAAGGAAGGAAAGAAAAGAAAGAGAAAGAAAGCTGGGAAGATCCATGTCATCTAATTCAGATACAGTTATCTGCTACAGCACAGGTGTCAAACTCCATTGTGTCATCTGACATATCGCAACTTTTTTTGCCTTTGTGGAGCCGGGATAGGCGTGGCCTGAGCATGATGCATCCAGCCTTTGGGCTGCCAGTTTGACACCCTTGTCCTACAGTGCCCTATGCTTGATCTGTGTTTGTTTTCCTTTTTTTGCTCTTACTCAAGAGAGAGATTACTTTAACAAACTCAGCAATGTGACCTCAATTAGTTCATTAGAACCTCCCAGCCAACACTGCTGCTGAGTGATTAAGTTTCAGACTGAAAGCTTTTTTTGTCAGGTACACAAACTGTGCATTGTCAAAAAATGATTTTCTAAAGAAAATTACAATTATATTTGTAAGAGATCACTAACTATTATTTTGCTAACTAACTGGTATGTTGCTAAATAAGGAGTGGTATAATTTCAAAAGTTGCTTCTAAACATTGTCTCAAAATGTGGATTTTCTAAAAAAAATTTTATTGACCTGCATCTCAAAAATACACTAATTACACTTCACATTTATTAGATTTATTCCTTCAGCACATTATGGCATGTTTATAGCAGTCCCTCATCCAGTTTTCACCATGACCCTGTGATATAGAGTAGTAATTTAAACAATAAACTGTTGAAGAAATTGATGTCTTTAGTGGTTAGATAAGTATGACTCCCTAAAGAGTCACTTGAATATAATGCTCAAATTAAGGTAGTAGCTCACTGTTGACTCTGCTTCTCCACTATTAAACTTAAGCATCTAGCTTTCACTAGATAAGCACAGAAAAGTGTAAATTAATTTAGCAAATACACTCTTTTTAGTCTGGCAGCTATGCATTGATCTCACTGGAATAAAATGGAAAGTGTGAACTTTTGCAAGCTTTACTTGCATCCAGAATGTTTCGATATGAACATATAGTGGCACATTACTTTTGTAATGTTGAGCATTTGTATTGATTTATATTGCTACTTAGCAAGAAATTGCGAACTGCTGGTTGCTGCTGTTAAAAAAACTTCTTTAAAGATTGACAGATACCCCTATTTCCCCATCTATTATGCAAGTAGCAAAATTTCTCACCCAACACAAATACATTTTATGGCATAAGCCACCAGAGCCTGGCTTGATTGTTCAATGGGCAAACCTGTTGTAAACCTTTTTGTGGCATCAGATCTTTGGCAAATTTGCATATATTTGCCTTATTAAAACATATTACAGTAATATAAGGGATCATCTAGGAAGAAATGAGAGAAAAAGTAATATGTATTTTCCGTGAGGAAAAACATTGCTATAAATAACATTGTTGTGGTTCTTCACACACTCAGCCACATTGTTTAAACTGGATTCAGAGTTTTTGTCCATTGATTGAGTCCTTCCCAAAGACCTGAGAGAGGTGTTGTTGTTTGATGGTATTAAAAGGTATGTCACAGGATGTAAACTGCTTCAAGTAAAGTTGCTTTTTGCAATTGATTGATGGAGATTTTGTCAATGGCGATGGTGTTAAAATGGTGTTCCAGTTGTTTTGAGATTGTACGTAACGGTGCTTATCACTATTGGTTCTATCTTTGCTTTCGTTTGCCACAGTCATTCTAATTCTATTTGTGCGTCTTTGTATTTTGTGATTTTGTCTAGTTCTTTCTCTTCTACTCTGCTGCCTCCAGGTACTGGAGTGCCCACTATCCAAACATATCTCTTACGAGATTTCTATATCTCATGAGATTTCAAATTTTGATAAAATATCCCATGTAAACAGTAAAGTCTCTTGTCGCCACAACATAATTGAGATTTAGGAAAGCAGTCAAACTTGATGATTTCAACAGAATTTGAGGAAGAAAGGCTTGAAAGAGATTCTTGTTGAGTACAATTATACAGCTGTATGGATATATTATCCCTTGAGATAGAGACTCCATGCTGTTCATTGCTCAGCTATTTTAACATTCTTTACATATGTTACATATATCAGATTTGGTTCATATAAGCCTAGTTAAATACATAAATAAATGGCAACCTTGCTAAAATTCAGCCATGAGTTAGAATTACCTGTTACTAATTTAAATAAGAATTAAATAGCAGGATATAAATTTTATTATTCATTAGCAATGAACTTTTTACTAAGAAGTGCCTATAAACCAGCATTTTACAATTATATGCATTTATAGCTTTAGGGCCTGATTGTCCAACACTTTTTCCCGCAATGAGCCACGAATGTTATTTTGAACTTGTATTTTGAGAAATGAAACAATATATAATGAAACGATGTAACCGCAACCAAGATTCTCTATTTATGTTAATGTTGGATGTCTCAGTGGGCCAATTCAAACAGTCAGGCACAGCAGTCTCAGTTAGTGCCAGGAATAAGACTCATGCTTTCAAGCTTGCTCCAACTTGCTCCAACCTGGCCTCTTTTTCCTCTGAACACTGTTTGTAGTCTCTAAATTACTTGTGTAGTCTTTTTCTTTATTTCACTGTTTAACTCTACCTTTCACTCTCTTAATTTTTCACTTGCATTTCTTAATATTTTTCTGTTGGTAGCTGTGTTCATATATGATGTTCATATAACTATGTTCAAAAGTTTGTTTTTAGTCATATCTTGCTTTTTTGGTTTCATTCAGGCTCTGGATTAACCAATGTTAAGACAGAAGAAACCTCAGAATTAAAGATGGATGCAGAATATAGACATGATTCAGGATTTGAAGTACATCATCAGAAACTGGCAAGTGTAGTCTCCATTCTTAGATTCAATTTAGCTAAAATTAAACAATTTGTTTATGAACCTGTTTCATATAAATTTCTTTAAATGTTGTCCTGTGATTACTGAAACCTTGAGAAACCATATTATCTTAAATTGTAAGATAACATTTTTGTAGTAAAAATCTTACACTTTATTATGTTAGATTACATTGTTATTTTATGTTATATTTTTATGTAAGAATGTGGTATATAAATTTTGGGTAAATTATAAATATGAGTGATTTTTGTTTAATCATCATTCATTTAGCAACTACTCAAAATTACAATAGTGTTTAATGAATAGTAATTATAACCAGACCTTGTACTTACAACCAGTAGTCTCCCTCAGTCATGTGAACATGATCTGGGCACTTGGCACCCAGCTTGCAGTTATGACATCACAATATCCTATGGTCACATGATTGTGCTTTGTGACTTCCACAAACAAAATCAATGGTGAAACCGGCACCTTTAAAATATGAGAATCAGACCGTAATAATTTGCCTCAGGAAACAATATTTAGGTATTTAATCTTGTTCACTTTGGAGAAATTATTGGATTGTACATTGCAAATGCATCATCAAGCTAAAAAATGCATTGGAAATCATGTTATCTTCTTACACGATAACCTATTATTTTTATGTTTAGGTATTCTTTGCTGAAGATGTAGGTTCAAATAAAGGTGCCATCATTGGACTAATGGTAGGGGGTGTCGTCATTGCCACAGTCATTGTTATCACTTTAGTGATGCTAAAGAAGAAACAGTATACATCCATCCATCATGGTGTAGTGGAGGTAAATGAAACTAATAAATATTATTCCATACATTATTTCAGAAGCAGACAATGCTAAATAGATTTAAGTCCCTCTGTGTAGATTATGCATTTAGTAGAATGGTGTTAACTTTTATATATGAGATATGTATATGAGATATGTCATCTGTATCCTTAATATTCTTATTTTTAGTATGAGTCAATTTCTCCAGGTTAATATTCCTATGTTGAATACATAGACCTGTTCTCCAAAAGGAAGCTTAAACTTAAATTTTGGTTGTTTCTATATATCAACCTCATAACAGCATGAAATACATTGTCTATCTCTGTAGTCTTAAGGTATTAAAAAGGTATATCTCACCATTTTAAAGATATTAAGTTACAGAATGTTTAACCAAAGAACTGACTGTATTGTCTTTCTGCATAGCATCTATTGGGAAGTAAAACAGAGTGAATGACAATTCTGATGCTTTCCAGAACCAATCCTCATTTGAGTGTTTGTAATGTTCGAAAGAAAATTAGTAGTTCAAAAGAAACTACTAATTAAAACTAAGTTTTATCAGTGGCACATCTAAAATATTTTTATTCATCTTGCCCTTTTTTCTAATGACAGATTATCAAATTATGAAAGTATCATGTCAGCCCATACTATAAACAAATTGATTAAACTGTATTAGTATTAGTGTTATTATTATAACAAGTAAGCAATTATATGACAAAATTTAAGTATCTTGTATGTAGACTGGCCCCCATCTTTTTGCCCTTCAAGCAGTTGGTGAAGATTTTAATAAGGCAATAACATTTTAATATATTTAATTATTTTTATGATTGATTTAGCTTTGCATTTCTCGAGTTGTACAAATAAGGTGAATACTAATGCTGGGAATGAATAAATAAATCAACAATTGTATCAATAGAAAAAATATTTGTAGCTCAGGGTTGAACTGTGAAGTCCTTGGTGCTCTCTCAACTTGATGGTTTTCTTGAGGATATGTCATTACCAAACTAGATAACATCATCAGTGCTAGTAGGGAATGGGGTTTGTTGTCATTTTATGTATTAATGGCCACTAAGATATAAAATAACTGCAAATCCCACTCCCTACTAGCACTGATATTACCTAGTTTGGTAACAAAACATCTGCAAGTAAAACAACTAAGCTCAGAACACCAAAGGCCCCCACAAACAATTGTGGCCTGTCCATGTTTGGCTTTGACTGTAGTCTCCTTTGTCCTGCTCTAGGTGGATGCTGCAGTGACACCAGAGGAACGTCACCTTTCTAAGATGCAACAAAACGGCTACGAAAATCCAACCTACAAGTTCTTTGAGCAAATGCAGAACTAGAACACCATAGCAACCTCATGAATTGGACAGCAAAGTGATTGCTTCACTGCCCATCGATGTTCAGCTGAAAGTAATATGGAAATAAGCAAACAAAACAATGTTTTATTATTTACTCATTATCGCCTTTTGACAGCTGTGCTGTAACACAAGTAGATGCCTGAACTTGAATTATAAAATCAGTAATGTACTTTCTTGACATTTCAGTCTTTACACTACATTAATGAATGTTTTTGTGTACTGTAAAGTTAGCTGTACTTAACTAGTGCATGAATAGATTATTTCTTGATTATTTATCATACAGCTCCTTTAGCCAGTTGTATATTATTCTTGTGATTTGTGATGAGCAAAAAAAATCAAGTCCTAATTGAAATATACTTTAAGAATTGATGGGGGATGCTTTTTGTGTATGTGGGATTGAGCTGCTTCTCTTCGCCAAGTTTTCCTTTTTCTGCTTACTATGCATTTAAAGACAAAATGTTTTGGAATTTTTTTTTAGAAAGTATTCCAGATGAGTTATTTTCCTCTGCAGTTGCATTTTATTGTACAGATTGTTGCTTCTGCTGCACTAGTGATGTAGAAAATCATGGGAATACACATTTGTTTCTTTGTGCCTGTTTTATGTGCACACCTTTAGGCATTGAGGGAGTAAAGTTTTTTTGCCATGTACCTTTTCATCTAAAAAAGAAAGAAGGAAAAGAAAAAAATATCATGCCTGTTAATCATGAGCACTTTTATACCAGGGCAGGGTGAAGGGGAAGGATAGGATAGGATGGGAAAAATGCCTGCTGGTTCAAAAAAATTATAGAGAACCTACAAATGTTTCTGCAGGATAATATACAGAATTGTTGCTTATGAATTGATAGCTTTCTATACTGTGTTACATAAATAAATTACAAATAAGATTTTCGGGCAAGAGTTTTACTTGGAGAAATTACCTTTTGGGAGGAATAATTTTAATAATGACCATCAAGTGGGAGGGTGGGGGGGGGAGTTAGGTTTTTTTTCTTCTGCGAAAAGACATGATTCATAGAATGTCTTCTTTAAATACAATAGATAAAACTAGCAGTGGGTGAGAGGGTGTTTGCCTTGGCATGCCTTCCCTCTAAAATGTCTTTTTTCAGTTTGTATAATAGTGTTTTAATGTAAATAAATACATTCCTGGAGGAGTTTTATTGTATTAGTGTGATTCTGTGATAACTATCCTATATTACTTGCTGGTTCTTGTACACTTGGTTCCATGAAGAATGCTCAGGCATTTCCTGGTAAACACCAAATTGGGGAGGCTGAAGCTCACAAGCTCTCTTTAATGTAGTTATATCCGAGTGAGTTCAGTATGATTTACTTAAGTAATCATAAGTAAATGTACTGTTAGATTACTGAAATCTTCTCAAATTTTCAAGGTTGATCATCTTCTGGTAACAAGGATATTTGTGGAAGCAGGGGATTAACTTTTCAAGAAACATACTTTAATTTTTGTAAATAACTGACAAAAGAGGCTGCTGCATTCCGGTATGCAGAAAGGGATGTAATTTTAGTCAAAAAACTCCTGGTTCACTGGACGAACATATCTTCTATGGTAATAATGGCACACAGATTTAGTAATTTTATGATATGCTGAGCCCCTGCTGTTTTACAGCCACCTATCCCTTGCCACTGAGCAATCCAGGAAAAAACTCCAAGAGTACTTTTTTTACCTAGCTTGAATCATCATGTTATTTTCTTCTGTATAGTCAGGAATATACAGAATTATAGATTTTGTTTTCCTTAAATGTAAATTTACACATACAAGTGCAGTTCTCAAGCTGCACAGCATCATAGCATCAAAGGCAACGGAAAGAAACTAATTCAATTTGCAGCATTTGAGCCGAAATTAGTTAATTTGCTCACAATCGTAACTGGAATGAGCACTGCTATTTTAGAAGGATGCATGTTAATTAAAAATTTTGATAACCTTTTGCTTCCAGTCTAGGAGTCTGATAATTAAGTATTCTGTTCCTGTTTCTTTATTAAATAAGCTACCTAACCATGCTTGACACCAGAATAGGGGAGGGGGATTTATAGGATGACCTTTCTCCTAAAGTGCGTTGATTGTGATTAGAGCCTGTATTTGCAAAGATTCAGTACTTTCATGATTTCATATGAGTTGTCTATTCTGTATCTCTCAGTTCTATTGCAATTACGAAAGACTGAACATATATTAATTTATATTTTCTATATATTGATTCTTCTATTGGAGCAGTGAAATATTAAGAGCTTTCTGTTTGGATTAATGCTAATCACTAAGTATACAAGGCGTGCAGTAAGAACATTTTATATTAATTAAAATGCATTTTACAAAAAAGCCTATTATATTAATTTGTCCAACAAGGAATTGTTTTAAACACGTTTTTGTAAAAATATGTAAAAGCCATTTTTAGATCAAACAGTTTCATGTTTTCAATCTAGTGTATCTAGGGCATTTATTGTTTATAGAACAATATTGTTGTAAAATAAAGTTTCCAATTAAAGTAATCATAAGAAAAATATTTCTGCTAGTTTTGAACTAATATAGATCAAGGGCCCAAATCTATTGATTATTGACAACAAACCTAAAGCAATCGGTATCATTGTTCAGACCTACAAAAACTATGAATAATTCATATTTGGACATATAACCAAAATTGCTGTGTAAAATTTTATTTTTTTACTTTTACTATATTGACAATTTTATGCACAAATATTTTAGCGTAAAAATAGAAAATAATTGTTTCATGTAAAATTACCAAAACATTCAACACAAAAGGAAATACATAATTTTAGAGCACATGTCCTTGAAGAGTAAAAATGTATGCAAATCCTCTATTTTACAAAATTTGGGAATATACGATCTATATTATTCTTCTGACAGCCACACAATGCCATTTCACATATAATATTCCATACCCTTGTACTGAAGACCTCAAATTAGTCACAGATTGTCCCTCACAAGAAATACAACAAAATATTTCTAACTTGTTTTATCCTGTCCGTGGTTCTGTTATAAGCAAGGCTTAACATACATCAGCACTATAAACTGGAACAAATGTAACAAGTGCAGCAAACTTCTAAAAGAAATACAATGAAAATGTAAAATTCTGGAAAAAAAAAATCAATGTATATAAAAGAGAGGCCGTATGCCATGTTCCTTACTATGGCTTATTCTAGAATATGCATAGCTGAGAGAATATAATAGCATTAACTAATTTGTAATCAGAGTAATCTGAGTCAAAATGAACAGATTTATAAATATGAATGCATAATCTGAGCTACGTTGCTTGTTATGCAGTAACAATCCTAAATCTTATATTGGCATAGAAAGAGTGACACTTTTTTTTTGTTCTTACTAAAATGAAATATGAATTCTTGATAATATATTTCAAATGAACAATTCTTTATAATTATTGTACAGATTGGAAAAGAAAAAAATAACAAAATATTAATAGAATTTAAACTATTTTGTATTCACTACACATCCGAGTGAATTGGATTTAACTGGCCACAAGATTACATGCTTTCTTTGCCCAAAATGATCCTTAAACACAATATATTCCTGTATATTTTTTTTAGTAACTTGAAAATGAGTAAATAAAACCATGAAGTATATCTTAGAAACTAGTGGAGCTGTTACAGTAACAGCATCTCTACGACTAGGATGCTTAGAACTAAGTCATATTGTATGATCATTGCTTATGGAAGCATGATATTCAACTAAGTGAATTGTTGATAAAGGATAAAGATTCTATTCAACTTGGCTATATTTTTGATTAAGTGAACCATAACTTTTAATGGCCTTAATTCATAATATTTATACCAAACTAACCAAGAGTAATAAATATATCCATGAATGTGTTTCCCAGTAAAAAATAATAAAACAGGTGCAAACAGTGCACTATTGTCAGCATTTCTGGATTTCAACTGGGTATAATTTTAAAAAATATTTTAAATTTACAGGACTATTGTTTTGTCAATATTTTTTTATTTCCAAAGCATTAAAACAAAGCTTGGAAACCAAGTAATTTAAAGAAAGTATTTTTTTTTTGACACAGCTATTTATATAACTTTGGGAAATCAAACTCCATTCTTTAATTCTATTACTCAACAAGAAGGGGTTTCTTTCTGTGATTAACTTAAGTCTTCAGTTGAAAAACAATTACAGTGCAAGTATAAAAGCAGAAACAGCTGATATACTCTGCAGTGTAGATTAAACAAAGCAAATTTATTCTTTGGATGAGAGACAAATTTCAAGTTTTTAATTCCTACAATAAAAATGTGGAAATCCTTTTTGTGCCAGACATTAAGCTTAATAAAATTTCTCAAGATAGTTAAGCATTTTCCCTTCAAACACACATATTTATCTACAGATATCAAAATACTCATAATTGGCTTATTGGCATTAAATTTGGATTTCTCTTTTCAGCAGTTACCTTTTTTCTTGCTATGGGACAAAGAAATCACCTTTATATCAATGTTTTTCTTACAACCTGTCATGCTTAAAGTTATAATGAGGATAGCTAACAGAAACTGTTCTAATTTTAGAAATTTATTAACATAGCATCTGAAGAAGTGCAGAGACCAATTTTTTTAAAAAAAAATCTGACTGTTCTATATGTGAATGCTTTACTTTAAGCTCTGAAAAAATAAGCAATGTAGCACAACATAATACCAACATAATACCAGATCTTCAATTTCCTTATAATTCCCAAGCTCCTTGCTACAACCTGTATGTCTTCATATTGTAGAACCTGTGGAGTGCCATTAACATTCATGAAATACATCTTTAAGTGAAAAAGGCCCTAATTTATGAGCGTTCCTTGTAGAAAATCATGCATCATATTGAATTGCCAATTAATAGATGCAGTTCTAATTTTAAAACCAGAAACTGCTAAGTGTAAAAGAATGTTGTCAAGCTTTTAGGTCCTAGTCCTCAGTTCTCTTTTTCTGTTTGCAGAGATGCTGTAGCCAATGCAACTGCTGTGACCGGTTGTGTAATCCCATGCAGTTGCATCTTTGCCAGTTTCTTTTGTTCACATTCTGTCACCAATCGATTCAGTTCAGCTGCACTGTACCCAATGAGAGTCTTCAAGTCACACACAAACTTGTATACAAACCTTTTGCCTTGTACTTTGCAGATCATGTCACCATCGTAGTAATACCTTCATTGAGGAAAGGAAATGCAACAAGAAGACAAATGGAAAGTAACTAAACCTGGCCCATTTTTTAAAATTTGTAAAATTTGTCTTTTGCAATAAAATTGATTATCTTTTTTTCTGTGATTCCCTCAAAATCTGTGCCAATTCAGAAACTATAAAGCAGTGAGATGCAGGTGGCACAAAACATTGAGAAGCACACCCATATCATGTTAGATAATCTCCATTTCATTTAAATTTTAGCTTAACCAGCCTTTATAGCTGCCAGAACTATGATTTCCTGCATATTCAATATCACTATCGAATTATTAAATAATGTTGCAGCTAAAACATACATTAAAACATACATTTGCATGATTCAAATAGCCTATGATGATATTTCTGTCCATCCTCATATGTACTGGCACCATGAAAGACTCCAGTGTTCAGACTGGAGAATATTTGGGAGAAACAGAATACAGTGGATGTATAAAATCTGATAAGGGGGGGGGGGAGCCACTAAAGCATTTAGCACAACTAAATCCTTTAAGTTGGTAAAAAGAAAGATGGTTCCCAAACTCTATTTTTAAGAAATATGTGGCCCTTTCTGTAAACAACTTCCTTTGTCTTAACTGAGAGGGAAATCATGTCAGAGTCTTATTGAAGCAGCTTGTAAGCAAGTTTGCAGGCAAGTAAATAAATATTTGAAACGAACAAGCCATATATTAGGAGTATCTTTATAAGGAGCAACAGAATGTGAAGCTTTTTAGTTGAAAGAAATATAAAAGGATTTTCCAATATTAGGAAAATATTTTCCCATTGTCATATTGTAATTTGAAGCTATAAATGATACCAATTGAAGATGGAAGATTGAAAACTCCACTGAAGATGAAGTATTTTATTACAGAATACATTCTTTTAACGTAAGTTGTACCTATGTTAACATTTTTTATGTGGATACCTCTGCCTTCTGGAGCCACTTTTCTCCCGAAATCCAAAAGGTTTTCCCACATTGTGTTGGGCTTTGGGAAAGCCTTTTTAAGGAGGCTGTATGGCAGGGTGGTTTATGATGTACCTTTTGATTTATAGTGTTTAACTGATTTTGTTTCCTCAACATGAGTATTAATCATTTCTCTATTCTTGTTTTTTTATTTTAATCTTAATTATTTATTTTTTAAGCTACTCCATTGACTAAAAAAGGCATCTTGAAGGACAGATCCACTATCAAGGCAAGAATCAGATGAACAAAACTTGAGCCCAACACAAGAAAGAAATTTGTGAAAACACTCACTTCTCACAATTTTAATGAAGATAAAATAGAGAGGAAAAGTAGCAAAGAAAGCTTTGCTGAAAAGTCAGCTGCAACAAATTCCTCCTGTGCTTCAACCATTTTGATGTTAATTAATCATTTAATTTTGAGAATTGAATCCAATATACATTTTTCTTTATTTTATACTGCTGCTTAGATTATAAGAATCTAATTGGATCCTATAAAGCTTTTATCGATCATGTCTATTGTTCTAGAACTTTCAGCTGAAAAGCAATGCAAGAATGCTATAAAATCAATCGAGTTTTTAACTTACCGTAAAGCACGACTGAGTTTTTCATAATTCATTGTAGGCTTATTTTTACGTTGTCCCCACTTTTGGGCAACTAGTTCTGGTTGATTTAGTTTAAACTCTCCTTCGTCACCGACCCATGAAATGCAATCTCGGGCATCTTTATCAGTCAGAAGCTCAAGCAAGAATTGCCATAACTGGATTTGACCATTGTTTCCTATTATGATTAATGTGCAAATATATATATATATATATATATTAAGTATTTCATCTGTTATAAAGTTAAGGCAAGCAGAATAAAATAGTAAAGATAAAATTTAGGTAACTGTATATAGGTAATCCTTACTTACCAACCACAAGTGGAACTGGCAACTCTGTTGCTAAACAATGTAATCAGTGAAATGTCATGTGACCACTCCAAAATAACATGTGTTATGGCTGCAGTCACTAAGCAAATTACCTGTGGTCATTAAGCAAGATACCACATGATTGCAATTGCTTCCTTCCAGCATTCCCACTGACTTTGCTTGTTGGAAGCCAGCTGGGAAGGCTGGTGAATAGCATGAATATCAATCATGTCACTGTGGAACACTATGACCATCATAAAATATACTGGTTGCTAAGCAGACAAATCACAAATCTGTGGGGATGCGATGGTAACTACAACTTTGAGGACCAGTCACATATCTCCTTTTTTGCACCATCATAACTTTGAACAATTGCTGAAACAGCAGTCAGTAAGGAAGGACTATCTGTAATCTACTTAAAAAGAAGAAACTAATATAACAATAGAAAATCTTCATCAAAATTTAAGATCAACTAAAATGTCAATGAAGAGACTAAGCTTTTTACTTATTAAAATTCTACAAGTTAGAATTCAAGTATAAAATATGCCAAAATGTTTTTTACAATTTATATCAGCTTTCCATAGTTTGGATATGCTCCACAAGTTACAACTTACTTCTGCATCACCATTGCTGAAAATCATAGGAATAGACAGATACATATCTGCAGATCAGGCAGGTTGAAGAAGATTTAACTCAATTAAAATATTTCTTAATTCAAAATTTTAGTTAATTCTAATGAATACTATTTGTGAAGTCTTGCATTTCAATCTCAATTTACAAAATTACTTAACAAAAGTGTTTAGTGCTGCTTGTAACCATTCATGATTGTAACCAATGATGAAAGTTCATACATTTTAATAAAATTTGTTAGTTGGGAAGGTGCCATCAGATTCCTGATTAATGTGGCTCTCCTACATTTTCTATAGTAGAAAATTCTTGAAGAGACTTACACCAAACTTAAACATAAATTTAGTGAGAGATGATTAAACATCCTTGGGATTGAAATCTTCTGAAAGAGTTACTAACATTATTTTTTTTAAAAAATAATGGTAGTGAAACTATTTCAAATACTTTTTGAGGGGAAGCATTAAACTACAATAAAAAGTTCATAATTCATAAATAAATAATTCAGTCCTTCTGAAACAGATGCTTTCTCTTTATTGGAGAAAATATTTAATTTCTCAATGAAATATGGATGGAAAATTAAAATACAAGAGTAATAAAATATAAAGTGTGCCTTTATATAGTTTTATATTTCCAGAAATTGCACTTCTTTTCTAGATTTTCACAAATGTCTGGCAACATAGGCATTTCCCTTTAACTTCAAAATCATTGTCTGTCTTTAGAATAATAATTAAAATAATTGCTTTAATAAAAAAAAATACCTGTTCTGTTACCAGGTGAACTTCTATCTTCCCCTGAAATCCTTGGAGCTCTTTGTACTTTTGCTGCCTTTGCACTACTATTAATTACTTTAATGGTGGTTGGAGTAGAAGGCTGAACTGAAGCTGGAATAATCTGCACAGCTAGAGAGGACAAAGCATCAGACAATAAATTTACAAATAACAAAACACATAAATTGCTATTTCCACCATAACAGAGACGACCTCTCAAGATACTAATTTTTTTTGATGGGCAATGCATAATGTTCTGCTTAATATGATGTAATTAAAAAGGAATATACAATGAATCAGCAACATAACTAATGTTTTATACTAGAGGCATTATTTCTTAACCCCTTTATCTGTAACCTGTACTCTACATGTAAACTAAAAATGGAATTTAAAGAGACAATTTTGAGAAAGTACAAAGTGGATTTTATGTCGGCTTAACTCCTGGTGACTCTGGGTCCTACTGAATCTCTATCACTGATGTTATTACTGGCCTGCCTGAAGTGAATGGGAGTTGGAGGCATTGTTTTGTAATGGTTCTGCTCCTGAGTAGGTAGTTTCAGTTTATATTCATGGAGAAACAGAACTAAAGGCCTTACTAACTCCAATATGAGCTCTTAGCTTTTCCCAAAGTATATCCTATTTTCCCAACAACTCAGAGATTAATTCATTAGGTAAGCTTCTCTTCAACTGATCTGATGACAAATACTAGTGCTGTAACATCCAAGGTCAAATTAGAGATCTAAAGAAATGCCTGAACCTGTACTTGGAGGCTGTTGGTTCTGGATTTGGCAATAGGCTTAGAAAATATTCTTTCCAATTAAGTTATTTTTGGGGGGAGGGATATAAATTAAATATTAATCAACTAGGTTTTCCAGCAGTAACATAATTTTAGTTCAAGTATAATTACATGAGTATATCTGCAGAATGGACTTTTCTCAGTAAAAAAATAATAATTTCAATTTAATTTAATTATAGATACTTTAAATTACAGATTTAACTTTATAAAAGTTGTTTTTGTTTTTATAGTTTAAGTCTCTAATTAAAGTATTTTTCTTTTGTAAGTATTCAAAGAATGACAACTTACGTTGATCAATAGTAACTGTTGCTATTTCTCCAGAGTGTTCCTGGCTAGCTAGTACATCTGCAATAGATAATAAAGACAAAATTTTGCTATTAAGAAAATGTTGTTGCAATTGATAAACAAGGAAAACAAAGGAAAATATAAAAAAGATGTGAGGATTTTATGTACAGTATTATAAACTGAAGATAGGACAAAATAGATTTTGTTTTGTTTGAAGCCAGAAGAATTCATTACATTATTGTGTTCTGGAAAACTGTTTCAGATCAGCCATGGTTTGGCAGGACTGAAACACCAATGCTTTAATTGTTCTGTGTTTTAGACAAAAAAGAAAAAGAAAATTTAGATAGAGCAAACAGGGCAAGGTTGGGAAGCATTACTCCCTCTAACCCCCTCTAAAACTCTCAGAATGGCAAATCTCACTAGTCTTCCTTCCCAACTTTTCCTTCCCTATTTTCTCATGCAATATCCCAACACGCATATCCCACCATATCCCTGCCCCCTTATTTTCAGCACTTTTACTCATCATCTCAGCTACTACCATAGCTTCAGCCAAGGTGACAGCACAAGATATCCCAGTGCTCTACCTGCCCCTCCATCTTCCCAGCATCTTCCCATAGCTATTACTGCTGATACTCCATAATACATATTCTAAAAGCCTGATCATCCCCCAGTATCACAGTGCCTTTTCTTTTTCTTCAGCTGCTACTGATATCCCAGGAGAGTATATCCTACCAGCCAACTTTCCCATCAATTTTTTCACCCTTCCTCAACTTAACAGACTCTTTGGCTTTTTTCTTGATTCCACCATCACTACCACGGCTACCTGAATAAACTCCATTTTACTCAAGAACAAGGCAACCACTTCACTCTATGCATGGATCAAATAACCCAAAACCAGCTATTCTATATCTGGAACATTTTGTACATCCTACTATAAATATACACTGTAAACCTTTATATACCTATTACATTAATTACATTATAAATTCTATAAGACAATTTCAGTTCATACTTTTTCTTTAAATTCCCAGTCTTTTTCACCAGTTAACTTCTGCTATTGAAAATGCTTAATTATGGATGGATATGTTTTTGTTAAGAGGGAGAGATGTATTTATTTAACTTTGTATGGTTGAGAAAGTGGATATTAGCTAGATTCCCAATGTTATCTACCTGTCAAATAACATTTAGTCAGGTGACTGGCTTAATGTTTATTTGATACAGGACAGCCATCTTTATTTATTTATTTATTATTCGTATTTCTATGCTGCCCAACTCTGAGGACTCTGGGCGGCTTACAACAAAGGCAATATGAATAATATACAATAAGAGACATTAAAAAACCCATACACACCGCTCATGGCCGGATTTTGCAAGTTTGCAGCGGCGAGATCAATAGCCCCAAGCCTGACGGAAAAGCCAGCTTTTCATCATTTTCCAGAAAGCCAGTAGGGTGGGAGTGGTCCGGGCCTCAGGAGGTAGCTGATTCCAGAGAGCTAGGGCAGCCACAGAGAAGGCCCTCCCCCGCGGACCCGCCAGCCGACATTGTTTAGCTGACGGGACCCGGAGGAGGCCAACTCTGTGGGATCTTACCGGTCGCTGGGAACTATGCGGTAGAAGACGGTCTTGAAGATAGCCTGGCCCTAAGACATATAGGGCTTTAAAGGTAATAACCAACACCTTGAATTGTGACCGGAGACCGATAGGAAGCCAGTGCAGCTCACGGAGGATTGGTGAAATGTGGGTGTACCTAGGTGCACCCACGACCACTCGAGTGGCTGCATTCTGGACCAACTGTAGTCTCCAAACACTTTTCAAGGATAGCCCCATGTAGAGCACATTGCAATAATCCAACCGTGAGGTGACAAGGGCATGAGTGACTGTGAGAAGAGTCTTCTGATCCAGGTAGGGTCGCAACTGGTGTACAAGGCGAACCTATACAAAGGTCCCCTTGGCCACAGCTGCCAGGTGTTGCTCTAATCTCAGCTGTGGGTCAAGGAGGACACCCAAATTGTGAACCCGTTCTAAGGGGGACAGCTTCTCCCCCCTCCCGAGGGCTAAGGATGGACAATCGACATGGTCCTTGGGAGGCAATACCCACAGCCACTCGGTCTTGTCAACCCAGACAATTCTGAGCCTGTTGACTCCCATCCAGACTCTCACAGCCTCCAGGCACTGGCACATCACATCCACTGCTTCACTGAAATGATGTGGGATGGACATATAGAGCTGGGTATCATCGGCATACTACTGACATCCCACCCTGTATTGTCAGATGATCTCCCCCAGTGGTTTCATGTAGATGTTGAATAGAAGGGGAGAGAAGACCGAGCCCTGAGGCACCCCACAAACAAGGGGCCTAGGGGTCGACTTCTGTCCTCCTATCAACACCGACTGAGACCGACCAGAAAGATAAGAGGAGAACCGCCATAACACGGTGCCTCCCACTCCCAACTCCCTTAGTTGGCCTAGTAGGATACCATAGTCGATGGTGTCAAAAGCTGCTGAGAGGTCAAGTAGCACCACGATAGAGGAAGACCCTTGGTGGGGCAGCGGACTAAAGTGCTGTTAAGTAGCAATTAGTTGCCAGCTGCCTACAATTACTGCGAGTTCAAATCTCACCAAGCTCAAGGTTGATTCAGCCTTCCATCCTTCCGAGGTAGGTAAAATGACGACCCAGATTGTGGCGGCAATAAGCTGACTTTGTATAAAAAGAACACCGCTTAGGGGGAGCCAAAAGCCCTACTAAGCAGGTATATACAAAAGTATGAAGGCTATTGCTTAATGCATTGTAAGCTGTCCTGAGTCTCCGGAGGATCTGGACCCTTTTCAATCTGGCTTCAGACCTGGCTAAAGCACGGAAATATATATTATATATATAAAACCCCCATCACGGGCTCGCCAGAGATCGTCCATCAGCGCGGCCGAAGCAGTTTCTGTGCTTTAGCCAGGTCTGAAGCCAGATTGAAAAGGGTCCAGATAATCTGTTTCATCCAATGTTCGTAGGAGCTGAAGTCACAAAAATGACTTTTTTACTAAGCCTTGAAAAGTGACACTCTATGATCTACTCCTTTTTGCAACAGCAGTTGTTTTATGCTTGGTGGGTGTGAATGGATTAGATTCACAGATTCTGCCATTATATATTTGATTTTATGAACTGTGGTAGCTATTATTTTGTTGTAAAGCTTACTGTATGTTTTGAATTCAATTTACAATGGTGGATACTGCTGCTTAAAGTCAATTTCACCTGGAACAGCAAGCAAGCAAACAAACAAATACCGGTAAATAAAACATTGGGTATCCTTAGCATTATACAAAATTGTGCATTTTTATTTAATGTCTGCTTATTTTTCAGAGGTGGACTGAAATCTTTTTAAAATTGTATAAAATTGTTTTTGTAAAACTGCAAAGATAGAAATGGATTATAATTTCACATAGCCAAATAGCATTTAAATTCATATTTCATGCATACATTGTCTGAGAACTAGAATATCCACAATGTAAAACATTTATTTACTTTTTAAAAAACACACTTGCTAAGAAAACACACATACATTTTCGAAGAAGTTCCAGATGGCTCCATAGGATTTCTCCCCGAGGGACTCTTTGGAAGAAATCTTCTTGGCTGAGGCTACACAGTTCTCTTCCTGGAATGCTAAGTGTATTGAGGTCAATGTCTGTCATGCTGAATTCCTTCATCACCCATACAACCCAATGCAGTACCTGATCAGTTGACCATTGTACTGGATCTAGGAAAATAGAAAGAATTCATTTTCCCAATGCTGAAATATGACATATTCTATATAATGTACATTCTGCAAAAATAATTAATCATAATCATCATAAAATTCCAGCAGAAAATAGTCATCAGCAGAAGCAACTGAAAATTAGTAGGCTCAAATCTAATATATCATTAATTAAAATTGCAATTTCTTTCAGAATCATTTGGAATTCATCACCTGAATCATCAGTTTTAGGAAAGAAAAACTTTATAACAAAATTGTGTGAGTGGTCCAGAACAGTGTGAGTCACAGAGAGGATGTACAGGGGAGGACACTTACCTAGCAACTTGCAATCTTCCCTGCTGGTTTCCCCACTAACTTTCTGGAGGAGTCAGCAGAAAAGTTTGCAAATGGTAATCAAGTGATTGCATAGGGCTTGGCAACCAGGTGTAAAAGCAATTTGCCAAGTGCCGAAATTGCGATCTCATGACTGTATGGGTGCTGCAGCAGCCACAACTTTAAGGACCAGTTCTAAGTTTATATATTGAGTACCATCGTATCTTTAAATGGTCACTGAACAAATAGTCATGAGTCAAGGACTACCTGTAATGCTATCCATTATGTTTTCAACAAACATTGAAGCTGTTAGTAAATAAAATTCAGTATCATAATACATTCCCTCATTTACAAGTTCAGTTGTTGCATATCCATAGGCTATAAAAACTCATGTCTGTTGATAGTAACTGGATAGACAAAACAATGTTTGATTCCATCTATGGCAATTGCTATACAGTAATTAAGTTTCAATTTTAAATCTATAAACCACATAAAGCTAAATAGAAGTACTTGCAGTGGATGAAACAGGAAGATCAAAATGATATTCTACTAAATAATTTGTTTTAGAGTTACATGCAGAGCCAGAACATTCCAGCATTCCCCAGAATGTTCCACTCTTCTATCATAATGTACCAACCTAGACTTTGCAGGAGTGGTTGAATACAGAAATAAATTTCCCATAACACAGATGGTTCATGATGTTTTAGACATGGTCTAAAATGGCACGTTCTAGAAAGTTTACTTCTAGATAACTACTAAACTCAGATGACCCTATCATCATATTTTGAGAAAATGAGATGTATGGAGCAATAGACTTTGTACACCCCTAATTCTTATCGTTTAATGATACAATGTCTTACCATAGGGTATTCCTAAGCGTTCTTGTTCTTTACGGTACCCTTCTAATGCTGCAGCCCATCGAGTTACTTGTTCTGATGTTTCATCAGATATAGTGGTAATATGTTTAGTTCCATCTAATGTTATTACTTGAGTTTCTTCAACAAGGTGTGCTTCAGTTTCAGTGTGATGGGCATCTGGATCAATCACTACCTCAACTGTTTCGACCGGTTTTACAATTTCAAGGATGTTTAACTTGGGATCCATTCCTATATACCGAAAAAGAAAGTGACTGTATATACAAACATAATATTTATAAATAATGAAATAGTATGCTACCTAAATGTAATATTAACATAATGAGCAGGATTATTACTTAAATTGCCTCTTCAAGTGCAGTTTTTATTTAAAAAATCATATGCGGAAAAAAGTTATTAGCCTTTATTCTCTACAACGATAAATTTCATTTTTAATGGTATATTATATGTGAAATATTCCTATATGAACTAATTAGCAGAGGATTTCATTTCAGTTTTTTCAAAGTTATATTGCATCTCTCATGAATCAAGAGAAGGGAAAGCAAGTGAGAGAAAAAGTAATGATGCCCCATGATACTTTCATAAACTGTCCATATCTATCCCAGCTCTCCATTATGAAACTTAGGAATTATTAGGAACTGGTGCCAAAAGTATTTTCCTGTTCCCTCTTCGCCACCTTATCCTTCTATTTATACCTTTTCACATTGAAAGCCTATAATAATCTATAATAATTTACCTTGCCTCGATATTACTTGGACACTAAGCTGCACAGTTCCATCTGTTTTCACACCTTGATCAAACAGACTACGGTCTGGATCCAGCTTGATAACAAAAGATTTAGAAAAATGTTGAAGTCAACAATTCATAACTATCAACGTGAACATTTCTTAAAAATGTCAAGAAGTATTGACTTTAGAAATACATATAGTCTTCGACTTACAACCATTCATTTAGTGACTATTCAAAATTAAAGTGGTACTGAAAAAAGTGAGTTATGACCATTTTCACACTTACGACTGTTGCATGGTACATGATTAAAATTTAGATACTTGGCAACTGGTTCATATTTATGATGGTTGCGCTGTCCTGGGATTACGTAATCATATTTTAATGACCTTCTGACAAGCAAAATCAATGAGGAAGCCAGATTCACGTAGCAACTATGTTACTAACTTAACAACTGCAGTGATTCACTTAACAACTGTGGTAAGAAAGGTTGTAAAATGGGACAAAATTTACTTAAATGTCTCACTCAGCAACAGAAATTTTGGGCTCAATTGCGGTTGTAAGTTGAGGACTATCTGTAAGATGTGAAACCATTATTATCCAATCACAAATAACAAAGCTATCAATTTTAAAGACATATGCACGTGGGCTACACATACACAAACTTACGCAACATTATATGGCAATATCACAAAAATCAGTATCATATTTAACATGTCAAAATCGTTGCAGATCAAAATAATTTCCTCCCTGCACCCCAGGATGGAATAATCTTTTGGAAGTTTGTTGAAAATAGCATTTATACTGCACAGTACTGTACTACTTATTCTCTATAAACTAGATATTCCTTAAACAAAGACAGCTTTCTGCTCTCATTTAGATACCCAAAAGATGTGATTCATCTGAATAAATCAAAATTCTATTGGTTTTTTTCTGATGTATTTATAACCAAACAATGGCTTGTTTTGCATCCTGGAACAATCTGTTTCCACTATCCAAGCCAAAACTTTCCTCTACATGCACTACTATATTTCACAAACTTTAGTATTTTACATTTAAAGTAGGCTAGATTATTTGCTATAATTTAGCTTTCTCATATTCATACTTGACCTTATATTCTATTTTCCTAAATAAATATTAACTTTCCTTTAAGTAATTCAAAAACTCTTATATAAAAGGTAGCAATTAGTTTGATAAATGTATCAGATGTGAGAGGGGAAACATAAGTAGAATGGTTAAAAAAAAAGTAACATGTTGTATAAAAGAAGTGTACATGAACCTATGACTGGTCTATATTGGACTAAATCTATATTGATTTACTACTAAATCAAACTAGCTCTAAAACTGATGCTTATTTACAACTCTTTAACTATTTGTGCTTATACCTGTATATCTTGCAGACAGATTTCATGGGCTTCTAAGGAACATTGAAGTCTTGGTTCCAGTAGTTTCTTTAGGTTTCCAACTGGTTCATTGATATCAATAGCCTGACTTACAAATTCTGCAGTAGTGTAAGTCTGTTCAACAATGCTGAAATGAAAGAATTAAAAAACAATCCACTGTATTTTAAACATTTTTTCTAGAATAGATTTTTAATTTGTTGACCTAAATCTGATTTGAACATTTTTTTAAAAGTTCAATAATATTGGACATTGACAAGAAGTACAGGTAGATAATTCATATGTAAACACCTAAATCAATGTCACTTCCAATTATTAAATGATTGATGACATGAAGGTTACAGATGGATAGTTAATGAAACTATTTTATTTTGAATTCTGAAGTCCACTAAAGTAGGCATGAGACAAAAACCACAATAATTTATTTGAGTACCAGACCTAAATGGGGCTTTTTCATATAAAAATGCATTTTTAATTAATTGCAAAATTTTGGAATTTATGATAATTTGGGAAAGAGGGTGCAGTCTTTTGGCAAATCACCTAGAGATTTAGCATATCATTAAATGTTTCTGTTGTTTCTACACCCTATAAAGAATCTTCAAATGAATAAGGATGTGATTAAGGCAAGAGCTATTTTTTTAAAAGTCACATAAGAAGGAACAAAAGAATTCTAAGAATTCTAAGTACATTACATACATCGCAAAAATCAAAATGTTGGCAGATGATTAGCAGCAGTAATCCACAAAATTCTTGACTAGTATTTTAATACTAATAAAGAACTGAATCAAAGATCAAGTCAACTCTATGAAACTGCACTGACAACTATAAAACAATATTTTCCCTACCAATTAAATATTTCTATTAGTTATTTTGTAAGTAATATGTACTCTGGCTTTAAAGAAAGTCCTGTTCATGTTATATTTTTATTTCAATTTTATAAACTAACCCTAAAGTAATAAGGGATGAGGAAAAACATCTGTTGTTTCAATTTGTTGCAAGCATCAAAAGTTCTTTGAACAGTAATAATAAATTTATGCTTTCTATCCTTCATAAAAAACTCGTATATTTGCATCCTTAAAGTCAAGAAAAATATTATTTCCATATAATTGAAATGAAAACATTTTTTAAAATGGATTTAATCTTACTTTACTAATCAGAAAAACAACTATAAAAATAATCATGTATGCGGTCCCATGGAATCTTTCAATATACCTTTCTTCAGTGCACTCTTGTTTTTCAGTTCCATCAATTTCTATTTCTATTAGTTCTTCTGCTTCTCTTTTAGTCATGGTTGAAATATTTCAAGAGATAGCCTACAAATTCAAACACAAATACAAGTAGTCCACATGTTAAAATAAAAAATAAAAATGATTTTATGTAACATGCATTTTTACTATTTCATGCAATCTGAAAAAAAGATACAGTAGCATAAAGAATGCATGTTAGTTTGTTGACTACAACTATGAAGCAATAATGGTTAATAATAATAAATACTAGAATTAATAATAATAATTCTAGTATTCCTTTACAAATAAAAATGCTGCTTTAAGTCGTTGACAAGTGCTATATAAATACACTTGAGCATTTTTAAAGTACTTTTTTTGCCCTTCAAACTTGAAGTGCTGCACAGCCTTTGAAATCACTTAGACAGTAAACAAATCACTTGTGTTAAAATTGTTTAAATACACAATAATAACCTCATATATTCTGGATTTATTTTTAAGAAGATATTACAGCACTGGCTCCTTTAGAAATCTTGTACAGGTGTCCTCAAGTTATGATGAATGTTATAGTTTAAAAGAGTTACCGTATCTTTAGTCTGCATGCATTTGCCAATTAAAACATTCATTTTAAAAGGCTGGCCTATAACCTTCAACTTCAAAGACAAAATGGTGCTTTAGAACATTAAAGTACAGCATTGTCTGCAGTTGTTTAAACTAAATACATCTCTCCCTTGGATCTCATGGCAACTTTAGAGGATGGCCAAGAAAAGGCATGGCAGAGAAGGGTTCCCATCACCCCACCAGCTTATTGCCTTCATTTTGGAAATATTGCAGTCCTATATTAATGTGATTTTACATTACTTTCCATTTCAAAATATTCAGCTTTGTCTTCCCCAATATGGAAAAAAAATAATTTCCAAGAATTCTAGCTACACAGCACCAGATATACAGCAAAGGCAGGTTAGAGAAACAAGAGCAGGCATTTGGAGAACTCAATTGGATATAACCAGGGAACTTTATAATTAGTCTACCAAATAGTGTAATATACACACCTCAGCTAGTCCTTACAAGAATTATAAACTTAAGAAATAACACCAGGCCTTTAATTTTTCTTCTATGGAAATCTTTCTCTTTTGAGCATCACAGGCTATGTTCACAACATGCTTACCGCTACTTAATTTAGCCATGATTTACTGAATCAACCAAAAGATTCACAAAATACAGTGAGCCATAAAATTATCAACCTCTCTCAGTATACATAACACGGTTGTTAAATGAATCTGGCTTCCCTATTGGCTTTACTTTGTCAGAAGACCAGAAAAGGAGATCATGTTACCTTAGGAGACACAACAACGGTCATAAATATGAACCAGTTGCCAAGCATCTAATGTAAATCATGTGACCATGGGGATGCTGCAATGGTCATAAGTGTGAAAAATGGTCATAAGTCACTTTTTTCTGTACACTAAATAAATTGTTGTAAGTCGAAGACTACCTGTATTTCTAGTGTGTGCCATCAAAATTACAAGTAGCAACTACACTGAAGAAAAAATGCTGCGCGTTCCTTGTCTCCAAAACATAAGAAACTATAAATATAAACCCTTCTTTGTCATAATAATAAATACATTTCATTTATCCCTAGTTCTCGTTTTCAAAGCGGCCTTACTGCACTTTATAAACAGGATGTACGGTGCTGATATACTTACTTACAAGGTAACTTTTGCTACCAACTACGGCTATCCACCAGACGCCCCTTGTTCCTCACTGAAATAATTACACATCGATTTTGACAAAATATACGGCTGTAGCAGTTGAACGTAACTAAAATAAGCCGACAAGTCAAGACTAAGAAAACTGCGAAAGAAAACTGTACTGTTACTAATGTGGAGCGTTTCAAACACGGAGATGGCGAAAACGCGTTTAAAACTGAGGGAGGGAGGGAAAGGGGCTGCCGAATTAATTTTGAAATCTGTTGTCAGATACCCTCTCCGGGACACAACGTTGTCAGAAAAAAACAAAAACAAAAGCATGTATATCAACCTATCCTTGTGTGGAGACAAAAAAGGCGCCTGCCAAAGGGACTTGGCTTTCGGCGGGAGTCCCGAGGCCTCTTTTTCCAATGTCCAAAAGAGGAGACGAACAGGACGCAGGGATCCTTCCCGCCCCATGATTCGAGAGTAAGAAAAGAAAAAGAAAAAAAAAAAAGGCAAAAGCTTGCCAAGACGAAGAGGCACCAAGGGGGAAGAGGGGGGAAAAAAAACCCTTCCCCCGGTCCAGGCCTTCCTCCGTCACCCGCGGCGGCGCCTCCTTGTTGTTTGAACTCGAAACGGAAATGAGACTCGCGCCGCGCGGAGCAGAAACGGAAACAAAACACAAGAAGTGAGGAGGCCACGAGACCCCCCTCCCGCCCGGATACAGCGCGAGGCGCTTTCCTCTTCCCCCTCCCGCTCACTTTCCTCCGAGCCGCGAGTCCCGGAGTTCCCGCTTGAAGACTCACCAGCCGCCGCCGCCACCTCACGGTCTCCGTCACAAAAACAATCCAGCCCCGCTGCGACTGGAGCAGCGCCGCTGCTTTCTCTTTTCCGCCGTGGCAGCTACGTCGGTTCAACCAAGAAGCTCCTATTTTCCCTGACAGTCCTGGCGGCGAAGAGGAGAGGGTGGAGGGGGGGGAACCCTTAGCGGACTCCCAACTCTGGCGGTCGGTCGGCTAGGCCTGCGTGCGGGGCCCTGGCGGGGGAAAAGCGCAGATACACGATTCCCCCCCACCCCGCGCGCCAGGGCAAAAACTACGACTCCCAGCGCCCCTTGCGAGCTGGCCTGCTCTGCTATAGTTAAAATTCAAAGTATTTTTACAAGCGCCACTTTAAATCGGAAGTGAATCCTTCTGTTTCCGGTAGGCGTACGGGCCATCGGTTAAAAGAGCTTTTCCGAGTTTTTAAATACCCTTTCCTCATTAGAAAAGAGCCGGAAAGGAATTTCGAGTAGCTCCGCTAGAGAGAAGGTGAAGGTGAGCCGTGTTTAGATAAGATAAGTGACCGGAGACGGGCGGTCAAAAAATAAAATTCCCGAAACCCATTGCGACTTTCGGCGGCGGGGCGGGGCGTTTTGACTGCAGGCTCCAGGAAGGTGACCGATCGTGGTGGTGCTCCTTGAGGAGTGGAGACGGGTAAAAGAAGGCTGAAAGAGCAGCCGTCGTCTCTGAAGGATTTCGGCTTTAGGTAGTTTAATCCCGTTTCTCTCTTTTTTTCCCCGCAATCACATTGTTCCGAATCGTCTCTCCCTCCATATTCTGGTTTCTAGAACGATGCAGGCTTTAAGCGAAGGGGCTCCAGTTAGCGACAGGTAAACCGCTAAATTCGTCCATCCCGAAGCCGGTGCGTTAATTTGGCCGCAGTAAGTGGGGATCGCGGAAATAATAATCATATTAGGGAAAGTGGGATTGGGGAATGCGAAGTAGGTTGCTATGGTGGCTTGAACTTCCAGAGTGCTGGACAGGAGGAGTTTTCTAGAGCAGCAAAGACAAGGCCAGTGCCAGCTGATGACCATAGGCTTGGGCATTATTTATTTATTTTATTATTCAAATTTCTATACCGCCCTTCTCCTTTCGGACTCAGGGCGGTGAACAGCCAAAATAAAACATTTATACATAAAGTACGATTAAAAATAGATTTAAAATAATTAAATTTGGCCCATAGTTTAAAATTTATCAATTTAAAATCCATATCAAAATTTAAAATCAACCATAAAATCATAAAATCAAGAGAGACCAGCTAACTGAAAGAGATGAGTTTTTAGGGCCCGACGAAAAGTCCGGAGGTCGGAGATCACTCGTATCTCTGGGGGTAGATTGTTCCAAAGGGTAGGTGCCACCACAGAGAAGGCTCTCCTCCTGGGGGTCGCCAGCCGGCATTATCTAAGCGACGGCACCCTGAGAAGGCCCTCTCTGTGGGAGCGAACTGGCCGGTGGAAGGCTATTGGTGGCAGAAGGCGGTCCCGTAAGTACCCTGGCCCTAAGCCATGGAGCGCTTTAAAGGTGATCACCAACACCTTGAAGCGCACCCGGAAGTCCACCGGAAGCCAATGCAGCTCGCGCAGGAGAGGAGTCACATGGGAGCGCCCCGTCGCTCCCATAATCCCCCGCGCAGCCGCATTCTGCACTAGTTGGAGCCTCCGGGTGTACCCCAAGGGGAGCCCCATGTAGAGAGTGTTACAATAGTCCAGACGAGAGGTGACGAGTGCTTGAGTGACTGTGCGTAGGGAGTCCCGATCCAGAAAGGGGCGCAACTGGCGTATCAGGCGAACCTGATAAAAAGCCCCCCTGGCCACGGCCGTCATATGCCCTTCTAAAGACAGCCGTGCGTCCAGGAGGACGCCCAAGTTGCGGGCCCTTTCCGTGGGGGCCAGTGATTCACCCCCAATAACCAGCGATGGCGTCAGCTGGCTATACCGGGACGCCGGCAGCCACAGCCACTCGGTCTTGGAAGGGTTGAGTCGAAGCCTGTTTCTCCCCATCCAGACCCGCACGGCCTCCAGGCACTGGGACATCACTTCCAAGGCATCGTTGGGATGGTCTGGGGTGGAGATGTACAGCTGAGTATCATCAGCGTACTGATGGAACTCCACCCCAAAACCACGGATGATCTCACCCAGTAGCTTCACATAAATGTTGAACAGGAGGGGCGAGAGGACCGACCCTTGTGGCACCCCACAAACAAGGCGCCTCGGGGTCGACCGCTGCCCCCCTGTCAACACGGATTGCGACCGATCGGAGAGATAGGAGAACCACCGCAAAACGGTGCCCCCCACTCCCAGTCCCTCCAGCCGGCGCAACATGATACCATGGTCGATGGTATCAAAAGCCGCTGAGAAGTCTAACAGGACCAGGATAGAGGAGTAACCCCTATCCCGAGCCCTCCAGAGATCATTCACCAAAGCGACCAATGCTGTTTCCGTGCTGTACCCAGGTCTGAAGCCGGACTGGAGCAGATCCAAATAGACAGCTTCATCCAGGTACTGTGGAAGCTGTCGCGCCACCACACTCTCAACAACCTTCGCAATAAAGCGAAGGTTGGAGACTGGACGATAGTTAGCCAAAACAGCCGGATCCAGGGATGGCTTCTTGAGGAGAGGCCTCACCACCGCCTCTTTCAAGGCGGCCGACAGGACACCCTCACTCAAAGAAGCGTTGATAATTCCCTGGAGCCAGCCTCGTGTAACCTCCCGGGAAGCCAGCACCAACCAGGAGGGACACGGGTCCAATAAACATGTGGTGGCGTTCAGCCGTCCCAAGATCCTGTCCACGTCCTCGGGAGCCACAGGATCGAACTCCTCCCAGATAACACTCTCAAGGCCTGCCTCAGTCATCTCATCTGAACTAACCCAGTCAGCGGCCAAGTCTTCCCGAATCTGAGTTATTTTATCATCCAGATACTGTACAAAATCCTCAGCTCGGCCCTGCAAGGGGTCCTCCCGCGCTTCCAGATGGAGAAGGGAGCGGGTCACCCTGAACAGGGCGGCTGGGCGGTTATCTGATGACGCGATAAGAGCAGCAAAATAGCTAGATTTCGCCGCTTTTATCGCCACTAGGTAGGTCTTAATATGAGACCTTACCAGTGTCAAGTCGGATTCGGAACGGCTGGCCCTCCAACCGCTCTCTAGGGGTCTTTTCCGGCGCTTCATCTCCCTCAGCTCCTTGGAGAACCAAGGAGCTAAGTGAGTTCGGTGCCGGGTCAGAGGCCGCAAAGGCACGACCCGGTCCAAAGCCCCGGCAGCCGCACTATCCCAGGCGGCCACCAGGTCATCAGCCGAGTCGTGAGCTAGAGTTTCAGGAAATGGCCCAAGCTCCATCTGGAACCTGTCAGGATCCATAAGGCGCCTGGGGCGGAACCACCTGGTCGGCTCCGCCTCCCTGCGACGGGGTGCGGCGGTCAGAAAGTCAAGTCGAAGGAGCGAGTGGTCAGACCATGACACGGGTTCAGTATCTATATCCCCTATATCAAGGCCACTCAACCACTGATCAGAGACAAAAACTAAGTCCAGAGTGTGTCCCCCCATGTGAGTAGGGCCGTGAATTACTTGGGTCAGGTCCATGGCCATCATGGAAGCCATGAACTCCCGAGCTACCTCAGAAGTTTCACCGATGGATGGCAGGTTGAAATCCCCCATGATCACAAGTCTGGGGGTATCAGCCGCCACCTCAGCTATAACATTGAGGAGTTCGGGCAGGGTCGTCGCCACATGGCAGGGAGCCAGGTACGTGATCAACAGACCCATCTGCACCCCACGACCCCACTTCACGAAAAGGGACTCACATCCGGCTATCTGAGGCACAGTGGTCTCCCTCGGATCAAGACTCTCTCTTATAATGACCGCCACCCCCCCCCACCGCCCCTGCCCTGAGCTCTTGGCTGATGAAATGCACGGAAGCCTGATGGGCACATCTCCACGAGGGGAACCCCCCCCCTCATGGCCCAACCAGGTCTCCGTAATACCTGCCAGGTCCGCTCCCCCCTCCTGAATAAGATCACAAATGAGGGGGGCTTTATTTACTACGGACCTGGCATTACACAACATCAGCTGGAGACTCGAGCCCTGAGACTCTAAGCAGCCTGAGGAACGGGAAGAGCTAAGGGGACTGGGGTACGCAATCGCTCGAAGATAGCGAGCGGTCTTCATGATACGGCCCCTTGCTCCCGCCATACCTGCCCCTCCCACTCAGCGTATTGATGGAGAAGCCCTCAATAGAGGGCATTCTAACAGTTCCCTTTCCCCCAGAGTCCGTACCCCCTATGGCACCATTAACAGCCGGACTGGCCATCCCCCGTGGGTTCTCCCCCAAACCCACACAACCCCCCCACCCCTTATTTACACTAAGCCCCTCCACACCCGGCTCCACACCTCCTAGTTCGTGCCCCTGTGCCAAGCCTGACCTATCACCCTCCCTCCCCAAACCCCTTTTAACATTCTCATAGATTGTTGTTAAATGATAAGTAAGCTGCTCCTTCAGTATTTACGGAAAAATTACAAATGATTAAGGAAAATGAAAACATTTCTGTCCTACCTAGCTCAGTTAAGAACTGTCATTTTATTAATTGCTGATAAGAGTTTAATATTTATAGTATTATCAATAAAATGAGTCGTTTAAATGAGTCGTTTATGCAGAAATATTTTTGCAGAAGGAGATGTCTGATGGAGAGGCAACTAATCTGCCAGTTGATGTGATTGAGCAATTTGATTTGGGGTGGGGCTCCATCTGCAACCTACTGGAATTGCTCAAACTGGACATCCTATTGATTTTTGTTTTAAAAGTAAGAAGCTAATTGGCAAAGTAGTATATTATTGCCTTATTCGTTTTTGTTACTATTGGTTATATTTATTTACCTGACTTTTATGCCCATAAATTAGAATAATTCAAGGTGATTTACCATAAAACTCAGCAAAATCATCAGAATGCAAAAGATACAATAATTAAATGAGTGAATGGGAAGTGTCCTCTTCATCCAGAGCTTTACTGCAAATTAGTCTTATTGAAATATTTGTATTGTATTTATACTTACAGGTGTGATTTTTGTTGGTGATATTTTTATCTCTGTAGTTGATTGTCTAGTTGTTTTCCTTTTTTTCTGTTTTTTAAAATTGTTAGCTGCCCAGAGTCACTTGTTAGAGGCAGGCAACATGTACGCTAAATAAATAAATACAAGCTTTAGTATCACTGGGCTGTATTCCAAATAACTTGGCAGACGACCTATTCAAAAAGTCAAGTTTATACAAATAGTTCTTGACTTATGACCACAGTTGGGACTAGAATTTCTATTTCAGTCATTAAGTGAATCACTGTGGTTGTTAAGCAAATCCAGGTTCCCCATTTTTTTGATGGAAATTAGCAAAAAGGTTGCAAATTGTGATCATGTTACTGCAGGATGCTGCAACTACTCACAAATATGAGCTAGTTGCAACGCATCTGAATTGCGATCACATGACTACAGGGGTGTGATGGTCAGGTCATGCATCACCTTTTCTAAGGCCATTGTACCTTTGAACCATTATTAAACAGTCATAAGTCAAGAACTACCTGTTCTACTGTTGTAAAACACAATATGGATGGGACCAAATGGCTCTCTGGGAAATAGTATTCTAGAGTAAATGAACAGCAAAGGGAAGGCACATTATCGCATAATATTGTTTAAATGAAGGGATTCAGGAATACCATCCTGTGAGATCATTTAAGACAAGTGGAGAAAGGTAAGTCCTTTAGTCATGTAGGGCTTGATAGATGAAAACCAGCTCAATGAATTGCATCCAGAAACTCGTATCCCATGGAGCTCACTGGATATAACACAGTTACTGTGACAACACAAAGCAAAATTGTTACATAGAAATATCGAGGTGTATTCATAATTGATTATGAGGGCACACTCTGGATCAGCTAAAGCTTCAGAATGGTCTTCGTTGGTGGCCCCATGTACAACATATTGCAGTTATCTAAGAAAGAGATACTTAGACATGAGCAGTCCAGGAAAGGGCGCAGTGGCACATAGGACAAGACTATTCTGGCCATGGCTGCCATTGAATGGGATACTATCTAATGGAATAATGGCTGTCTGAAATTATTTGCCAGATTTATCTATAGCTTTCTACTACTTGGATTTTAAGAGGTCGGCAATGAAACAAATAAAATGAAACAAACCATTAAAAATCAAATCCCAATCATTAGTATACTGAAGGAAGATATTGTGATGTGATGAGCAGAGCAAAATTCATAATAGTTTTGAAGTGGCAACTTGGAAGTTCCTTCTTCTGGGGTAAGTTTAAATTTGAAGCAGGTTTCCCAACGTATCTCAGACTATATAGTGCTCATATCAAAGTAAATAAATTGCATTTCAGATGTAATATCTTTTGTCTTTCTAGGTGAAAATTTGGCAAATTTATCATGATTCTTCAACACCTCTTTAGATTTTCTTCCATTTTCCGTTCAGCCCTATCTGCCCAGTTGCATAGAAATATTGGCTTTTCTGCCATTGCATTTAATAAAGCAAAGGAACTTGATCCTGTACAGAAGCTCTTCTTGGACAAGATTAGAGAATATAAAACCAAGAGCCAGTAAGTTAATCATCAGTTCATTTATATGAGCAACTACTTTTACTACTCACACTTCCTGCAAGTTATTTTATAGTATTATTTAAATGTCAGGTATATGTGTTTAATTAAGGGATGATATGATTTTTTTTTTATTTGTTACTATTTTTTGATGAAATCCATGGATTGAAAGATTTTGAGATTATGGATTTAATTTTATATAGGTTAAGTTATATAAGAGTTAGATAATACACTTTCTCTCACCATCTACTTTATCCTTGAATGAGATTTATTTATTTATTTATTTATTTATTTATTTATTTATTTATTTATTTATTTATTTATTTATTATATTTCTATACCGCCTTTCTCCCGTAGGACTCAAGGCGGTGTACAGTCAAGAAAAATATAGACACACAAACATCATAAAATTGCTAATTAAAATTATTACTTAGTTTGATCAATTAAATAAAACCCAGAATTAGATCATTTATGATTTAAAAAATCATTCACATGTTCATATGTTTAGCCCCGCCTGTTGGAACATCAGGGTCTTGAGGGCACGGCAGAAAGCACGGAGATCAGGGATATTCCGTATCTCCGGGGGCAGTTCATTCCAAAGGGTTGGAGCCCTCACAGAAAAGGCCCTCCCCCTGGGAGTCGCCAGTCGACATAATTTGACTGACGGTACCCTGAGTAGTCCCTCCCTGTGAGAACGAACTGGTCGGTGGGAGGCTATTGGTGGCAAAAGACGGTCTCGTAGGTACCCAGGTCCTAAGCCATGGAGCGCTTTAAAGGTGATAAATAACACCTTGAATCGCACCCGGAAGACCACCGGGAGCCAGTGCAGCTCGCGTAGGAGAGGTGTTACATGGGCGTAACGAGCTGCGCCCATAATCACCCGCGCGGCTACGTTCTGGACCAGTTGGAGCCTCCGGGTGCTTTTCAAGGGAGCCCCATGTAGAGAGCATTACAGTAGTCCATACGGGAGGTAACTAGGGCATGAGTGACCGTGCGCAAGGCGTCCTGATCCAGAAAGGGACGCAACTGGCGGATCAGGCGAACCTGATAAAAGGCACCCTTGGCCACGGCCGTCAAATGATCTTCTAAAGATAGCCGTGAATCCAGGAGGACACCCAAGTTGCGGGCCCTCTCTGTGGGGAGCAAGATCTCATCCCCTATTGTCAGTGATGGTACCAGCTGACTATACCGGGACGCCGGAAGCCACAGCCACTCGGTCTTGGAGGGGTTGAGTCTGAGCTTGTTTCTCCCCATCCAGATCCGCACGGCCTCCAGGCAACGGGACATCACAGCAAGGGCATCATTGGGGTGGTCTGTGGTGGAGATGTATAGCTGTGTGTCATCAGCATACTGATGAACACTCACCCCGAAACCACAGATGATCTCGCCTAGCGGTTTTACATAAATGTTGAACAGAAGGGGTGAGAGGACTGACCCTTGCGGCACTCCACAAATAAGGTGCCTCGAGGTCGACCTCTGCCTCCCTGCCAACACAAACTGCGAACGGTCACAGAGGAAGGAGGAGAACCACCGAAGCACGGTGCCCCCTATTCCTAACCCCTCCAGCCGATGCAGTAAGATACCATGGTCGATGGTATCAAAAGCTGCTGAGAGATCTAATAGGACCAGGATAGAGGAGCAACCTCTGTCCTGAGCCCTCCAGAGATCATCCACCAACGCGACCAATGCCGTTTCCGTGCTGTATCGTGACCTGAAGCCCGACTGGAACGGATCCAGATAGACAACTTCATCCAGGTATCGGGGTAGTTGTCGCGCCACCACACTCTCAACAACCTTCGCAACAAAGCGAAGATTGGAGACTGGACGATAATTTGATAATATATCCGGGTCCAGGGAAGGCTTCTTGAGGAGGGGTTTCACAACCGCCTCTTTCAAGGCAGCGGGAAAGATACCCTCACTCAGAGAAGCATTTATAATCCCCTGGAGCCAGCCTCGTGTAACCTCCCGGGAGGCCAGTACCAACCAGGAGGGACACGGGTCCAATAAACATGTGACAGCGTTAAGCTTGCCCAGAATCCTGTCCACGTCCTCAGGAGTCACAGAGTCAAACTCTTCCCAGATAACGCTCTCAAGACCTGCCCCTGTCTCCTCCCCTGGATCTACCCAATCGGAGTCTAGGCCTTCCCGAATCTGAGCGACTTTATCATGCAGGAATTGTACAAAATCCTCAGCTCGACCCTTTAAGGGATCTTCCCGTACCCCCACCTGAAGTAGGGAGCGGGTCACCCTAAACAGCGCAGCTGGGCAGTTCTCTGCAGATGCAATAAGAGCGGAGAAGTAGCTAGACTTCGCCACTCTTATCGCCACTAGGTAGGTCTTAATATAAGATCTCACCTGTGTTCGGTCAGATTCAGATCGGCTTGTCCTCCAATCGCTCTCCAGGCGTCTTTTCCAACGCTTCATCTCTCTCAGCTCCTCGGAAAACCAAGGAGCTAGACGAGATCGGCATCGGGTCAGAGGCCGCAAAGGCACGACGCAATCCAAGGCCGCAGTAGCCGCCCTGTCCCAGGCAACCACCAGGTCCTCAGTCGAGTCGTGAGCCAGAGTCTCAGGAAATGGCCCAAGCTCCATCAGGAACCTTTCAGGGTCCATCAGGCGCCTGGGACGGAACCATTTGGTTGGTTCCATCTCCCTGCGGTGGGTGGAAGTGACTTGAAAGTCCATGTGAAGGAGAGAATGATCAGACCATGACAAGGGCTTGATGTCTATATCCCCTATTCTTAGATCATTCAGCCACTGATCAGAGACAAAAATCAAGTCCAGAGTGTGATTCCCCAAGTGGGTGGGGCCTTGAACTACCTGAGTCAGGTCCATGGCCGTCATGGAAGCCATGAACTCCCGAGCCGTCTCCGACATCTCACCAGCGGATGGCAGGTTAAAATCCCCCATAACAATAAGTCTGGGGGTTTCCACCGCCACCCCGGCTATAATGTCGAGCAGCTCAGGCAGGACCGCTGTTACGTGGCAGGGAGCCAGGTACGCAATCAGTAGGCCCATCTGAATCCCCTGACCCCACTTCACAAGGAGGGACTCACATCCAGCTATCTGAGGAACAGTGGCCTCCCTCGGGCAAAGACTTTCTCTAATGATTGCTGCCACTCCCCCACCCCTTCCCTGAGTCCTTGGCTGATGGAATGCACGGAAACCTGGCAGGCACATTTCCACAAGGGGAACTCCTCCCTCCTGGCCTAACCAGGTCTCCGTAATCCCTGCCAGGTCAGCACCCCCCTCTGAAATAAGATCATGAATGAGGGGGGCTTTATTTACCACTGACCTGGCATTACATAACATCAGCCGTAGACCCAGGGTCTGAGACTCTGAACAACCCGGGAAATGAGCAGTGCTTTGGGGGTCGGAGTGGGCAATTGCTCATAAACAATGAGTGCGCACTCCCAAAACATAATATGGCCCCCTGCAGCCATCATATCTGCCCCTCCCACTTACTATACTAATGCCCATCACTTCATCCCCCTGCATCCTTGTCAGATTTCTGTCCCCATCCTCCCCACCGTGATCATCAGACCCATTACCCCTTTCAGTGGATTTATGGATCCCCCCAGATCCATTCCCACAATCCCTCCCAGAACCCCTTAAAATAGAACTTAAAGATTTATCTAAAAACCCCCAAAGCCATCGGTTTTTTTGCAAACCACCTCTCGGGGTTCCAAAAGAGATAATGCACAGCATCCCTCTGACCTCCCACCCAGAGAGTCTGAGACTAATAAATCAATTGAAAGGTGGAAAAGCGCCCAGGTCATTATCTTCAATAAATGAACAAGTGTGTTTTTGACTCATTTGTGTAATTGGGTTCTCTTTGTCTAATTTTAGGACTTGTGTGGAGAATACATTACATTTCAACTCATATTTATGCAGAAATATTAAAAGTTGAAAACTTTTAAAAAGTTGAACTTTTAAGCACCATTGTAAATCTGTATCCCAATGGTGTACAATGCACATATACACGGACACAATGACCTAAAACTCCTGGATATTATCCAATGTAAATTTTGGAAGCATTCTTCCAGCTTCCATGTTGTATTTCAAACATTCTAATTCACATAGAAACAAGAGTGTGATCCCTTTGGAATCAATAGTCTAAGTTTATTATCTTTCTTATTGGTTTAAACTTCTATTTTTTATTGGCTCATTAATGCTTGATTTTGCATCAAGATGTGATGTAAATATCACAGCTGACCTGTGCTGTGGGGCCTTTGTATCCATTCTTTGCTACTTCTAGACCTAAAGACCAGGGTAGATTTGATTTAAATCAAGTCAGTTTAAATCAAGGGTCTGGATGGGAGTCAACAGGCTCAGACTTAACCCAGACAAGACTGAGTGGCTGTGAGTATTGCCTCCTAAAGACTATGTTGATTGTCCATCCTTGGTTCTGGGAGGGGAGAAATTGTCCTCCTCAGAACGGGTTCGCAATTTGGGTCCTCCTAGATTCACAGCTAAGATTAGAGCAACATCTGACAGCTGTGGCTAGGAGGACCTTTGCACAGGTTCGCCTGGCGCACCAATTGCGACCCTACTTGGATCGGGAGGCTCTCTTCACGGTCACTCATGCCCTTGTCACCTCATGGTTAGATTATTGCAACGCGCTCTACATGGTGCTACCCTTGAAAAGTGTTAGACTACAGTTGGTCCAGAACAGAGCCACGTGAGCTGTCGTGGGTGCACCTAGGTACACACACATTACACCAATTCTCTGCGAGCTGCACTGGCTCCCTATTGGTCTCCGGTCACAATTCAAGGTGTTGGTTATTACCTTTAAAGCCCTTCATGGCTCAGGGCCAGGGTATGTTCGAGACTGCCTTCTACCGCATAACTCCCAACAACCGGTAAGATCCCACAGAGTTGGTCTCCTCCAGGTCCCGTCAGCTAAACAATGCCAGCTGACGGGCCCGCGGGGGAGGGCCTTCTCTGTGGTTGCCCCAGCTCTCTGGAACCAGTTACCTCCTGAGGTCTGGACCATCCCCACCCTTTGGCCTTCCGAAAAGCGGTGAAGACCTGGCTTTTCTGGCAGGCCTGGGGCCGTTGATCTCGCTCTTGCGATCCGGCGAGATCCGGCCATGAATGGTGTGAATGAGTTTTAATGTTTTTAATGTTTTTAATTTTTAAATGTTTTTTATAATGATTTTAAATGCATTGTGATCCGCCCTGAGTCTTCGGAGAGGGACAGCATACAAATTGAATTAATAAATAATAAATAAATAAATCACTAGTAAAAAGGCTTGATTTAAATCTATTCAATTTAAATTTTTAAAGAGCAACTGTCATTTCTGTCCCGGAGAAGCTCCTCCTCTGACCCGCTGTTGACTCACCGACAGTCCCAATATTGCAAAATATACAGCCTCATGCTACATAACTAAGCATTTCATGCTGTATAAAACTACCTTTAGATAGATTTTTACTCCAAAAGCATTTTATTAAAATAAATGTAATAAAAATTTTAAAAAAAGGATTTTTTAAATTTTTTTTAAAAAATCATCAATTTTTATCCACCCTACTAAGGACAGCAAAAGGTGAGATTTGCCAAAGGGTCTATGATATTGCTCTTCAGACGAGCACTATAAGCAACTTAGAAGAATGGGTTCCTTTCTGGAAACCATTAGAAAATTCTTTTATTCTCTTGCCTAAATTTTATCAATTTTGTTTTGCTTTTTTATATTTTGATCTTTTTGTTTAATATATGTATAAATTTTAATTGGTAGGATTGTATGGTTTTATTATTCTTATTATTTTTGAGTCTGCTTTTATATGTTGCTTTGGGATTATACAGTGGGTATAAAAAGTCAACACACCCCTATAAAAGTGCCAGGTTTTGAGATGAAAAAAAAATCAGACCAAGATAAATCACTTCAGAATTTTTTTCTACCTTTATTATAAGAACCCAGACCAGAATCCAATTGAAAATCTGGGAAGTAACCTGAAGAAGGCTGTGCACAGGAAATGCCCTTAAAATCTTTCAGATTTTGAGCGCTTTTTTAAAGAAGAATGGGCAAAGATTCCCAAGGCAAGATGTGCCACATTGATAAGCTCCTACTCCAAAAGACTGAATGCTGACAAAAAATCAAGTGCTTCAATAAAGTATAAAGATGTGTACATCTATGCAACCACATTATTGTAAGTTTATTATCATCTTCCCCTAAAAGATTTCAATTTGCTTTTCAATTGAATTGTAGAGTTTATATGTTATATTAAAGGTGAAAAAAATCTGAAGTAATTTATCTTGGTCTGATTTTTTAATATTTCTAACACCTAACATTTTAATAGGTGTATAGACTTTCTGTATCCAATAGTTACTTTGTTGGTCATTGACCATAAATGGTAAAACTGAATTAATCTATGATGGTGCATATGTTAATATATGATGGTGCATATGTTATTAATACACTTCCTGAAGGAAGGATAAATCCTGGGATTCTCCATACATGACCCACTAATGGACTGCTTCAACAATTGTAGCAGGAATAATTGAACAGGAAATATTAGGTTTAAAGTCAGCTTGTATCTTAAGTTACCTTTCCCCCCAAATAGTGTTGAAATACAGCACTGTAGTCATATATGACAGGTTATACCTTCTGTGATGTTTCTAGCATCAGCAAGCTTTGCCAACTAGTAAACTATCCATTGTAGCTTAATTTATTTTCTGTTAGCCTATGCTGTAATGTTACTAAATTTCCTACAAGAATCCTTCTTCCCTAATGTTATCTTCCATTTTTGGGCAAATTGAGCAGGTACTCAAGCAGAGTACTTTGTCAGGTTCCCCCCCCCTTTTTTTTTTTTAAATTGATGCATATAACTGTATAGATGCAAATACTGTACTTTCAAAAAAAAAGTCTGTAGCCTCCCAGTGTTGTCCAAGAATAAAGTGGAGAGTGGCGGAGGCATACTAGAAAATGATATTGAGGCTGCAATTTTTCTTGTAAGCATGCTATTTTAAAATTAAAATTGTGGAGCAGGAAATATTCCAAAGCAGGCCTGGGGATTTTATGGCCCACAGGCTACATCCGGCCTTTCAACTGTATTTATCTGACCTGCGGCAACAGCGGAAGCAAGAAGGGTCCTTCCACAACAGGCCCAGTTTCTGATGTGGCCCCCTTGGGAAAATTTATTGCCCACTCCTGTTCCTAAGAGATATGTGTAGGTACATTGATTCCAGTAGGTGCCAAATATGTCAGTGGGTGATAAGTTGGAAACCCTATATATATATATTGTGTTTGGTTTAAGATTGTTCTGCAAGTATATTGGTGACTGATAATTCAATTTAGAATTTTCTGATTAATCAATTTGTTAATAGCATTTTCCTATGGCTTTTTTCTCATAATTTAGCAGTTATGCAGCAAATGATCTAAAAGCTATTATGAATTTGTTTATGTATTATAAATCTGGTAATCATTGTCATTGTCATCGTTGTCATTCTGTTTGTGCTTAAAGTAAATAAATTGTAGATTCCCCCCCTCCCCCCCAAAATAATTTGGAATTCTCATACAGGGATCTTTTTTAAAAAATGTTACCAGGTTTTTGTATTTATTTGGAAAATAACAGTTCTTGTATTTTTAGAAAAACTGGTGGCCCTGTTGATGTTGGTTCAGAATATGAGAAAGAGCTAAATGAGCAAACTGAGAAACTCGCACGAGTATATGGCGGAGGAGACATGACCAAATTTCCGGAGTTCAAATTTGAAGGTAAGGTTTTAGAAATGTGCCCATTACAGGTAGTCCTCGATTTACAGTCATTTGTTTAGTAACTGAAGTTACAACAGGACTGGAAAAAGTCACTTAAGATCAATTATCACACTTATGACCTTGCAGCATCCCCATGGTGATCAGAATTTGGACACTTGCAAATCAGCATGTATTTACAACAGTTGCAGCATCCTGGGGTCATGTAGTCTCAATGTGTGACTTTTCCAGTTGGCTTCCAACAACACGTAAGGTCAAAGGGGAAAGCTGGATTTGCTTAACATCCATGTGATCCACTTAAAAATGCCTTGCTTAGCAACAGAAATTCTGTTGCTCATTGTGCTTGTAAGTCAAGGATTACCTGTATTAATATATAATGTGATTAAAATCTGAAGTTATAGTTCACTGATGGTTACAATATAATTACAGGCAATAGATTATGTGCAGCATTCCTGATTGAGGCAAAAATGTGCTTCAGGGTGCAAACACTTTTCTACTCCTTAAAGCACCTGTACCTTTTTCTATATGGTTTCCTTGGTTGCTACCTTCCATGGTTATTATATGATCCCATTAAAAGATGTCTTCTTACAGACTGGCCAAAAGACACTCAGCTAGCTTCATGTCTAAGGCAGGACTAGAACTCATAGTGTCCTGGGTTCTAGTCTGGTGCCTTAACCACTACACCAAACTGGCTTTCTATTCAGACCTAGCAGGCAGTAATTAATATATTTGAATTCTAAATGTAGTTTAGTGGTTCTGAATTGTTTTAAAACAACTCAATTACCAGATTGTAATTTCAATACATTTATGAAATATATCCAAATGTTAATACTCAGTTTAAAATAAAATTGTAGAAGCCCGCGTTTTCATATTCTTGGCACAATAATAATTATTCTTTTTCCAACAATATCTATACACATTCACACTTGGTATCTTTGTGTTTAATTTTTATATCGGCTACAATTAATGTAAGGGTTTTTTTGTTTGTTACTATATTTTATGGAACTTCCTAAAATTCCCTTTTGTTATTTCAGATGGTAGCTTTATTGAGCAACAACTCAGCAAGCTTTATTTTTGCATAATTCAATTTCAGTGATTCGTACTTCTAGTATGTAAAAAAGTAGAATCCAATGTTGCTTTTTGATGTTGATTACTTGAACATTTTTATGCCATGGTATATGACAAGCAAATGCTGCATTTATTTGCTCTTATCTAAAAAAATGTGTGTTGAACAGTATGACTTTATTTCTGGTACATGGCAATGGGAATCAAGTTAGAAAACTATTTTCAAAATAAACTTAACAAGATTTTTTTTCTACTCAACAGAACCCAAATTCGATGAAGGTCAGAAGTGATGTGATCACATGCATATGAATCGTTCGGTTGGACATATTGAGTTGCAGTTATAACTTAAATAAACAAGTTCAATGCTAACCGTGTGCACTGGTGTTTTGAATTCAATTATACATATAGATTCTTATTCATCCAATATGCTTATAAAAGCATATTACTAAATATTTCATTACAAATTAATGTCTCTTGTTTTTCTGATAAGCTTTAATTACTTACTAAACATAGTAAAATTTTGGGGAAATAATTTAAATAGTTCTCATAGTTCAATCATGAGAAATTAGAATGTAACAGTACAGTAGATGTGTAATAATAGCAGTAAGGTTCCTTAAATGATTAGAATTTTTTTATGCACACCAGTGATTACTCTTGCTTGGCAGCCTTTTTCTGGACTCCACATTTTTACACAGAGTCTTTTAAGGGAATACTTGCTTTTGAATAAACAGAAGAGCCATTAAGATTGTAGATAATTTCACCACAAAGTCCATAACTTGCTGATACTGGTCTTTAGTAAATAATTACTTTAAAGATAGTAAGCAAGCCTATAGTATATCAAGGATATTAAAAACTGAATATTCTTCATTACCAATTTAATAAAGGAGTACATATTTTTTTTAAATCTTAAAAGAACAGTAAATGTTTACCCGCCTTAATGTTTACCTCCTTAAATATTGACTTCATTTTGAGAACTGTGAAGTATGATAATTTATCATTTATTTTTGAAAATTATGTGGCTGCCAAAACAGATATTTCTAGGATTTTTAATATAAAAGAGAATTGTCAAAATGCAGTTTGTGATTTAAGTTTATATGCTTATATTAATTTTTTTACATGTCATAAATTTGATTAAATTCAGATCTATGCTACAACTTTTATTTGTGACTGAAAAAGAATCACAATGTTCCTAGTGTTTTAAAATTTCAACATTCTCTTTTATTCTAGCAAAACACTGGTAGTACTAAATGATGCATTGCTTTGTTAGGTGGCTGTGTTTTGCTTTCAAATTAAAGATTGTATGGTATGTGCAAAATACTCTGAAATCTATTGCATTGTTTAACAGTTGGAGATACAAACACCTGAGTATCATATAAAAAAACTCCCTCCCCCCTCTCTCTAAACGGCCTTCCTAGACTATTAAATAATAAAATAAAATGTTTTAAATAATATTTTTGGCCCAATTTCACTGCAAGAAAAAACCCAATTTGAAATAATGGACAGAGTGAATTTGTATTTTTTGTCACTTAGGTTGGGAAGCAGCCTATATATCCCCAGGTAATTCTGTATATTTTTAGCACCCCCAAAATCATACCATTGGATTGTATGGCAATCTTTTTTCGGTGTTTGGTGGAAAACAAAAGATATAATGCCATATTTAGGCTTCATTTATTTCAATGACCAATCCCCTTTCAAAGTTGAAAGTCCAGTTATACAATTAGAAAAGTGCAGTCCTTTGTCATTAAGAGGTTGCCAGCTCCATTTGGTTCTGAATAGATTACACACATATTTGAATAAAGTTTCAGACTAAATAAGAACACATATTTTTTATCACTACAATAACAATTGTCTTGATCTTAGCCCTACAACAGCAACAAAACATTTACCCTCAAATCAAATTAATGATACAAATTGACAGTAATTTTCAAACCAATTTGTTAGAAATGTTTCTGCTTCATGAAATCAACTGGTTATTATAAATTGAGACAGACTGATTGCAGTTATCTTCCTTCCTTGGCAATGATAGCAGCAGTTTTAGTGGTTGACCTCTAGAGAAAGAGGAAAGAGCAAGTCCTCCGTGAATGCCAAAGCACCAAACTCTGTTTTGGAATAATATGGATAATTGTTTAAGGCTATTCCAGTCTCAGAGTTCGTTTCAGAAAAGTGGCTTTGTAATTAGCCTCTTAATTAGGCCAAAGTGCTATGTAATCCAGTTTCTGATCTTAGCGCCTAATGCTTCCATCAACCTCAGAGAGAAGAGATAGCCTTCTCCTATAGTTTGTCTCCACAAACTTATTACTCTATGTAAAAAATGGGAAATAGTATTTGCTTATCACAACTGGTAGCCATTTTTAGTCTTGTCTTCAATGAATTTGTCTAATTTTCATTCCATGCCATCCAAGCCAATAGTAGTCACATTAATTAGCAAAAATCCCAAAAATTAATAATGTGAATACTATTTTTTTGTCTTCATGGGATATTTTCATCCATATGGCACCAGAAGGGCATGGGAGCTTACACTGTCAGTGAGAAAACCAATCTGTCGTAATCTTCATAGATTACATAATGTTATAAAGCCTGGTCATGGTTCCAGTAATTTCCTATTTTTTAATTCTATAAATCTCAAAACACTGTTCCTGTTTAGGATACCTTCATAAATTTGTTTGCTCTTTCACACACATTTTTCTACTCAACAGTACCCTTTTTGAGATCTAATAATCAGAACTATGCCATTAGTTCACTATTTCTTTACATGTAGGCATGTGAAACAGCAATATTTATATTCTGCCAATTATTTCCACTCCTTTTTTAAACAAGCAGCATCAGACTAACATTTTTAACAGCTTTTACCACCTTTTAGCAATAGAATCTTGAAATCTGCCACCAGTTGTTTCTTGTTGCACTTAACATTCTTTTTATAGAAGAGTTCAAACATCTCTGATATTTTCTGCAGCAAATTCTGATCCTCAGAAATCGACTTTCTTTTAAATAATAAAGGACTTGGTGTGCTTGAAATCCTGTAAACATATGTAAACAATAAAAATATATTTAAAAGAAATCCTAAAGGAATTAAATAATTAACATAATTCAAATTCTAGTAAAGTTAATGCAGTAGTATTTGTAAACAATCAGTGGTCATGTATGTACTCATCACACTAAGAAGATTATATGTAGGTGTACAAGGTATGCTACTTTGTATCATCTTGAAACAGAAGAGTACTGACCTGCCTTTCGAAATTTCTTCCATGTCTCCCAAATACTGTACATACATACATATACACATACATACATAATACCAATAGCACTTAGACTTATATACCGCTTTACAGTGCTTTACAGCCCTCTCTAAGCAGTTTACAGAATCAGCATATTGCCCCCGACAATCTTGGTCCTCATTTTACCCACCTCGGAAGGATGGAAGGCTGAGTCAACCTTGAGCCTGGTGACATTTGAACTGCCAAATTGCAGGCAGCCAGCAGGCAGCAGAAGTAGCCTGCACTCTAACCAGTGTGCCACCGTGGCTCATAATCCCCAAACTGTAACAATGTACCTGATGCTACAAGAGCAAATATTCTTTTGCTCAACAAATATTAGGAGCATTATCATGCCTTTCATGTTGCAGAAGGTTACTAGTCAGCTTTGAAACATTGGGGTCATTTTTATAATAATCTGGTGTATGCATGTGAACTGAAGTCAAGACACATTGGGATGAATCCATAGTTCATGGCCACTTTATGGCCATTATGCAGTGGCGGTTGCTCCCTGTTCTGTCCGGTTCTTCCGAACCGGTAGTAAAAATGGTGGAAAGTTCTGCCCACCCGCCTGGACATCAGGTATGATATGCGCAGAAGTGCATGTGCGTGCTCCCGTTGCAAACCAGTAGTAAAGTGATCATGTATGAGAAAGATCATAGCCAAAAAGAAGTACATTTTTCTAAAGGTAGACTTTTCATTTACATCATCTTATAAACTTAAAAATATTTGCCATGGCCCATATTGTTTCTCTGTACTATGTGATAATGATCTTATGAGAGGACAGGTATCCAGAGTCAAAAACTGCTATGACACCTTCAAAACCAACCAATATATTTCTATACCTTAGGTAGGTAATTATATAAACTAAATTTATGTTTAAATATAAAATAGCCATCTGAACCCTTTTTTCCCCTCCTGAAATATTAGTGTTCATTTGAAGGGATACCCAATGGCTGAGAAACATTTGAAGGGAACATTTATGTTGGGGAATATTCAAAATCAAGTCGTATCTTTTCCCTACCTATTTCTTCCCCAGATTCAGTAAGAATATATTACTAGGTTCAATTGACTTGTCCAATTTTTAGCTACTGCACTTTACATAATAGCTGTGTGAAACATGCAGATAGATGCAGAATACTCACTTTTTCACTTTCTGTAACTCTGTACTTGGAACTATTGTTCCTGCTCGTGAAATTAAAAAAAACAACCATTTACATCTGAGGACTTCCGGTCAATTAATCTATATATCTCATGTGTATAAAGGTTTTTCATGCATACTTCAACTGTGTTTCCCTGAACTGAAACCAAAATTTATCAGCTACCTGGATAGTGTACTGAGGAAAATATTTTCATTTGTAAAGCTACACCAGTCATCAAATTTTAAAATTTTGGACTGAGTAATGCCTTATTTTTTGTGACCATAATAATATTAATGTGTATAAAACCCTCATGTTGAAATATTGCAACAGAAATTTGGTTTGGCATTTTGTTCAAATGAATTTGTCTAAATAGAAAATGTATACGTTTTATGAAAAAAGTAGTTACTATTCTTTTAATTAATGAAAGTGAACTATATACAGTATTTAGTCCAATGGCCATAAACTATAAAAGGAAGTATACTTTATACATGTTCAATGATGAAACTGTATAATGCATAAAGAAAAAGATTGCCCAATGACTACTGTATTCAAATATTTTTAAATGATATATTAGAAATCACTCATACTCTTTAAATATTTTTCAGCTGTGCCAAAATTTATAGGTTACATTCTTCAAAAGGTAATAATGCAACTAAATCTACTCATTCTATTCAATTGCTTCCACAACCTAGTAGAAATTATGATTAACATTTTGGCAATACAAACATGACAACAGACAGAAAAGTAACTGTACTTACATTGAAGAATTTCTTTCTAGAAAAATAAGAAGGAAAAAATGCAATAACACTAATGCAATTTGATACTGCTTAATTGCAAAGTTTTTGAAAAATTAATTATTACAAGAGCATTGAGTTGCATTGAAACAAATATTGTATTCTCTCACTGATTTTTGGACACATTCTTTTTTGTATTTCCTATAAGACTGCAGTTACATATTATCATGACTTGCATGGTTGAAAGTGTAATCATAAGCAGGGGTGTCAAACTTGCATTGTCACATCATCACATGACGTATTGTGACATTTTGCCCTTCGCTAAAATGGGGATGGGCATGGCCAGTGCATGATGCATCTGACCCGTGGGCCACAAGTTTGACACCCTGATCTTAAGGAATGTTTTTTCTCTGTGTGAGTTTTCCTTGCAGATTGGTGCTTTTTCTCATCCTGCTAAGGGATAGCTTATCTTGGAACATTTCCTAAATAATCTGAAGAAGTTTATTGAGCACATGCTTTTTACCTAGTGTGGATTGCTTTGCCATGGAATTAGAAGTAGGTACTGGTTTTAGCAAACCTAGTCACAGCTATTTCTTATCTAATGTTTTATGTGTCTGAGCAAAACAAAAATTATTTTTAAAAAAATTATGATGTGCTATGGAAATGCTTAAAAATACAAACTCCTTTTGATCAATTATGAAAATATTCAAAGCCACAATAGGGCAATACTTCTTAGAAATAACTACAATATTACAAAATAGTAAAGATAATTTCAGAAATTGACGGAATCTAGAGAAACATTATATGGAGAAAGAAGGCAAAATTAGGATACAGATTTTTTCCCCCCAATGGAATTAAGACATTGTTAGATTTCTCCTGTCTGCTCCCTCAAAGAATAAAGGCTCTGTTTTGCTGCTAAGAATCCAAATTGTTCTCTTCCTTTTGTGGCTCATTGTTCCTATAAGAGTAACGCATACAGAGAGCAAGAACTGACCAGCTGCTCTGCTGAAAGTGAAGTGGATTTTATTTCAGCAAAGTCTTTTGTAAATGAGTGTGCTTCTACTCTAATCCGGCAGAGGGAGTTAATAATGAAAATTCTACAAAGATTAAACCTGCTGTCTAAACATCACTCTTTGGGTAAAGAAAAGTGCATTTTAAAATTGCTAGTATGTACATAATTGCATTTTATAATCCAGAATGCACCTATTAAGAGTTCAAATAATGATTCACATTGAATTCCAAAAAGGAATCTAGGTATACATGAGGGAACAAATGTAGCAGATTCTGATACAGTATTCAATTTAGCAGACATATAATCTTAGGGAAACTGCAGCTACTCTAAAGATTTGCAGTGAGGCATTGTAATCATAAAAGAAGCAAAGTGTCAGTCTAACCTTCCTGGCTTTCCACAAGAATTTAAAAACTCGACTCTACCAATTGACTTGGGGCTCCAAAAGAGGGGTTTCCTTTGGGAGTGATAGAGCCCATCTCTCTCCTCCCCTTCTCATCTTACTCCTTCCCTTCCCATCTTTTAGTTAGGGATGAGCATTTGGATTTTTATAGTATTTATATTGTCCATTGATTTTGTATAGTTTTATCTTCTTTAATATCATAAACCACCCAGATTTACCACCTGGTAAAATGAGTGGCGAATAAATTTAATAAACAAACAAAAAATAAACGCACCTTTTCAGAATTGTACTGCACAGTCCTACTTTCTGTGTTAGAGTTAAGTTTGCCAAACAGTTCTATGATTTTCATAATTTCTGATAACCTCATATAGAGAAAGACTACAATAGCAAGTTAGACATTTTTTTCCAATGTGAATACTGGCACATTTCTAAAGGAATCTTTATTTTTGTGGAGCTGCATTATTCTCTAGGCATGTCGTTCCTCAATAATAGTAGTAACGCAGTCTGCTGGAATACATGGAAGTGTCTCCCAAATTATCAAAAGAACTTTAAATCTAATTGTACTTAATCAGTAAAAAAGAATATAAATTCTGTTGATTCTCCAACCAGGAAAGGGTTAGTCATCTTTGTGTGTGTGTTTGGCGGTTAGTGGGGTGTCAACATCATCACCTAGCCTTTATTAGTGTACACAATGAATTCAATGCACATAAAAAAGGGTAGGATTTTGAACATCCACTTACTATATGTGCACCATTTTTATTCCCTCCCATCTCCCATGAAGGCTTCCACTTCTGTTGTACTAATTGTAATCACAATTCTCAAACAAGTAGGCAATGAAATATTTGTAATACTTCAAAGAAAGGGTAAACTCTACTTACTTGAAAAATAACCTTTCTTCTGTGCATAATATACCCCAAGACCACAGGAAGCCATTATTAAGACCACAATGACCACCGAAGCTATGATAGCACTTACATTAAGGTCATCTAAAATTCAAAACAAAATGAATATATCAGGAAGGGATTCAATACCCAAAGTATTTATTTTGAGTAAATCGTCTTGAGAGAAAGCAACAATGACTAACATTCAATCTTAAATGAGAACATTAAATAAAAACCTTACTAATATGTTGTTGCATGTAAACAATGAAAGTTCAGTTTTCACCATCATGATGAGTTTATTGAGTGGCCTTATCCAAGCTTCTATCTCTGTGTTCTTATCGCCATAATTCTCCAATAAGATAATCACTGAAATTCTTCAATACGATAGAAAATAATTGTTACAAAGATGAATGGTGAGGTCTGTGAAGTCTTAAGTATGCAACAAAGTCACTTTGAAGAACGCTTTATTTATTTTTTTCAATTTTTTTTCCTTGTGAACATCCTACAGAAAAACTTATATTCTGAAGGATTTAGCTATGAAGAGAGCAAACTATAGCTCATTATATTATCACTTTTTCCAAAAAGGTTTCATTCTAAATCTCAGATGTCAAGTGAATGTAGTTGGAAATAATGCAAGACCAAAATAGAACACTGCTGCAACAGTAAAGGTAGAATTTAAATGGCCACTATACTAAATAGATAATAGAGTCTTCTGGCAGTAGCCAATCAATATTTCCAAGAAATCTAGAATACATGATTGAAAACCTCAGCAGATGAGATAATGTATTCCACTGGTGTCAAACTCGATCACATCATGTGACATATTGTGACCAGTGATGGGATTCAAATAATTTAACAACCAATTCTCTGCCCTAATGATTTCTTCCAACAACCAGTTTGCCAAACTGCTCAGAAAGTTAACAACCAGTTCTGCCGAAGTGGTGTGAACTGGCTGAATACCACCATTGATTGTGACATTTTTTGCCTTTGCGGAGCTGGGGTGGGCGTGGCCTGCACATGATGCATCCGGCCCACGAGCCGCCAGTTTGACACCCCTGTTGTACTCATATATGCATTTATTACCTTTGCCAAATAGTTTTTTCGGCATACCTGAGTCTAAATACTATTGAAACTACCATCTAAGTACATATATGGTAGGATTATGCTATAAACAGGAGTTAGCTTCCATTGCAATCATGAAAGCACAGGATATATTTTGCTGCTTTAAATATAGCACAAATGTTTGAGCATATTTTAGGGGTACAAAGAGAATGATTCTGACAATGACAATGTAGATATTTTCATATGGGGAAAAAATATTTGATATCCTGTTCCCATTGCTACATGATTTGTGTACTTTAAAAGTATTTAGATTTCTATTTAAAAATAAATGGTTATATCTTATTTTAAGATTTCATGCAATACAGGTCCATATTCAAAATTATCAACATTTAAGTCCTCCACTGCTGCTCCCTGGTTTTGAATGGGAGCACTTAGGAGTGACCCAAGATGACCTTTGGGCAATTGAGTGACCCAATTGTCCAAGGGGGGGGGGTGTTCTTGAAAATTCCAATTTCCTCTGGAAGCTATCAAAAAGTCATTGGGTGTATCCATCTTCCCATCAAGCAGTTTCATTTTCTAAGTGTGCCACAATTTTAAACTTTTACTTTTTGATTTCACTGTTTTATTTGCTTATTGTTTTAAAAGGTTAATTAATGGTAGAGTGCTGATTTATCTCAACCTCTTGCCTTTTCTCTTTTTTTCTTTTGATATATGTTGTTTTTGGATAACCTCTGTCTCTTCTGTATGGAAATCATGGTAATGTTCAGGGGTGGTGAACAGCTCTCAGACTCTCACTACTGAATTCTGTATTTTTTTGAATTTGTAAAACATCCAGAGTTTATTTCCATTGAACTTTTCTTATAATCTTGGATTGATAAAGGCAACATACTTTTTTTGTTCTTTGTTCCCTGGCTAAATTTCACAGATTAAGATGGCTGAACAGTCTCTGAAACCTAAGAAAGGAGAGTGGGGTGATGAGCAGCTTCCAGCTGGGTTCCTCTCTTGAAAACTTGATTAAACTTTAATGATTGTTAAAATAATGTTAAGATCTGAAGCTTTTTCTTTGGATGTGGATGAAGATACACAAAAAGACTTTGATCGAGTTCTAGATCATGGCTGGTGAACCAACAAGGTGGATTTCATCTGCTGTTCCGATTTCATCTGTTGTTCCAAAGTTTAAGTCTATACATCCTTTAATATTATGGTTTTGACTAAAAAGGAAAGAATAGATTCCAGATCTCTACGAAGTCTGAGGGAGACTGAACGAATTTATTACAGTTAATTGCCAATTACTTCTGCTTGCACTTTGATTGGAAGATAGACCTATTTTGGAGATTGAATTTAGTATATTTAATTAAGCAACAATTGACTAGATACAATAGTAAGAAACAATCAATTAACTTTCGGGCCAAATTTATATATATTTTTAAATGTTTTAATATTTGTATTCTATGTTTTTTATCTTGGCTGTACACCGCCCTGAGTCCTCAGGGAGAAGGGCGGTATATAAATTGGAAATTAAATTAAATTAAATTAAATTAAATTAAATTAAATTAAATTAAATTAAATTAAATTAAATTAAATTAAATTAAATTAAATTAAATTAACAAATATTTAATCCAGAATGTTTTGTTTGTAACTTTTGGATGATTTTGGATAAATAAGATGGTAAATTTTCTACGGGTGGATTACAAAAGCAGCCTGTTAACAGAGAGTTTCAAAACTCTTGTTTTGTTTCACTGATATTGTTTTTTCTGTTAATTATTTTATCATTAATATAACATATAGAAAACAGGTCAACAAATTGCAAATAGATGTAGTAGTTTAAAAAAATTGGAGGGCTTGTTTTGCAAGGAGTGGGAACTAATGTAGTAATATATTGATCAGTATTAAACTAGAGGGGATAATATGTGTATAATGTCTTTTTTGATGCACCTTTTTAATGCTTTAAGTGTTTTGTGTTTTTTTCCCCTTTTGTCCTCTTGGGCTTTTTTTTTTTTAGTTCTGTATTTTGTATTTTAACTTTGTTTTGAGTAAAACAAAAACATATAAAATTTTTAAAAAATTACTCACTTGATCACCATATTCTAATATCTATTGTTATGTTCAGTAAAAAATTAATATAGTACAAGTAATCCTCAACTTATGAACAAAACTGAGCCCAAAATTTCCATTGCTAAGCAAGGCAGTTTATGACCTTTTTGCCAGTTGTTCAGCGAATCACAGCAGTTTATAAGTAGATCATGTGGTTGTTAAGTGAATCTGGCTTTCCCCATTGTCTCTGCTTATTGAAAGCCAGCTGAAAAGATTACAAATGCTGATCACATGATCAGTGGTGGGTTGCCCCCGGTTCGCACCAGTTCTATAGAACCGGTAGTAAAACCGGTGGAAGGCTCTGCCCATTGACCCTGACGTCATCAAAATGCTTCTGCGCTTGCGCAAAAGAGTGTGCGGACCCATTGCAAACCGGTAGTAAAGGTAAGTGGAACCCACCCCTGCACATGACCCTGGGACAGTGCAGCTGTCATAAATACATGTCAGTTGCCAAATGCCTGACTTTTGATCACATGACCATGGAGAGGCTACAACAGTCATAAGTGTGAATAGAATAGAATTCTTTATTGACCAAGTGTGATTGCACACACAAGGAACTTGTCTCAGATGCATAAGCTCTCAATGTACATACAAGCAATAAGTGGTAAATCATGATTACAATCAGAAAATACAATCATCATAAATCATAAAATGCAACACTCACTGATAGTCCTAGGATATTAAATAAAAGCAATCAACATAAATTATAAGATACAAACAACCAAGTTATAGTCATAAGATGCTAAAGGAGTAGGTAGTGGGAGAGATGAGAAGGATAACAGTAATATAGCTCTGCTATATGGTTTGACATCTCAGGGCATAAGACAGTGTTGTGGAAATAAGTTGTTTAGCAGCATGATGGCATGGAGGGAAAAATTGTCTTTGTGTCTGGTTGTTTTGGCATGCAATGCCTATAGCATTGTCTTGAGGGAAGAAGTTAAACAATTTATTTCCAGGATCTGAGAGGTCTGCAGATATTTTCACAGCCCTCTTTCTTGCTCATGCAGTATACAAGTCCTCAATGGAAGGTTGGTTTTAAGTAGAGGACTGCTTGTAATGTGTTTAGTATTAATTGCCCTAAAATTTAGTTGATAGAAATTCTGTGTACAAGTTTCAGACTTATAAGATTGGTTCTTACAAAATGTAAACGGTAAGCTTGTCAAAATAGTGCCTTTAAAAAAAATTAAACTGGTTCTGGACAATAAATCCTCTTTAACTTATAACAATTTAATAGAACCATTATCAGGCCTTATTTGCATTTGATATTTACCCACTTGCATCCTCTTCACAGGACATCTTTTAGGCCGCCCAACTTGATTATGAGCTTCACAGTAGTATTCCCCAGTGTCATTCTTTGAAACAGGATTGAACAGCTAGTTTAAAAGAAAATATAGCATAACTATCGGGTAAAAGGTCCATGAACAATTAGATCTACAAATTTCCTATGTATTCCTTTGCATCATTTAGAAATATTTATGTACAATATGTCAACATTTTCTAGTACTAAAAATGATTAATTCATCTAGCAACTAATTTAATGAAGTAAACTATCGTTTTTCAGAGGAAACCTAAGCAAAACGTAGCATCAAATTCTGAAAAGTTGGTGGGGTTGTATATATGAGACTGAAAGATGATAAAATAAAATAGAGGGAAATGAAAGTCATAGGGATGTAAAAAAATGGACTGGAAGTCACTACCCATTTTGGCTTTAATTTCTTCAAAGTATGTATCAGATATAGAAAGTTAATTATTTGTTACATGCAAACTGGTATCCTTTTTTTAAAAAAATGTGCTAACCATGTAAGAATAAAGTGATAAAATACTCTTTAATTACCAGAATGGTGCCAATGAAAACAGATCCAAAATATAAGCTACAGTTTTTCTATTCAGCTAAGGTTACTGTTCTGTAAGAATTCAGCACATGCTCAGTGATGAAATTTGTATTTCAAGCCTGATTTTATCACAAGCAATGCTCTTGTCAATCAATTGTTTTTCTGGTATTGTCCTCAAAGTGGGATGAGATTCAGGATCCCTGTTCAGGCAGATTTTATCACCAACAGGCCTTTGGAAATAATCCTGTATGTGTGTAGTAGACTTCAGACATAATGGACTTGTAGGCAGAAATTAGTTTGAGATCAGAATGAAGGGACGTTTCCAGTACCCATTTCTGCAGTAATGGTGTATACTTCCCAGTTAACATTCAATAGAATATACAAAACATTTCTAAAATAACTAAATTCCTTAGCATTGTTCCCATTCTTGCATCAGTTCAATCCCAATTATTTAATTCAGAATGCATTTTTCTCATAACTGAACTTGTAATTAAAATCTTCATGATGTGAATAGCTTTGGCAATTGGCTTTCTTTCTTTTTTCTTTTTGTTATTTCTATAGTTCCATTTTGAATTTCTTCAATGTTGCTATAATATAGTTTGAATTGTTTTGAGGCCTGGAAAGTTACACACTAAGTGTCATTGAAGAAATGTAAACTTACCAAGGTTCCTGTTGTAGTATTCAAAGTATAAGAAATTTTTTCTTTTCTGAAGCTCCAAAAAAATGTGTTCTCAGGCAGAATAGCACCATTCCGATACCACCTGTATTTTGAAGCTGGCACACCTTCACTTTCTTTGCATCGCAATTCTACTACTGTCCCACTCAGGGCTGAGATAGGCACTTCACAAACAGGAGCAGATGGTGGCACTAGAAAATGATGTCATATATCTAAGACAAATACCCATATTTCTAAATCTGAATATTTCTTCACAAGTTACTCAAATGAAAGTTTGAATGGTATGTTTGGGTGTTTATATATATAAAACATCTGCTATTTCTCTGATTATAATCTTAAATCAATTAATAACAAAATACCAGTATATCAGTTGTATTTTCCATATACATTTTCTTTCACATTGTTGGAAGGAAAATCCATCTGGTTTAGGGGTGGGTTCTACTTACCTTTACCACCGGTTCACAATGGGAGCACGCGTGCATGCTTTTGCTCATACACAGATCACCCATAATGATGTAGTGGCGGGTGGGCAAAGCCTCCCGCCGATTTTACTACCGGTTTTATAAAACTGGACCAAACTGGGAGCAACCCACCACTGATCTGGTTCAGTTCCAAGCTGGGAGAAAGATGCTGGAAACAACATGGAGGCTGGAGGCTGATTGGAAAGAAGGTCTATTTATTGATGAACAGAACCACTAGGATTTGTGATTCTGTGTCAGCTAAACCAGAACCACAAATCCTAGTGGTTCTGTTCATCAGTAAATGGACCTTCTTTCTATACAGCCTCCAGCCTCCATTTTATTTCCAGCGTCTTTCTCCCAGCTTGGAACTGAACCATATGGGTTTTCCTTCCAACAACAGTATTAAATAATACAAGTGAAAACTGCCTATGGTACCACACTTGCTCAAGTAAGCAGGATGGGGGCAGGTGATGCTGAGGCTAGAAAACATTATTTCTCCATTATAATACCTGCATTGTGGAATAGATTCCCTCTAAAAATTAAGCTAATATGCTCTGAAATAGTCTTCTAGAACCCTTTAAAGGCTGAAGTCTTCCACAGGATGCTTTGTCATCTAAACTTGGTTGTTTATTTTTATAGTAATAGCAATAGCACTTAGATTTATATACCACTTCATAATGCTTTACAGCTTTCTCTAAGTGCTTTACACAGTCAGTATATTTCACTCAACAATCTGGGTCCCCTTACTTTAACCGACCTCAGAAGGATGGAAGGCTGAGTCAACCTTGAGCCAGTGCATTGTAACCACTGCACCACTATGCCTCTTAAACAAATTATAGCTATTTTGTTTAAAGTGCCTAACAAGTTTCCCTAATTTTCCTACCTTTCTCGTTTATAGTCATTTAATTAACCCTCATTCAAATAGATGCCTTTATTTGACCTAAAAGGTTTTTTTCATAAAATTGTAATATTCCTGTATTTCATCTGTATCAGCTCTCAAATTAAATTTAAAGAAAAATGAAGCTGCCCTGCAGAATTAAAATTAAAATTTAATTTAAACTGCTGATAAGATCCTTTAGATTTCTTACCCAAGACTACGAGAGAAATTTCCACTTCCCCTGTTCCTTGTCCTTGTTCTGTGGGTGCACTAATTTCACAGCGATATTTTGCAGAATCCTTTCTAGTCACATTTTTAAGATGAATGCTTGAGTGCAATATTTCAGCTCGACCTTTAAAATTACCTGGAAAACAATAACATTTAGAGAGAGAAATGAGAGGGATGGAGGAAGAGTTGGTGGCAGCTATATAGACTCTTGGATGACTGATTTCTATGTAAAAGATAGATACGAAAGTGGTTTTCTTTTCCAGTGTATAATACAGTTGCTTTCCATTCCCCAAAAGACATTTTCTTTTGAATTATTTTACAGTTTTGTATTTTGTATTAGCTTTTTAAAAAATCAAATTAAAATTTTCAGACAAAACAGATGCAACTACATTTTTGTTTTTCTTTTCCTGCTGCCTGCAGCTGAGGCAGTGGCTTTAACAATCTTTGTTTGCTACTGTACAGAGTTCTTCCCATAAAGGTAATATTGTCTGTTCAATCCATATTCCATGTGGGGAGGGGGAGGGGGGTAGGATAGGATCAGGATTATATTTTTACTAAAATTCTCTTAGGGTGAATATTACATCATAGTCTTTCACCAATGTATCCAGATACGTATTTCTGCCATCATTACCAAATCCTCTGCATTTCCCCCACTCTAGGAAAGTCCCTTCCCAAAAGAGATTTGCTTAAACCAGGACCCACAAGAATAGTGTTAGAGCACTCTAGCCAAGCTTTAATTGGACTGAAGTTGTTTTCACATATGTAAACTGCATACTTATCTTTTCTGTGTATTCCTCTAAGCACCTGGAAGCATGCAAATAAAAAAGGTTATATCTGGTTAAGCCACTTTAGTCAGCAGCCATTTCTCCAAATAATCATGGTGACAGTTTGATCAGAATAGCTGCTAAAGTCCAAGCTCAATCCAGGACAGGCGAAATAAGATTTACAGACAGACAAATCATGTATTGATTGACCAATGGTTCTCTCAGCCAGTGGTAGGTTTCAAATTTTTTTACTACCGGTTCTGTGGGCATGGCTTGGTGGGCATGGCGGGGAAGGATACTGTAAAATCTCCTTTCCCACCCCACTCCAGGGGAAGGATATTGCAAAGTCCCCGTTTCTTCCCAATCAGTTGGGACTTGGGAGATAGCGAATAGATGGGGATAGGTCCAGTCAGAATTTTTACTACCGGTTCTCTGAACTACTCAAAATTATCGCTACCTGTTCTCCAGAACTGGTCAGAACCTGCTGAAACCCACCTCTGCTCTCAGCCCAACATCTCTCACAGGATATAGTGAGGAAAAAATGGGGAAAGAATGTATTTAATTGAAAATCTTTGAAGGGTGATGAAATATAGGAAATAAAATCTACCAATAACCTTTATTTGACCTCTAATTGATCCTATATTTGGGGTCATTAACGTGCTACAAACAGCAAATTAATGCATAAACAACCACAAAATATTTGCTTACCTACAAAGACACCATTCAAGTAGACAAATGAGACAGTGGAGCCTTTAATCATTTTCCACTCAATCCTTGCACCAATTTCCTTCTTTACATTGTGCTTACAACTCAGATACGCCCCTACAGGAAAGAGGAAAAAAATATGATTGTTTTCTCTTTTGATATAGCTTATATTGAAATCGTACAATGCAACCAACCAGCATAACATGAAAACTGATTTCAATAAGATGATTCTGAATGACATTTCACAAATTGTATTTTGAACAGAGATTAGTTACCTGAATACCCTCATTCTCATAATGTCTGAAATACTATGTAATTTGATGTAAGTCTATTATAAATGGTAGGCACATTTTTTCTTAGACCTTGTTTTAAATTGATACATTTATCAGACCTTTTAGTTATCAAAACTATGTCAACTTCCAAGTATAACACATAATGGTGGACAGGGTAAGAATAAATCTCAAAAGTATAAGCAAACTCTCACTTTAATTCAAAGTAGGGAATGGTATCCATTAATGTAGAAGTCTGTCAAATTTAAGAAGTATTTTATGTATACATACTGTAAAATAGTGGAATGAAACAAATTTTGTCCATTGCTTTTGAATATACTAACATGGGATTTACTATGCAACATGTGGGAAAAACGCTGGCTACCCAGGAAATTAAATCTTTTATCTTGCAGAATGCTCATTTTCAATATTTATTAGAATTCCTGAACTTCAGATCACTAGGAATACCCAAGCTATCATTTTTCAAGAACACTCTTTCAAACGTTTTCAAAAGGCACTGTTTTAAAGACAGTTTTACTAATGAGATGTTATATTCTTAGAAAATATAAACAATGTTACTATAGGAGACTTCTAGAGCCAAGTAGTGGAAATGGCTAGGCGGTGCTTTTCCTGAAATTTAGTTATCAGGAGGTCAGAGTATTTATATTTTTTCAAGAATAAAGGTTATTAATCAAAGCATTTTTGTTTTCATAATGTTCTTTTTTTCCTATTCCTTTAGCCTTTTTTAAAAAAAAATGATTGTAGTGTGCGCATGAATTTTAATGAGGACTGCTAAAACAGAGAATATAAAATCTATTATTTAACATGCACATGAGGAAAAAACTCAATTTTTTCACATATCTTCACAAAAAAATAAGTGTTTTCAAATTGAATTTCTCATTGGTATTTCTTAAGAGAAAATAAGAGAAATTAAACAATTGAATGAAAATTGAGAGGTATTATATAATATTAAAAACCAGGCAAAATGTTTCTGAAGTACACAGTGATAAAAAAAAAAGCAAAATAAACATTTTAAAAAGTGAATTTTGGAATGGAGAATTCACAACAAAAATTTCAAGAAGGAAAGATGAAGACATTTTTGAGAAACAGACTCTTTAAATAAAAAAGAATAAAGTAGTTCAAGGTCCAAGCTTTTAAAATGCTAAGGTTTCCCAAATTAATGAAAATATGCTTGAAATATTTTTTTAAAGTATGCATTGTCCAAACTTCCACTTATTCCATTGTTGTGCAGACACAAATTCAAGCTCCATATAAATCCTTCATTAACATATTCCTTTTCAAAGTATTCCTGCTTGACCTATCATGTAACAAGATGGAATGTATGTCAAAAATGTGATTTATTAATCAGAAGCCCACAGCAAACTTGATGAGTATGGATAACGGCAAGGATAGGAACTTGTGTTAGAAAGACAGGGCTTCAACAGAACACTTGCAGAGAAGCCAATATTGCTTCTGTCTTGGATCTGAAAGAAAAAAATAGCCTGGTGTAGGAAATTTTATGAAATATTTATCAAATAGCAAAATATGTTTTAAAAAGACAGAAATGGATCATAAACAAAGAATAGTATTCCTTCCACAAAAAGTTGACACATGCAAGTTTCTTCTTTGTTCTAATCTTTCATCAAGGTGAAATAGTATGGGAAGGGATAATTACATAAATTATTTCTACTTCTTGGCAGTCCACAATACTGAAGCAATCCTGAATACATGTGCAAGAAATGTTAGATACTTATTCAGAAGTTATATGTCAAAATATATCACATAGATTATAGCAATAATCCCAAATTAAGCAAATTCACAAAATTTGATGAAAACAAATTTTCAAATGTTAGAAATCTGTCCATGTTCCTGAAGGAGAAAGACTGTAGTAAAAGTGTAGTTTTATTGTAAGATCAGATAACTTGAAGCCTAACTAGAAAAGAAAATATTTGGAAAACCTTTCTACCCCATGGAGGTAGGAGGCAGACTTTAAAGAACTGAGAAGGTAGCCTCCCATAGATTCCACATCAATGAAGGAGAGACCTTCATGAATGCAGAATTTTTGTTACCTGTGAATTAGAAGAGCCAATAATGGCACTTAAAAATCAAACTAAAACTATCAGACAAAACTAGGCTGGAACATCAAAAAAAATCAGTTCAGGAAACATATTCCTATCTAAATTTTGTAATGTGAACAAATGAATACCAAATTCCCAAAGGTAAAGGAAATGGGTTCAATGGAATTGAAAAAAAGGCAGACGTGATTGGTAGGAGAGAATGGAAGTCTGGAAGTTGGAGTAGAAGTTGCAGGTGACTTTCCCAAATATCAACCCACCCACTGCAATGTATGGGATTATGTATAATATAATTCTGTGAATACATTTATTTTCATTGTTTTAGAAAGATTTGAACAAGGAGTAACATAATTTATCTACTGATAATAACTGTGAATAATCATTAAAAAGAAATTCCAAGGTTAGTGCTATGAATGTTTTCAAATAGATTTAAGTATATTTTAATTTTTTTTTCTATTAAACACATATGATTTAATACATTTTTGAGTTTAGCTGGATCACCTATGAGAAAAGCTAAAGAACATTTGAAATAAGTATATTAATCAAGTAACTAAGTGATTCTGGGTGGACATTTTATGTTTTTACAACCTACTATACTTTAGTGATATGAGCCTTCCTGACTCTTAACCTTGTTTCTGCTTTTCTATGCTTTCAATATACTGTAAATATTTTTCTCAGAACACACATGCACAAGTGTGTGTGTGTGTGTGTGTGTGTGTGTGTGTGTGTGTAAGTAAAATAGACATACTATACCTTCAAATTCTCTTGCTGTGACACGTTTATTGTCTGAGTACACGGTGATTCCATATGTCTTATAATCTGAAAAGAAAGAAAAACTTACATTAAAATGTTCATTATTTTTATACTGAAACAAACGAAAACAACCACTCCTTTTCTTGGCAATCATACTCTCAAACTGCTTGGTGTCATTTACGGTAAATTTATGGATTCCTATGAGAAATCAAGGGTTTAGGTTTTATATATATATATAAATATGTATATGTATATGTGTATGTATGTTTGTGTATGTGTATGTATGTGTGTGTATGTATGTGTGTGTATGCAAATTTACCTTGTTCTTTTTTGAAACTAGGTTTCATGTTATATAGAAGGGTGTTTTTTGTAATAATTTTATGTTAGAAGCAGCCCTGTTTATTATTTGAAATTACATCCATTTTCTTTGTTCATTTAAGATGTTGAATTTGCTCTCGGTCAGAATAAGTAGGTTTCATTTTGTAAAAGTACTTTAAATACTTTAGATAAAAAGATACATTATTGTTTTTATGATTAGGAAACACAAAAGAAGAACTGATAAACATACAAGACAGAGAGTATACTAGAGATCAAGCTTCATTTATTTTTAATGGCATAGCTTCCAAACAATTTTTTAAAGTCAAATAGTCACTCATCTCAAAAACCATTGCCCAACTGTGACAATGTGTATGATACAGAAGGTCATATTTCTGTTTCATCACAGGGAGTCCAAATCAATCTTGATTCACGGAGGACCATTGTGAAAGAACAAAAAACATCCTGCTTAGCTTCTTGGATATTAAGACAAAAATGCAAGAAACACAAACAGAACCCAACTACTTGCATACAGTTGCTTCCTCTATCACATCATAGGGCAGGAAGGACCCTTAGAGGTCTTCTAGCCCAACCTCCTGTCCAAGGCAGGAGTCCTTACACCATCTGGGACAAATGATTGTCAAATCTTTTCTTTAAAATCTCCAGCAAAGCAACTCCGGGAGGCAAGCTGTTAAATTTATTACTCATTCTCAATGTCAGAAATTCCTCATTTCCAAGTTGAATCTCTCTCTGATAAGTTTCCACTCATTCTTCTTGTCCTGCCCTCGGGTGCTATGGAGAATAAATCAACCCCTTCTTCCCTTTCAATTACTATGAAATAAATGAATAGATTCTGAAAATTAATTAGATACAATCAACATTGTTTTTTGTGCATAGGAATATCTACAGAACAATTAAAACTCGGACCACACGTTTTCTGAATAGTTTTTATCCCAGAGCTATAATTGCACTCAACAATGAACTAAAGGGCCACCATCAGTGAGCTGTTGGACAGCATTACTTGGTCTGTTGTGTAGATGTTTGGGTGGTTTAGGGATGGGCAATTTGTGGTGGGTGTGTTTGGGGATTGTTATGTGTGTTGGACCTGGTCTTTGGGTGTTAAATGAATTTCGTTATATGGATATACTGTGTATACACGAACAATGACAATAAAGTTATTATTATTATTATAAGAAATACCACTTTCCTACAAGCAACAACTGGAAGGACCACAAAATAGACAAATAGAACATGAAGAAGCTAAAGTTCTCTGAGACTTTAGAATTCACGCAGACGAGGATCTGCACACAACACCCCAGACATAACAGTTGTTGATAAGAAAGACAAAAAAAAAAAAATTGGATAGTAGATGTGGCAGTACCTGGAGGCAGCAGAGTAGAAGAGAAAGAATAGAAAAAACTGAGAAAATAATAAAATATAAAGACCTGCAAATAAAAGTAGAACAATTGTGACCAAAGAAAATAAGCACCTTGTGTGCAATTCCAAAACATCTAGGGCATCACTTGAACACCACTGGTATTGGCAAATTCCCCATCAGTCAATTGCAAAAGGCAGCTTTATTTGGAACAGTTTATCTCCTGTTATCAAACAAAATCAATTGTAATTGTTTAGACTGGATTTGACATTTTTTTCCAAACAACTGGGATAAGCAAATGATTTTGTTTGATGGTATTAAAGATATCATATTTATTATTTTTTAAATACTGTTGTTTGCCACCTACAGTAACTTGTTTGTCACTTGAACAGCTATACATGCATTTTTGACAAATAAATAAACATCGAGTTATATAAGGCAAACAGTAGATATGACATTTTAATCTCTACTATTATATTCTATATGTAGATTAAGATCTTAGACTCATTATAAATGAGGGGGGAGGGGGATGGAGAGAGAGAGAGAGAATTCTTTAGAAATTTCATTTTGACAAATTATATAAAGGTTCAAAGTTATCCAAAAACATGCTTACCAGCTACTAGATCCCACAGCAGTTGAATATCATAAAAAACCGGATATATATTTAAAAAAAAAAATGAAACAATCTTATGGCATTCATCTATATGAATCATTTATTATTCTGTTTTAACTTAAGATTCGTATGTCAAACAACCTAAATTTGGGGTTTTCCCATACAACAATAGAGAAAGTATAATAAAATATAGTATAAAAAATTCCCACCCATACAAATATGGTACATTTTGTGAACACTTTTGTTGCTTGTTTCCTTTTTCCAAAGGAGAAAAAAATATTTATATAAACCCTTTCACCTTGTGTTATTTGGAAAGATCTTTCATAACTATGGACAAGTTCCAAAACGTCTAACCAGAATCACTTTCAAAACTGTGATTAGAAAAAAGGAGTTCAATGCTCAGTACTCAGATTAAAATTAATAGAAAAAATGAACATAGTAGTATAGCCTTTATTGTCATTGTACATCATATATATAACAAAATTGGTTACATAGTTTTAAATTTTAGTGAATATCACCTACACAAAAATCCTCAACAATTCAGAATTATAAACTATATTTTTAGTAACCAAAAATAATTAGGATATTTCTTGCAAATCTTTAATGCTATGTCTTCCAAGTCTGTTTATGGATATTATAACAGTTTTAAATAGTTTTTAAATATTCTTTTGACAAATGTAATGAGTAAATCTGGCAATAGTTTAAAAAAAAAACTGAAAATTTTTCTACCAATTCTGTTCTTCTGAAAATGAACAGGAAAATAAGTTAAACAGTTTAACATTATAGAAAAATAGATTGATACTATTATACTGTATAGAGTTTATGACAAAAACAACAAAAGTGTGGGAAAGGTTACCAGTTGATAAAACATATATATTACAGTATCTTTTCCCAGTATTTCATTCAGGTAGGTAGATGAATTCTATTGTTCTGTGTTTTGGGGGAGTGAGGTTATTGTTTATTCTTGACAATGGGGAGCTATATGTATTGGTTTTCTCTAATGAACAGCTGAGTAAATCAACACATACATGCATACTTTTAAAGTACAAATTTAAAATGCTTAAAAGTATGCATTTTTCATTTTAAAGTGCATAAGTAGATACATCTTAAGATGTTTTTAGAATAAGTCTCACATAAATTGTATCCAATGATACTGTATGTATGAGAACACTGTATATATCATATGCATGTATATATTTCTGTATACTGTGTACATCTACATCTATATCGTATGCGTTTGTGCAGTGGTTCAAATTCAGTTCCAAAAAAGATATTCTGGAACATGTGAAAGCATCGAAGTAGAACAGAACTGAAACTTCTGAAAGGAGCTGCTAAGCAATCCCAGGAAAATATATTGTTCCAAACACTTTGAAGTACTTTTATGGAATTGAATTCAAAGCAGTAGACAGATCGTACTAATATCAACACAAACACATATAGAGATATAAACAAATCTAAATATTGGATACATAAATTTGTTCCCTATTATTTCAGGCAGAATGAAGCAGAGTGAATACAGCTGCTAAATAGGTCTGTAATTACTTTCTCACTTTTACTTTGCCAGTTACAGTGTTACTATTATCCAAACAGGACCACAGAGTAAAATTTGTTCTCCTTGCTTATACATGATATCTTAAGCCAAGGATAAAACAGCTATTCTATCAGCAGAATTTTTATATGTATGAATTAAAAGCCACATTTAGATAAAAGTCTTTATACAGTATTTATTGATTGTCCCATTTTGTACAGATATCTGTTTGATAATAGATGTTGGGAAAATTTATTCTTCACAAAATCAAACTACATAAAAATTGTCATGCCTAGTATGGCTCTTTACTTTCTTTTCCATATTTCTTTTCCATGTATTATCATTTCAACTGCATTTTTAACTAGATAAAATATGCATTGGAAGTATGATTTAATCATCAGACTGACCTCCCCCCCAGCAAATTTTAAGTAGGATTGACCTAGTGCAAGCCATGAGTATTTCAGACAAGGGTAAGGCAAGGAATGGAGAACTGATGCAGAAATTTCTCACATCATAGCACAAGGAGACTCCTATTTAAACATGCGCGTGCACATGCACACCGTAATAAAGACTACAAATGCTTCCACAGAGGCCCAGTGTTTTTTATTTGAATATGTTGTCATCTCTCCAGCTGCAGTGCTGTCCTCCAATGCAGCTTGCAGTCTTGAGAACCAAATAGCATCCAGAAATAATTTTTTAGTGGTAATTGTTGCTATTCTCTACACATTTTCACCAATGCTAGCAGTGGTGAGTGGTTCCCAGTCTTCTACCACCTTTTGGTGATATCACTAAAGCTGCTTGTCTTTTAATTGCAACATGTTTAATTTCTGAAAATGAAGTCTTCTTCCCATTGCTTACTAGCTACTAGATCCCACAGCAGTTGAATATCATAAATAACAGGATTTTCTCTTTTTTTCATCTTAAAACCATCCTCTCTCCTCTTCACCACTTCTATTTGCTCCCTTTTTATTTTTGTAATGCTACTAATTTTCAACACCCCTTGACCTTCTCTAACCTTTTTATCATTTTTACTTTTTCCACTAAAAGCAATGACTGATCCCCAAAGTAAAAGCCTGCCTTGGCCATGTTAGAAATGTTAGCAGGGGTGAAATCCAGCAAGTTCTGACAGGTTCTGAAGAACTGGTAGCAGAAATTTTGAGTAGTTTGGAGAACTAGCAAATATCACCTCTGGCTGGTCCCAGAGTGGGGTGGGAATGGAGATTTTGCAATATCCTTCCCCTGGAGTGGAAAAGAAATGGGGATTTTGCAGTAACCTTCCCCTGCCACGCCCACCAAACCACTCCCATAGAACCGGTAATAAAAAAAATTGGATTTCACCACTGAATGTTAGGGCAAGCTTTTACTTCAAGGTTAGCACTTTGCTTCTTAAGCTGCTAGCAAAATGTGCATATATTTTCTTTAAAAAAGAAAAGAAAATGAAACCACTTTTTTTTTCAAAAGTAAATGAAGTTCAGCAGAATTCTTGCAGTTACTTTAGTTTTAAAATAGTCAAAAGAAGTGTGTAGGTGTCCTGACTTTCACTTTACAATCATTTTGTAAAGTGGCAATGTACCTGGATTTATTTCAATACAATTCCAAAAGTATACCTGCAAACATGAGGTAGCTCCTTCCTATAGGTCTTTACAAAGCCTAAGCACCTGAAAGCCTTCAGAGGGCTTAACAGATAGATAACAGAACTATGGCACCCGCCGCCTTCTTATAATGAAATTACAAAGAAATAGCAACAAGACATTCTAAAGGAATTTTAAAGAACCAAATCTTTAGATAGGGAGAAAAAACATTTCAGAGAAGACAGTTTTCAGGCAACTACACGTTTCTGAAACAGTAAACGTATAGTAGCACTTTTAAGTTTTTATTTAGACTTCTATTAAAAAAGAATTACTACTATATATTTATACATTATCCAGAAATGGACTTTATGTTGTACAGAAATTAAGTACGTTTAACTGATGGAAAACTTGTAATTGCTCTCTGCCCCTTGCTTTTTCTGTGTTTGTAATGCCATGATTTCAATCCTTCCAATATAAATAAATGATACCTCTCACATAATCACATCAATGTTAAGCCGACAAAGTGTAATGTATAATTTTAGCATGGTTATAGCTTAGCATATAAAGGGACACGGTGGCTCACTGGCTAAGACACTGAGCTTGTTGATCGAAAGGTTGGCAGTTCAGCAGTTCGAATCCCTAGTGCCGCGAAATTGAGCTTCCGTTACTTGTCCCAACTTTCTGCCAACTTAGCAGTTCGAAAGCATGTAAAAAATGCAAGTAGAAAAATAGGGACCACCTTTGGTGGAAAGGTAACAGTGTTCCATGCACCTTTGGCATTTAGTCATGCCGGCCACATGACCACAGAGACATCTTTGGACAGTGCTGGCTCTTCGGCTTTGTAATGGAGATGAGCACCGCCCCCTAGAGATGAGAATCACTAGCACATATGTATGAGGGGAACTTTTACCTTTTAGCTTAGCATATATGCTATGGTTTAGCATGGAAATATGGTCCTGCATATTTCATTGTAAACTATTTTGACAGCTGTGCATTCCAGCTTCACTTATCTATGATCAACACATTGTTTGGGTGTGGTGATTTCTATTCCATTATTGTTTTTTTTTAAAAAAAAGTGTTTTAGTTTTCAATAGCTATATCCATTTTTATGAACATCAAAATACTACAAACCAATATTTTGAAACATCTGATACAATTTGTTTCAAGGAGAATTCTGTGACACTTTTAACTATTTAACAAGACTTGCTCAGAAATTTACAGTGGGTTTATAGCCACATTTTCAATAATATCCATGCCAACACTGAGAAACTAGCAAATGTAAACTAAACAAAGATAATTTTACATGCATCTATGACTAGAAGGTATTTCATATAAACCAGAAAAGGACCATCTTGTCCTCATATCTCAAATATCTTTACAAAGAACATAGACGAAGAATACAGATAAAGCATATCAAATTTGCACAAGGCATCACACTGAAAGGAACAACTTTTAAAACAATAAGTAGAACAGAGCCAAAACTCTGTTTATTAAATAATAAATAAAATTATTTAATTATTTTAAATTTTTAATCAATGTTTTGTCTTGTGTTTTTAAATAGGCTGTACACCGCCCTGAGTCCTTTGGGAGAAGGGCGGTATAGAAATAAAATTATTATTATTATTATTATTATTATTATAAACTAACAGAATGAATTTCTATTGGGAAAAGTATAAAATTTTGCATTTTAATGCGGTATCACATGCATAATATTGGGCAGAAGATTTGTTGATTGTACTGTAGTCCATAAGAAGACACTTAAGGAATTGGCAAAGCACAAGTTAAATATTAATTCAGAGCAGCAGCAATGAAGTATAAGAAATTCTACTCATCATCAATAGGATAGGTAGCACTCTATTTTGTACTGACTGACATTAAGACACATTCTTGAATAGCAATAACCTACAGTGGGGGAGAAAAAAGGGGGCAGTGAGAGGATGGACCATCACTTAGTTGATGGACAGGTCAAAAGGTTTATTGATACCCTACTAAAAGGCAGAATTTTACCCTGTTCTCGAATTCTAGGGTTGTAAACTTCATGGCAAACCTGCCTAAGAGCTCATCTTAGGTACCGTAATCGGTTAACACGGTCAGCCTCATGATCGCCTCTCTGGCAGCCAAGACAAATTCTGCAGCCTGCCTTGCTTGAAGGTATCTTCCCACCTTCACAAAGCAGGGTGAAGGATGAAGCCTCATCAACATGTTGAGGAAAGCTTTACTCCCACTTCGTCTTGGGCCAGTCTTAGCAGACACATAAAACGCTCCACCGATTCGGTGGTTTTTATTTGCGAGGGGAAAACAACAACAACAACAAACCCTCTGCAGCTTTCCAGCCAAAACAAGCCAATTAACTTTTTTGGGGGGAGGGGTGTCCTCGGTTCCTCCCGGGTCCCCGCACCGTTTGGAGCCCACGCCTCTCCCGGCAGCAACTGGCCAAGCTCGCCTTCCTTTGCCAAGCTGGATAATCAAATCAATGCGAGCCGTGGGTGGGGAAGGGGCGGGCGGGTTTATCCCCTTTTGCTTTTTCGCAAGCAGCCTCGTAGGAAAGACCCGAGGGAGCGGGCTTTTGTTTGCTCCTCTGGACCTCAAAAGTGTGAGGAAAAGCCAGTCTGGAAAGCCGGCGAAGCGCCCGCACCGAAAGAGCCTCCCCGTCGCCACAAGATGCTCCTCGCCAAAAAAAGGGAGAAAGATTTAAGGCGGCGTCGAGTTTGGCAGCTCCTAAGCTCAGAGTCCTCTTTTCCCCACCTCCGGCCAACCGTCGTGCCTCGCAGCCCAGAACTGAACCCTCGCACAAGTACGCACTCCCCACCCCACCTCCCACCCCCCAGAAGAGAGAGGAGAGAGACTTACAGCCAAGGGACCCCAAGAGGGAGAAGAGAAGCCAGCAGAGGAGGCGCCGGCAGCTCGCCATCTTCCATCCAGAGCAACAAGCTGCTTTCCCCCCTCCCGCCAAGACAAACGAGAAAAGTGGCTGGCGGGTGGTGGCGGCGGCTCCCTCGGACTGGGGGAGAAAAATCGATGCAGCAGCTGAAAGCCTTGGCTCCGGCTTCCCCGCGGCTCCTCCCTTCCTCCGCTCGCGCACCTCGCGGCGGGGACGGTGGAGGGGGGTGGGGGGGGGGAGAGCTTTGCTTTTAGTAGGCCAGGGTTTGTGAGTGTGTAAGACAGCGAGAGTGAAGGGAGCGGTGGGTTGGATCCTTGTAAGCGTGTGGGCAAGAGATAGCCGGAGGGGGCCTTTGAGCTGATCCCTCCACCGCTTTGGGGTGGGGTGGGGTGGGGGACGCCCCAAACAAGAGAAGTCCCGGGTCGCAGCAAGGTTGGGTTTAGCACCAAAGTAAGCGGTGCGCCCAAGTTTTATACCATTCTAACTGGTTAGGTGGTGGTATGAAGATGCTATAAAGCATTATAAAACATTAGTGTGGAAATGGTCCATGGAGATTTATTTATTTATTTATTGGTTCCATTTATATGCCGCCCTTTTCTGGAGACTCAGGGCGGCTTACAATGCATTAAGCAATAGCCTTCATACTTTTGTATATACCTGCTTAGTAGGGCTTTCGACCCCCCCCCCTCAAGCGGCTGAGTCAACCCTGAGCCTGGTGAGATTTGAACTGGTGAACCTGATGAGATGCTCCAGCTTTGGGTTAACTCTGCATTCCAACAAACCGCCTTTGTATGTGTATTTGTCACAATTGTTACTGATACCTGAAATCAAGTTGAGTCAACAATTGGGTTTTTTTGGGGGGGGGTTGCATCTGTCATATAAATTCGTTGGATTTCTGCCTTTTTGTAAGGTCTTTTTTCACACAGAAGAAATTGTATTGCTGACTAGCCTTATCTGTAGATTTTTGTTCTTCCTCATTGAAGTTAATGGCCAATAAACAGGAGTACGGGAGACCCAGCTCTCTAAATGCTGGGAAAGGTGGAAGGAAAGAGAAGGAGAGGTTAACCAGCAGGAAAATGGATGGACTCAGTTACAGTGATTGAAGAGTGGCTCAATGTGACATTTAAAAGATCAGGTTTAACAACCATGAGTTGTGATTGGCTTAGGCATGAAAACCAATTGGGTGACCTTGGGCCAGCATCTCTCAGCCCAATTCACCTCACAAGAGAGTGACTGTTGTGGGGAAGATAGAAGGCATATTAGGCATATTCACTGCCTTGAGGTTTTGTTTTTTTTTAAAAAAAAACACTTCCAGGGATGGCATGAGACCTCACGCCAGACATCTGCTTCTGGGTGGTTATGTGCTGGAATAATATTGATTTTCCTTTTTTCAATTTTATTTTCAGCATTCCCACCTACCCCTACAATGATTTAATACTGATAAGTAGTTGGGACAGCAGAATACAATTGGGTAGTTCCACTATAGGATCATATTGCTGTTAAAAGAATGCCTTGATCAGATGAGGCAAGAAACTTGCCTTTTTCTTGGGGTCTGCATACTTTAGATTCTCTGAGTGATGCAGCATTTTGTCAAGCTACAACCTATTGGGGTTAGACATTAATGGTGATCTGCATTCTGACCTATTTGTAGCTGTGGCAGCCTTAACAATTTGCTGCTTGAGTTTATTGCTGCAATCCTGAGTACATAGTAGGACCAAATTAATTAATAGCGCTATTCTGGAATGTACTGTTACCAATGTTTCTCCTGATTTAACCAATCTCTGCGTGGTGTCTCTGAATCTTGCTCTGAATCTGGCAATGCACCAAATGAGTCAATCAATTTTACATCCTGTAAGTCCTTAGCAGAACCTTCTGCTACAGCCTTCAGCTGTAGGTAACACAGTTTGCTGATTAGAGCTTGTCTTTCTCAAAATTGTTGCTGATGAAACTTTATTACTTAGGTTTATTGCAGTAATTAACCAGCACAAAATTGCTAGTCAAGCATCCCTGAGGTTTTCCTGGATTCAATATGTTACACTTAGATTTTAAAGTAGTAATGTTCTCTTGGGTAAACTGAATCTAAATGTGGGGTAGCTTTCTCTGATCAGAAGTCATATACTGACAGTAGAAGAAGGTGATTAGGAAGGGCTTCATTCTGAAAAGCATGCTAGAGACTGTAGATTGCTTAAAAGTTAGCAAAATTCACATGCAGCCTCTTCTCAATGGTAGCCATTTGATATGTAATAGATCTATCAAAGAGCTGCCTCAGTGGGGCAGCTTCCTCTAGGACAGAATAACTGCCTTTTTGGAATCTCATCACTCTGTTCACTCAATTATTGGAAATCTGCAAAATAATCTGACCGATATGCAAGTAATAATTGCACTTACTTCTGGCCCTTTTAGGGTGTTAAACCCTCAACAGTATTTCTTTAGGAATAGATTTAGCTCTAAATTCCCTGTTAACTGCTTGTTGATTGTTGGTATGACCTGTCTTTATAGCTTCTTCTGTTTTATTTTGGTAACTCTCACTACTATACTATTTTACTCAGTATACTTTAGAAAAGGCTCCTTTAGTAGGTCAACCTTATTTTTGACTGAAGTAAAAAAAGTTTGAAGATTGAGATTACTGTTTACTCTGTGAGTTACTGTTTGTCTAGCTTTGATGTCTGTTACTTTTTCTCATTATAGGTTGATATCATCCTCATCTTGCAATGTAGCTGCTGAACAAATAGCAGCAGCTTGGGAAGGCAGGGAATCCTCTACAACAAACTGTTGTAGGGAGAAGTTCAACAAACTATTGACTTAATTTCTATCTGTATATCCCGTTTCAAAGAGTTATTAGTGTCATATCTGTCTGGGGAGTAAGTAGGGTCAAAGTTACTTACTGCAGTTGTCTACTTATTGTGTATTAACCCTTTTCTACTGCTTCAAAGATTTGTTTGGAGTCTGTGTTGTGGCTTGTATAGGTTGGGACAAGATAGATTCTCCCTTTTGCTCATTCTTGAATCCTGTTTTATATCTGATTCTGTTTTATCTGGAACAGATAGACGACCTCCCAGGTGGTAGTTTATCAAAGATAAGTTGAAAAATAAAAATAAAATAAAATGACACAGATTCACCCATGACCATTTTCAGTCCATCCTTGAATTTAATGGTAAGGTTTGACATTATAACATGAAGGCCCATGGAATTAATGGAATTAATGGGACTTTGGAGAAACTTCCGGTGCAGCGGTCAGGGCGGAAGATTGGCACGGTGCAAGCTCCGCTGTGTCAACCGATTTTTCTGAGTCTCCGCGGCTTTTTTTCGCCGTTCTCAGCCCCGGAGAGGCTGGGGGAGCAGAGGGGCTTTCTTCAGAGGCAAGGAGAGGGAGTGCGACTCCCCTCCCGCCGTAATGAAGTGTGAGTTCCGAGGACCCGGAGGACAGGAAGAGGGCCACGAGATAGCGGCCCTGAAGCCAATGACGCTGTGGTTTTGACCGGCACGGGGAGACAGGACAGAACGAAATAGGACAAGAAGAAGAAGGAAACTGAACTTAAAACTGCAGGGACTGTGCAGTGACCTGAGAGAATAGCGGCAGCCCAGATTATAAGAGAAGGAAGCCTTTACTTACTAACTGGCTGGATATCTCGCTGCTGTGGAGCTGGAGGGAAATGGAAGTATGATTTAACTGGATTACGTGATGGTGTTTATTGGAATTAATGAAAGTTTTTAGCTGTGATAATAACTGAATCCCAGCGGACAAAAGAACAATATATTGTGAATTATTAACTGTATGAAGCGAGCAATGATTAGGGGGTAAAGTTTCTCCTGACCCCCCTTCCTCCCTAGGAGCGCAGTGTGATAGTGAGCCCTTTCCTGTCTATCTTAACTACTTAGACAAACTGAACTAAGAGTTGAGACTAATATCCCTCTGAAGATCTAACCGACAACTAATATTGTTAATATTTATTAATTGTATATAATTGTAGACTAATTGATTGATTATGTAACTATCTACCTTGATTTACTATTTAGCATAATTTGGTATATTAATTTATATATATATATATATTTCATTTAATTGTAGATAGATAAGACAAACTTGAACTGATTTTTGATTATAATTATATAGAATTGAGATTGAACAATAGTAGGAGTTAAGTAAGGGGGAAAACGGAATTGATTGTGCAAAACTAATAGATTATATAACACTGGTATATAATAATCTGGAAAAGCTTCCTCTGCCTAACCAATAAGTCTACCACAGTAACCTCCACTAAAGTGATGAAGAAACATATAGCACCTACAGTGGCGTCTTCGCCGATAACAACATCTCCAGGGCTAAGAAAGTCATCCGAAAATCTACCAATAACAGATAAACCAATTACAATGCAAGGAATGCAGGTGATGTTCCAAAATATTCAAGAATTAATGGAGAAAAACCAAGAAGCAATATCTAAAAATTTCGATGATCTGAAAACTGAGATGAGTGAATTAAGAGGAGAGATGAAACAAATTAAAGAGACATTGGGAGAGATGAAAACCCATTCTAAACACGAGGAGAGATTGATAGAGGTTGAAAAAAACACCAAAAGAGTTGAAATCCAGATAGATAAATGTGAAAAGAGATGTGCTCAAGCGGTTGGGAAACTCGAGGACGAAGTAGTATTTTTAGAGATGGAGAAGTCTGCTTTCTTCCTACGTCTTCAAAATGTGGAGGAGGACAGAGAGGAACAGCTGGAGGAAATCGTAGGAGAAGTGATAGCAGAAATAGTGGGGAAAAAGAAGGAAGAGGTCTATGCCAAGATAGATGAAGCCTACTGCGTTTAAACCAACTATGCGAGACATCATAACCTGCCCAGGGAAATTCACGTAAGACTCACCAAAAAGGCGCTTAGAGATGAAACACTTCATGAGGCTAGGGATCAGAACGTTACATATAAAGGGCGTCAGATTACAATTCTAAAACAGATCCCTAGAAGGGTGCGAGAACAGAGACAGAGCTATAAATTCATAACCTCGCAATTAAGGAAACACAATGCGCCATACCGATGGTTGCTACCTGAAGGGCTTTTGGTGACTTGGCAAGATCGGAAAATTAAAATCGAGAATATACAGGACGCACAGGAATTTTGCGAAAACTTCTTTGGACCTACTGAAAGTGAAAGAGACAAAGAAACAGTAAAAGAGACTCAGAGCAGAAGGAGGAGTGGAGAAATGAGAGAGGAACACAAGAATATTATGGAAAGGGGAAACAAGATGGGAGGAAGGGGGAGGAAGGAGGATTAGAAGAATATGGGATTGAGACTCGCTTAGCAGCCAAAACTAAAGGGAGAAACAGATAGAAAATGGATCAAGGAGTAAGACTTTTGACGGTAAATGTCAATGGCCTCAATGCTCCGATAAAGAGAAGACGTATACTAACCAAAATTGTTAAAGCCAACGTGGATATAATATGTATGCAAGAAACGCATATTAAACTCTATCGCAAGCTAAATTATTGAAATGCCCTAAAGCAGGGAAATTGTTTGTAGCGGCTCCAGAGGAGAGAAAGAGAGGAGTAGCAATATATGTAAAGGAACATCTCTCGTCGAAACAACTATTTGCAGACAAAGAGGGAAGAATACTAATATTAGAGGTGGAATTACTACAGAGAAAAGTTTTATTGATAGGAATTTACGCCCCGAATACTAAACACAAATCATTCTTCCGAAGAATACGAAGAGAAATTCGAGACTTGGAATACGAGCAGGTTTGTCTTCTGGGTGATTTTAATGCAGTTGTTAATAGGATACAGGACTACAGAACGGGAAAACTCAAAAAAAAGAAATGGAAGACAAGACAAGAAGATATTACCAGCCATTTATAACGAAATGAGAGATGAATTAGGATTGATAGATACTTGAGAATTAAGTTCTTGTGTCATCCAAATCATGTCCAACCTCGACCACAATTTGTGCCTGGGACAATAATAAGTGAATTGTTTACTTAGCACAACCCGATAAGTAAACAATTCACTTATTATTGTCCCAGGCACAAATTGTGGTCGAGGTTGGACATGATTTGGATGACACAAGAACTTAATTCTCAAGTGGCAGAGGTCAGAATTATGCCGAATGATTGGGCGGATCATAACCCAGTACTAGCCGTATTAAAGAAAGAGGGGAAAAATAGAAAGAGATGGATGATGCGATCAGAGATATTAAAAGAAACCAAATTTATACAAAAGCTCAAGACAGAAATACCCCTTTTTTTTTCAAGAAAATAAAACACCAGGAATGCCATTTCAAATAATTTGGGATACTGCTAAAGCTTTTATAAGAGGTCTTATTATTAAATATACGGCCACTAAACACAAAAAAGAAGAACAAGAAAGGGGCGAGTTAATAAGTAAATTAATAAAAGCCGATGTCAGATGCAGAAATCAGCATTACCATTTAAAAAATGAAACAGAGAGCATGAACAAGAAACAACAGCAGATTTATTATGAACTTTTGCAAAAGGATTCCTTCCTGGGTGGAAGGAATACTAACTACTTCGGTTACACGAATTAAATACAGTTTTCAGGATACAGAAGCCCAATACAACAGGATACACGCGGTTCCCTAGAGATCAGTTTCAGATCTTATATAACATATTTGGCACATGTTCCGCCCTGGAAATTCCCCTCCAACAATACCCTTCAAAAATATCCTACACAGATGTTTCCATGCTAAATGGTATTGTCAATTGTAGGCTTTTCCTCAGGCCCATTTCGGAATGTTACTAGAACATCCATTTCCTCAAAAATATGCATCACATATCCTACAAAACAAACATCTCAGGAACAACACATTTTCCTTTCTCATGTCCTCACTACCAAATTATATAATCAGGTTATATCAGGTAAAACATGGCATTTAAAATGGCGTTACTCAGGTTATGCTTTTTACAGGAATAATTCATATTTCTCACAGCCGAGGAACAACTACAAGATAACCCACTTTCCATAGGAGCAAAAGAACAGATAGCACTCCTAAAACACCAGCTTAATCTCTTGGAGCTAGACAAATTGAAAGATAAGATAAAGATAGCAAAACAAAAACACTTTGAATCAGCTAATAAATTAAGAAGATGGCTCACATTTAGATTAAAAAAAGAAAAACAGGCTAGACGAATTGACCAATTAGAAGACAAGGAAGGGAATTTAATAAAAGATTAAAAAGGGAAAGAAAAACTTGCAGTGGACTTTTACGAAGAATTATATAAAAGAGAGGAGATCTCAACAGATGCGATAAAAAATTATATAGAGAATTCGGATTTATCTAAGATACCCAATTTAATGAAGGAAATACTAGAAGAAGAAATTACTTTAGTGGAGATAGAAAAAGCAGTAAAGAAACAGGGAAACCTGAAAACACCCGGTACAGACGGGCTGCCGGCGGAGCTATATAAAACAATGTTTGAGGTTATGGGAGAACATATGAAAGACCTATTTAATGAAGTCCTTGGGAAAGCAGAAATCCCCCATTCATGGAGGGAGGCCAATATCAATTTAATCCCTAAAGAGCCCCCCCAATAGGTATAAAAAATTATAGCCCAATATCACTTCTGAATTCAGATTATAAAATTTTTACCACAATTTTAGCAAATAGATTAAAAGGTTTTCTGAACGAATTTATACATATGGACCAAAATGGATTTTTACCATCACGACAATTACGAGATAATATGAGAGTCATGCTAAATATATTGGAATATTATGAAGAACACCCAGGCAAACAGGTCGCACTAGTTTTTATAGACGCCCAGAAGGCATTTGATAGAGTTAACTGGGAGTTTATATTATTACAGTTAGAACACATGGGCTTTGGACAGAGATTTATAAACGCAATTAAAGCTATTTATTCAAAACAAACGGCCAGACTACTGATAAATGGGGACCTGACAAAAGAATTTCCTAATGGTAAAGGCAGGGCTGTCCTTTATCCCCTTTACTCTTTATCTTATCACTAGAAACATTACTGCATAAAATAAGGAACGAAGAAAGAATAAAAGGCCTTAGAATTGGTCAACAGGTATATAAAACCCAGGCCTTCGCAGATGATATGGTCTTTATTTTGGAAGAGCCTATAGAATCTTGTTTATATTTATTAGAGACAATTGAGGAATTTGGGGCGGTAGCAGGTTTATTAATCAACAAAAAGAAAACAAATATATTAACTAAGAACATTTTAGAGGAAGCTAAGAAAGGCCTACAGGAAGTGACTGGATTAAAGGTAGTTAACAAAGTCAAATATTTGGGAATTTGGCTAACTGGCAGATGCTCGAGCATACAAGAAGACAACTACAATAAACTACTAATTCAAATAAGAAAAGACTTAGACAAATGGGGTAAAATACAACTCTCACTTCTAGGACAAGTAATAACAGTAAAATCCTATGTGCTACCGAAATTTAACTTTTTGTTTCAAACCGCCCCAGTGAATTTATCTAAAAAAATTTTCATGGACTTAAACCAAATAATAACTAAATTTATCTGGCAGGGGAAAAAATCACGGATTAAAAAAAAGATGATGCAAGAGATAAAAGAAAGAGGAGGCCTTGGCTTACCATGTTGGGGGAATTACTACTCAGCCGCTTTGTTAACCTGGGTAAAAGAATGGATTACTTTAGGTAATAGCCGTCTTCTTAAAATAGAAGGTTTCGACCTACATCAGGGCTGGCATATGGCACAGAGAGGGCTCGCAATCTGGGAGTCCTTCTGGATATGCAGCTGTCCTTGGAGGAACATCTGACGGCTGTAACCAGGGGGACCTTTTGTCAGGTTCGCCTGATTCGCCAGTTGCGGCCCTTTCTTGATCGGGATTCCCTGTGCACAGTCACTCACGCCCTCGTCACCTCTCGCCTTGACTATTGCAACACTCTCTACATGGGGCTCCCCTTGAGGAGCACCCGGAGGCTCCAGCTGGTCCAGAACGCAGCAGCGCGGGTAGTGACGGGAGCAGCATGGCGCTCCCATGTCACACCGCTCCTGCGCGAGCTGCACTGGCTCCCAGTTGTCTTCCGGGTGCGCTTCAAGGTGTTGGTTATCACCTTTAAAGCGCTCCATGGCATAGGGCCTAGCTATCTTCGAGACCGCCTGCTGCTACCAACGACCTCCCATCGACCCGTGCGCTCCCACAGAGAGGGCCTCCTCGGGGTGCCATCAGCCAGACAATGTAGGCTGGTGACCCCCAGGGGGAGAGCCTTCTCTGTGGGGGCACTTACCCTCTGGAATCAGCTCCCCCCAGAGATAAGGAGAATCCAAGACCTCAGTGCCTTCCGTCGTGCCCTTAAAACCTATTTATTTAAACAAGCCGGGCTGGCTTAAGATGAAATTTTTAACTGTTTTTAAATGTTTTAAACGTTTTTAATTGGTAAATGAGTTTTAATTGGGCCAAATTTATATATCTTTTAATTGTTTTTAATATTTGTTCTGCATGTTTTTTAATCTGGCTGTACACCGCCCTGAGTCCTCAGGGAGAAGGGCGGTATAGAAATCCAATATAAAATAAATAAATAAAAATAAAATAAAATAAATAATACCCAACAAAGCAAATGGTTCACCCGACATTACATAAGAAATATTTTAGTTCAAAATTGGGAAAAAGTTAGTAAAAAATATTATATTAAAACACCGTGCTGGATATCACCTTTAGAAGCATTGACATACCCCAGACTCTATAACTCTGCGAAAAAATTAACATATAAGGATTTGCTGAATGTACAAGGAAAATTAAAATCTAAACAGGAATTGAACTCCCAAGGGGTACAAGTGGACTCGTGGACCTATCTACAGATCCAATCTAAATACAAAAAAGATAGAGATAGGAAAGGTATTAACGGTGAGTTACAAGAATTAGACAAAATTTTGATGGGCCAAGAAAAAGGCATGAATTCAAAAACTTATAAATTGTTGATGAGAATAGAGATAGCTGCTGAGATAATTAAGGATACAATGATTGCCTGGGGGAAAAATTTTGGATATTCAATTCATTTAGAGAAATGGCAAGAGATCTGGTGGGAGAATATGAAATTAGTAGTCTCTACGGCATACAAAGAAAACATCTACAAGATGATATACAGGTGGCATCTTCCCCCCGATAGACTAGCTAAAATGTTCACTGGACAGTCTGCGGAATGCTGGAAATGTGGGTTTGAGCATGGCACCTATTACCATCAGTGGTGGACGTGCCCAAAAGCAGTAGAATTCTGGGGGAAAATAAAAAAATGGCTGAATGAGATTTTAAATCAAAAGATTGAATGGCGACCAGAGACATGCCTGCTCGGCTCCAAACCGGAAAGTATTAAAAGAGACTTATGGTATCTTGCATTACACATCATCACAGTGGCGAGATTGGCGTACGCTCAACTTTGGAAAAATCAAAATATCTCATCAGAGGAAGCTATTATAAAGAAGATTTTAGACTGTGCGGAAGCAGATAAATTGACCAAAAAATTAAAAGACAGACACCAAACACAAATATCTTTATCTTGGGAAAAATTCTATAGGTGGCTAGAGAAGAGGAAAATATAACCCAAATTAGATGAGGAATTATATCTATTGAGAAACTTATATTATACAAGTAAAGTGAGATCGGATAGACCTAATTGTTTTATAAAGATATGCAAGATGTTCTGTCTTCTCCGGATTATAATATAGTAAGCTTTTATTGCGGTCAGAGACCAAATTAAAATAGACAAAGAAAGGGAGCATATTTTACAAATATGGATAGATCATGAGACAGTACACCATCTAGATTATAATATAGATATACAGTACCGAATACTAGGTTATTAAGGTACTGCTTATAGGTATGCTTGCTTTTTTGTTTTTTGTTTGTTTGTTGCTGTTGTGTTGTCTTGTTTGTTATTTATATGATGTGTTCTTTTGTTTTTAATGGAAAATGTAAATAAAGATTATTTTTTTAAAAAAAGAATTAATGGGACTTTGAACAGATTATGCATGAAAAAAATTATACCTGCAAATCATGCATCAAAACTGAAATTAACTATCATACAATATCAAATTGATCTGGACAAGGTTTTGACACTAGGAAAAGTGGAAGAAGACAGATAGATGGACTCAATCATGCTGGCTAATCAGTACACCCTTGGAAGACCTGAAACACCAACTCAGAGACAGATCATTGTGGAGAAAATCTATGTGGTTGCTAGAAGTAAAAAAATGTCTTGGTGGCGCATAATCAATTACAAAAATGAGGGGAAAAATCAAAACAATCATGATAACTGCAAAAATCTGGATAGCCATGAGATGGTAGCAATGGTAGAGTTAAGTCTAACTTTACTGGAGCTCAGATCCAGTTGTCTACCTTTGGGATTTTATTGTATTCAGAAAGTTACTAGGTTACAGATTCATCCACTCCTGAATCCATCTGAAAAATACCCCCAATGCTTTCAATCCAACTTGCATTTAGCTAAATGTGATGCCACGGTGGCATAGTGGTTAGAGTGCAGTACTGCAGGCTACTTCTGTTGACTGCCAGCTGCCTGCAATTTGGCAGTTCAAATCTCACCAGGCTCAGGGTTGACTTCGCCTTCCATCCTTCCAAGGTGGGTAAAATGAGGGCCCAGATTGTTGGGGGCAATATGTTGATTTTGTAAAACCATTTAGAGAGGGCTGTAAAGTGGTATATAAGTCTAAGTGCTATTGCTATTTAAGAAAAGCTACTGGGGCTTTTGTCTACGTATAACTTTAAACTGATGTAACAATAAATATTGACATAGTACAAAATGAAGCTAGAAAGTTAAATAACTATAAGGCCAGGTATTAAAACAAGTAAACAACTACCACATCTACCCAATACAAATTTTGTGCTCATAAAATTAGAAAGTACTTTTTTTGTGTGAGTATGTATGTATAGTTAAACACTTCTGTCCTCCGTCCTATTGTTTACATCACAACCAACTTTTAATTTTTATTTATTTATTGAATTTATACTGCCGCCTATTTGCCCATGGCGACTCAAGGTGGCTTGCAGAATATAAGACCACATTTAAAACAATAAAAACGAACAAAAAGAATAAAATAAATTAATATAGTACAATATAACAAAATCACCCCCCATCTCCCACACCCCACCCTGGCGATAGCAGATCACAGTAGCCATTTAATGGGCTCCATCCCGCTCTGGGTTCCCCAGGCCCGCGGGCAGAACCAGGTCTTCAGTGCCTTCCAGAAGAGTATTAGAGTGGGGGCCATTCTAATCTCTGGGGGAATGATGTCTCAGAGAGAGGGAGCCACCACGGAGAAGGCCGTTCTTCTGGGTCCCTGCCCTTTCATAGGCAAAAAAGCCCCACCTTTCACTTCTCTTTCCATGATCTTTAATTTTCATTCCTTCTGCTGGTCTCTCTCACGCACCAGGAAAAAGGCAAGGGAAAAGAACCAGGCAGTGTAACAAGCTAAGACAAATTCCAATTCAGTTTTGTCTCCCAACATCAGCTCTTCCTTGCTATGCATTATATGTGGTGGTATCATGCCACTGGTGTAATGGCATCAGTTAGAATAAAAGTTTCATGTTTGTGGATGCTTTTTTCCAGCATTGCCATTGATGACTTTGGATATATTAGTCCAGAATGTTTGCAAGACACCAAGTTGCCTGCCTAGAGCGACAGTTCTTCTTTCTTCCTCCAAATATGCTGTGCAAAATTAAAATCCTCTAAAAGAGGGCCCAGGCTCATGAGATAAGAGGATGAAGAAGATTAGGAAGTGAAGCCCTGTTGCAGATAAAAATTACTTTTTTTAATTCTTAAAAAATTACTTTTTTACCTGCCAAGAAGTGTTTTGCCTGGCAGTGAACACCATTTGATTACGTCTGTTTATTTTGGTTATCTCGTGTTCCCTCTCCACAAATAGGTCAGTTGGATCAGGATTATTGATTGGTGATTGATAGTTACTTCTGTGAATTTATGTACCCATGCTCATGCTGTAATCATAAGAAGCATTTTGCACCAATTGATTACCTCCATAGTGGGTTAAAGCTCTTTGGACATGAGATCAGTAATAGCAGGCAAAAAAGTAACAAGAACCCAAATAGCTGCTGAGTTTCATCAGTTTTTACCATATAACTCCCAGCTTTTCTTTTTCTAGTGAAGATAATTGTATTTGTCAGTACATACATGAATAAAACATATTATGAATTACTTTGCTCCTTTGTTCATATTGTAGCAAAATTTTGCACCTTATTTAACTTACTATAGTTATAGTTGTTTTATTCAGTTTTTTTTTAAATAAAAATGCCAAACAATAAAATGAACAAAAATAATCAGTTCTTGACATACGTTTTCTATTAATATAAGCCACAGTAGAAAATATTTTGTTTGAAACACTTGAAATTTATTATTTATCTATCAAACTTAGAGACCACCCATTTCACTCACAGAGCAATTCTGGGTCATGTGCAATACAGTTAAAGTACATTTATTAAAATAAAGACAAATTGCAAAATGGAAGGCATGATAGGCATTATAGAATGTGTATGTTTATATGAAGAAAAAGCAAAATATATACAACATATTCTTCATCAAAACAAACAAACTCAGATGGGCTCCAGCTGAATTTAGTTCTAGTTGAGTATAGGCCAAAACTAGCAAATGAATGCAAGTTCAGCAAACAATGTAGAATTATTTTCATTATTATATTCAGCATTTATCTTTAAGTTCCATATGACTTTAAGAAAGTATGGTCTTGATTTTTAGGCCTACGTTTATTTTATAGCAATCTACAATATATACAATACATAAGTTCTGCCTGTAGTGTGACATACAGTGTTTTCAGGCTTTCCTGTTCAAACAGAGGTGCATCACAGCTTTTTTTTAATCTCCTTCAAACAATTGCAGGAGGAATTAGTAATTAAATCTAACTGTGATATGAAACAGGACATGTTTATGTTTCATATGTTTTCATATATACAAAAACAACATAAAAACAACAAAAAGAATTTCTAGGACAAAGCATTTGCTGGTAATGATCTTGGATGTGAATGTGTTATAGCTGAGCAACTTTCTGTGGTTGTTAACTCTTACATAGAGTGCTTTAATTTCACTTTTTTTTCAAGCAAGTTCTTAAGGAAAGGCATTATACATGGTCAGAAATAATATTTCCCACAGTATTAATCTGCTGTGATTATCTCAACGTCCAGTTGTTTTGATAGTGACTTCTATGCACCTTTATTTTTGCTTTGGCTGTAGTATAAAGTAGGTTAAACTAAATATCTAGATAGCAGTGCTGACACAGAAATATCTATTTCCTAGAGCTATCATTAAGAAGCAATTTTGGAAAATGCAGCTGGCTTGTATTGCTCATATACTTTTGACCCAGTAATGCTATACTGAAAATGTTCTTGTATCCCTCACTGGATCATATATTACAACAGACCTATACTCCCCAAATTCTTTGTTTTGTACATAATTCTATATTACCCAGGAAGGTTGCCAAAGAAATTATGTCATGATGGTGACAGTGGTCTATTTGGAGCATCTATTGGAGTTCTGGTAATTATCTTTGTTTGAGTAGAAGCACAAAATACTCCAACAGCTGGAAATAGAACACTTATCCTAGCTTATGGAAATCAGGATTTGCCTAACAATCCAGATACAACACAGACCCCCGTTTTCTCTCCCATTCTTCTTCTGAGAAGACCATCTGCTAGAGCACTGGTGTCAAACTCACTGCGTCATGTTGCTGTCACATGATATTTCACGACATTTTTCCCATTTGCAGGGCCACCAGTTTGACACCCCTGTCCTAGACGATTTTAAGGATTAATTAATTACTTAATTCCTAAGTAATATATAGTCAAGCATGTTCACCAAAATTAATTGGGTAATCCTATGATTTTTTTTTAATTCAGAGAGATCTGCAAAAATCCAGCTAACAACTAGATGGCTGTAAAGAGTTAGCATTTTCTGAATCTTGTTTTTGCCATGTACAGTATTGGTTATATGGATATTTGTAGTGTAGAAATATATAGACAGTGGTCCTTCAACTTCAAAGAAGACACTCTGTTGTCCATGGAGTGGCCTGTAGACTCTGGAAGCATGGAGTCTAGCACAGTGGGTCACTGGAAGTCCATTGTTGTAGTAATCAAAGCTGGAGGAGGCTTCATAGCATAGTGCTTGCCAGCAAGTTCTGTCAGCAACTGCAGCTTCTAATTCCCTTAGCTGGATATCACAAAGTGTAGGATTTCTTTTACAGTGTCTTTATAGTGCTTGTGTGCTCGACTTCAAAGTCTCTTTCCAGGATCCAGTGTACCATAGAGCAATTGGCAAGGCATACAGCAGTCATACTGTTGAGCACAGTATGGTACAGTAATGTCCTACCTGCCTCATCTGTGCTCTGATAAACATAAAAGTGATTTAATGCTGGGGACTTCACATTTTCCAAGACTTTCAGGTTGAAGACTTGGGTGTTGCCAACAAATATCAAGGATGGAACAGAGAGCACATATGTGAAATTTCTCCAGTTTGATGTGCCTTCAGTCCAAAGTCCAGGACTCACATTCATATGAGTGGGAGGGTATAACTTCAGCTCTGTAAACTTTTAGCTTTGTGAAGATACCAATGTCATGTTGATTGAGCACTCTAGTACTCAGCCACCATCTGGCTGAGCTTGCTGATCCTGGAGTCAATTTCTTGTCCAAGGACCCATCGCTCAAGATGTAGCTTCTCAAGTATTTGAAGCTGTTTACATTTGTTAGTTGAGTGTCATCAACAGTGATTTGGGGTTTTACAGGGCTTAGTATTAGACACAGGCTGGTATAGTACTTCAGTTTTGTTCAGGCTGAATCAATTTCACAATTTTTTGTGGGGGCATCTATAGTGTCTCGGGGTGAACTAGTAAACCTCCCTACTTAAGAGTCTCAAATGCTTTTGCTTAAAAGTGATTCTAAAATACTCCAAAGGTGTTTTATGTATATACCAGCCCAATGCATCTCACAGGGTTCTTGTTATGTGAAAAAGAAGAGGAGGAAGGAGTTTTAGGTATGTTCACCAAGTTATTTATGCAGGAATAAAGATAAGAACAAATATACTGTAAATAAATACATATAATAATGACACCTTACACATTTTGTTCCCAAGGTTTACCTAATGTGCTATATTAAGCAGTAAAATTAAGTAACATCCTTGGTCTTCAGACTACAGAGTAGTAAAACATTACATATGCTTGTAAGAAAGAGCAATGCAAACTCACTGAGTTTCAGTACTGCTTTGGTAACATTAACACATCCAAACATATAATCATGGTTCTTTCTGCGGTCATCACCATGTCATCATTGGTTGCTTTTATTATTATGTTAGTTAAATTGCTATCCACATGACTAGCTGATGTAGCCAAAGCCTGTAAGTGCTTATTGATGTGCAATGCTCAGTTTAGGTTATCTGCAAATGATTAAAAATCAGTAAGAAAACTATAAAGGTTAAATATTTGCTTGGGCTGCATCTGTGTGTAAGAGAGAAGCATGCAAAAGTAACCAAAATCTCAAATTTAAATATAAATTATAGATTCCTTAAAAATTACAATTATGATTTATTAAAACATATAATAAAAGTATACTGCTCCGAGATAGAAAATGTCCTTGAGTGGAGCTCAACATTTGCTGAATTTCTTTCTTTCTTTTTAATGGCAACAATATAGAACCCTTTGTCATTGCCTTTCTCCAGGGTGTTCTTTTGATCTCTCAGTCTACATCCTGAGATTACCTAATCATCCCATACAGGTCTGACTTTTCATAACTTTTTTTGAGATCAGCCAAGATCTGCAAGCTGACATTACCTCCACCACCAACTATAATAACAAAATAAAGACGAACGTGAAACTTAAATAATGTTTCATTGTAAGTCCATTTTTGTAAATAAAACAAGTATTCTTAAATGAATCTTGATATATATCTAAATGCTATTTTGTACTTTATTGTACAGTAGTAACAGATCAAGACACAAACATACAGTATGCCTGAGTAGAAGATTGTGTATTAGCTCCCATGCAAGGGAATTTAAACTTTTACAATCTTATTACATCTTTCACAACTACTATTTGATAGTATTGCCGCAAACTATTTTGGGGAAAAAAATTTCTCTGGAGAGGTTCATTCAGCAGCGGATAAGTAACAATCTTCCTGCCTTATCTCCAGTAGTTGATGGGGGTGAAGGTAACATCTTTTAAAGGTGGATCCAGTGGTGGGATTCAAATAATTTAACAACCGGTTCTCTGCCCTAATGATTTCTTCCAACAACCAGTTCACCAAACAGCTCAGAAAGTTAACAACCGGTTCTCCCGAAGTGGTGCGAGCTGGCTGAATCCCACCACTGGGTGGATCCTTTGTTTTTGTTTTTTTTGTCCAAACTGAATGTCGCAGGTTTGTTTAGAATTCAGATCTTTATTGTTGTATGTATCAAAGAAGGAGCTGAAAGAAAATAAGCAGCGAAAGATGATTGAACAAGTATTTCAAAACAGATTTCATTTTATCAGCCAGTCCCAGAATTCACGCAAGTACACATACCCCTCCCCCTACAAACAGAGCAAAACCTGCAACAGCTCATATCAAACAAATATATACTGCATGTAAGTCCAATCATTGTTAGTTTGCTGCACAATTTTCTGATCACCAACTCAGATTTTAGGGATTGGGGCATCTCTTATCTAGCTTTATGCCAGCACCAGGGAAGAGAGATTTTCAGCCCTAACTGTGAGGTCAAAAAACATTTTATCTGCAACTTGCACTGGACCAGCATGGTGGAGTAACGTCTATAACCTTCAATCCTGCAGTGGATAAATTTAGTGATAATAAACTCTCCCATATCCCTTCCCCATCCAGAAATAAAAAGCATTGAGTGATAGTAACCCACCATTTAATTTGCTAAGTGGACCTCTAGGGACTTTTTGAGTGCTAGAGTCACTGCTCAATAACACAGTATACTTCAGGATAAACATTGTTTTGCAATCTGATAATTAATTAACAATCTAAAAAATAATCAAAACACAACTAAGGAACAGGAAATCTGGTAAATGTCAAGGAAGCAGAAGTTGGCAGGCTCACTGTTGTCCTCAGGAGCCACAATGGTGATTCAAGATCTGTAACGTCAGAGAAACAATCACATGGAATATGAAAATGGAAAACTCTTCTACCTCCAACAAGGAAATTCTAAAAATTACCACAAATAACTTTCCAGGCAACAATCCTGATCCCTCAGATTAAAAAGCCAAGGTTTTTTTAAAAAAATCTACAGCATTTAATTCTAAACTGCCACACTAAGTAGGAAAATTGGAATAGTTGTATTTATAGTTGTTTGGACATGAATAGTTGTGTCAGATGTTGTACTTGGATGTTCCATTTATCAGACTTTGTGACTTTACAGAACATTACACTGATCTCCAGTAGAATAAATCCATATAAAGCAAGTGTGTCTAATCCATGGCCCATGGACTACTTGCAGCCCAGGACACTAGAAATGTGGACCCACAAAATAATTAAAAAATAAATTAAAAAAGGAAGTTTGTTATTTATATACATTAATTATATATTTTATATGTGATCCAAGACAACCATGCTATAAAGCTCATTTTTACAATGTGGCAAGATAAGGACTCAAATTATGTAATATATTAAATATATGGCACGCAAATGCTCTTCCAGTTTTGTTTGATTTACAGAAGACCGTGCAAAGCATCTAAAGGTTGAACCATTTTTAAATTTAAAACATCATACTGTGCATGCAAAAGAGTTGTTTTGAATGCAAAATGATCTGTTTTGGTCTCATGACCAAATGATCTGGAGAATGTATTAATAGCAGCACAGCACAGTTTGGGTATGAAATGGGACATTCCAGTTAATAAAGTTTAAAAATCAAAATGTTTTACACATCTCTACCCAAGATTAAGCTCACAATGGCACATAGAGATTACTCTGAGCGGACATATTCTGTCCACATGATATTTTTCATGAAATTCAAATGTTATGACTTGTATGTGCATGCTTGCATCTTCCTTGCATAAGGAGCTTGTTTTAAAGAAAATTTGTACACACAAAACGTTTGTTGTGAATTCTATGAAACAAGGTAACAGGGTATGGGAAACAGAAATTAAATTTCAAAACAGCAGCAGTCACAATCCGTATGTGCTTCTATTTTAATATGGGAAGCCCAAGTCTAAGGAAGCTAAAGTTCACAGTAACATGATTTTGGATGGCCAGGGCCAGATTGGGTTTTTTTTTGTGGATACAAATTCATTCAGTGATGGCCATCCTTCTGTTTTGTATTCTATTAGATATGGTAGGATAAAGCAGGTATCTATGGCCCTGGCAGCCATTACAATAATATCATAAAAAATGTACATTAAATAGGCTTCCGGTTTGACTTCCGTCACCGCCAGACGGTCTTTCGGGACCGCCAGCCTCGTTGCCTGTAAAGAGCCGTCTCTACAGCTGAGAGACGGCTCGAAAAACTCCATCTCCTTAAGGAGATGTGAGATAGAGCCGGCGAGGACAGGTAGAGCCCTCTGCGAACTCCCCAGAGTTTTTTATTACTCTTGGGGAGGAAGCAGAATGTGGCTCCCTATACAGCTCGCCGCTGCTCCGGGCTTCGAGGGAACTCTGCTTCTTGCAGAGCCAGGTGACGGGACCAATCCATTTAAAGAAAATCAACAGATTGTTTAAACAAACAGGATGAAATCCGGATTCTGGACCCTAAATCGCAAGTATTTCTAACAATTTTATAAGCGATCTTAAAAGCAAAGGAAAAAAAGTTTAAAATGGCGACTGGCTGAGGCTTGAGAAGAAGAAAGCTGAAAGCGAAAGTCCTTCCGCTTGAATAGTTTAACACGTTACAAAGTAGCAGAAATAATAGCGCTGGCTAGAATTGAAAAGAAAAATTTCTACTTTATGTTTCTTCCTTCTTGGAGACTTGATATTGATACCGTTTGGAGAGAAGTCTTTTTCTTTAAAAAGAGTTTGTCTGTGTGGCAGGATGGCATTAAAACTGATAAAGCCAGACAAACAAGCAGTGGGGGGGGGGCTCCCCCATTTACAAACCATATGAACAAGTTTTGAACTTGCAGACTCAGAAGAATGGTTTTAAAGACCTAAAGGAATTTGTTTTGGAGATGGCAAGACATGATGATATTGTGAACCAGAATCTTGAAAAATTCAGGCAGGAAATTAAAGAGTTGGTACAACAAAAATATGCCAATCTGAAACAACAGTTTGTAACAGCTTTGAAAACTTTTTCAGAAATAGTTAAAAAGATGGATAAAGATATTAACTTAGAACTAGAGTCTAAAATGAAGGAAGCTGATCATAAGATTTATAATCTGGACAATAAAATACAAAGAATTGAAAATGATTTGATAAATATTCAAGACATGAGCTCAGAAGTAAAGTCTAAAAAGGAAGCTAATCACGAGACTTATAATGCAGATAATATAAAACAAAGGATTGAAAAAGAAATTACAATGATGCAATACAGGTCCATGGAATTTGCGGTCAGAATGAGGGGATTACAGGAAAATAATAGAGATGATTTGAGAAAGATGTCTGCTGAAGTTCTGGCTGTGATTTTAAAGGTTAGTCCTGAATAGGTATCCTGTAAGATTGATAAGGCCTACAGAGTAAATTCTTGGGTGGCAAAGCAAAAGCAGTTGCCTAGAGATGTGGTGATTTACTTTACTGATAAAGGAATAAGAAATGATATTGTGCAAAAGTCTTTTAATTCCACTCTAGAAATGAACGGAAGGAACATTTGGATATATAAAGAGCTGCCGTCTAAGATGTTAAAAGACAGAAAGGAATTTGGATTTTTGGTGACTGAGCTAAAGAAACAAAACATCCCATTTAGGTGGGATGCTCCAGTTGGTATAATATTGAAATACCAAGGAGAAAGATATCAATTAAATATTGTTGGAAAAGCGAAAGAATTTTACTACAAGGCTCTTAAAAAGGATTCAACATCTCCATGTATGCCATCAGTGTTAGGACAGGAGGGGAATAAAGAAATGCAAAATGAACAAGAGATTGAAACCCAGGCTAAGCAGACGGAGATGGAGGTAATGGAAAAACAACAAGTCACAGAGGCCCTTTCGGACGAGTCGCTTTTGGATTCTCCTTCAGAGGTTATAGCTGGATTACCTATAAATACAAGAGAGGCGGCTTTGGATTTTAATGTGATGTCTTATCAAGTTACAGACCAGCATGGAAACCAATCAGCTGATATACAAGTCCTAGAAAGGCAACCAGGATGGAGATCTAAACCACAAAAAATTAAGAAAAGAAGAAGCAGGTTCTACAAAACTAAAATTTTTTAGACTAAACAACAGTCTATTGCCAGTTACTTAAGAGACGATTAATATGAAAATATAGCTGAGGCAAAGTATTGACTTATACTATTTTGAGAAGAATAACAGATCTCTGCAGTGCTGTGCTTTTGGGATGTGGAAGATGGCCTCTAACTGAGTGGATGGGAACTTTCTATTTTGGACTCTTTGAAAAATGGATTACGTATATGTTGAGCTATAAGGCAAGAGAACTATGGGACTGGGGCATGCAGAAGATCTGGTTGTTACCCTAACATGGTGGTTGGAATTAATAATCTAGATGAAAGACACTACAGAAGATACTATATGAAATATAAATATAAAGTCACTCGGATGGTTTTTTATATACGAAAACATTTATTATTGATGGGGGCAGATGGTAATTGAAGATACTGAACATACTGTTGGAATTAGAACTTGATGTTACCCTTACATGGGCGATGGAATTAATAATCTAGTTGAAAGACATTACAGAAGATATCATATGGATTACAAATTTAAAGTCATTTGAGGATTTTGTTTATATATGGAAATATCTTTTAGTGGTGTGGTGTGGGCAGAAGAACAAAGATATTAAAATATTATGTATGGTAGACCTGTAGGAAAAGGGGTGGAGATAGGTTAAGTTACTGATTGTTTAGTTTAGGAAAAGGGATGTTAGGTTCAGATATTAATATACGTAAAAGATTTGAATTAAGAGATATATGTATGGGGGTGGAGGAAATGGGTAGATTATGAGTTGAATAAATGCCAAATTAGGATTTATTATATAGTTTTATAGCTGAAGGTTGCTTTGAAATGTATAGTATAAGGGAGATATAATAACAATGTTAGAAAGAAATGGTTAGCATGTGGGGGGTGGTGTAAAAGGATGATAAAGTATTATTTAATTTGATATCAATGATTTTATTTTGAAGAAGCCATGGAGGGAGGGGAGGGGGAGGGGGGGTTAGGGAGGAGGGGGGGGGAAAGGGGGAAAAATCTGTATTTGAAAAACTTTTTCAATAAAAAAAATGTACATTAAATAGAACACAGACCAAAGCCAAATCAGCTTTGTGGAATCAGAATAATCAGAATCAGAATAGAGCTGGAGGGACCTTGGAGGTCTTCTGGTCCACCCCCTGCTCAAGCAGGAGATCCTATACCATTTCAGACAAGTGACTTCTTAAAAACCTTCTGTGATGAAGCACTCACAACATCTGAAGGTTCTACTGGTTAATTGTCCTCCCTGCTAGGAAGTTTCTCCTTAATTCTAGGTTGCTTCTTTCCTTGATTAGTTTTCATTGATTATTTCTTGGACCAAGAAACAATTGACCGAGTTCAACCAAAAGATGAAACATCAGACCATAATCCACAAGGAGACACTAATATCAGCTCAAGGACAAGGTTTTAATGCACATGCTGTCACCTATTGCTTTCTTGCATGCCTGTTGCATTGAACTGAAGAACTGTCCTGGGATGGTCCTTGGTTTCAGTCCCTAGAGCCCTAAAAGCTAAAGGCCACAATGTCAGAAAAAAATCCTCTTTCTACTTGAGCATAAAATCTTCTGCTGAGGCCCTCCAAGCAGAGCATTGCAATGAACTTTTTCAATGGTGATATCCTACTCTTTGAACACCATCTCCACTAAAGTGTAATTGAAAGCTACTTTATAATAAGGTACGAAGTCAGATGAAGACTGTTTATTTCACATCACTTTCTTTTAGAAAGTTGAAAACTATCCTGAAAACATCACTGATACTTATCACTGTCAATGCTGTAAAACACAAGTATATTTAAAATAAACATTATTCTTTTTGTCTTTGGTCTTATTTAGACATACACTAGCTAAGGTAGGGCTATCATGTCTTAACTACAAACTTCCAGTCCAGATACAAGAGACTAAAGTAGAGATACGGAAACGCATCGCTGCCATCTGGTGGTCATCTTTGAGTTTGCAGTCCCAAATACGGTAGAATTAATTGCTGTTTAGGTGAATCCATAAGGTATCAGGGAACGCAACTATCTTTGAAAACAACCTTCGTTCTTACCCCTTTGGAACTCTTCCCGTTCATTTATATTTATCCAGAAGAAATAAGTTGCGTTTATTTTAAGTGGCGTTACTTCGAAGTAAAGGGTTTTAGGATTGCAGTTTCGGAACGAAGACGAATATGAATCGTCACTATCATAATTTAATTGGAGCCAGTTTTACCTATATCACAGAGTTTTCCATCTATAAGTTGATTCCTTATAGGAGAGTCTAGTGCAAGGCAGTCTTTTTGCATCCCTGAGTAACGAAATCCTACCCAGGATTTCCAAAGCAAACTTTGCAGGCTCCAGACAGTACAGTAGGGCAGTGCCGTCTCTTCACGTCATAAAAGAAATTTTGTCTATGGTTCAAGATCAGACAACTCAAAAAGATAGAAAGGTGGCTGTTTTCGACCCGCCTCCTGACAAAGCTCCTTATACCTATGGCTCAAAGCAAATGTCATAAAGCGGTCTCTTTCTTTCGCAACGAAATCACCAGTACTCCTTGGCTATCACTGAGTGGCTGTTCGGAACTTCGTAGCACCGATATGGCAGCCTTAAAAAAAAGAAGCCTTAAACAGTCTTTTCTCCCGTCAATTCTTTTCTCATAGCGACGCCAAAAAAAAAAAAAAAAAAAAAAATTCATTCCAAATAGCCTCGATTACCGCTGAAGCGAAGCGGCATGAGAGGAACCGCGAGAGACGGAACGCTTTTTGTAGCGATCGGTGGTTTCCGGAGGACGCGAAGTGCGTCGGACCGCCCAGAGGAGGTGGTGGAGGACGAGCGAAAGGAAAGTGGGGATGGCTTCTCTTTCGTTTGCCCGTGGACTATGGCGGGGCTGCAGCAAAAGTAAGCCTAAGGAGGAACCCGAGGGATGGCGGCTTTAAACTCTGGGCTCAGGGGATACAGCTAAGGAATTATTATATTGCCATTCTCGTCGATAGATCTTGGTATTGCACTGCTTGGATTAAAACATTGCAATCCCTGCCTGCCCTTCTTAACGATAGAGCAGAATATCTGCAACCCAGAATTGAAAATCGGGGGCCCTTTGGTTGTTTTCTTGGAGACGTTTCGATACCCAAACTAGGAAGCATCATCATTGCTGGTAGGGAGGAGAATACACATTTGGTCTCAATTTGTATTCTAGTGACTTGCTCTGGCAGTGTTAGTGGGAATGGTCTTGGTATTTCTTTGGTTAGGCTGTTTACTGTTAGCTTGTTTGGCAATTCCTTGATTGGGATATTGTTTGTTTCTTGATTGTTGGTCTAATGCTAATCTGAATATTAACATTAGACCAACAACAATATAATATTGTTATTGGTCTAATATTGTTAACATTATTCAAATATTCAAATAATATTTATGTCTGTGTGCTTGTTGATGGCCAATTTGATGGCCCTAACTCTGACAAATTGTCCATCAGCGGGTACAAACAACATCTATATACCACTCAAAAGAAACAATCAACAAGCCCAAAAGGGAACAAAAAGACTAGAACACCTCCTCACCAGCAATCAACACCCAGATAAGTAGAGATTTACACCAAGATTAATATTACATTAACAAGTTTAAAATTTGGTTGGGACCAAAGAACAACCAAGATCACTCCCACTAACACTGACAGGGAAAGCCACTAGAATATAAAATGAGAGCAAACCCCATTCCTTATTAGCACTGCTTATGTTGCCTAGTTTGGTAACAAAATGTCTGCAAGAAAACAATCTCAGACAGCATCAAGGACCCCTCATGACCTTAAATCTTGCAAGAACAGCTTCCTGAGAATGGAGATGGCTGTTTGCTTTAAATAATTAGGGAAAGTTAGATAACCATTTGCATAGTATCAATAATATTTCCTGTCGAAGGCTTGCATTTCTCAAGTTTAACCCTGGAATTTAAAAATGGATTCCATGACTTTGAACATTGAATTCAGTTTGTTTTATGTGGCTGGTGCCTTGCTTTTTGACCCTGGAGATTTTATAGCCTGACATTTCAAACTCTATGCTCCTTAAATTGAAGAGTATTTTCTTGATAATTGTTGGTAAGAAAAGCAGAGTTGGTAGGTCTGACATATTAGAAGCAGTGTGCATTGTGTGTGGTAAGGTGTTTGCGCAGTGAAGTTCATAGCATCATTGTGCATATTTATAAAGACTCAATCGTTTGATTATGTGATATGGCTGGTATTAATGGCATGTGATATTGTCACTGTCTCATACACATATACATACACACATATTTCAAACTAGCAGGAACTTACCATACTTCTCTTAAAAGATTTAAGTCATTTTTGTCAGATTTTGAGTAAAGGAAATGCACTTTCACAGATGTTCCTGAGATATTAATTATAGGTCTTGCAGCAAGGAATATTTTTCCTTCATTAGTTTTAATCAAATATCATAGTTTCATATAAATGTATTAGCAAAGATGATATTAGACAATTAAAATAATATATTTTAACAAACATTTCTTTTTTTCTTCTCAGGATTAATTTCCACTGCATCTACTCCTCAACTTTCAGCAGCAGAAATTGCTCAAAGGCGCAACGATCTGTTCACAAAAGAGAAAGAAAGACAACTGTCTCTTAATCCACGGATTGAGAAAATTGAAGTAAAACATGTGGGTAAATCACATCCTGGCACCTTATTTATAATGAACAAAGGACTTTCCACTCCATACAGTTGTGCTATGCGTAAGTAATTGAAATGGTTGTTGTTAGGCTGAATAACAAATTGAATAACAAATGAAACATGTTTTATGTAAGAAGGACTACGGTTTAGTTAGTTGTGCAAATACATAATGTTTGGGAGCTAAACTTACTCTTAGTAAGTATTCACTTGGGATCACCAGTAATTCTGCTTCCCTAACATGTTTCTTGGTTTCTACAGATCTGTTCTCCTCTTTGATACCTAATCTCTAGCAATTTGGAATCCTCAGTTTTGTTGAGTCAATTTCACCAATCCCTATTAATTTCCCATGAAGCATCATTAAAGGAGAGAAATATTCAAAGTCATCATGCTATTTAGCAATGAATTATAACTTGATCCAAAACAGGCAAAAAAATTCTGGCTTCTTCCTGTTAACCAAAAAAGATTCTGATAGTGTCTCATAGTAGGATTAAAAAAAGAAAACAAGTAGAAGTAACAGATGATTCAAGAAAACTATGGGTGAAACCTTGCTGCCTCTCTTAAAAACAATTAGTTTTTACTTTAGGTGTTATACAGGTGATAGTTTTAGACTGTTGTTTCACTAATAAAATATGATCCTATGATTCTTTGAAGTTTAATTTTTATTTTATTTTGTTTGTCTTTTCCAGATTTAAGTGAATGGTATTCTACGAGATCTGTGCTTGCCCTTGTAGATGGGCAGCACTGGGATATGTACAGACCTCTTACTCATTCTTGTGAAATTCAGTTTCTTACTTTCAAAGATGAAGATGCAGAGGAAGTGAATAAAGTATGATAATACTGGATTTCTTGCTTTATATTGTTTTTATTAAACCTGAAGCACAAAAGGATGCATGGTTTAAATTTAGTTGAACGTGAATACAGGTAGTCTTTGCTTAACTTTGATAATTGGAACTGGAATTTCTGTCACTGAGCGATGCAGTGGTAAAGCACAATGTCATGTGACCACATCATTTAGTGATGGCAATTTTGATTGTGGTTGTTATGTGAGGATCATGGGTTATTAAGCAAGGACTTCCTGTGACTTCCTGCAAGCAAAGTCAAAGGAGAAGCAGACAGGAAGTTGCAAGTCCTAGTTGTAACAAATCTTTCTTTAGCTTGCAAGCAGGCCAGTGGGCAGGCAAGTGCTATGGAATATGGGCAAGTGGAGGAGAATTTAGGGTGCTGTGCTGGGAGTGCAGCCAAGCAGAAGTTAAGTCTTGCAGTCTGGCACGGTTGTGGGGCGCCTATAGCCCAGTGCAAGCATGATCAGGTGTGCATACACTGCAGAGTGCAGATACAGTGATTGCTGCAAGTCGGCATGTGCTTCAGAATGTCAGATTTTCCAGATCTTCAAATGTGTAGCAGGGCTCCTCAGGAAAAAAACTAGAATATTGCAACTGTCATAAGAATGAGATAATTGCCAATGCCTGAAACACAATTGTGACTCTCGTGGCACTGCTGTGGCAGTGCCACGAAATTCAATAACAGTATACCATTCATTCAGCAAAATCGAGGTCATAACCCAACAACAACTTGTAGAGAAATTGATTAAAAAATGATTGGAATATAATGATATTCTGTTTCTCTTATTATTCATCTTAAAGTTTCTGTTTTTCCCCAGATTTAAGTGAATGATAGATTAAGAGGTCTGTTATAAGGGATAAAGGATCTAAAGGATAAAGTTTCTTTCATCTTTCTGACTTTCTACTAATTACAGATTTGAATAATACAAGTGGAGTATTTTTGATTGATAAAATAAAATAAAATAAAATAAATTCTTATTCCTTAGGATAGTCAGAAACAGAATACAAATACCTTTTATGTCTGGCTGCATTTTTAATTACATTTGCTGTTAAACATAAAATTTTATAAATGATGCCTTGAGTCTTTTCAATTTTGCTTTTGAAACTTACATTGAACTGTCTTGATATAATTTGAATTAATAATCTATTGCAGGCTTATTGGCGCTCTTGTGCTATGATTCTGGGCTGTGTTTTAGAACAAGCATTTAAAGATGAATATTCAGTTACTCTTGTTAAAGCTCCAGAAATACCAGGTAACATAACTCTCTGGAAGAGTATTACAATGAACATAGAAAATAATTTCTGTAATTTACACATTTCAAAAATGTAGGTATTATAGCATTTGGAGTGCATGCAAAATATTTCGAATTATAGTCTGAACCCACTGGAAGGTTACAAAGCTGAAGAAAATTATAATAGACAATTTACTAAATTACCAGTTTCAGTAGATCATTGTTAACTGTTTTTGTTCATCTAGTTATATACATTTCTTATGATGGTAAATACTTTAATTGCTTTTTTCTGTGAAGATAGTATACATGGTTTTTTCAGTTGGTCTTTATTTGGAATTGGCCATATCCAAAACTGCCATGCTAAATAACATGATGCTGGAGAAAGCATACTTCTTAAAATGATTTATTAACCGGTGTTCAATTCTCAATTGCATACTATGGCAGAACAGATAAAATTCCTATTTAAATAGAACAGAATTGCAGACATAGTTTGAATATTACTTTTAATATTCAAATTAATTCTGCAATTTGTTCAATTTATCTGAAAGGTTTTACCCCATTGAACTAGAAGAAATTTACTTATGTATGTATCTAGAGAGTTGTGTTATAACCCCCCTCCCCCCAATTTTTTTGAATAAAAATCTTTTTTATTCTCTTGAATAAAAAGAGAAATTAAGATAGTGTTAGGTGAACTTTTTTGTGTGAAAAAGTTCCAAAGACATTCAGTTATTTGACCAAAATGTTCCTTCAGTTTTTTGCCTGAGGAAGTGTCAATGCTGGAGGAAGTCTATGCTAAAAGTCTATCTTGATCTTGACACAATTCATTATTTTTGTTCAAAAGTGGGATGTGTAGAACTCAAGAATAAACTATGTAGCCATATTTAGATTTCATTCCTTTACCATCCTGGGTTTATTTGTTTTGATAATATCTTGTCTAATAAAGAATTCTGAATAACCCAAAAACTTGCACTCTGTGTTTGACATTTTGCTTAATGAAGATATGCCTAATTATGGATTTAGAATTAATTGTACAGCTACATTTCTGGAAGGGAGAACTGATACTGTAACTATATGCTGGCTGACTTTGTTAAATATCTGACTTTGAAAAATCTATTCATATCAATATTTCAAAATGTTGTCTTGCTATATAGTGACGTCTGGAGCGTTTTGCTATGATGTAATCTTGGATAGCAAACTTGATGCATGGACACCAACTGAGGTAAGATCAAACTGGTGTAATGGACAACTCAATATATCCATTCTGTTAAAAGAATAATTGCTAAATGTAAAAATTGCAATGGGCATTTGTATCCACACAGAACTTTATCTGTTTGTGCCCTATGTTATTTGCTCTTATTATCTAATAAAATATGATTTTGAACTACTGGAGAAACTCATTTGTTATAAATGTAGATATTAAACTGCACTTCCTAGACTGCTGGACCAAGCTTCTAATACTTATTTAGGTTTCAAATGTATATTTTTTTGAATAAAATATATTTAAAATATGCATATTGTGAGGAAATATTTAAATATTTTGTAAAAATTGATCTGAAAACAGAATATATGCAGAATTAGCAGACCAGAAATTGATTGATCAATCCTATGATGATAGAGTCAATATTAGTCAATATTTGTTCTGGATTCAGACCTTAATTCATATAATAATAAATTATAAAACCTAATCTGGAACTTCTTCTGCTCTGGTCTGGTCATATTTAGTCTGGTCATATTTCTATTGTAAAATTTTTTTTGCCATTGTTCTACCCTGTGGAACAGCATATGTTTAATAAATGATAATAAAAATAACATCAAACGTCCACATATGTCTATCCCTGGTCCTTGGAAAGGACTACCAGTACATAGGCATACAAAAGTACCTAATACAATTGACTGACTGTGCGAGAAGCCAATAATATTGATTGTAGGTCATGTAGAAAAATGCAAGGAGGCAGGTTAATTTTAAGCTCAGTCTTGCCTTAATATAGTAGAACCTTTTTTTAAAAGTATGGTGTATTAAAATATATAAATTGGATTTAAATAGCCTCACAAACTTGCCCTTTTATTCCTCAAATATTTCTTATAGTATTTGCTATAGTTGCTAAAATTATTAATTCATAAACTTCCTTCTGTATTGCATTAGGGATGAAATAAAAGGAACACTATGTGATATGTTTAAATCAATTAAGCCAAATAATTTTCCAGACTGCTGGGCAGATAGAGGATATTGAGTTTTTTTTAAGCTTAGATGAAAGGAGGAATAGTAAATATGAAATATGTCCCGGTTTTTATGCTTACTATATTCCTGCAAAGACAGAGCTAACTTAAATAGCTACAGCTTGAAAAGTCTCCAGAATAATGTTTAAATATTACACACCAAGAATTTAAAGTACTTAAATTATTTGAACCTTTTTGTTTATCATGTCTGTCTATATAATCTCAGTATTTTTATCTCATTTTTGAAGGAAAATCTCCATTCTCTTTCAAAAGATGCTTTCAGATTAATTCAGAAAGACTTGCTGTTTGAAGTGCTGGATGTCGATGCAAAAGTGGCACTTGAAATATTTGAGTATAACAAGTTAGTATTAACAATCTATATGTCAGAGTTAAAATGTCATTCAGAAAGGATGTGTATCTGCCTGTCCCTGCAATCATGTATATAATCTGAAATCAGTATTTCATTCAGAAGATCTATAATATAATTTGAGATTAAAAAAATAAACAGGTCCTTATCAGTTTACTTTTGGTTTTCATGTCTATTAGTATGCTACTGATAATGAAAAGGAGTATGGATGAACAATGTATAACTCCAGTTAAAACAAATAGCCATATTTTGCAGCTGTACTTAACATATGTTGTATATTCTTTATTATGTAATAGATAATGCACATCATTCCACTTTGAAGAGTAATAACAAGAATGAGTAAAATGAAATATGTTTTCTGTGGGTTTAAATGCATCAACATTTATTGTATAAAAATAGGGTTTTGAAGTTTTAGGAACATCTCTACTAGAAGCAATGCTGGCAACAGTTAATAAAGGCCTGGTGGTGGGTATAAAGAGATGTTTTCTCAGTTTTTGAAAAGAAAGAAAAAATATTCCTTAGCCCAGTGTTACTAGAATTGGCATGTAGGAAGGAAAAGTGACGTATGATTTTAAAAAATGAAATAGCATGTATATATTCTTCTACCTGAATTTGTGGTTATTTTACATTACATACAATAGGAAGTTTTGTTATGGACCTGTTTCTTTGTGTTTTAGGTTCAAACAGGATATGGTTGAAGAAAGAGCTTCTCAGAATTCCAAAGGAGTAGTTACAGTGCACAGGTGAGCAAACCCCAAGCCAGCCTTTTTTAAAAATAGCTAGAAATCTTTATCTTTATGATCTTTACATTGAACCAGAAGTGAAATATTCTTATAATCATGGGGAGAATAAATGAGATAAGGATCTGAGCAATGTTTTAACACTTCAGTGAGAAGAAAGTTATCTTTGCTCTCTCTCTTTTTCTCTCCCTTTAAAGTCATGTCAAAGAAGAGACCAGTCATTTCTGGCTCATCGGAATATATGATTTATCAGCAATTTCTTTTTCATTAAAATTATAGTGAAAATGTACAAAAATGCATTATATTCAGTGACCCAATCCACTTTCAGAACTCGTGGAATTATCTTTTGTGATTAGGGCAAATATTTTATAAGGGATAAATAAGGCCTCAATCCTTTGTTCTGGAAGCTTCCACTTGAAAATTATATGGAGTGAAGGAAATCTTAAATGTTTGGTCTGTTTTCTCAGTAGACAAATCTATCACCACCAGAAAGCTATAATATATTTTAGAAATGTTGGTTAACTGGCATTAAAGACTTTATTTTAGCACTTCTAAATGGCAAAGTATGTAGCAAAAATAAAAAGTTACAGGTTTAATGTTTCATTAATTTTTCAGCCAGAGAGAAATTCATTATAGATCCTTAAAGACAGTCTATTCTAGAAGCTTTGAGTTTGTCAGAAAAACAGAAATTTAGGCCATGATTCCAAGCCACATTTGTGCAAAAATTCAAATAGGGAACACTTAAGAAATTTAGTCCATCTTCCAGTTATCTATTCAGTTTCACTTCAACACATGCAGTGAATGGGAGCTTATCACCCTACTGGATAGGTAACAGATGCACTTTTCAAACTATCACTAACACATTTTGGGGTGATTAAGCTTTCTGTGTTTTGTTTTCAACCAGATTTGGTGATTTTGTAGACATTAGTGAAGGGCCTCATATTTCAAGAACTAGCTTGTGTGATCAGTATGAAGTGACAGCAGCTCATAATCTTCAAAGCAGCCAGTCTGAATTAAGAAGATTCCAAGGTATCTCTGTACCACATCATTTAAAGGTTAGTAATCTATTTTACTAGTATTTTTGTTTAGGATAAGAAAGAGAATATAGACTTAGGATGGTATGCAGTAAATAGCCTTCAAATTCTTTGTCCTAAATTCACTGATGTTTCTCATGAGGCAAGAGAAAATATTTTGCCCTTTTTAAAACTCCTGGGGAATTTTTGAGGTCTTTTTAAAAAAAGTAAAATAAACACATTAAATGTTTTGGAAAATTAGCAAAGTTTTTGTCATTTCTTTGAAAAGAATGAAAAACAACATGCTTGCAATTTGGCAGTGCAATACTGAAGAGTTTAAGGGCCAGTAAAAAAGGAAAGGGCTACTTACGGGTTTTATACCGCACAACCACCAGCAACAATTGATATAAGAATTATTAGGAAAGGTAATTATTAAACAGTCTCTGCTCCATAGAATTATGGAATTAGAATCCATAAGGAGAATGAAAGAAAAATGATGGGAAATTGGAAATAATCTTTTGTTCCTTTTTTTTTACTAGAAATAAATAGTACAAAGCCAGCATCTTAGAGTTTAGTGGAAAAGATTCAGCCAAACTTCAAATTATAGTACTGTATTTCTATTTAGAAAATGTAACATCACTTTCCCCCAAAAGGCTTCATTTGCTTGATATATTTGGGAAAAGATGTTTTCCAGAGAAACATTAAATTTTAATCACACACAGACACACACAAATTCTACTAGTGCCCAAAATAATGGAATTTAATGTTTATTCTTAAGAAATACAACTGGATTTCCCTTTTTAAATCTTGAGAGGTTTTATATAAGAAAGCTGAAAAATTATGAAATGTGGTTATTTGATCCTCTCATGAGATTTTGCCCATAATACACAACACGGAAACACATTTTCATTGCAAAGTAATAATGATTTATTAAACTTACATACTGACTGATTCTGTTTCATTATAGCTTTATCATACTATATGGCACAGATTGCGGAAAAGATCACAGAAACTAGTAAGTTTAAACCTCAAGGAATAATCATTACATTTGCATGACTTATTTTTCTGAAAGCTATGAAGAAACACAACCCTGTAATAAAATGTAATATAAAATATCAATATTTCAGAAAAAATGCCTTAGAAATTACAATCAGTTTGTTTTGCTCTGATACTCTAGAATAGGGTTCTCCAATCTTGGCAACTTTATGACTTGTGGACCTCAACTCCCAGAATTTCTCAACCAGTTCATGCTGGCTGAGGAATTCTGGGAGGTAAAGTCCACAAGTTGTAAAGTTGCCAAGGTTGGAGACCCCTGCTGTAAATTTTTTTATAGGAAATCCTGGTCTTGTGATCACAATTGTGACCGGAACGTCCATTGTTAAAAAATGTCATTAAGTGGCACCCAATTTTACGAGATTTTTTGCCACACTCATTAAGTGAATCTGGCTTCCCTCATCAGACTATGTTTGTTCGAAGCACCCTGGGAAAGTTGCAAATGGTGATCACTTGACCATGGGGATGTTGTGACAGATGTAAATGTGAGGACTAGTTGTAAGTTACTTTTTTCAGTACCATTGTAACTTCAAGCATTTGTGAACCTAATGGTCATAAGTTTAGGACTACTTACATTATGTACCAATGTGTAAAGAAGAACTTTTCATAAGATGTTCATAATACTGTATGTAAGGCATACAACTATTTTTACCTTCTTGGGCCTGGAAGAAATGACAATAGCACTATTCTGTTATTATTTGTATGTTATATTGATCCATGTTTTAGATTGCATACACACTGTATGTGTATTGCAAACATCCATGAAAATTATTGTTGACATTTTCCTGCTTTTAAAAAGTAGAGACTTATTATTCTTACCCATCTGCCACCGGGTTTGGAGGTGTGTGAGTGTCTATTTTTGTCATAATATAAATTACAGTATACATGGGATTTTCATCTCTGGATGGCCAAAAAAATGTAATGCTTGTCTTTGACAATTGTGGCCAAAGGCAGCACTGAGGGCTGCACATAAATGACTGGAAGATTGCTAGGAATCTTGAAACTTTATTTTGCCTATGGGTGGAATGGGGAGAGAACTGAATTGCAAAATTGATTTTTAACTTGAGTGTATAAAAGTAATAGTAGGAATTGGGTTTAAGAATCATGGCATTGTCAATCTAATGTTATCAGATAATTTAAACTATTGGCAAAAAGCTAAGATTTCAAATGTCAGTGCTACTTTCATATTTATATAAATATATTTTCTAAATGTTCAGTATTACCCGGTGTATTAGTACATCTGTTAGAATATCTACTAGCAAGCATAATTCTAAAGCATCTCTGTATCCTCTTTCTTTCCTGGCTAGTCTGAATATTAAACCAAATCACATTTAATGTGTGTTTTTTCAGTAGTATTTTTTTTCTGAAGCAAATGTTAATGAGAAATGAATTATATTTTTCTCAGGAGGCACAGTGTTATCATTTCCGCCCAGATATTTCAGTTTACCTTTTGCAGTTCTCATTAAGAAAATCAAAGTGTGGCTGCCAACATGCAGGGGGATCAGTATGAACAGTGAATAAAGGGGAGGAATTGGAATGGATTTGGGGATTTGGCAAAAGGTATATGAAAGTTCATATTTTACCTCAAGCATTTATTATGTTTTACAGATCAGTGAAAAAAGACCAAAAGAAACAAACGATGGAAATGAAATTACAAACGTTGAACTAGCCTGACCCTTTCTAATCTGTATGTGTGGAAATACTTATAAATTAAATTGAGATTGTTTTAAAGTACAGATTCATGATTCAAATCAATTCCTTGAAAAAATTCTTTGAGAGAAGGTTTTCAGAGACTCACAGAACATCACCCTTGCTCTACCAGATTAGGATTTAGATGTAATGGCAATAAAAAAAGATTGCATATCCAGGAGTGTTTTACAGTATCTGCAGGCATTCAAAGCCTGTTGCAAAATGAGAGATGAGTTCAGATACTGATCCTGACAGACATTGGATTTTCCTCTCAGCTTAAATACTTCTACAATTCACAGTTAATGAATATGAGCAATAAGCCTGTACACATCACTCCAATTCAATTTGAATGGAAGATTCAAAGAGGGTGTGATTGAATTTATGTTTGCAATTTGATATTTGGAGCCAAATTGATTTGAACTATTTAAACAATTGGGATTCAGATTAGAATATCTATCTATCTATCTATCTATCTATCTATCTATCTATCTATCTATCTATCTATCTATCTATCTATCTATCCATCCATCCATCCATCCATCCATCCATCCATCCATCCATCCATCCATCCATCCATCCATGGGCTATAAGAGCAAAGCATTGAAATACCCACAGATGTTTATTATTGAATGAGATGAAAATAGCAGGTTCAGTAGACATTTTAGCTCCGTCACGCTTCAGCTGGATGTTACAAAATATTTTTGAAGTAATATTCTTGCACCTCTTTGAAGGCAAAGAGAGCTTGACTTGTGCTTACTGAACCAATGCAGCAAGTACCCTACTCCAGTTTTAAAATAAAGATGTTCAGAAAATATTCTAAGATAATGCTTGTTTTCTGGAGTGCCAACCCTATCTCTGGATTTGCAGAGTGATGGGAAAATAGATATATCAGGATGACTTTCTTGCTGCTTTCTGAAAAGAACCCTTTCCTCCCTATTGGGACTCAGTTGTGTCGTTGGCAACTGTTAGCAGAGGCAACAGACACAGGTTAAGTCAAAGAGATACAATTCTATAGAGGTAGGCAGTTGAGATAGAAAGAGGCTAGCACAGAAAAATATTTAATATGCTTATAACCTTTCTTTTTTAAAAAAACAATAAATGTTTGAATGTAGTACCATGGTCCCCTTTTAGTTCTTACAAAAAATTAAAGGTAAAGGTTCCCCTTGCACACATGTGCTAGTTGTTTCCGACTCTAGGGGGTGGTGCTCATCTCTGTTTCAAAGCCAAAGAGCCAGCGCTGTCCGAAGACATCTCCATGGTCATGTGGCCGGCATGACTCAATGCCAAAGGCTCACAGAGCGCTGTTACCTTCCCACTAGGAACAGTGGTCCCTGTTTTTCTACTTTCATTTTTTACGTGCTTTCGAACTGCTAGGTTGGCAGAAGCTGGGACAAATAATAGGAGCTCACCCCGTTATGCGGCACTAGGGATTCGAACCACTGAACTGCCAACCTTTCGATCGACAAGTTCAGCATCTTAGTCACTGAGCCACCGCATCCCTTTTTACAAAGAATTAAATTTGCCCAAATGATAGTGAATGTAAGTGTTAGCTTTCAGCCAATAATACATAATCTGACTGGTCAGCCTTGAGTCCATATTCAGAATGCTGAGAATTGAACTGAATCAGTTGTGTAGGCAGAACTAGTATCAAAGTTTAATACATCAGCATGAGAGAGAACAAAGTTCAGTTTTGAAACTGACCACATTAAAGAAGCCCAGAGCTAAGAGGGAATGAAGTCCTTGCCAGTTCAAAAGAGTTTTGGTAATAAGAAGTTAAAAATTTGGTAGAATTCAGATTAGCTGCTGAAGCCTGTGTCAGAGAGTTCATCACTCTACTCCACCGCTATCTCTGATATTTCCATTTCTGAAAAGAGAATGTCAACATTGTATGTCCTCAGTAACAAGTTCAGAAGGGGCAAAATGACCTTTTAAAGTCGGGGGTGTTTTACAAGGCTAACAAAGTGCTTCACGGTCATCTAGTTTGATTTGCTGCTTCAAAGTGGTTCCCTGCATTGATTCATGAATGTGCTTTGATGTGATTATTTTACTGAACCTTCCTCTAATTAAAATCCAAAGCTTTATACAGCACCAGTAACCAGACTTACTTAGTCTCTAATGTTTTCAGATGTGCTGAACTGTCCATTTCCAAACATTTCAAGCTACAGGATTCTGACTGTGAATTCAGAGGTTGCAATCCAAATAGAAGGAATAAAGTTGGAAAAAGTAGTTAGTTATAAGTTTGATACTAGAGCAATACTACCAAGTTGCATGATCAGATCCAATCTTTGTATTTAGATTGTAGTGCTGAAATTGACATTTGTATATTAGTAAATACTACTACTGTTTCAGTAGAGCTACAATGGGCATACTTTGTACCAATGTGATATTTTGAAAGCTCATTTTAATTTGGGTATGTACCACTATTGAATGTAAACATGAGGGCATTGCAGCTTGTACAGAAAATTTCTGAAGTTCAAAGTTGAAATTTCCATTTATTAGTGACAATTTTTTATATACCGGTAAATATAAGAGAGAAAAACCAATTGGTTAAGGATGTAATGAGGCTATCAAAAAGGAATTTGTAATTTGTAATCTTGTAATTCATCAGCCCGAAATGTATTTTAGGTTATTCCACTTTAACTGTGTATAGGCCTGGCCTTTACCTTCTTTTGTGTGTGTTAATATTTAGTCTTTTTTTGTGTGGGTTATTTGGAAAGAGATCATAATGCAGTCTGTATTACCATGGTCCCCTTGTTGAAAAAGAACAGCATGAATTTTCAGTATTAATCCTTAATCTTTGGAAATATCTTGGAGCCAAATCAAATGTCCATTGCTTTCAAGAATTAATACCAGTCATAGTTTCTAACCACTTAAACCCTATATGTGTATAACACGTGTGGTTTGCAGATAATAAGGCTCTTTTTATGTAGGCAAAAGCATGTTAGTGTATGAGGGAACTAATGTACTCTTACAATAGTTGCATTTGAAGCATTTTTATTGAATCTCTATGATGTCTGATCCACTATCTGCATGCTGAAGTTTATTTTATTACCTTTTTGAAATAGCAGAACTTTCATGCTTCTGAAACTCAGACCGTGGGAAGTGAGTTAAGTAATATAAAGTTTCTGGAAACATTGAAACAGCGAAAGGAGAAAAAGTGGTTCTATGCCAAAGGATAGGTGGGAGTATGGAAATTTTGAAACCTGACTCTTTTTAAAAGAAAAGTTAAACTATCCTGCTTTAAGAAAATAAAATGCATTTAATGTCCTTTACAACTAAGAGCATAGCATGTTTATTTTTCAGATTTATTTAAGAGCTGGAGATTGTGAATTATCAATAGTTTCCCTATATTTTAAACTGCAAATTGTCAGTTGTAGCCAGTGTGGCCGTGGATAGAAATGATGGGAAATGTGGTCCGAAGTTCTTATTAATAGATAGAAATTTCAACTTTGAACTTCAGAAACTTTCTGTATGAGCTACAATGCCCTCATGTTTACATTCAAAAGTGGCACGTGCCCAGAGTGTAGTCTGTGAAGTGGAACATTTTAACCTAATTTTTCTTTTGGCTTCAGAAAATTTATTTACTAATACATTATACATCACTTTATTTGTTGTAGTTTGCTGGTATCAACATGGATGAGTTTTGACATGACAGAAAAAGTTGTAGTGTATCACCTGTGCTTGTCAGTTGTCCTCATAAAGATGTATTGATAAAATGGTTAACTTTTGTTGGGAGAAAAAAAATGCATGCTAGCAAACTGGCAAATGTAACAGTTTCCTTTATTTTTTTAATTTTCTTTGCTTTCGTGCAAACAGCAGCAGTATATTCCATATTACTTCTGGAAAAGAGTACCACACCCTATTAATGCTAACATGTAGGAGTTGATCAGAATAAAACACCTATCACAATTAGCATTAACAGTGTATGGCCTGCAGATTTAATGTAATCCATAAAGGTGAAGCTTCTGGACAATTCTCTCTAATTTACCTATAATATAAAAGCAATAATGAATTTAAGGAATGGAGTACATGTTAAACAAATCAAGGACAATAACATTTTAAAAATAATAAATATTAAAATATTCTGTTAATAGGAAATACATCTCAACAGCTTTATCTGTAACAATTACTGTACCAATTTTTTTTTATCGAGTTTGATATACATGTATTAGAAATATTTAAATTGGGTAAAAATGGTATTTCAAGCAGAATTGCATATGTGAATTGAAAAAAATAAGATTATTTTAACTGTTAAATATCTGAAGGAGACCCAGCTTGGTGTAGTAGATAAGTCATCTGGCTTTAAACAATTCTAGTCCCCTCTCCCCAAATTATGTAGCCAGCTGAGTGACCTTGGGCCAGTCATTCTTTCTCAGCCCCAGAAAGCAGGTAATGACAAACCACTACTAAAATATTTCTGAAAGAAAATTGCAAGAACTTGTCTCAACAGTCACCAGGTGTCAACAATAACTCAAGCAGGAAGTATAGACCTGCTTTTGTTCTCTGAAATATACTAAGCTATGTGAAGTGAGTTGTTTAAGATCATTTGATGAATTTTATGGTTCTATGAAAAATTGAGATTAGATTTCCCATTTCTAAATTCAGGAATATTAATTATATTAATGTAATATTACATGCTGTTTTGTAGATTACCATGTAAATGAAACATAATAATCCCTTCTCTCTTAGCACCGATTACTTGTACTTGAGAAGCAGTTTCTGGTGGTTCTATACAGCAGGAATTTTGTGGAGACTTGGCATTTTGGTTCATAGTGTATATGAGTATATAGTGTATATTTAAATTGCAGCTCCAGTAATTGAGAAACCTATTTTAAAGTACATCAGCTTATTTCCAAAGTTTTTCTTTTGGGGGGAGATGGAAGTAAATGAAACAGCTTATGTTTTCATAGTAGTTGCAGTTAGTAACTGAAAAACAAAGAGGAAGTAGATGTTGGGTTAAGATGTGGTAAGTTAATTTAAGTGATAAATGGAAATTGCTTCTTCCTTTTTATTTTAAATTAAACCAGTTAAATATAATCACAAGACACAATAGTAAATGCCCAGAAGAAACAGTAAATGTGAACTATATGGGCTTTTGCAAACAAATGCTATAACTTCTGAAGAAAGTGTAAAATATGATTACCAGCATTCCAGATTGCCCCTCTTATGAGCAGCAATGCATATATTCATTGATGAGTATATCATTCAATGAATATATCATTCATTGATATATTCTAGTTGAATATTTTAATCAATGATCCTCAAGATATCCTTGCAAGAGTTTTCAAGCTAAGTACCTAAGTGATTGGGCTTTCCTGATTAGTGTAGCCAGGAATGCATCATTCTTATTTCGTATCCTGATTCATAAAGGTTTGTGAAAAAGCAAATGATTTAGTTCTGTTTTGTCTTCCAGATCTTAGAAAATGGAATTGCTTTAATTAAGTCAGGTAGTGGAGGTTCAGATTTTGTTACTTAGTCCTAGTGTGGAAATTACAGTAATCTCTCAGTTACCAGTTTCAATTCTGCTTATGGATAAGAACATATATGACCTTAGTTAATAGTGTCTACCCACATAAAAGCCACATATTACACGGTTATTTGAAGGATATCATTTACCTTCCAGAAATTTTGAAGTTTTATTGAAACATATAGAACTTAAAATGATATTTATCCAACTGATTTGTTCACAGTTAAACATTATTTGGAGACTTTAATAATTTATTATTTTTTTAAAATGAAAGCATAGTTTGAATTTTCCTTTCTTCTGTGATGGCCAGTAGTAGTACCCTGTAATAATGTGGTTGTAGATACGAACAGAGTACAGACGGCTATCAAAAGCTACAATTGTGTATCCATTATCAAAGCAGAATAAAAATACTCCTGCCAACAGAATTACAGTATGTGTAGGAGATATGATCAGCCTAGTTTTCAACCTTACGGACTACATTTGCAGGGAATTTCCCTCTTTTAAATAGAGGAACATAATGTATCTCTCCCCCAGAGTTACTTGAATTGGTACTGCTCAAGGAAGTAGTATTACTTGATTTCACTGTATGTGTCACTGGACCATTAGAGAAGACTAAAGACTAACATCCCTGAATAATACATATATAACCTTATATCAATATATTTATGGCACTCCATTAATATGCTTTTTTAGAAGTATTTGGTAAAAAGAAAAACCTAAATTAAAATTCTTCCTATAAAATCAAATTTTGTTTGACATTTCACCAAACTATCTTATCTGACTTGTGTTGTAGCAAAGAGAAACCTTCCCTGAAATTAGTAAATGATACTTCAGTAAATTGAACTGGAACTATATACAAGAAGTTCAAAAACCAGAGTTAAAATTGTTAAAAATATTCCATGGAAGTTTTAAACACTAAATATATATATATTTAAGAAATGTGTAATTATAAGTACATTTTCCAGATAAAAATTTCTAAAGGTTTAGTTTTTAAAGAGGAATGCTGAATAAATAGCATATTTATAAACAATTCAAAGGGCGCAATGTTGAAATCCAATAAAAATCAGTGGAAGAGAGAACTGCATTTAATTCAAGTCTTATTAATACAGTGGTTCTTCAATGTAACAAGATTTTGATGACGGTATTTTAGTTCTACCTTGCCAATGCAGAAGACTCATTGCAACTTGTCAAAGAAAAAAAAATCTTTTCTTTTGACATTACCTTGTCAAAAGAAAAAAATATATTGTGTAAAATAACCATCCTGTATGTGTAGATGTGGCCTAATGTTAAATCACTAGTGATGAAGCTACTATGAGTCTCATATGTCTTCTATTTTGACAGAATTAGTCTGGCCTGAAAATATTGTCTCAATTTCCTATGGCATACAAAGACTACCCATGGTTCCCATAAATATAATTTTAACTAACTGTTCGTATTATTTAAACAAATATTCAAATTTGTTTACCTGTCAATGACTCTGATCCAAGCCTGCTCTGTTTCATTGCATCCTGTAGTTTTATTTTAGAAAGAAAGAAAGAGAATGCACCTACCTGTTATTGGGAGCCGTTTCTACATAGACATAAGTAGTTCAGCAAAGCAGCCACAGACTTCCTTTCGTTATGTTTCATGGAAATCAAAAGTGTTCAGTGTGTAGGTTCTTTTCTGCCACTTTTGAGAAAAAGGACCATAAATAAAAAGGAAACACGAGGTTCTCAGTGGCCCAGAAGTTGCTTGAATCGGTCTCGTGTCTGGCTCTGCACCCTGCATCCTTGCTGCAAAAGATAGGCAAAGAAAGCCAGTCCTATAAAATCCCAAGATCTTTTATATAAGTCATGAAGGTGACTCATCCTCTTCTTTGCAGGGGTTCCCCTACATCTTTTCTTCTTAGAATCTAATGCTCAGGTTTTTTTCAGTGGCATTATAAAATTTCCATGTATGTTTAAAAAAACACTCTACTTTCTATAGAAAACATGGGTTAAATATATGAAATAACTAATTATTTGCATTTGTGATTAAGTTTTCTATTTTCAGTTGTACGAATGGACCAAATCTATTACTGAGCAGTGCCTAGCTTATCATTGTGAAACACTCTTGTCAAGTCATAGTAAATTTTCCTCTAGCCCTGAAGTGAACAGAAAATTGTGTCAAGTTTAATTTGACAATGCAGTTGAAATTATAAGGCATGCAAATAGATCTAAAGGACTATTTTGGATGTTTCTGAATGTCAGAGAAAACAATATTACATTGATATTTAATTTTGGCTTTTGTCAGATGACCTTTTTTCCCCAATCATGTACAATTGTGGTTGACTTACAACCACAATTGAGTCCAAAATTTATGTTGTTAAGTGAGTTTTGCCCCATTTGACAACCTTTCTAACCACTGTTGGTAAACTAGTAACCCGGTTGTTGACTGAATCTGGCTTCCCCTTTGAGTTTCCTTATCAAAAGGTTGCAAAAGATGATCACATGACCTTGGGACACAGCAATGGTCCTAAGTAGGAAACCAGTTGCCAAACATCTGAATTTTGATTACGTAATCATAGGGATGCTACAAAGTTTGTAACTGAAAAATGGCCATAAGTCACTTTTTTCCAGTGCTGCTGTAACTTTGAACTGTCACTAAATGACCTGTTGTAAATTGAGGACTACCTGTACATGGTGCCTATGTGCTTGTTTGTTGTGGGTCATGTTTTGTTGATTGTATCCGCAATAAAAGATATCCGCTGCTGTGACTTGATAATGTGAGTGATTATATTATAAATATACTCCAAATGTTAATGGGTCATTGAACAGGTTAGTAGCCCTAATGGAAAAATAAATAAATAAATATTATGCTTAGGTATTAATCCTGATAAGTTACTTCTGTGCCACTGTATCATTGATCTAGAATATCTAGAATACATGCAGAACACAGTTGTTCCTAAAATATTGATAGGAGAGAGCTTTATTAGTTTGTCTTCTGTAAATGAGAACTATGTAATGGTAGTCATTTTGTAAACAAACAAGGTTATTCCATGGTAAGACTTACTGAAAGAATCCAGACTTGCTTGCACAATTCCAAATGTGCCCTCTGGACCAAAGGAGCTAATTTAAACTGTTAATTGCATTCATCTTTATGACAACTGCACACTGATGTTTTTATTGAGTTCTTTACCATGCTCCAAAGTTTCATTCCAGTTCATGTTCAAAACCAATTCATATTAAAAGCTTTTGTCACCTTGCAATTATTTATATTGATTTCTATTTGCCATTTTAAGCTTATTCAGTCAGTTTGGGAATTTTTAAAAAAAGCCTTTTGCAATTCTAGTTTATTTTATCATTTGGAATAATTTAATGTCATTTACAAATTTATCCATTTCATTGCTGATCCCTAACTCCAGATCTTTTATATACAAGTATAAAAGTCTTAGGTCAAGTTTATATCTTTATTAGATCCAAATTTGTCCATCTTTTCATTATGAAAATGGTCAGTTGTTCTTGTGGATTAGTTAACTGGCTTTATTATAGATTGTTAACTGGTTAACATTTAGGGAGCCAGTCTGATATATATGCCCTCTTGTTTTAAAGCAGCTGAGTTTGCTCAGAAGCCTTTGGTAGGTAGGATTAACATATGTGAATTTGGAGAAAGAACTGAGTATAGGAATATCATCAATTCTGCTAAATTAGTTGCTAAGATCGTAGCTTTGAACTTCATTACTATTAAGGAAATTTCACTCCCAATGTTAATTTGAACTCTGAGACAGGAGAAAATGGCTCGGTTACTCTTCCCTGTTTCTTCAAAAGTTGTCTTTGGCTTTCACTTTGGTAGTTCCAAAGGTGCTTTTTCAAGAGGCAACTGGACTTTCTTGTTTTCTGTTTGTTTTTTTCAAAGAAAAACCAGAAATTCCAGTTGCCTCTTGAAAAAGCACTTTTGGGACAACTGTGACCTGGATGAGAATCTCTACAGACATCTCACTTGGGTAAAATGTACATTAAAATATAATAATAATAATAATAAATAAATAAATAAATAAATAAATAAATAAATAATAATAATAATAATAATAATAATAATAATAATAATAATAATAATAATAATAATTCTGGCGTCTCCTGGTACAGCGATATCGATAGAAGTGTACAGTTGATTGATATCGCTGTACCAGGAGATGCCAGAGTCGAAGAAAAAGAACTGGGAAAAAATCATGAAATATCGCGACCTGGCCATCAAAATTACACGGCTATGGATGAAATATGTAACAGTGATACCCATTGTCATCTGGGCCCTTGGTACTATGTCCAAGAACAAAACACACTTAACAAAACACATTTAACAAAACACATCAAGAAATTGTAGCTTCCTGCAATAACACCAGTGGAACTGCAAAAAACTCTGCTACTCGGAATATCATATATTTTAAGAAGATACTTGGTTGATACCTAGGACTCTGGCAACAACCTGTATCAACCATTAGTACTAGTCAATTGTATTTGTGACACATTTTAAAATGTTCAGATGACTGAGTTTCATGTTTAATGAATAAAGTAAATAATAATAATTAGTACCAATACTCATAGATACCTTGCGTGCAGTCCTAAAACAACTGGAGAATCACTTGAGCGAACACCACCAGCATTGACAGATTCACCAACAGTCAGGTTTACTTGGAACAGCTAACATCCTGTCACAATATCTGTAACCATCAAACATCCCCATCTTCCTAGTTTGACAAAAATGCCAAACCGAGTCTGAACATCTGGCTGACTGTGCGTCGAACCATAATAATAATAACCTATATTTCACAGACTGGTTGAATCTACTTTGGCCCTTAACTTGGCAGTTATTTGGGTTCTAACTATCCTGCTTAATATGTTGTATTGTTTATAATTCTAATATTATGATTTATAATATTACAATTATTAAGTCTATGATTTACAATTATATTTGAACAATTAGTAACCTCAATATTTTAATTTTGGTTACTAGATATGTTAGTAGAGCTGTAGCTGGACTAAATTATTGGAAGGGTTAATTCTTTGAATGAATGTATGCACACATGGGAGGAAACTGAACATAGATTTCCTGTAATTTTAAAAAAATTGACTATATTTGGCACATAGTAGGTAACAGACTCTAAGCAAGAAAGAGAAGCGTGATAATATGCATACGACATAAATCATGTAGGTGGGGGGAGACTTTAGTTAAACTTCTTCATGTTTTCAAGCCAATCTTTTCACTGATCACTAGGTGAACAAAAGTACAGGGGATTTTAAACTATTAAATAAAATCTAGGGTTTTTTTCACCTTCTTCCCAGAAATTATCATTAGTAAATTTTGCTGGACTTTTTAAAAAAGAAATTGTCCCAGCCTCCATATAAATTACTGTGTTAGTGCCTTTTATTATGATGAAATCCATATCTTTTTCTTAAATTAACTATCAATATTTTCTATAGTAAATAAATAAAACCCATTCATTCATTAATTGTCCTGTACTGAAAGTTTAAATTGTTTAAATGTAAATCAAGATAAATTATGATAAAATTATCAGATAGAAACAATATAGGGTATTTTTCTCTGTGCATTATCGACCATGCATTGATAATGTATTGACAGAAGCATGGACATTGCTCAGCTGTCATGTGTTCAATGAATTTATGAAGATAAATAGATATAGCCTTTGCACTATTTATTTATTTATTTATTTATTTTATTTTTATTTATTTATTTTTATATGCCGCCCTTCTCCGGAGACTCAGGGCGGCTTACAATGCATTAAGCAATAGCCTTCATACTTTTGTATATTTTATACAAAGTCAGCTTATTGCCCCCACAAACCGGGTCCTCATTTTACCCACCTTAGAAAGGATGGAAGGCTGAGTCGACCTTGAGCCTGGTGAGAATTGAACTCGCAGTAATTGCAGGCAGCTGGATGTTAAATGCTGCCTTAGTAGGAGGCATTAGCCTCCTACGCCACTCAGGCTCTATGTGGCATTCAGTAATGGGCCAGCTGAACCATTGCATTGACATGTTTAAGATCATGCCAAACTTTTCCCAATTAAAATTAAGAATAATGATGTTAAGCTATCGGACTGATAAATTATGCTTTGTTCATATATTGTTACTCACCTGCCTTGGGCTGTTGGTATAAGTTATCTTTCTTGCAGACTAGCTCTAGAAGTTTTTCTAAAGACAAGCAGCAAAAAACATCTAGTCTTGATTTTAGTCCTTGTCAGTATTAAAACACACAAGTGCATTGAAGTGGGACTATAACAGAAATCTCTCAAGCCTTATCTTATCTCTGGAGAGAGAGAAAGAATAGTAAAAACAAATAGACAAACAAAAATAATGCTGAATTTGTGACAGTGAATAAAGACAAAAGGGAAAAAGAGCCCAGCAGGAGAGAGTGTTTATTGGAAAGATGGATGTATTTCATAGTACCACAGATGACTGGTCATTATATACAGAGAGACTTCAGCAGCTATTTGAGGCAAATAGGGAAAAAAAGCTGTTTCAATGAGAATTATGGGAGACAAAGCACACAATTCATTGAGAAGCTTAATTGCCACCCACAAATCCTAGCAGTTCAGCTCTCCAGAACTAGCAGCAGTGATGCAGAAATGGGGATGCCAAACTGTTATTGATTGTAGTTTTTGAAATTTCATAAGCACAAATTAAAAGAAAGTCTGTTGCAAGAATTCAGTTGCACTTAAGAAGATGTCTGAATATTTCAAGTTTAGAAAAGGACTTAATGAGGCATTGGAAGACTTGCTAATCTATGGAATTATAGAAGAAAACGAAACAAAAGACATAAGAATAACAGATAGACCATTTGAGCACAGAAGCAACCATTAGAGCTCCATTTTTGAATAAAGAAAAGTGTACGTTTATAGAGAGCCAGTTTGGTGTTAACATGTTGGCCTATCAACCAGAAGACTGTGAGTTCTAGGCCTCCTTTAGACATGAAAGCTGGCTGGGTGACTTTAGACCAGGCGCTCTTTCTCTCTCTCAGACCTATCTGCCTCACAGAGTTGTTTTTGGGAAAATGGGAGACAGGATTACTAGATTCATTCATGTTTGTACGCAGTATGTTTACTGTCTGGAGTTGATAAATATATATATATTAAAACAGTGGAATAAGATCAAATAATAACCAAGAGGAAAAATTCAAAACAAACTTATTGTTGTGGCACTACATATAGAAATTCGGTCCAAATTTAAGGAGGAAATCTTTAGAAAATTGAAATCAGGTGGAACCTATCCAGACAGCCTATCACTCAGGGAAATGCAAACAATTTGCTAAATATACATAACCAAGTCACTGTTTTGAAAAATTTGCAGTGTTCGATTTCATTGATGAAAATGTAACAGATTACTAACTTGGAAATCTATAGCTAAAAAGGTAAAATGAGACCAAGAATAGTGATCATAGTAGAAAGGAATGACAAAATCAGATCAATGCTATTGTTGGTTCTGCTAATCAGCTTTTTAAATTATAGCCATGAGAAATACAATTAAAACTTATACTGGACAAAATGTTCCCAATGGAATGATACAGCTACTGTAACTGTAAAATAACCACCACAATGTATCAGACTTACCATATGTGCTGTGAAATGACAAGGTAAAGTCACGCTGCTGCTAAATTGGAGTTGTAGCAACAGTTTGCATTCCGTCCTTCTTCTCATGGAGATCATCACCAGTAAACTGGAAAGTGTAGCATATGCATGTATTCAAAGATGGCACTGGCACATTCAAATTGATTCAAGGCAAACAAGCGTCACAAGAAAGCCATGTGAAAGTCCAGATTCACACGTTATATATGGAAAGACAGAACTTGAACTGGATTGGAGAGAAGCTGAGGAAATTCTTCAAAAAGTTCTTTTTGAAAGGAATCCATGGACTACACCTGTGGTTTTACACCTAAATAGAACAGAACTGGGGATCAGTGGGGATTTTGAAGTTACCATTAACCCATGATTACAAGCTGAACATGCACATCTACATGTCCTTGCTGGACATTTTGGATAATCCAGTTGTAGGTTAAATGAAATAGACCAAGCAGGGACTTATTTACAGAAGGAAGTAGAGGAAGATTCTAAGGTATTTCTTATCATAAATGCACACAAAATATATATTATTATAACACACTTTGGTTTGGGGCATTATCTACCTAAGTGCTTTAGTCTTTCTGGGCATTCTAGGAAACCTATATAAATGATATCATTGTCATCACAGAAATTAATGAGGTACACCTGCAAAACCTTAACACAACATTGTAAAAATTGGTGGATTTTGAAAGCAACAGAACAAATATGAGTTTTGAAACGTGGCATTGCATATTGTGATCACACCATTGATGCATAAGTATACAGGAGTAATTCAGTCAATTATTAACGTCCTGAGGCCATAGAATGCATCTAAGTTATGATTTTTGGTTTTAGGATTATAATAGATTTGTACCAAATTTAACCACACTTTATTTAAATGGGGAGTACATGTCAGTGGACAAAATAAACTTTCCCAGAAAATGTTCACATCAGACTTGACACTCACTTATTATAACCTGTCTTTATCAATGAAATTGGTTGCAACGTCTCACTGTTTGGAGCTGGTGTAGTTATGTCACACATTGTGAAAGACGATAGGTTTTGCAGTATGGTCTCTCACAGCTATACACCATCCCCAAACAAAACAAATCAAAATAAAAAGCAAATAGAGAAGTTCTCAGTTTGGTTTGGGAAATTAAATGTTCCAAAGGATTTTTGTATGCAAGGGAATTTACAATCCTTCCTGATAATCAAATTTCAATCTACAAAAAAGAATTCTGCTTACAGCTTCTTTGAATATAACATTTGGCTTTTTGCTTTAGAAGATAAAGATATAATGTACAATTCAAAAGTACAGACAATGATACAAATGTGGATGGGTAATTTATTTTATATGGAGGTTAACAAGACAATCTGAAAAATCAATATTAAATGAGAATTCCTTTGACATGATTTTTCTGACGGAGGCCTTTCCATCTCAAATGAAATTATCCAAATAGAGACCAGAGAGACTCAGCAATGTCTCAAGACTATAGAACTACTATTATGTCTGGCATAAACACCAAATCTCTCTCTCCCCCCCCCTCTCTCCCCCCCCCCAATTTAGGAAGTTTTTTCAACACTATGATAAATTTATGGTTTACGGCAGTTATATGGAGAGAGAGATACCATACTACCTAAGCTGAGAGCTCAAATGTTGGATGGACTTGCATGTTGGACATCACAGAGTGTTAAATATGAAAGCATTTGCTTGTACTCTTTTAATAGTTAAGAACAGACTCCTTTCTCTCCGGCCCCAATGGCTTATATTACCAATGTCTCCAAAAGATGCCCCAAACATCACTACTTTCATCCATGGGACTGGTCTGCCATGGCAAAATAATTCATGTAGACTTTTTTTTAATTGTGATGGATGTCTATTCAGTATGCCAATTTCCCAATGGCTTTAGTATCATCACCTAGTCAGAGATGTATTGAGGTAACTCTTTCCACATTTTTCCTTTGTCCTAGAACAATTGTGAATGATAATTAATCACAGTTTGTAAATGAACAGTTTCAATTACTTAAAAAAAAATTGGCATTGGGAATATATTTTTGGTATTTGTTTTGTATATTTTATCTTGCTGTTAACCTTTCTGGAATCCTTTGGGATTGGGTAGGACATAAATATTGAAAAGTAAATAAGCGGCACCGCATGACCCAGTTACCAACAAATTTGCTGAAAAGTTTGGTTTAAGTCTCAATTGTTTTGCACATTTCAGCAAAGTAAGCAAGGGGGGAAAACCTACTTCTGACTCTGGTGTCCTTTAAGGACACAACAAATGGTGTTTAAATAAAATAATTGTTGATTTAATTGTGCCATAAGGGTGCCCTACTAATGAAAACTGTTTCTTTTATATAGACATGTAAAATGTACTTTAAAACGTCATATAAGTTGGGAAAGCACCTGTTGTCTTTCTGGATCCTAGATCATAAATCATATTTTCGTTTCTGATGAACTTTACTAAACTGCAGCAGGAATAGAGACAAAATGAAAGTGAAACTACTGCCAGTACTTTTTGAACAGCTTAGCTGTTGGTGAGAAACCAACTCAGAATTGAAGTAGGACTAGCAAACATTTTCATATCAAAATCTCTGGAGTGAATGGAAAAATCCACATGAGATCAAATGATACTAAGTGTGGTTATTACACATTAGCATACTGACTTCCAGAATTTAGTTGTTGAAACGTATGGTATCACATTATTCTCCCCTCAAGATTGTTTAAAAATTGGCTATTAGTAGTTTTAAGATTATTTAGAAATTGGCAGTGAAGATCCAGCAAATTGTCCTAACAATTTTAATCTTTTTCTCAAAGCAAGAAAGATTATTAAAACAGAAAGGCACCAAAACTAGCCGAAAGGCAAATTATTTTAGCTATCCAGTTTATTTTCTATGATAGTAACTGTCACAATATGTTTTGGAAGCAAGTCAGAATTGGATAGTAATGCAAGCAAGCAAATTTGTTCAACCCTGTTTTAATAAAAAGCAAATTACATTATCTGGTGACAAATCCCTTTTTGGGGGGTTTTGCATATATTTTTCCCCAAATATTTGTCTATAACTTTTGTTCAAGGCTGATTCAAGGCTGATCTAAAAAGAATAATATAATCTATATGCTTTAAAAAAAAATAGAAATTTTATTTATTTGAAAACAGCACTACCTTTGCTCAGTCATCTAATCATGGTTTCTTTTTTCATACTAATGTAAATATATTTAAACAATTGATCATATCTTGGTGAACAAGATACATTATTTGAGGCAATTAAAAAGCAAGACAAATTAGAGGCATTGCTACAATGGTGGCAGATTTGTATTTTGGACCAAAGTTCTATGCTTTACATTTTCGGATGTCACTTTTTCAAATTCAGATTGATAAAATGACAGCACAAAGGCTAAGTGTGGCCTTTAGACATGTACACATCAGCCTGCTTACAAAATGGTGCCTCATGAGGTATGTGATTTATTTTTCCCATCCCAAAGAAAGCCATGCCATCCAAGCTGGAGATCATGACCTTCTATTGTTAGTATTTGTTTATTTTTGAGTTGTATCCAACCATGTTAGGGATGCTGCTTGGTAGTAAAGTTCCCATTTTGGTAAACCGAAACCTCCTTTTTTCCTGCTATCTTACAGTAATTTGAATTTGATATGTGGTTTTTTCCCTGACCATATAAATTTTGATGTCAGTTTATTTAATTGTTCAAATAATATTTTCCCTAATTTTATTGGTGCCATTTGAAATAAATAAAGTAACTTGGGTAATATGTTCATTTTGATTGTTGAAATTCTGCCAATTAATGATATTGGTAATTTAGTCCAATTGTCCAAATCTTTTTGTATTTGTAATATAAGTGTATCGTAATTATCTCTCTTTATCGTGGTACATTTTTTCGATAGCCAAATTCCTAAATATTTAATTTTCTTCGATCTCGAGATTCCCAGCTTTTCCTCTAGTTCTTTGTTATGTCTGTTGGTTAAATTCTTAGTCAATATTTTAGTTTTGTCTTTATTCATTTTAAATCCTGCTACCATGCCAAATTGGTTTATGTCTTGTAATAAAGTAGGTCCAGATTCTAAAAGTTCCTCAATAATGAATGCTAAATCATTTGCGAATGCTTGGACCTTATATTCTTGTGATTTAATTTTTAGTCCCTTTATTTCTGAATTGTCTCTAATTTGTGACATTAATGTCTCCAGAGACAGATTGAATAAGAGAGGTGGTAGGTATCTCAATGAGAAAGCTATCTCAAAGCTTTCTGTTTGTTCCCCATTTATTATTATTTTTGCCGTCTATGTAATGTATATGGCTCTAATCATTTCTGTACATTTTTCTCCAAAATAAAGTCCCAATTTAAGTTGTCAAAAGCTTTTTGTGCAACCAAAAACATCACAGCTACCTGTTTTTCAGGGTGAGCTTCATAGAATTCTAAGGCATTGATGATAATTCATATGTTATTTTTTATATGTCTGTTGGGTAGGAATCCATTTTGATCCAAATGTATAATTTTGTTTAGTATAATTTTGATTCTATCTGCTATTATAGCCATAAATATTTTGTAGTCAGCATTTAGCAATGAGATTGGCCTATAATTCTGAATCTTCTGCTGTTCATTATTGTTTTTGGAGCTGAGAGTTATTAAAGCTTCCGTCCAGGATTCTGGTATCTTGGCCTTTCCCAGTACTTCATTATATGTTTCTAATAACAATTGTTCTAATGATTCTTGAAATTTTTTATAAAATTCAGCAGGGATTCTGTCCAAGCCTGCTCTTTATAACTCCAGTTTCATTATTTTCTCATTTAATATTTCTTTTGTTAAATCTGGTAATCTGAGAGGATTCCTTTTTTGGAGATATCTATGGATATCTTTCCCTTCAATTTTTTCTTGACTATATAATGTTTGAAAATAATTTACTACTATGCTTTCCTTTTTTATTTTCTGGAAGTACATCGTCCTGTCCTCATCCTCTAATTGTTTTATTAATTTCTTTTCCTTTCCTTTTTTAATTTATGGGCCAACCATCTTCCGGGCTTGTTGGCATTTTCAAAATAATTTTGTTTAACTGCTCTAATTTTTTGTGCTACTTCTTCTTCGGTTAATAGTTGTAATTTATGTTTAATTAATTATTTTTCTACTTTGGTTTCTTGATTTTGAGGTTTTTTCTGTAGCTTAGATTCTAATTTTGCCAATTTTCCTTGGAGTTCTGTAAGATGTTTCTTTTTAATTCTGTTTTTCCTTATTATATATGCTATCGATAGACCTTTTACATAGGCTTTAGTTGTATCCCATAGATTTTGAATGGTGGTTTGTTCATTGCAATTTTCTTTTAGAAAAGGGCCTAATTCTTTTTCTATATGTTGAATAAAATTCTTTTCTTTCACTACTCTTTGACTCATGGTCCATCTTCCTTTCCTCCTGACTTCTCCTTTCCATCTAATTTTTAATGGGTTGTGGTCTGCCCAGGTATTAGTTTTAACTTCTATTTCTGCGATGTCTTTCCCTGTTTCTGGGTCCATCCACGCCATGTCTATCCTAGACGATGAATTTTGGGGGTTAGAGAAGAAAGTATATTGCTTTTTTTTTGGGATTAATTTCTCTCCATGTATGTTTTAAATTAAATTCCTGGGCCAATTCAAAGAATGTAGTTGGTAATATTTTCCTTTCATGGTTTTTCTTTTTTCCAGTTTTATAATCTTTTTTGGGGTCTACCACTGCATTAAAGTCACCTAATATGCACAGATTATCCACCTCTAAATCTATTAATTGTTTATGTAATTTCTATAATATTCTCTCTGATGTGTGTTAGGTGCATAAATAACTACAATTAATATTCTTTTTTGTTTTATTGAAACTTCAATCATTAGTGTCCTTCCCTCATTATCTGCATAAATTTGTTTGGGGTTTATCCTTTCCTTTATATAAACGGTTATCCCTCTTTTCTTAGATTCTGCCAAGGCTACAAATAATTTTCCTAAGGAAACTTCTCACATATTCATCCAAATGAATATCCTTGCAAACTGTTTTCAAATCTTAGATACATAAAGAGCTGGTAGCTATGTTGAAGTCAGTGTGTTGAAGTGGAGTTTGCATATGTCTTTCTCATCCATTATTCCTTTTAGCCTGTGTATATTCAGCAAACTATGGTTACTTTTTAAAATCCAAACTCCAGCAAAAAAAATTCTGTTACCCAAAAATATCTTAAATCAACAAAATAACAACTCTCAGACATTGAATTTGGGAAGAAACAAATATAAATGATACTATACAGGCTTCAGTGATGTACAATAATTTATCTCGGTGTTTATGCTGGTTGCATCAGATGCAAGTAATTATCCTTGAATTTGGAATTGGAGATTTTCACAATTTTAATGACCTCTATTACAAATGAGAAAGTATGTTTTATACCTTAAATTTAGAAATCTTGCAGAAATACCATAGATTTTACAAAGTTTACAACTTTAGCTTATAGAGATTTATTTTTCATTGAAGAAGACAATATGGTACAAAAAATTATTCAATTTGCACCCAGCTCTTTCTTATCTCAGTTTTTCATGGAAATATGGACATTACACCATTGTTGGGTGTAAAATTAGAATAAACTGTTTTATTAAAAAGAAGTATAGTATATTTCACCTTAGACAAGAAAAACAGTGACCTGGTAAAGTGATTTATATCTTCTAAACCCACTTAGAGAAATTAACTGACTCTTATTTCTATCTTTATTATTCTTTCTTTGGAAAAAAATGTTGCATGTTGCAACATTATCCTGGGACGTGTATATTTGCCTTCATTTGGAATATATTTTCAAATAAACCATGCCTTAATGCAGCTGGATCTGAAGAAACAGGTGTATATTGTTTTCAACCACTTATCCACCATGCTGGGTGGGAATTCTGGAAGTTTATACCAATATATCCATAGAGTTTTAGGTGGAGTAACGGAAGACATTTTTTTTCTCCTGATTTGTAAATAGCAACTTTTTTTTTAAGTTTCTCAACTTTTCATAAATATGACTGATCTGTCACTAATAATAAATTATATTATGTCCTTCCTTGTGTGTCTGGCCCAAAGTCATTCAGTTAGCTTTGTGCCTAAGTGTGATGGCTTCTCCGGATGTCAGCTTGGACGATGAAAAAGAGCCAACTTTGGGGACTTCGGAGGGGTGGGTAGAGAAGTGCTGGGAAGTTGCTGAGGGCTCAAAACCAGGAGTGGAGAGGCCAGGTACAATGGAGTGGGCACTGGAGGGGCACTCGGACAAACTCAGCTGGAGAAGAAAAAGGAGAGATGCAGCTGCAGATGGATAGCATAGAGGTCTTGCTGGAAGTGCATGGTGGAGAAGGTGCGTAGTTGCAGTTGGCCAGCAGGGATGAGAAAGAATTGCCTCCTCTATCTGATCTGCAGATGCACAGGGTGGAACAGAGGCAGGCTCAATGAAGGTTGGTGAGGCTACTCACAAGGAAGCAGCCTTGCCCCTCCTCATGAACTCTGTCAGCAAGTACCTATTTATTTAGATGAGTAGAGCAGGAGGTTGTTGGAAACAATTGGCAATTCTCCTGCATGCTTCATTTTTATGACCTCAATTTCCCTGGACTCTGGACTGTGCTACGTTGGGACACAGACTTGTTCATGGATTTTGGGTTCATGTCTTGGGCTTTGGACTGGACCTGGATTGTGGACTTTGTGGACTCTTGCCCTGCCTTTGTTTTTGAATTCAGTATCCTTGCCTAGATTGAGCATTGCTGGACTCAATGGGACTTTGTCTTTGGTGTGAGTGGGAACCTGGGAAATTCACTTTAAGGGCTTGCATGGAAATTCACATTAAGGGCTTGATGCAAGGGCATCAAGAAAGTCCTTAAAACTCTTGTGCATGTCATGCATGTGGACTGAAATAGGACATTAAGATGGGGCTCACAGTCTCCTGGTTTCTAGCCTGATGTCTTAACCACTATACCAAATTGGCTTTCTAATTACTCTTTATTAATAATAAATTACTAAAATCATAATTCCAGTTTTTGCAACTTTATATCTGTAACTTTATTTTCGTATTGATGAGTAACAGTAATATCCAAATTCAACATCAAACCAGATTTGATTTCATAATATCCTACAGAAATCTCTATAACTATAGTAATTTTTAAGTCTTCTCTGAAAATCTGAAAGAAGACTGGAGTTATGTGGATTGTACTTGTTTCTGACTTTCACATATTAATTGACAGACTATAATAAAAGTGTATTATTTAGCTTATGACATAGCTCAATTAGTGCATATATATCTTCAGTTTGGCATACATCCTTCTGATTGTGAGCTTGAAAAGACAGAGTGATAATGTGGAGCTGAAGAGTTTCACATATGTGCCCTAATTCTTGTGTTCAATTCAAAATTCAAACCTTTATTGTCAGAGTACAACATGTGTATAATGAGATTGGCTGAGCCTCCCTTTGTGCCCCCCCCAACACAATATAACTCATAGTGAAAGTTAAAAATCAGGAAAAATGACTTGTATAATTTAGACTAAAAATCTGGGTGGATGGTAATGTACTTGTCCCGAAATGTGATAAATAGGAATATAGGAATATCTGATCAACTTGCAGTTAAAATTATTTTGAAACGCCTTAAAGTCAATGATATATATTCACATGCACTTTCTTTTAGTGACCTCTAAACTTTTTATGTGTCTAGCTAAAGTCTAATAGTAAGCTCTCCTAATTCATAGTACAGTTATTTTTAAAGAGCAGGATGGTACCAAAGCTGAAAGTTTCAATAGTCAGGATGAATTAATTCCAGAATATCCTACACAGAAACTACTTCTAAGAAGGTTTACACTAAAATCAATACTGTATTGAACTATCTAAAAACTTTTGGAGGATGGAAAAAAGTTGGAAGTGTCAGCATCAATCTGCAGATAAAATAAAACCTGATAGAAATGAGAAAGTAGAGCTACCTGGATTGATGCTTATTGATTAATAAAAATGCTGATATATATTTTAATAAATATATGTTTTTAACATTATAGGTCATGTTAAGTCAACATTCCTCCTGATATCAACTCACACAGGGTTAGTTTAACTTTGCTATTTCTAATGCGGTTTAAATATTGGGGTTGTATCTCTCTCTTCTCTATGGTCTATGCTTCACAAAACATAACATATTCTTTAGTGTGATAAACTGTACCAATGATCCCTACAACTGATTGCCTTCTTCCAGTATCATCTGACTATCTGGTAATGTCAAGTAGAGATTATTGCAATAGCACTTAGACTTATATTGCCCACCAAAGCAAAAATATTTAATTAAATCTAATTAATCCATTAATTAGTACATGCTTTTACTTCCATGATCAAAAGCTACTTAGCACCCAAATAGCAATAGCGATAGCACTTAGACTCATATACCACTTCACAGTGCTTTACAGACCTCTCTAAGTGATTTACAGAGTCAGCATATTGCCCCCAACTATCTGGGTCCTCATTTTACTGACCTCAGAAGAATGGAAGGCTGAGTCAACCTTGAGCCTGGTGAGATTTGAACTGACAAATTGCAGTCAGCCAGCAGTCAGCAGAAGTAACCTGCAGTACTGTACTCTAACCACTGTACCACTGCACCTCATATGTTTCTCCTATATCAGATTTTGCCAACTACAGAGATATTTTCAACATACAATCCTCTGGAATGATATTCCTACAGAGATTTAGATATTTTAGAAAGTCTATGAAGACTGGGCCATGTCACCAAACTTTGGGAACAGAACTGCTATGATTATCTTTCAAGATGAGTAATTATTTTTAATTGTATTTTTGGAATTTTGATTCCTGGTGTATACGGTTGCTTTCTAATATATCACCTTGGCTTCAACACTTCATTATTATAATTTATCTTAGCCTAGATTACAGCTCCAGGGAATAGTACACCACTCAAAAGTTAGTTGATTAGAATGGCCTATAAATGTTGCAAATAAATAAATAGATCATTACATTTCCAATTTAGAAGTTATGGTAAACAATTCATGGAGAAATGAATGTCTCCCCCATCCATCCATCTATCCATCTGTCCATCCATCCATCCATCCATCCATCCATCCATCCATCCATCCATCGGCAATCTGAAATAATAGTTTCCAAAAGTTCAAATCAGAATTTGTCTTAAAAAGAACAATTCAAAATGGTTCTTGAGTCAGTCTTTTACAACAAAAACAATACATATAGTGTCTTATTAAATAGTAACAGTTATTCTGTGACAGCAGTGTTTATCAACTCAGCCTACTGTACATCTGGTGCATAAAAGCTTAAGCCACATTAAATCTGTTAATCTTTACAAAGACATAAAATTGCTATTTTTTTCCTTATGAAACAGCCTTCTTCAGTCTGTTGCATTCTAGGAATTTTTATTACGAGGAATGTACAAAGTCAAAATGAGTACCATACCCCTGTGTTTTCACAAAGAGGGATAATTCTATTTTGGTTTAACTGGTGCCCTAGGTAAAATGCTGCAAAAATAATATGGGAGTAGTGATAGTTTCCTATAGGTTGGAGTTCCTGTCTCTTGGCTCCCCAAAGTTCTCCTTTTCTCCAGAAGTCAAGGTACCATTTCATTTTGCTCCTTACCCTTGTTTCTAATTGAGGTAGCCTTGTCATTCCTGTGCAAAATGGCTAGGAGCAGTGGTGGGTTGCCCCCGGTTCGGACCGGTTCTATAGAAGCGGTAGTAAAACCGGAGGGAGGCTCCGCCCACTCACCCCGACATCATCAAAACGCTTCTGCACATGTGCGTGGCTCCGTTGCAGACTGGTAGTAAAGGTAAGTAGAACCCACCCGTGGCTAGGAGGAACATTGGTCTACTCAGTAGCACAAAGACGACACTCAAAAGAATGCTCAAAGGTGACCATAAATATTTAGGAAGAAGGGATTGAAAATAACTGGTGCATATGTGACCTAATTATGTTGCAATGTTACTGTCATCAACCTCCATTGGGAAGACAGCTGAAAAAACTTGAACATACTTAGAAAGTGCAGGTTTTGGGAAGTGTATTTTAATGAAAGCCTTTAAACTGGAATTAAGTTGCATGGAATGCATCTGAAATCCAAAGACTTTTACCATAAGAACAAGTTATGTTTACACAATGTCTATGAGCAGTATATTAACTTCTTCTATCTCAGTTGTTTTTTTTAAAGAAGAATAAAAGTAGTGCATGAGTAATTTCTGAAAAAAGGTTGTTTCAGAGATTATTCACACATAAAATTCCCTTTTATCAAAAGCATTTAGCAGTTTTGTTTTTACTCATTATATGTGCAATTTTGCCTGATTCAAATGAGTATTTTGAGTGCCCAAAATCTCTTGCAATCAATATGTCTACAGAAATTAAAATTATAGTTTCTCTTTCTCCATCCCTGTTTTTATTTTCTTCTTTACAAACAATTTCAATTTTAGACTGTGTGATTTAAAGTCTGTGTTTCCTCAAAGTATACTGCTGCAGGATTTCTACAGTTAAGCCTGTATCTTGATAGCTGTGGTTTATTTGAGCTTCTAATACTTAGATATGGTTTCCTGTCAGACCCCTGGGCTGTCGAGTACAAAAACTGTTACTAATTCTATAGGTCCTAGATCTTAGAGGCCTTTCTAAGTTTTTCTTAGTTTCTAAGTTTTTAATGGCTATGCCAGAAACTGAATCTGCAAAGTATATGTATGAACACTGAGCAATGTTTTCCCCCAAATTTAATCCAGTTATTCTGAGATTTCTTCATAATCGAAATCATAATTGAATGTATGAACTTTGTTTAACTTCAATAATCACACTGATTTTCATTGATTTCCTTATTAAATGATGAATACTTTTACACATTATGCTTATATCTTTTCCAATGTACTCAAGTATATTTGGCTGCTTTGTCATTTACTCTCGGCTAAATTTTTCTGTATAAATAGGAAGAATAAGAAGTTTCAGAAAATGTTTTATAGCGGTGGCCCCCAACCTTTTGGATGTCAAAGGCTGGTTCCATAGAGGATAGTTTTTCCGCAGACTGGGTGGGACATGGTTTAATGGGGGCTGGGGGGACATGGTCTGGATCCTGCATTTGTGTGGATGGGGCTTCACTTGCTTGCGTGGCCTGGTTCCTAGTGGGCCGCAGACTGGGTCCAGTCACAAGCAGAGTATTGGGGATTCTTGTTTTATAGAGCATCTAAGACAGAGTTGTCAAACTCAATTTCATTGAGGGCCACATCAGGATTGTGTTTGACCTCAGGGGGCTGGAGTGGGCATGGCCAGGGTAGGTGTAGGCAGCTCAAGGTCACTTGTGTTGGGTCGCCTGTGGGGGCCCGAGTGTTCTGCCAGTGAAAATGGGCTCCTGATGCCCACTGTCACCTCTGTTCTTCATTCTGACATTAGAGTCATTATTAAAGTAAATTAGAGCAAACCTAGAGATTAAAGGAACCAAAATCAGAAAGGAAGAGTATAAAATACAGGCGTTTGCAGATGACCTGGTATTTTTTATTGAGGACCCAAAGGAGAGAGGACCTATTTTAATACAGGAAATAGAGAAATACAAAGAAGTATTGGGCCTTAAAATTAATAAAGCAAAAACAAAAAATATAGTTAAAAATATAGCATTAAAACAGAAAAGAGAATTAGAGGAAGAATTGAGACCAAAGAGAAAAAAACTTAAATACTTAGGAATTTGGCTGACAGCAAGGTGTTCCTCGATTAAAGAAGATAATTATGTGAAATTAATACAACAAATAAAATTGGATTTGGAAAGATGGGGGACATTATAGTTATCTATACTAGGTTGAATTGCAACCATCAAAATGAATATTTTGCCAAAACTGCTCTACCTTTTTCAAACTATACCTATAAAGTTGGACAAGAAATTCTTTACAGATTTGGAATTACAACAAAGTTTATATGGGCAGGTAAGAAAGTAAGCATAAAATTAACAGATCTTCAGGATAGTAGAACCAGAGGTGGCTTAGGGCTCCCAGATTGGCGACTTTACTATAAAGCGGCAACTTTAGTATAGGTCAGGGGGTGGATTAACTTGAGAAATAGAAGACTGCTTACTCTGGAAGAACATGACCTACAAAAAGGATGGCATGCCTTCTTATGGAACAGGGAGAATAAATCTCATTTATATTTTTTTAGACATAAAGTAAGGGAAGTTCTGATGTAAATATGGCAAGAGATTAAGAAGAAGCATTATTTGAAAATCCCCAGTTGGTTATCGACAATGGAAGCGATGGTATACCCTAACACTCTGGATATAGGTAAAATGGCCAAATATAACAAAATTCTAGATAGCCAAGGGAACTTTAAAAATAGACAGGAATTGGAAGAACAAGGTATAATCATAGATTGGTGGCCGTATTTGCAACTTCAATCACGATATAAAAAGACAAAGATGAATATGGAATTGAGATGGTGCCGTAACAATGGGATAAACTATTGATTGGCCCAGATGAAAAATTGTTAACAAAAATTTATAATTATCTATTAGAATTTGATAGAGCTGAAGATATAATGAAGGGAATTATGATAGCGTGGGACATAATATTGAATTGGAAGATTGGGGAAAAATTTAGAATAGAAATTATAAAATAAGTAAATCAGCAAAATACAAAGAGAACCAGTATAAAATGTTTTATTGCTGGTATTTGGCACCCTCTAGACTAGCGAAAATATACCCAAATCTAAGCCCGAATTGTTGGAAATGTGGCCAAAAACAAGGTACCTTTTATCATACATGGTGGTTGTGCCCTGAAATGAAAAAATACTGGAAGAAAATACACAGGTGGTTACAGGAATTAACAGGACTTCAGATAGAATACACTCCAGAACTATTTCTCCTAGAGATAGTCAAAAGGAAATATGAAAAAAGAATAATATACATCATTTTACATATAATAACTGCAACAAAGATAGCTTTTGCACAATCCTGGAGAAATACAAACATACCTCCCGAAGGCTTAGTAATTAAAAAAATATTTGATTGTGCAGAAATGGACAAGTTGACAATTGAACTGAAAGGACAAATAGATTCAGAATACTACGCAATATGGGAGAAGTTGGTATGATTGGATTGAGAACAGAAAAATGGAAAAGAAATAGACAAAACAGAAGTAGAATTAAAATGTATAGTAAAAATGTATAGAATATATTTGAATTGGAATGTTACGATATGTAAATGGTCGCAGTTATGCATAAGGTGTGAGTAATATTTGTTTGATTGTAAAAATGCAATAAAAAGAAAGAAAAAAAGAAAAAGAAAATGGGCTCCTGAGCTCCATTTTTGGCTGCAACAGCCTCCTGTAACCTCTGCCAGTGAAAACAGAGCTCGGGAGGGCCACCCGCAGCCCTCGCATGCTCTGTTTTCAGCTGCGATGGCCTCCTGCAACCCTCTGCTAGCAAAAATGGAACTCAGGAAGGCCATCAGCGGCCCTCTGAGCTCCATTTTCACTGGCAGAGGCACTCCAGGCCAGTCCTTTCCAGGGCAGCCCTGCAGGCCAGATGTAAGCACCCCCCCCGGGCCGGATCCAGGCCTTGAGTTTGACCCGCCTGCTCTAAGAAGCTTAGTTATGTATTTCATCTGAAATCTAACTTATCCAAAGCAAAGTGGAACCAAATATCTTTTACTGTAACTGTAGGTTTGTTTATGCCTCTCTCTCTCTCTCTCTGTGTATGTGTAATACACACACACACACACACACACACACACACACACACACACACACACTTCAGTCAATTTTAGGGCCCAGGAAGATGAATTTCTTTACTGTTTCAATAGTCTTGTTGATCTGCTTGTGTTCTGACCTATGTATTCGCTGCAGTTGTCTTTATCTTTGTTTTCTTGCTGTTAAGGTGCAGTCCAAATTTTTCACTTTCATCTTTGACTCTCAGGATTAGGCACTCCAGATCCTCCTTGCTTTCTACAAGCAATGTTGCATCAACATATCAGAGATTGCTGATATTTCTACCACAGATTTTAACCCTAATGGTAGATTGGTCCAAACATGCATTTCTCATAACTGTTGCTGTGTAGTTGCTGAATAGTGGAGGAGACAAGGAACAACCTTGTCAAGCACCTTTTCCAATTCTGAACCATTTTGTGCCTCTATATTTTATTATTATAGTGGCTGCCCAATCAGAGTATGATGACTGAATGAGCTGGATGTGGTGTTGTGATACTCCCAGTTCTTCAAGGAAGTTCCAGAGCTTGTCATGGTCAACATAGTCAAAGGCTTTTGTGTAATCAATGAAGCACATGGAGAGGTCTTTTGCTTTTTCCATCATCAAATGTAGATTGACAGCATGATCATGTGTTCTTCCTTTCTGAAATCCTGCTTGTACATTGGACAGTTCTCTGTTGGCGATGCAAACATTGGATTATCTTCAAGAGAATTTCATTCATGTGTGGCTTTTGTTGGCAGTGATCTCAGCAACTCTATAGGAATTCCATCAATTCCTGGGGTTTTGCAGTTAGGCAACTGGTTGAGTGCCCAGAGTACCTCCTCCTCCAGGATATCTGGTTCCATTTCTGGTAGGCCAACTTCTTCTCTTATGGCTTGGCTTGTTTTTTGTTTGTGTAAAGTTGTTCTGCATATTCCTATCATCTTTTTCTGATTGCTTGTTGGTCATGCAATTCCTGCCCATTACATCTTCTGCCCATAGTCTTTCATGCCATAAAAGGTTTCTAGTTTTCTTCATATAAATGAAATATTCTCTTGTATGATCTCTCATGGCTACTTCCTCCAGTTTCTTACATTGCTCAATCCACTATTTTTCTGTATCTTTTCTTGACTTTCTCTGGAATTTTGCATTTAGTCTTTGCATTTCTTGCCTGTCACCAACAGCTTTTATTTTCCCTTTCTCTTCTGTAATCTCTACTGTAGCTTTTGATATGCATATGGCCAGTTTTGTTGTTTCTCGTATGCAATATGTTCTTGGACTACTTCAGTGATGTTTGTTTTTATTTCCTCTCATAGATCATCTGGTTTTCTTTCTGTGAAGTTGAGCAGTTCAAAACTGTTCTTAACTTCAACTGCATATGCTGGGGGAATCGTCTTGAAGTCAAATTTCTAAATCATGGGTGGTTGTTTGACACTACAGCGTTTGAATTTTACTTGGCAGCTAACAGTTCATGATCTGACCCATAGTCTGCACCAGGGAATGTTTTCATGGCAAGGATGGAACATTTCTACTTCTTTTGGCATAATATGTAGTTAGTTTGGTTTCAATGTTCTGCATTTGGTGAAGTCCAAGTGTATAGGCACTGCTTGAGTTGTTCAAACCACATGTTCATTATGATGTTGTCTGTGGCATACTTGAATCAGATATTCTCATTTCATTCACCAAGGCAAAACTTGCCTGTGATCCCTATTTCTTTCATTGCTCCCACTTTTGCGTTGAAATCTGCAATAATATAGATAATATCTTTTTTTGATGTTTGTTTTAGAATTTCCTGAATTGAGTCCTTTGATGTTCTCTACTGCTGAGTGCAGTGGGAGTGTAAACTTGCAGAATTGTCATGTTGATGGTTTTTCATTAATACATATTGCCATTATCCTACACTGACTGTTCGAAAAGTTTCTATGGTTCTGCTCACTTTTTTGTGCAGTATGAAAACCCATTCTTCTTTTGATGGTATCATTGCCAGAGTAGTATACATGACCATCAGATATGAAGAAGCCACAGCTAGTCTAATGAACTTCACTGATGCCTAGTAAATCAATGTTGAGCCTATTCATTTCATTGATAAATGTTCAGCTTTCCTAGATTTAAGCCATTGATATTCCATGTTCCTAAATTGAAAATCTTTGAATAGTGGAGAGATCTCTTTTCACTAGGAGCTGTGTCAATGGCTGGAGTCCTATTAGAATTCACCTCTTCCACATCAGGGATGTTCCTGCTACTATGATAGTCCCTTTGCTCTTCCCTTGTAGTTTTATTGGTACCTTCCAGCCAGGGGGATTCACTGCTTGGTACCATATCTTCCACACCTTTGGGTCGATCCATAAAGTTTTTGGTGGAGAAAACTGGAGTTCATCGTCAGATCTTTCTCTAGGCCAGAGCCATGTTGGCTAGTAAAATAGACTTATACTGTTCAACCCCCCCCACCCCCATGGTGAAGTATGGTTGGATATACTTTTGTATATTTATACAAAATCAGCTTATTGCCCCCACAATCTGGGTCCTCATTTCACCTACCTTTGAAAGGATGGAAGGCTGAGTCAACCTTAAGCCTGGTGAGATTTGAACTTGCAGTAATTGCAAGCAGTAGTTGTTAATCACAGTGCTTTAGTCCACTGTACTACAGGCTCTTTAATTCAAATGTAGGCTTTCCAAATAATTTAACAGAAGGGGTTCAGATAAGTGGACCACTTTTACTGTTTATTAAAGAAGCCTGAGACTTTCAAATTCCTATATGATATTAAAAATTGTGGGTACTATAAAAAGTACTTTAACAAGGTGATTGTTAAAGCAGCTATATCTTTTTTTCAGTTTCTAGTGGTGGCCTAAAAGTAATAAGCTGCTTTAATGAACAGCAGAGAGATGCTGTGCTCATGTGAAATTCAAAACACTTCTGACTAATTTTTGAAGGTTGCACAGCCCTACTATTGTGTATTGGTCTGAATCCATCTCCAAAGCTGAGACAGAATAACATATTAAGATATTAACATATCTCATATAAGTCACTTCATATGAGGGTCACAATGGATGAAATGTCTTGTTTGCTTGGGTCCCCATCCAACAGGTGTACCTCAGGACTTCTGATTCTTTTAGATCCTTGCTTGATTTAGAATGCTATAATCTACCAAGGGCAGAAAGGAAAGCAGAGCTCATTTCTGTAGTTACTCATTTGATGCCAGTCACACTGTGATTAAAATCTGAACACACTTTGCAAAATTTATGAGGGAGAACAATGCAAATAAAGTGTAAGATGTTCTTCATAATGGCCTGATTCAGATATAATAGGAAACGATGATCTCTACATCAAGTAGAGACATTGTGCAAATTTCAAGATGTTACTGAATTACAGTAATTCACATTCTTTACCGGTGAGTGCATTGGGTAGAGCTGATGGTAATTGCTTTTCAATAGTGAACAATGAATCATGTGTTACCTACTCCTTCCTTACATAAAGAGACCTGCATAAGCTTTGAGCTTATACCTTGTCCTCTTTCTTCTCTTATAGCAATAGGGTCAAATATGTGTGGAGATATTTCAGCATGCAGACTATTCACTTAGGTATTTCCTGACTTCCTCCCAGGAGGTCCAGGTGATGTATATGATACTCTTTTCTCCAATTATTCTAACACCAAACAAAATATGGGATAGTCCAGTGGGAAAAAAATGACTGGCCTCGTAATAGCCAATGAGGTGCAGTGGTTGAGGGTGGATTCTACATTCTGAAACCAAAACATGATTTATTTTAGCATCCAAATTCGATCCTGAGATTTGTTTACATTCTAATTTGGAAGATCAGATTACGGTGTTAGAAGCTGATTAATTGATGAGTGAAAAAAATATCCAGTTTAGGAATTAAGTGAATGAAAAGAAATTTGAGGATAAAACAATGTGAAAGCAAAAATATATAATTAAGAATATGAAGAAACATTCCAAAGATGTTTTAAAAACAAAAGAGAATTGATATAAGTACAGGTAAAATAATTGCAATAACTTCATTTATATATTACTGGTAACAGTAAGTTAAACCAAAGAAAACACTGTTTACAAGTTTAATATGGCCAAAAATCTCTTGATGATTTGATTCAAAATTTGACCTTGCAATACAGTCTGTTTCCCCCAGACAAGATGAAAATAGCTTATTTCTCTTGATTCAAGCTCAAATCTAAACTTTAGTATCCATCTCACTCCTTATTTTGTCATTGTCAGCTCTATCATGAATATCCGTAACTAGCATCTCTATCAATGGCAGACAGAATGCTCTAGAGAATTTGCTCTTCTTATCTTCTTTTCTTAGCTTCTTAAACTACGTTGTCCATGATATCAGGAGACCTCTGAAATATAACTTTCCCCAGCAACTTGTCCTTATTTAATAGAGATGTCAAATGACCTGACAACTATTAGAAACCCTGAGATTAAAATTTAGTTTTCTTTATTTGATTCTTGCTTTCAAGGTTAACATAATTATTGTTTTGGAATTTTGACTTGCTGACATGATTTTCAGGTACTTCAAGCCAGCACCCCCCAAATGTGTCAGGATTGCAGCTCCTAGAATTCTCAGCCAGCATGTTGACATTCTGGAGACCAATGTTTCAGTACATCTGGAAGTTCACAATTGGACAAGGCTGGGCTGAAATAGCTGAACATAATTGGATATTTATACATGCTATTTATGCTTCTACTATTTTTAATTTGTAGTTATTATTAATACAAATAATAATTTTATTTTGGAACTACCTTCACACTAACAAAAGCTGCACAGACTGGGAACACATTTGCAAATGATGCAGTTAATAAGAATCTAACTTAGATCTAAATTGGAATCAATGCTAGATTAAACAGACTATATATAACAAACAGCTGAAAAGGATCTAAGAAAAAGAAAATCTTGTAATCTATAGCTCTTTTGAAAATTTAAATATTTGAGTAAATGTTCATAATAAAGATGCTCTTGTCTTTGTCACAAACAGTTGCTTTTGAATCCTGCCACTCAAATGAATTATATTGTTGGAAAAAATCCCCTTCTAGGTTCTGCTCCAAGTGGGGAAAAAGACACTGGAAACATGGAGACTGCTTGGAAAGATGGTTTAATGGTGGACAGGATCACATGGCTTGAGTTCCTGAACAGAAAAGGGGCAGATACAGTAAATCCTTGGGTTTTTATGCTCTCTCTGTCTCTGCATTTCCTGGGGCCCAGAAAGAGTACTCTGATTGGTTGTCAGACTCCCAGGGGGTGGGAGTCTTGCTGGCTGATGGTCACATGTGGTGAGTTTCTGCTGCTATTGTGTAGAGGGCTAATCCTATCTTTGTTGAATCTTTGGCAATTCCTACTATGGCTCTGCCTGAAGGAGGTAGATCTTTGTTATGTAGAATAGACTGGCCCAGGCCTTAATGGCCCATTGCCAAAGGGTGGGGGGCAGGAAGGTGGGACATGCTTTGTCTGTAAAATATGCTTCTCCATTTCTCATCCAGGGAAATATAATATTCTGCCTTTTTCATATTTCCTAAAATATTTCACTCTTCCAGGAAAGGGTGGGTGTTAACTTCCCACAATATGTTATTTATAATTAAAGAGAAGAAGGGAAACTTATTTGAACTTGAGTCCTGGTGAATTACATGGACATATCCGTAAAGTGTTCCTTAGAACAGTGTTAGTTGACAGTGTTTTCCTGTCAATTAATAAACAATTGCTTGCCTTTTCCTTTTAAAATATATTTTTTTATCAATTCTCTTAATTTAAAGGCCTGGAATTTCCTGGTAATTTCCCATTTGAGTAATACAAGTAGTCCTTGATTTACACTATTTGTTTAGTGACTGTTTTAGTGACTGTTTGAAGTTACAATGGCACTGAAAAAAGTGACTTATAACCAATCCTCACACTGGTTGCAATATCCTAAAAATGTAATTAACCATATAGTCATTCTCTATAAGCATTAAGTATTTTTATTTTTATTTAATTTTTATTTTTATTAGTATACAGTGTATTTATATGTATTGATTTATATTGTGTGTATATATATCTGTATTTTTCTCTCATCTCTCCACACAATATAAACACAAACACACACACACACAATGGGACGTGCTGGCCTAGCAGTTAAGACACTGGGCTTTTTGACTGGAAGGTTGAGACTGGAAGCTTGTCGACTGGAAGCATTGAGTCCCAAGCACCGTGTGACAAGTTGAGCTTCCATTCTTGCCGCAGCTCCTGCTAACCTAGCAATTCAAAAGCATACCAATGCAAGTAGATAAATAGGTTCCACTTCAGTGGGAAAGTAAAAGTGTTCTGCGCGCCACAGCATATAGGGCCATAAAGGACAAGGTTTAATGAATCCCCCCTTCTCGTTGCATGTATATCCATCCAGAGTACGTTGTCTTGCTGCTATTAAGAAAAACTGTGAATGGTTGGCTTCATAAATATTTAATCTTTTAATGGTATCAACTTACTTTAAATGAGGGAACATTGCTTTAACCTTAACATTGTCTCTAACATGAAATTAAATAACTATCTGTCATATGGGAAAGTACACACATGATGTGATACTATCTATGGAATATTTTAAGCTGCATTTCTTGTATTTTTGCTGGGGACAAAAATAAGTTTTCCACCCCCATAGTGAACAAGACATATTTTCCTCAATTTTGTTCTCAAAGTCCATTTCCTGTACTATCTGTAACCCTTTATTGTCCACATCAAAGTCTAATAGCATTCTATATAACACTGTTTAGTAGTGTTAAATAAGAAAATACTGTAAGACTATATGTGAAGAGAACAGTTGTTTAGAAAAAATAAGATCACCCCACATTGTAAAAAGAATGCATTATGGCAGAAAATAATACCTTAAATGTGATCAACTGTTGAAAGAAAGAAATTGGGCACCTCTAGAAATAATTTCTAAAAAGCCACAAGATGGCAATAGCATCACATGCCACCTAGAAATTTCTGAATTTCATAGTTATTGTCTTTCTGTTTTATTTTCTATTTTTCCTGCACTAGAGGTGTATATAGTAATTCCATAGTAGACACTTTTTAAAGTTAATATTGTATACAGAAGTAAATACAACTATGACATTCCGTAATATATAGATGGAGTAGACTTCTTTTAAAACACACATTCTATTTAGTGATTAGATTTTTCATGTGCTATACAGTTTTTTAAAAGCTGTATCATTTTAGTAGTATTTTACAGTACAAATTCTGAATTGGGGAAGAATGTTGACTTACATTTTCAATAGAGGAGAAGGTTAAAAACAATTACAATAGTACTATGATCACTACGTGCACATTTCACTTTATTAAAATTATGCTATATCTTTGGTGAAATTCAGGTGTGTTAGAAGCTTAAGGAGGTGAAATAATTGTGTATATGAAAATAGGTTTATGAAATCTATACAACTCAATCCTAAAGATTTGTGGTAGATTAATTTTCTGCCACACTGGCTTGATGCCATGTTTTGTAACATCATGACATCTCAATTGATTTACAGAAATGCATATGTTTTGTTCAGAACATACTTTGTGTAGTATACAGTGATGGCTGCACACTACAATTCTCGAAATCCTTTTAAAATTAATTTGCTTAACCCAGGTTTCTTTAGTTTGTGTTTTATTTTAGTTTTGTGGCAAAGATTCCTCACTAACAGCCTTTGAAACATCCTTCAGGAAAATTCAGCAACGCATAATACATTTTATATAATTAGTTAAATGTCAGATATAGGTGGTATCAAGAGAGCTTACATTCTAAATAAAATATCAACCAGAAATGTTCCATTTTTTAACATGGTAACATTGCTAAAAATAGAATGGTTTCTTAGGACAAATCATTACCTATTCATACCTCTTTCTCCCTCTCTCTGTGGGTCTATCTATCTTTGTCTCTCTTCTTCTTTGTGACAAACAGTAAAAAGAAAGCAACTAAACCAACCTATTATTATTATTGTTGTTGTTGTTGCTGCTGCTGCTGTTGTTTGTTTGTTTTTATAATATTTCAATTTATGCCTCTTCAGTTCCTATATTGTATATGAAAATATACTACAGCCAAACAATTGTGTAAAATCTTGTACAAGAGTGATATTAGTTTACTATGTGCAAAGCCTATTCCAGAATGAAATTATCTGGAGACATCTGGAACATTCTATTTTTTCTCAAGAATATGCCAGTCTGATTGTTCCCCAAAATTAATCCTCTAACTTGGAATTCATTCATTCATTGGGTTGTCTAGTCTAACATTTTTAATTGGGTTACTGATTTTAATTTGGTATTGTATTGTGATTTGTATTGAAGTTGTCATTTTGTAAGCCGCCTTGAGTCCCTAGGGAGAAAGGCGGCATATAAATCGCAATAAATAAATAAATAAATAAATAAATAAATAAATAAATAAATAAATAAATAAATCTCTCTGTCTGTCTTTCTGTCTGTATGTCTGTCTGTCTTTATTTCTCCTCCATGTTCTCCTCTTCCTCTAACCCTATTTTCTGCATCCATCTTTTTCTGAATGTAAAGAGGACTGGAAAAGTCAGATAGTTGTAATGTAATTGAGGTGGCTGGCCAATATATTTAAATAATAATAGTTGTAAGTAATAAATTTAATTAATATATAATAATTAACATATAAGAAATTTGGATTAAAATGTGTTACAGAAGCAATAAACCAGAGTAAAATCAAAAACAGTAATGGAATTGAAATACTGAATGACTAAACCATCAGATCCCATCAGGATAAAGTCTATAACTATTTGGGCATTTAACAATTGGATAATATAAAGTAGGGACAAGTTAAAAATGTGATTAGTAAAAAATTCATCCAAAGAATGAGAAAACTGCTATAGACAAAATGACTCATGGAAGCATCATCAAATCCACCAATACCTGGGCCATACCTGTTATACAATACACTACTGGTATTAACTGATACAAGCTGATCTGAACAGTTTTGTCCAAAAAAGAAGAAAACTGATGACTATTCACTATGCATTATATACATAGTAATATTGATAGATTATACTTTATAGTTTATATATAACATATATAGGTATACGTTAAAGATTCTGAGCTTGTCATCTGGAAGACCGAAGTGCTGCACGATGGGGTGAGCTCCTGTTACTTGCCCAGCTCTTGCCCACTCTGCAGTTCAAAAGCATGCAAATGCAAGTAGATGAATAGGTACCACTTTGATGGAAAGGTAATAGCATTCCGTATGCCCCAGCATGCCAGCCACATGACCATGGAAATGTCTGGGGACAATGCTGGTTCCCTTGGCTAAGAAACAGATGAGCACTACCCCCTAGAGTCAAACACAGTTGGACCGGGGAAATTTTGATCTTTACCTTTTTATTTGCTTCACAGAAGTGGAGGCTGAAGTTTATTTCAAGTCAAACAAAGGGCTAAAGAAAAAAAGCATGCACTGGCAAATTGCATAAAAGACGAAGCTGATACAAGTTAAAAATCAGAACTAACTGAAAGTAGAGGAAACAACATGTGGATATTGAAATAATGTAATAAAAACACAAATAGAATGCTGGAAAGGAAAAGCATTACTCAGTCAATTTTTATAAAAGATTGAAGGGAAAGTGAGTAAACATAAGATCTGGCAAAGGCTTACAACTGGAACATTTTAAAAAACCTGAAGGCTTGAGTTTGGCTTCTCAGGAGCAAGCTATTCAAACTAATATAATTAAGAGCAGAATTGAAAAATCATAGAAAAAATCTCTAAGATGACCTTCACCAATACTGACAGGCAAACCACCAGAATATAAACTGACAGCAAACAGCATTCTTTACTAACACTGATGATGTTACCTAGTTTGGGTAATGAAACTTCTGCAAGAAAACAAGCATGTTCAGAGAGCACCAAGGGCCCCTCATGTCAATCCTGAGCTACCAATATTCTTTATTAATCATCAAATTGATTTGCACATTATGCAAAGAACCAGAAGATCATATACGTAGCTCATGCAAGAGATCACACAAACTGAATGTAAACAACATCACACAGTCACAGTCAATGATTCACTGGAACATTTGTAAAAATTATCATGTGCCAGTAATAAAAATTAATGTTGCACTATATAGTTGAGAGAGTAGTTGATAGGTAAAAGTGTAGGCAAAAATGTTGTGAGATTTCGGAATACAAATTGATAAAGTCTTGGCGCATAACACATCAGATTTAACAACAACAACAATAATAATAATTTAATATTAAATTATATATATATATATTAATATAAATTAAAATAATAAAACTAAAACGTACAATTTATTGACATCGCGGTAGCAGGAGATGCCAGAGTCGAAGAAAAAGAACTGGAAAAAACCATGAAATATTGCGACCTGGCCATAGAAACTACATGGCTATGAATGAAACATGTCACAGTGATACCCATTGTCACTGGGGCACTTGGTTCCATGTCCAAGAATTTCACAAAACACTTCAAGAAATTGCAGCTTCCTGCAATAACACCAGCGGAACTGCAAATTGCAAAGTGCGCTACTCGGAACATCATATATTTTAAGAAGGTACTTGGTTGATACCTAGGATGCTAGCAGCAATCCATATCAACCATTAGCACCAGTCAATTGTATTTGTTACACATTTTTAAATGTCCAGTTGACTGAGTTTCATTTTTAATTAAAATAATAATAATAATAATAATAATAATAATAATAATAATAATAATAATAATAATAATAATAATTCCTTTTCCACCCTGCATGGTTCATTTCTGTTCTGTGTATTTAGAAAGAGATTTCTATGCAAGCATCATACACATGGGATATACAGTACACTTGTTAGATCTTCAGCCACACTAATTATTACCATATTTTGTAGTATTTTTAGTTTTAGCAATTTCAGCAACTTTTAAAGAATTCTGGCTAAATAAAAAACAAAATGTCTCTTACATTCTTATCTAAAGAAATACTGATCTGTTTAGATGTACATTGTAAATCACATTCAAGTTTTTTTTTCTTCTGAAAAGGGGAATGTATCTGCAATAATTTCACATGAATTATCTTTGTTTGAAATTTTCCTGACAGTAGACTCTTCTCATCTTTTAAAAATTCTCATTAATGCTGCATGAGATCTAAAGCACATACTTACTCAGTGAAATTTTAATTGGTTTTACTTTTCAAAAGAAACCTGGCCTATCAAAGATTTTTATATTTTCAGAGATTTTCCCATTGTACGTAAAAACATCTATCTATACAGATTTGCAATTTTCAAGTTTGCTATTTACTATTTTTGAGTTTGCTATGAAAGTGGTGGATAGCCATTATAAGTAGACAATGCCATTTATGGGTAGAGTCATGGAAAATGAGGTAATCAGACATTACGAATGAAGGCAAATACAAATGTCCAGGGATAATGTTGCAGGATCCAATCTGAGTCAGTCACTAGGACTCCAGCATGGCAGCACAAGGAATCAACAATCAATGACTTAATAGCCGGCCATCAATATCCCAATTAACAACTAAAAGCCACACACAACCAGGCACTACATAAATACTATGCATAGAACATCCCAGTGCATACATTCTAGACAGAGAGTTTCAGTGGTAGGATTCAAATAATTTAAGAACTGGTTCTTTGCCCTAATGGTTTCTTCCAATAATCAGTTCACCAAACTGCTCAGAAAGTTAACAACTGGTTCTCCCGAAGTGCGAACTGGCTGAATCCCACCACTGGAGAGTTCCTTGAGGATGGGTTCTCGTTCAAGTCCAGGTTTAGTTTAGTTTAGTTTAGTTTATTAAACTTCTATACTGCCCTTCTCCCGAAGGACTCAGGGTGGTGTACAGCCATGTTAAAACAAACATAAACTCACAAAATTTACAAACAATTTAAAACGAATATATAAAATTTGGCCTACAAAGTAAAAATTAACAAACAACCCAATTTAAAATTCATATTCTAAGCCAGCCCGGCCTGTTGGAACAAAAGAGTCTTAACGGCATGGCAAAAGGTATGTAGGTCGGGGATCATACAAACCTCCAGGGGCAGGTCATTTCAGAGAGCAGGTGCCCCCACAGAGAAGGCTCTCCCCCTGGGTGTCGCCAGTCAGCATTGTTTGGCCAACGGCACCCTGAGGAGTCCCTCTCTGTGGGACCATATTGGCCGTGGGAGGCTACCGATGGCAGAAGGCGATCTCGCACATACCCAGGTCCTAAGCCATGGAGCGCTTTAAAGGTGGTGACCAGCACCTTGAATCACACCCGGAAGACCACTGGGAGCCAGTGCAGCTCGTGCAGGAGAGGTGTTACATGGGTGTGCCATGTCGCACCCATAATTACCCGCGCATTCTGGACCAGTTGGAGCCTCCGGGTGCTCTTCAAGGGGAGCCCCATGTAGAGAGCATTACAGTAGTCCAGACGTGACGTGACGAGGGCATGAGTGACCATGTGCAAGGTGTCCAGGTCCAGAAAGGGACGCAACTGGTAAATCAGGCAAACCTGATAGAAAGCTTCCCTGGCCACAGCTGTCATATGGTCTTCTAAAGACAGCCGTGCATCCAGGAGAACACCCAAGTTGCGAGCCCTCTCTGAGGGGGTCAGGATCTCACCCCCAACAGTCAGCGATGGAGCTAGCTGGCTATATCGGGACACCGGAAACCACAGCCACTCGGTCTTGGAAGGGTTGAGTCTGAGCTTGTTTCTCCCCATCCAGATCCGCACAGCCTCCAGGCACCGGGACATCACATCAAGGGCATCATTGGGGTGGTCCGGGGTGGAGATGTACAGCTGAGTATCATCAGCGTACTGATGGCACTTCACCCCAAAACCACGGATGATCTCACCCAGTGGCTTCACATAAATGTTGAACAGAAGGGGCGAGAGGACCGACCCTTGTGGCACCCCACAAACAAGGCGCCTCGAGGTCAACCTCTGCCAACATAAACTGTGTATGGTCAAAGAGGAAGGAGGAGAACCACCGCAACATGGTGCCCCCCACTCCCAACCCCTCCAATCGACGCAGCATGATACCATGGTCAATGGTATCAAAAGCCGCTGAGAGGTCTAATAGGACCAGGACAGAGGAACAACCCCTCTCCCGGGCCCTCCAAAGATCATCAACCAATGCGACCAATGCCATTTCCATGCTGTACCCCGGCCTGAAGCCTGACTGGTACAGATCTAGATAGACAGCTTCATCTAGGTACTGGGGAAGTTGTCACGCCACCACACTCTCAACAACCTTCACCACAAAGTGAAGGTTAGAGACTGGACGATAGTTCGCTAATACAGCCGGGTCCAAGGAAGGCTTCTTTAGGAGAGGCCGCATCACCGCCTCTTTTAGGGAGGGAGGGAAGAAACCCTCACTCAACGAAGCATTAATAATCCCCTGGAGCCAGCCTCATGTAACCGTCTGGGAGGCCAGCACCAACCAGGAGGGACACGGGTCCAATAAACATGTGGCAATGCTAAGCCTACCCAGAATCCTGTCCACGTCCTCGGGAGTCACAAGGTCAAACCCCTCCCAGATAACATTCTCAAGACCACCTCTGTCACCCCATTTGAATCTACCCAATCAGAGTCTAGGCCTTCCCGAATCTGAGTGACTTTATCACGCAGGAATTGTACAAAATCCTCAGCCCTACCCTGCATGATAAAGTAAACCTCTGGTTTCACTGACTGACTCAGTTTGGATCCTGCAATCAGATGTTATTGTATTCTTGTTACAAGATATATGTATTTCTTAATGCCAAATGCTGAAAAACTTGAGCAAGAAGATACTATTGTGTTTCTGCCATGCTATGAGTCTCTCAGAGTTCCCTACTGTGCCGGTATGAGAATAGAATACTGGATATTTTTGTATGGCTGGCAGGTACTGCTTACAGAACTGACCAATATTCTGGGTTCATACATTAAATTATACCAACAGCTATCTTAGTAGATCCCACACTTTGCTAAATTAGCAACAACAGCAGTAGCAAAATCCTTAATCAAAATTAACATTAATTAGACATAGCATTTAGTGCAAATGCATTGCAAATTGTAACCATTTTATATTTTCAGAAATAAAGGGGAAAAAAAATAAAAACAAACAAAAGCTAAGGAAAGAAAAAAGTAAAGAATCTTGCTCACATGCCCAATAATATTGATTAGTCTGTCTGTTACATCGATAAACAGCCAGTTCATAAGCAAAGAGTAAAGACCAGGTCAAGTTATATTAAATGCTGTGCTGGCAGGATTTCCATTTCATTGGAACCAGAAGTTCTCTGGTGTTCTCTCCCTCCCTCCCCGCACTCTCTCTGTGTATTATTTTCTTGCAGAAATTAATGAAGCTGTGCCAGTTCTGGAAAAAGTGGCTGGCAAAGAGTCCTAACATCCCAGCCAATGTTTAGCTTTTATTAAAGGAGATTTTGAAGCCATGAGTGGGCTTCCATTGAACGTATGATAATTTTTGCAGTTTTCTAAACAAGAGTTCAAAAAATGGAATGCTAATGCAATGCAATGCAATGAAAAATGTCATTTTAAAAGTGACTAAATTACAACTTTCTTGAGAGAACAATATGCATGAGTAGTTGTAGACAGAAAGGAGAATGGTCCATTCCCTCCCCACAATCCTTCCTAACTCCTCCCCAGTTTGCTTACTATTTGGCTAGGCTACCGAGTTAATTTGCCACAGACTTGCAATAGAAGAGTTTACTGTACACTTTTTCTCCCCTCCGCAAACCCCAGGAATTTCCATATTTTGGATAATACATTAAAACTCTTTGTATCCACATCACCCAATTCTATATAAGTTTGGCCTAAAATTCTCAGAATTGTAACTTCTACAGTAATTGGCTATGCTATTGTAAATCATTACTTAAAGCTCAATGCATTTGAAATAAAACCTTGTTTCTGATAAAGTTTCCAAGCCATACAGCAATGAAGATGTGCATTAAATCTTATTGGGCAATTTACATTGGTAGGTGATGAAGGGTAAGGCTGCATGATATTGACAGCATGTATTATGATGAGAAAGGTTTCTAAACTCATTTGCTCAGTCTCTCGTCTTCTTCTAAACAATATATGCACCCTTTCCCATCCTTAACATGGCAATATGCTGATCGTGTTGTTGAGGAGATGTAGTTCCTTTATCTGATTGTCTATTGCTTGAGATGAGTTATTTTTCACTCACTTCACATTGCCTTTCAGATCCTTCACTGATTTACTTTAATACAGACCACATAGAGATCTGTTTCACAATGTTTCTTTCTAGTGCTTTATAGCGTGAAACGTTATTTTAATCTTTAAACTAAACAAATATTGAGATTTCATTCTTACCCACATAAATGAGACATTTAGTTATGATGGCATTGGCCATAATCTCTTTTTCTATATTGCAGCATTGTGGAACATAGATTAATATTTCAGAGATTATTTCTACTTCTTAAATAGAATATGCATGAGAAATTGTTGGATAAAAGACCAGCTGACTGTATATATATAATATTTCTATTCATATTCTAGGTTGTAGAATAAGATTCTACAAGGTCTGAGACCAATATTTTCCTCTCAGTCCACTGGATAATTTGTATATTATGTTAGCAAGGTTGGAACTTTTTATTGGAGAGTAAAAATTATGGAGTTCATTGGAAACATGTTATGTTCAGCTATTGATCTCTCAAAGTACTATATATAGACTATAGCTGCCAACCTTTTTGGCTAACTCACATTTTGATATAAGAAATATCAAAATGGTTTGAGAAGCATGTTTCCATGAGGCAATTAAAATGAGGCAAAGGTCCCCCTTTTATTGATTTATTACCTTTATTGATATATGTGCTATGAAGCATTTGAAGGCAAATATTAATTAATTAATTAATTGAAATTAAGAAGGATAGAAGTGAATACTCCTGAGAGTGAAGAAGATCTTAAAGTCTAAACTCAGTGGAGGAATTACAGACAAGTCAATTAAACCTGGACAATTCCTGTCATTAGATACACAGCTGTATCAAATAGTGGACTGGACTCAAGCAGAACTAAAAGCTCTTGGATTGTAAGACAAGAAAAATAATGACAATGACTCATGCCCCCCATCCATGCAGATGTTGACAGACTCAGCAATCCCAAAACAAATGGAGCACAATTTGAATGCCATCGGCATGGATAAAATCACCACCAGTCAATTGCAAAAGGCGTGTTTACTTGGAGCAGTTTACATCCTGCAACAATACCTTTAACACTATCAAACAACATCTACCTATCCCAGGTCCTTGGGAAGGATTTTACAGATGAATGCAATCCCAAATCCAACCTAAACAGCTATCCAATTGTGCAATATACATATATAGTATATAATATACACACACTGTACACCTGGAAATGATCAACAATTCAAGTAAAAGAATAGCTTAGCAAATTTTTATACCATAATTTATTTATTTTTTTTAATTTTTTTTTAAAATTTATATACCGCCCTTCTCCCTGAGGACTCAGGGCAGTGTACAGCCAGAATTAAAAAACATGAAATACAAATATTAAAAACAATTAAAATATATATAAATTTGGCCCAAAATTAAAAATACAAACCAATTAAAACATTTAAAATTTCTTCTTAAGCCAGCCCGGCTTGCTGGAAAAAGTGGGTTTTAAGGGCATGGCGGAAGGCACTAAGGTCTTGGATTCTCCTTATCTCTGGGGGCAACTGATTCCAGAGGGTAGGTGCCCCCACAGAGAAGGCCCTCCAGATTGAAGAACTATTCAGTAAGACTTTGTTCCTAAATAGAGAGCTAAGCTAGAGGAACATGAAAAAATATTTTAATAATTTATTAAAGGGTTGTAAAAAGAAAAAAATATTTAAATAATTTTGGGTTTGGGACCATCAAAGTCAGTATGTGAGATTTTTAATAACATTATACACAACCCATAATTAGAAAGATTTTCCAAACAAGCAAGTACTTGTGTGTTTTATGGTGGCCTCATTTTCTTCTAATGTTCACCATTCTGAGCATAACTGGCTTTTCCGGTGATTTTTATTGCATGACATGACCAAAATAAATAAGGCATAAATTTGTGATTTTGCCCTCACAATAAATTTAGTTTTATGCACTCCAGTATTTGCTTTTTGTCACCTTTGATGTGTAAGGAATGCATAGGAGCTTATCCAACACAGTAACTTGAACAAGTCATTTTTCCTCCTGTAAACTTTTGCAACTGTAGGTAACTATGGGAAACATGATAGGGTGGACTAATCTGCATTTAATTGCCAGGCTAATGTCCTTGTTTTTCCATATTCAATTCATGGTCATCATTGCACAACCCAATGCAATCCAAAGCTTTACTTCTAAATTTGGTCAATCTGCAATCCTAGGAAAGTGAATTCCTGCACTAATTTGATCTCTTTATCAACCTTTTTTTGTTTCCATTTCATTCCAAGTTTGTGAGCTTGGTCTTTTTGATGTTTGATGTTCAGGAAGAAGCTCATTTTTTGCTTTGTTTTTTAATCCTTTTGTTCATATGTTTTAGGCCTTCTTTGGTTTCTGAGAGGAGAGTTATGTTCTCAAGTTGTGTTGAATTAAAGATTGTTGACATTCCTTCCTTCCAATTTTTATTCTGATTCCTTGTTTCTTCTAGTTCCACCTTCCTCATGATCACTTACAAATCTATAATTTACATTCATATTTTTAGAAAATGGAACAATAATCACTTTCTCTCAGCACTAGGAAGGAGGCAATAGCAAACCACTTCTGAAAAATCCAGGCATTTTCTGAGAATCAGACACAATTGAATGAAAGAAAAAAATGGTTCAAAATTCTGGAATAATTTGCCCTATCGTAACCCTTATATTTATATATTTTGTGTGGGATAGGGACATTTGGTGCTTACAATTACATCTGACAGTTTGAGGACAACAACGCTAAGTAGTGCTGCAAAATGCATGGTACCATGCTGTGAACATGGGAAAAGATGACATTTCTAATAAATTAAATACACTACAATGTTTATGCCTTTGTCATCATTAAATGGTAGGAAATTTTATCTCCAGTTTTTGGTGTTGGCTTTCAGTGGTGTGGTCAGAAATGAACTTAGGGCTGTAAAAAAGAGCTCTTAAGTTCTCTGTATTGCCTATCTTCTGTGTTGGACTTCTTCACACACCTGCAGATATCTGGAAAGAATTTCTGTGTGCATCTAAAAAAATTGTACCTAAGGGAAAAAACTTCTGTGGAAACTTTTTTTCCTGGCATGCTAGTTTCTTGAGACAGAGACTGCAGCTTTTTTATCCCTTGGGTGAGGGTAGTAATAAAACTGATGGTTTGTATTTACCCACAGTCTAAGAGAAACATTCTCATTAGATACTGCTGAATTCATAAATCTAACATGTGAAGTGGAGCTTACCATTCCACAGAATATATTAGAATATAATTTTTCTACAGTTTATTTCCAACGCTAGCCTTGGCCGATCAAACCATCACAACAGGAAAGGATACATTGTAAAAGCCACAAAATGAGTCTGATGAGAAACTAATTTTGTTTTGGTTTTCTTTGTTTGGGGAATAGTATTTATATAGATTGTCTCTTTAAAAGGCCATAATGTTAATTTAACTAAGATTCCCACAGTTCTACATTATACTTTCTTCCTTTGTTAGAATTATACTGGAGACTTAATAGATGTTTTACTTTAATGGCAATATTGCACTAATTGAAAATGGTACCTTGGAATGCTGATGCAGCAGATATATTTCTGGGAAAACAATTACACAGAAACTGAGGCAAGCAAATAATAAAAAATTAGACACAGGAAAGAAAAAAAGTGGGGTCTATGAGGTAGAAAGATAGTTAGATAACCTTTATTGTCATTTTTTTCTTTGTCTATACTGGCACACATTAAAAATAAAATTCTGTTGCCTGCTCTCAAAAGTGTACACAAACATAACACACACACACATAATATAAATGGTAAAAATTCATTTCCCTGGTTCACTTTTAATCAAATTTTGAACTCCAACACTATATGAAATATCCTCAGACTTACTACGTACATTTATTGACAATATCCACCTTCCCGTTTATTTTAATAATAATCAAGCAAACTGCTACCACAAAAGTTTTAGGAATTATTTGTGTTTATCCTATAGTGTAAGGGAAGGAAAAGTGATTTTTCCTGGAGAGTTTTAGACCACATCTAAGGCCAAATTTTATCTTAAAGAAAATGTGCAATGTTTATTTTCATTGAGAATACAAGCTGACTACTTAATAACTATTTCAAGGACTCGCAGATACCAATGAATACAATTATAGATATGACTGCATTCTGGGAGAATCATCCCCTAAACATCCTCAGGCTGATGAATGAAGGTTGTTCCCAAGACCAGTCTTTCTCAGTGTGATGCTTTCCAGATATCTGGCTTTCAATATAGAACATTTTGGGCTATGTGGTTATTGATGCAGATGAAATAAAGGCTGATCATATGTATTCTATTTTCTTTATTGATTTACTTCTTAATGATGTTAAGTTGCCATTTTCTTTTGTTTAGGTGAAAGGCTGAATATCTTCCTTTTGTGCACTGTAAAACCCAAGTATAAATAGGTCTCTATAACTTTGAGAGTTATAGCCAGAAAGATATCTAGGAGAGAGATGATGTATGAAAGTACATTCTTTTGCCTACTTTGTGGCAGTACTGATGGCAAAGTGGTTACAGATCTTAGTCTGCACTACATCCTTGAATAGTTAGTGGCCACTGGTGACAAACTGATGGCAAACAAATAATTTGTTGCTATTGGTAGCAAACAAACAGTTAAGTCAGTCTTAAATGGGATATTCAAAATCCATCATTCATTGATTTCTTGTCTGCGTGTTTCTTCTTATTAGTCACTCAGAGACTTTATAATTAGAACTGCATACAAGACGGAGTTCACGAGTAGTGTTTTATCTCAGCAGTGATGGTGGCATAGATGTCTGCAAGGAAGAATGGGAAGAGGGACAAATGATGCAGCATACATTCTGACATAACAAGGCAAAGCAAATGGCTTATGTGTTTACTTTCAACATTGGGACACAAGTATGAAAGGCTGATGGTCATGCTGTGATGTTGCAATATATATTTTGTCATTATTTTACCTCATCATCACAGTTTATTTTAGACAACTTATAAATCACAGGCCCAGGCATCTAATGAATGAACAGAAAATCTGATAAAACATTATAGAAATATCTGCACGCAGGATTTGACCCTGTTATTTTTTCTTTTTTATGGGGAAGTGACCCATGAAGGGTGACTCAAGTAATGCTGCTGTTGCCCTCTTGTGGTGCCTGGAGACTATGGGGGTCTGATTAGGGACAACAGAATTTGGCTGAGTGCTGGTAAGACCAACTGGCTTTGAGTACATGCAGCTTTCTGTTCTGGGTTTTAACATCTTTATATTGGATGGGGCTGCAGTAGCCCAGACAAATCCAGTATGCAATCTTTGGACTCATGGCTCCTGCTTGATGAACAGTTAGGAGAGCCTTTGTGCGACTTCACATTGTGTGCTAGTTGTGCCTTTCCTGGATCAGGAGTCCCTGTGCTCAGTCATTCAAACCCTGGTCATCTCATGTTAGGACTACTGCAATGTGCTGAACCTCCCAGAAGCAGTTAGTATTTCAGTGTGCCAAATTGTAGGTGCACTGAAAATAGTGCTGCACAGACCACTTTAAAGAAGAAAAATAGAGTGGTTCATCCCTGGGCCACACAATAGCCTCCCAGAAGCAGCTAATATTTTCAGTGCACTCAAAATTCCTCATGGACATGCTAAAATAGCAGCCATTTCTGGGAGGCCCAGGGATGAATTGCTCCATTTTCCTTCTCTAAAGCAGTCTGTGTCACACTGAGGAAACCTCTGGAGCTCTAGAGATCTTCAAAAGGTGTGTGATGGATATGGGGAGTGGGGAGCATGCCCAACCTCTGCAGGTGGAAAAGCCTGTGGGGATCCAGTGGGGTTAAGGAAAGCAGGCCCAGAGCTGTGGAAACCTTGAGAGGCCAGAAATAGACCATAGGGAGTGTTTGAGTGGAAGAGAACTTGGGAGGCCTGGGGCAGGCAGGCCTCCACCCCCAAGACATCATGTGCTTTGCTTAATGACCCATGTGCTGGTTATCACCTTTAAAGCGCTCCATGGCATCGGGCCTAGCTATCTTCGAGACCACCTGCTGCTACCGACGACCTCCCATCGTCCCGTGCGCTCCCACAGAGAGGGCCTCCTCAGGGTGCCATCAGCCAATCAATGTAGACTGGTGACCCCCAGGGGGAGGGCCTTCTCTGTGGGGGCACCTACCCTCTGGAATCAGTTGCCCCCAGAGATAAGGAGAATCCAAGACCTTAGTGCCTTCCGCCGTGCCCTTAAAACCCACTTTTTCCAGCAAGCCGGGCTGGCTTAAGAAGAAATTTTAAATGTTTTAATTGGTTTGTATTTTTAATTTTGGGCCAAATTTATATATATTTTAATTGTTTTTAATATTTGTATTTCATGTTTTTTAATTCTGGCTGTACACTGCCCTGAGTCCTCAGGGAGAAGGGCGGTATATAAATTTTAAAAAAAAATTAAAAAAAATAAATAAATTATGGTATAAAAATTTGCTAAGCTATTCTTTTACTTGAATTGTTGATCATTTCCAGGTGTACAGTGTGTGTATATTATATACTATATATGTATATTGCACAATTGGATAGCTGTTTAGGTTGGATTTGGGATTGCATTCATCTGTAAGGAGTGTTCTTAAATGTGGCCATCTTGCTTAATGGCTATCACCATTTATCACTGTAAGCTCCATTGTAGTTGTAGGTAGAGGACAGTGGTGGGTTGCTACCGGTTCGCCCAAGATTGGGCGAACTGGTAGCGATGGCAGGAGGTTCCACCCACCTGCCCGGACGTCTCTGTAAATGTGCTGAAGCGTCGCGTGCGTGTGTGAGCGTGTCTGCGCCCATGAGCAAACCAGTAGCGACCAAAATTGAAACCCACTACTGGTAGAGGACTACCTGTATATTCTCAGATGAGCTCCATTAATGCTGGATTCAAAAGTTATTGCTAAAAATGTAGCTATATGAAATCAGCATGTGCTGTGGATGTAAACTTGAATTCATATTTACCAATACTTAATCTTGCCTTCTACCACTTACTTATTAGTTTTACTTTCTTGTTGTAAAAAAAAAGTATACTGTTAAATGGAAAGCTAAGGAAATCTTGAAGTACTCTACATTGTTTTGAGGATAATTTAAATCTTTTGGATAAATTTTATTCCATACTGCTTTTAATTCTGCTTTCCAATGTTTCTCTCAGATATAAGGAAAATGGTTGCTGCGTGTACCAGAAGAATATCAAAATGAAGAATACTTTGTTTCTATCCAACATGCAACTTGGCTTTAACACCGATTTGTATTCGCTATTTGATATGCGCAAAAGATGGTATGCATCAATGTCTCTTGACATGCCACTGTTAAATGAGATCAAAGGACACTCTCTTTTCTTTGAAACTGACTGTCTCAGCTCAGCAAATCTTTTTCAGATGCTTAACTCTCAGGTTCCAGAGAAGAAGGAATTAAAAATAGCACTCTCTACAAAACTCTGATAAAAAAAATGTATTTTTAATGTTTGGAAATAATCATATTTTGCATATACTTTTAGAATGCCTCAGTGCTTATTCAAACAGTATGTCACAGAAGTGAGTACACACCCTCACGTTTTGTAAATATTTAAGTATATCTTTTCATGTGACAACACTGAAGAAATGACACTTGGCTACAATGTAAAGTAGTGAGTCTACAGCTTGTATAACAGTGTAAATGTGCTGTCCCCTCAAAATAATGCAACACACAGCCATTAATGTCTAAACTGCTGGCAACAAAAGTGAGTACACCCCTAAGTGATAATGTCCAAATGGGACCCAAGTAGCCATTTTCCCTCCCTAGTGTCATGTGATGCATTAGTGTTACAAGGTCTCAAGTGTGATGGGGGAGCAGGTGTGTTAAATTTGGTGTTATCGCTCTCACTCTCTCATACTGGTCACTGGAAGTTCAACATGGCACCTCATGGCAATGAACTCTGAGGATCTGAAAAAATGAATTGTTGCTCTACATAAAGATGGCCTAGGCTATAAGAAGATTACCAAGACCCTGAAACTGAGTTGCAGCACGGTGGCCAAGACCATACAGTAATTTAACAGTAATTTAATACCTGGCGGGTATTACGGAGACCTGGTTGGGCCCGGAGGGTGGCGTCCCTCTGGTTGAAATGTGCCCACCAGGCTTCAGAGCATTCCATCAGCCGAGGGCCCAGGGGAGGGGCGGGGGGGTGGCGGTTATTATTAACGAGGATCTGGATCCGAGGGAGACCACTGTGCCTCAGATAGCCGGATGTGAGTCCCTCCTTGTGAGGTGGGGCCGTGGGGTTCAGATGGGCTTGTTGCTTACGTACCTGGCTCCCTGCCGCGTGGCAACAGCCCTACCTGAGCTACTCGACGTGATAGCCACGGTGGCAGTAGATACACCCAGGCTTTTAGTCATGGGTGATTTCAACTTGCCATCCGTCGGTGAAACGTCTGAGGTGGCTCGGGAGTTCATGGCTTCCATGACGGCCATGGACCTGACCCAGTTAGTTCATGGCCCTACTCACAGGGGAGGTCACACTCTGGATTTGATTTTTGTCTCTGGCCAGTGGTTGAGTGGTCTTGTTATAGGGGATATAGACATGGAACCCTTGTCATGGACTGACCACTCACTCCTTCGCCTAGATCTTCGAACCGCGACCCCTCGCCGCAGGGAGGCGGACCCAACTAGATGGATCCGCCCCAGGCGCCTGATGGATCCTGATAGGTTCCAGACGGAGCTTGGGCCATTTCCTGAGGATCTAGCACATGACTCGGCCGAGGACCTGGTAGCCGCCTGGGATCGGGCGGCTGGTGGGGCCTTGGACCGAGTTGTGCCTTTGCGGCCTCTGACCCGATGCCGATCCCGGGCGGCTCCTTGGTTTACTGAGGAGCTGAGGGAAATGAAGCGCCGGAAAAGACGCCTGGAGAGCGGTTGGAGGGCCAGTCTCGCTGAATCTGATCGAACACTGGTAAGGTCGCATATTAAGACCTACCTAGTGGCGATAAAGACGGCAAAGTCTAACTACTTTTCCGCCTCTATTGCGTCATCAGGGAATCGTCCGGCCGCCCTGTTTAGGGTGACCCGCGCCCTGCTCCATCCGGGAGCGCGGGAGGATCCCTTAGAAGGCAGGGCGGAGGATTTCGGACAATACCTGTATGACAAAATCGCTCAGATCCGGGGGGATTTGGACTCTGACTGGGTAGATCAGGGCAGGGTGACGAGGAACAGTCTTGAGAATGTTATCTGGGAGGAGTTTGATGCTGTGACTCCCGATGATGTGGACAGGATTTTGGGGAGACTTAGTGCGGCCACATGTTTACTGGACCCGTGTCCCTCCTGGTTGGTACTGGCTTCCCGGGAGGTTACACGAGGCTGGCTCCAGGGCGTCATTAATGCTTCGTTGAGTGAGGGTTACTTCCCCGCTGCCCTGAAAGAGGCGGTGGTGAGGCCTCTCCTCAAGAAGCCGTCCCTGGACCCAGCAATATTGGCTAACTATCGTCCTGTCTCCAACCTTCGCTTCATTGCGAAGGTTGTTGAGAGTGTGGTCGCGCAACAGTTTCCACAATTCCTGGAGGAAACATCCTATCTAGATCCGTTCCAGTCGGGTTTCAGGTCTGGGCACAGCACGGAAACGGCATTGGTCGCGTTGGCGGATGATCTCTGGAGGGCTCGGGACAGGGGTTATTCCTCTGTTCTGGTCCTATTAGATCTCTCAGCGGCTTTTGATACCATCGACCATGGTATCATGCTGTACCGGCTGGAAGAGTTGGGGGTGGGAGGCACTGTGTTGCGGTGGTTCTCCTCCTTTCTCTCCGACCGGTCACAGTTTGTGTTGGCAGGGGGGCAGAGGTCGACCTCGAGGCCTCTCATTTGTGGAGTGCCGCAGGGATCGGTCCTCTCGCCCCTTCTGTTCAACATTTATGTGAAGCCGCTGGGCGAGATCATCCGTGGCTTTGGGGTGAGATACCACCAGTACGCTGATGACACCCAGCTGTACATTTCCACCCCAGGCCACCCCAACGATGCCCTTGAAGTGATGTCCCAGTGCCTGGAGGCTGTGCGGATCTGGATGGGGAGGAACAGGCTCAGGCTCAACCCTTCCAAGACTGAGTGGCTGTGGCTCCCGGCATCCCGATATAGTCAGTTGACTCCATCACTGACTATTGGGGGCGAGTCTTTGGCCCCCACTGAAAGGGCTCGCAATCTGGGAGTCCTCCTGGATAGGCAGCTGTCTTTGGAGGAACATCTGACGGCTGTTACCAGGGGGACCTTTTATCAGGTTCGCCTGATTCGCCAGTTGCGGCCCTTTCTGGATCGGGATTCCCTGTGCACAGTCACTCACGCCCTCGTCACCTCTCGCCTTGACTACTGCAACGCTCTCTACATGGGGCTCCCCTTGAAGAGCACCCGGAGGCTCCAGCTGGTCCAGAATGCAGCAGCGCGGGTAGTGACGGGAGCAGCCTGGCGCTCCCATGTAACACCGCTCCTGCGCGAGCTGCACTGGCTCCCGGTGGTCTTCCGGGTGCGCTTCAAGGTGTTGGTTATCACCTTTAAAGCGCTCCATGGCATAGGGCCTAGCTATCTTCGAGACCGCCTGCTGCTACCGACGATCTCCCATCGGCCCGTGCGCTCCCACAGAGAGGGCCTCCTCAGGGTGCCATCAGCCAAACAATGTAGGCTGGTGGCCCCCAGGGGGAGGGCCTTCTCTGTGGGGGCTCCCACCCTCTGGAATCAGTTGCCCCCGGAGATAAGAAGAATCCAGGACCTCAATGCCTTCCGTCGTTCCCTGAAAACCCATCTTTTTCAACAAGCCGGGTTGGCCTAAGAAGAAATTTTTAAAATTTTAAAATTTTTAAATTCTTTTAATTAGTCTGTGATTCTTAACTTTCGGGCCAAAATTTATATATATTTTTAAATGTTTTAATATTTGTATCCTATGTTTTTTATCTTGGCTGTACACCGCCCTGAGTCCTCAGGGAGAAGGGCGGTATATAAATTGGAAATTAAATTAAATTAAAAATTAAATTAAATTAAAAATTAAATTAAACAGGACAGGTTCCACTCAGAACAGGCCTCGCCATGGTTAACCAAAGAAGTTGAGTGCCCATGCCCAGCGTCATATCCAGAGAATATGGCTTTGAGAAATAGACATATGAGTGTGGCCAGCATTGCTCCAGAGGTTGAAGTGGTGGTGGGGAGGTCAGCCTGTCAGTGCTCAGACCATACACCGTACTCTGCATCAAATTGGTCTGCAGGGCTGTTGTCCCAGAAGGAAGCCTCTTCTAAAGATGATGCACAAGAAAGCCCTCAAACGGTTTGCTGCAGACAAGCAGACTTAGGACATGGATCCCTGGAACCATGTCCTGTGGTCCGATGAGACCAAGATAAACTTATTTGGTTCAGATGGTGTCAAAAGTGTGTGGCAGCAATCAGGTGAGGAGTATTCTTGAGTAAAGAAGAGCCACACAAGGCAATACTATGAGTGCCTAAAATGATAAATGAATTTGATGACTACCTCCATCTCCCATGAAGAAAAACAATTATTGGGGATAAAGTTCTAAAATAATAAATATACCAATTATTTTTCAAGAATTAAATTTTAGCCTATTGCATATATAAAACAAAGCTATAGTAGAACCATGCAGTTTATAAAATAAAGCTGTTTTTTTGAACATTTAAAAACCCCCACCATCAAATGTCTAACATCTCCACGTATAATACACAAGGGGAATAAAGAAAAGCAAAATCAACAAGAGATTGAAATTCAGGCTAAGCAGATAGAGGTGGAGGTAATGGAAAAACAACAAGCTACAGAGGCTTTTGTGGACGAGACGCTTCTGGATTCTCCTTCAGAGGCTACAGTTGGATTACCTATAACTACAAGAGAGGCGGCTTTGGATTCTAATGTGATGACTTATCAAGCTATAGACCAGCATGGAAACCAAACAGTTGATATACAACTCATAGAAAGGAAACCAGGATGGAGATCTACACAAAAAGTTAAGAAAAGAAGAAGCAGGTCTTACAAAAATAAAATTTTTTAGACCAAACAACAGTGTAATGCCAGTTACTTAAGAGCTGATTGAATATATAGAAATATAATCGAGACAAAGTATTGGTTTATATTATCTTGAGGAGAGTGACAGATCTCTGCAGTGCTGTACTCTTGGGATGTGGAAGGTGGCCTTAAATTGAGTGGATTGGAATTTTCTATTTTGGATTCTTTGACAAATGGATTACATTTATGCTGAGCTATAAGGCAAGAGAACTAAGGGATTGGGGCATGCAGAAGATCTGGCTATTACCCTAACACGGTGGTTGGAATTAATAATCTTGATGGAAGACATTATAGAAGACACTATATGGAATATAAATATAAAGTCACTCGGGTGGTTTTTTATATATGAAAACATTTATTATTGATGTGGGCAGATGGTAATTGAAGATACCGAATATACTGTTGGAATTAGGATGTGATGTTACCCTAACATGGGTAATGGAATTCACTATCCAGTTGAGAGACATTACAGAAGATATCATATGGATTACAAATTTAAAGCCAATTGAGGATTTTATATATATATGTAAAAAAAAATTTTTAGTGGAATGGGCAGAAGAATAAAGATATTGAAAATATTATGTATGTAGACCTGTAGGAAAGTGGGTCGAGATAGGTTAGTTTACTGATTGTTTAGCTTAGGAAAAGGGATGTTATGTTATATCAATATACGTAAAAGATTTGAATTAAGAGATATATGTATGGGGGAGGAGGAAATGGATAGATTATGAGTTGAAATTGCTAAATTAGGACTTATTATATAGTCTTATAGCTGAATGTTGCTTTGAATGTTGCTTTGAAATGTATAGTATAAGCGGGACATAATGATATTGTTAGAAGGATTTATTATATAATTTTACAGTTGAATGTTGCTTTGAAATGTATAGTATAAGGGGGATATAATAATATTGTTAGAAAGAAAGGGTCAGTATATGGGGGGTGGAATAAAAGGATGGTAAAGTATTATATAATCTGTTATTAACTTGGGTTTTATTTTGGAGAAGCCACGGGGAGGGGAGGGGGAGGGGGGGTTAGAGAAGAGGGGGAAAAAAGGGGGGAAAATTGTATTTGAAAAACTTTTTCAATAAAAAAAAAAAAGAAAGCCCTCAAACGGTTTGCTGCAGACAAGCAGACTTAGGACATGGATTCCTGGAACCATGTCCTGTGGTCCGATGAGACCAAGATAAACTTATTTGATTCAGATGGTGTCAAAAGTGTGTGGCATCAATCAGGTGAGGAGTATTCTTGAGTAAAGAAGAGCCACACAAGGCAATACTATGAGTGCCTAAAATGATAAATGAATTTGATGACTACCTCCAAGGCAATACTATGAGTGCCTAAAATGATAAATGAATTTGATGACTACCTCCATCTCCCATGAAGAAAAACAATTATTGGGGATAAAGTTCTAAAATAATAAATATACCAATTATTTTTCAAGAATTAAATTTTAGCCTATTGCATATATAAAACAAAGCTATAGTAGAACCATGCAGTTTATAAAATAAAGCTGTTTTTTTGAACATTTAAAAAAACCCACCATCAAATGTAAAATAACATTTTAAAGGAAAGGATGCCTTGTTAATTAGGCTTGTGTAACAATCTAGAGTTGAAGGTGATTGGAGCATTTGGAAACTCTTTTTTAAAAACTCCATCTTTATCAGACCTGTGTGATTGCCATGCACAATCCCATGAAAGAATACATTTAATTTATAGGGAGCTCTAGATGCTATGTGTGAACACAAATGCATTCTTATGATTTTTTTTTTTTTTTGCATTTGAATCAGGATCAGCTTGTACTTATTGCTTATGGCATAATTCTTAAAAACTGGTTTCATTTTCAGGGCAGCCATGTTCATTCACCTAAAAAAAAAAAAATAGGAGAAAAAAATAATAGGAAAAAAAATCTTTCCCGACACCACAGCACTAAGACCCTGCAACACTGACTCTTATTCTCTTTGCTCTGTAGCCTTAAATTTAGTTCTTTCTTTCAGTTATGTCCAGAAGTGTCACAATCCCTCTTCCCTCTGCAGAGTGGTGGTTAGATCAGATGATTGGAGCCTCATGCATTCCAGATTGTTTACTTCTCATGTGTAAGATAAATATTATGCATTAAAACAAAACATTCAGCATTGCACAAAATCTTGTAAATATCATAGTGCTTTGTATACATACATTTTCATAAAAGTATAATGCAGCGAAAATAGCTTACAAGAAAGATAATCTCTTTTGATCACCCTGATGCACTGTTTTTTGCTGCCACCCCCCCTTCTGCCCTTATTTTTCTGCCAAAGTAGTTGGGTTGCAGTATGGGTCTGTCCATTTTAAAGCAACTAGCTGAAAACGAGAAATTGCTTTACAATGGAAGTTAGGCTGTTGAAAAGAATCAATCCATTTTTCAAAAACTCTCAGCTGTAATATTTTAGGTTATTCAGTGAAACACATTTATTTTCAGAATGTGTCTAGACCTGTCCTTTACAACAACTGCTCCTTCTCAGCTTGGAGAAAGTTAAAATAAGATTATAGCCTAGCACATATTGACTAAACATTATACAGAGCAAGTAAAAAGACATAAAACTGTTATTTTAAGCAGCAGCTTCCATTTATACTAGGAGACTTTTCAGGATTGCATCCAAAAACCAATGGATGGAAAATTAAATATATTTTATCCCATAATCTGAGTCCTGCTCAATACTGTGATCCACTTAGAATTCATGGCAAAGGGAGCATATGAAGTAAATGCCACCAGATTCAAAGAAACTGCAATTGAATATATTCTGAACCACAGATTTAAGATATTAACATAAATGAATGCATAAAAATTATGTTGGACAATTTGTTTATGGAGAAAATAAATTAGCTATAGTATATTTGCAAAGAAGACTAAATAGTCCTAGAGATTTAAGACAGTGATGAACATTCATACACATATGTCTCTATTGAAACACCATGACTTTGTCAGTTTATTCTAAAAAAAGTACTATGCATCAGAAAAAGGAATGTTTGTGATTCTAATGATCTATAGTTTCTCCAAGCATATTAGGATATTAATCTAATATACTGTCATAAAGACAAAATTAAAAGAACAAGTTCCCTTTCCACCTTTTAGAAATCAGACTTATGAACCATGTAAAAGTTTCTAGTGTTAACTCTTCAACTTTAAAAGAATTGATCTTGTTTGATAGCATTAATTGTAATTTATTCTAACATTATCAAAAGCAGAATTTACAGAATTGGGTCAATAAATATATTGAATTTCTTTGTCAACCTAATCTGAAATTATTCAGCATAATTTCCTTCACAATTGTGGCTGAGAAATTACTATCTATTTACTTTCAACAACAACAAAAATCTATTAGTATCCAAATCAGGCTGCAATAGTGGTGATGAGCTAAACAGCAACTAGTCACTGTGCTGAAAACAGAGGCTATGGGTGAGACAGGAGTGGCATATAATTATTGAAAACTGAATTTCAAATTAAATTGCTTCTCCGGGAGAGGTATTTATCATGGTAACTGTATAATAGGGTTGTGCAATAATGGCTGAAGTTCTCTCTTTTTGTTTTTGCTCTAAGCAAGCTTAATTATCTGAGCAGAGAACTTTTATTAAACTGAAGATGAGTTGCTGCCAAATCCACATCAACACTTGGCTGTTTAATTCACAGATGAAAAATTCTCTATTAATGAGAATATGTGGAGTTCTTGTTGTAAACTACTCTTGAGTGACAATATTTTTCATTTTTAAATATGTATCCTTACATTAGCTCTGATATTTTTGCTAGTCTCCCAAACATTCACTTTTAGCATACTCTCTGAAGATCAACTCTCTATTCCTGGGCCAGGTTATCTTTGAGACCGCCTTCTACCACATAGCTCCCAGTGACCGGTAAGATCCCACAGAGTTGGTCTCCTCCGGGTCTCGTCAGCTAAACAATGCCAGCTGGCGGGCCCGCAGGGGAGGACCTTCTCTGTGGCTGCCCCAGCTCTCTGGAACCAGTTACCTCCTGTGGTTTGGACCACCCCCACCCTATTTGTTCATTGAAGTTAATGGTCCAGAAAAGTGAAGTGTATGGGAAAAGTCAAAACTGGAAAAATATTTTCACTTATTAGTTTTGCTGCCTTGTAGAAAAAGTGTTGATCTATATGATCATCTGGATTCTGAACCATATCTTATTGAGACTCCTTTTTTATCTGGAACTCAAAACAAATGCATCTAGTGCCCATTCCTAAAAAAGAGTTTTTGTCTCAATTTATGTTCTTGACAGATAAGGACATTTAAAGAAAGACAGACTGTTACAAAAATAAGATATAATGCTTAATAATTGAACATTATTGTGAATTATATGCATCATTGCAGTCATCTTCTGGGCAACAAAAATGGCCCATAAGATACTACATATTGTAAGAGTAGTAGGAAGTGTTCTGTTTCTATTGTTTGGCACCAGTTGGGAGAACAAAGTAAATAAATATTTTTGAGTTCTTCAGCGTGGTTTTATGAGATTCTGACTTCATTGACTGCTCTTCCAGTGCTTGGAACTGATGTGGAAATCACAGTTGTTTTTCTTAACTTTGAAATAGTTTTTCCACTTCATCTAGAAGCAATAAAGGGGACAAACAAAGCATTTTATGGTAATCTGCCAGTATGTGTGCCTGGAGGTAACTGTTCTATTGGAGGAACATTACCCATCTGCTGGCAATTTCAAGAACAAACATAAGTAATGGTGGGTTCAAATACTACTGTGATATATCCACTGAAATCTTACACAGGAGGCCAGATTCTGATATTATGGCTAATGGACTTAAGTTGCTGTTTATGAAAGCAGGTAGTGATGTGGAAGAAAACACTACATAGGATTTAATAATCCTTTGAAGACTTTGCCAGCTGTTTCTTGGAAAAAATGAAGCAACAAATATGTGTTTATATGTGTATATACCTATATCTGCATATGTAATTGCCTCTCTTTCTCTCTCTCCCTCTCTTCCTCCCTCCCCCTCCCTCTCTCTATATATCTCCACCTGTGTGTGTGTGTTTATGTGCATGTATATCAGTGGTGGATTTCAAAATTTTTTACTACCAATTCTGTGGGTGTGGCTTGGTGGGCGTGGCATGGCTTGGTGGGCATGGCAGGGGAATACTGCAAAATCCCCATTTCCTCCTGATCAGCTGGGACTTGGGGGGCAGAGAATAGATGGGGACGGGGCCAGTCAAAGGTGGTATTTACCGGTTCTCCGAACTACTCAAAATTTCCACTACCGGTTCTCCAGAACTGGTCAGAACCTGCTGAAACCCACCTCTGATGTATATGTATAATGTGTATGTGTGTCTACAATTACACCTATACATTCTCTGTGTCTATTTAAATTTACATCCATATTTTGACTGCATCTCTCTCTCTCTCTCTCTGTCTCATCACATGCACAGTCACATGGACACACAATATTATCCTGTATGAGTACAGGAGATAACCCAACATTTTCTGACCTCTTTTCTGGAACAAAATGTTGACTACCATGTTAGACTTTCACTTCAAAATTAAATAGGCACAGGGAAAAACACTGATCTTATTTATTTGGTATAAATGCCAGCGCACATATGCAAAAAACCTAGAAAGGGTAGGAAGCTGATTAAATGCATCAGAGGCAAGAATGTGATAATGTAAAGCTTTCACTGGTGGTAGCTTTTCAGGACTGATTTTAAATAAGAGCTAAAGAAATAGTTCTTTTAAAATGTGATACAAACATCAAAATGTATCTCAGTATTTTTTTTTTCTTATAAGAATAAACACAAAGTGTTAATCATCATTTTTTGGGATGAATCACAAACCTGGTCTGTGATAATCCAACATCAAAAATGTCAAGATCTAAGATAATTTAACATCAAACTTTCTCTTTATGAAGGTCAGAGCAATGAGTTCACAAGACTACTTTTTAAAACAATCTTTAAATAGAGAATAAAAGCAGAGTTTTCTGTAAAAGTCATTTGACAGATGGTGTAAAAATGAATTTAGAGCTAGTGGTACTTTTTCTTCTTTCTTTTTTTCTTTTTGGTTTATATTATGCATTTAGAAGTTTACATTTGTTCTATATTTTAGTTGCCATGGCACTAAGGTGAACTTTAGTTCACTACAGAAGTAGAAAAAACAATCATGGTGTCTTTGATTATCATACCATCTTAAATCCCCCACTCACCCCCAAAATAGCTGGATTTTGGCAACAAGAAATATTTTCCTGACTTCTATTCTAAAAGCAGAAGACATGGATTTTAATAGATATTGTGAAGGTGTAGAAAGCTGGTAGAGCTGACAGTAATATTTAAAAAGTAATCTGGAAGGAGAGTATCCTGACTTTTTCTGCAGACAGAGTATGGGTCTCTTTCATGCAGTTATTTTCTCAAATATACAAACACCAGCATGCCTGTTCCACAGTGGTGAAATCTAGAATTTGTTACTACCGATTCTGTGAATGTGGCTTGGTGTGTGTGGGGAGGGGGGTAATGTGACTGGGTGGGCGTGGCCAATTAAAAAAAAAAATTTTAAAAGCATTTTTTCTACAACCTCTTCGGCGAAGAGGTTGTAAAAAAATGCTTTCAAAAGGCTCTGCTGATCCTAGCTGAGTTGCCTGATCGGCAGAGGCTTTTTTTTCTTTTAAATGCCTCTGACGATCAAGCAACTCAGCTTGGATCGTCAGAGGCTTTTAAAAGAAAAAATGCCTCTGCCGATCAGGCAACTCAGCTTGGATCGTCAGAGATATTTAAAAGAAAAAAAGGTTTTTTTTCTTTTAAATGCCTCTAACAAGCCAAGCTGAGTTGCTTGATCGGCAGAGGCATTTAAAAGAAAAAAAGCCTCTGTAGATCAGGCAACTCATCCGGGATTGTCAGAGCCTTTTGAAAGCATTTTTTCTACAACCTCTGAAGAGGTTGTAGAAAAAATGCTTTTAAAAGTAAAAAAAAAGCCTCTGATAATTATGCGGCTCAGCTGGGCATGGTGGGGGGGGGGGGGCAGGGATTTTTGCTACCAGTTCTCCGAACCACCCGCCTCCATCGCTACCAGATCAGGCAATCCGGTCCAAACTGGGAGCATTTCACCCCTGCTGTTCCATCATATTTATTCTCACCCTGGGTCTAGATCAGGGGTCTGCAACCTTAAACACTCAAAGAGTGATTTGGACCCATTTCCCACCAAAAAAAAAAAAAAAAAAAAACCAACCCACTGGGAGCCACAAAACCTGGATGGGCATGGCCAACTCGACGTCCCTCACTCCCAGTCACATGACCACCTAGCCACGCCTACCCAGCTGGTCATTAGGGCAGAGAACCAGGAACCACAAAACTGTTCTCTCTTTATCTCCCCCTTTCTCTGTATATGTCTCGCTCTTCCTCCTCTCCCTGTATCTCTCTCTGTATTTCTCTCTTCCCCTCTCCCTCTCTCTCTCCCTCTCCCTCTCTCTGTAGCTCTATCTTTCTCCCCCATCCCCCTCTCCCCTCTCTCTGTATCTCTCTCTCTCCTGCTTTCTCCCCCCTCTCTCCCCCTTTGTATCTCTCTCTCTCTATATATATATGTCTCTTTCTCTCTGTGTGTGTGTATCTATGTATTTCTCTGTATCTGTGTCTGTGCCTGTATCTCTTCTCACTCTCTCCTCAAGCAAGTGGCCACCCACCCAGCATGGCCCTTTGCTGTGCTTTGGCCAAGCCCGCTGGCTTGCTTGAGGAGGGTCTCCCTGCTTGTGTGCACACTCCCAGCCCATCACATCTGGCCAGGGGAATATGAGAGGAGAAGGAAGAGGAGAGTTGCCCAAAGGGAAGCCTCCACTGCAGTTAATGCTCGTTCCATAGCCAGACCGGATTTCCAAAAAGAAGAAAGAAAAGGAGTAGTGAAGAGCCCTAAGGAGAGCTTGCCTGCTTGGCCCAGCCTCAGCTTTCCTGATCCAGATGGTGGGTGTGCAAGGTTCGGCAGGGCCATCCCTTTTTTCCCACGGCCCTGAGCTTCTTAAAGCCGCAGGTGGGTGTTTTGGGCCCATCCCACTTTCTGTCATCCCCTCCTCCCAGATCCCATTCCCACCCTGCCAACCCTCATGTTAGCGAGGCTGGCATCAGTCACTGCTGGGTTGGGCCAGTGTCTTGGGGAAGAGAGCAGGTTGTGAATCTCCTCAAGTGACCGAGGCATGCCCAGCACCAACAAGGGCCGGAAGAAGCTCCAACAAGAGTGAGGCACCGGAGAATCAGCCCTGGCCACTTCTCCACCCCCTGCCATCACCCTTACATTCTCAGGCCAGGCAAGGGGTGACTGGGAGGGGAGGGTGAGGGGCGGGGCAGCCAGTGATGGGACAGAGAGCTGCAACAGAGGACCCAAAGAGCTGCAAGCGGCTCTGTTGCCCACACCCAATCTAGAAAGATGATATGATTGCTCAGAGGCAAAACAAGTGCTCTTAATTCATGCAGACATGATTTCATAGAACTGATTAATGTTTTTATTCTTTTCACAGCAATGTATTGCAACATGGATGAATTAAAAGTTATCTAAATTAGTATATATCCAAGGTTGTGTATAAAAAAGGTTCATAGAGCTGATAAGAACAATCACAATACACTACTTTCAAATAAATCAAAATCCCAGTGCAAATAAAACCCCAAAGGGAACTTTACTTCAAATAGAAATAAGACAAAATGTTTAATGATCACTATAGTATTTAATGAGCCATGGTGGCGCAGTGGTTAAAATATAGTACTGCAGGCTACTTCTGCCAGTTGCCAGCAGTTTGGCAGTTTGATCCTGACTGGCTCAAGGTTGACTCAGCCTTATATCCTTCTGAGGTCAGTAAAACGAGGACCCAAATTGTTGGGGGCCATATGCTGACTCTGTAAAGTGCTTAGAGAGGGCTGCAAAGCACTGTGAAGTGGTATATGAATCTAAGTGCTATTGCTATTGTTATTTGGATGCTAAGTAGCTTTTGATCATGGAAATAAAAACATGTACTAATTAATGGATTAATTAGATTTAATTAAATATTTTTGCTTTGGTGAGCATCTAAGATAGCTATGAAAATATAAAGATACAAACAGACTTAAAATAGATTAATATTAAACATTAAGGTACATGTGTCCTTGGCTTATTGACCACAGCATATATTTACAATGTTTGCAGTGTCCTGGGGTCATGTGATCATCATTTGTGACCTTCCCAGCTGCTTCCACAAGTCAAATCAATGAAGAAAGCTGCATATGGTTAGTAACTGTGTGATTCACTTAAAAACCTCATTGATTTTCTTAACACCTGTGGCAAATAGGTCACAAAATAGGGCATAATTTATTTAACAACCATGCTGCTTAGCAACAGAAATTTGGCCCAGCTGTGGTCATAAATTGAGGACTACTTTTACTGGCATTTATAAAGCAAACATTTGCAGTATACTGAACAACTTCGTTTTAAATGACATGAGAATTACAGCTTCAGATGACGATAGAAATAAAACATTTATTTCTACCAGCAATCATCATGAGAAAATTAACACTGAAAGTTTTTATATTAATTATAAGTTCATGAAATGAGTTATAGTAAAGATCTACCTGCTGTACAAATGGATCAGAAGATTACAAAAAATTTGGATAGGAAAGAAAATAGATTGGGGGAAGTTTTGAAAGGAGGTCTGCAAAAAGCAAAAGATGAAATTTATAGAATGGCAAGGAAACTATATCTGAGAAAGAATACGCAACATTCATTGGTGAGTTTTGTTACTTGCTTTCAATTACACAGAAGATCATGTACATTTCTTTTCTTCACCCTGAAATCCCTCCAATATTTTGGGCTCTCTTGTACTTATACTTTTTCTTCCCCTTCATTTTTTTCTTTAGATAGCTGGTTATGACTTTTCCGCACTGAAGGCTGTCAGTGTTTTTCTTTGTTTTACATCATTGTCTTGAAATTTTGCACATTTTTTATCCCTCCAGAGGCCTTGGATTTCTATCCCCATCTTCAATCTTATTCTTTTTCTTCATCACCACATATGGCTGAGTCCCCAAGGACTGGGAGCTTGTGATCATTATCTGTATATATAAAAAAGGGGGAAAAAGATGATTTTGCTAATTATAGACCAATCATGCAAAAAAGAGAAGAATAATTTCTTCCTAGATTTGGAATTATACTTTTGTTGATGTTGCCTAAAACTGCCTTTCCTTTATTTGAAACCATAATATCGTGCTAATATTTAGTTTATAATCAACAACTTTCCCAAGTAAAAGTTCCTCAAGTACATTACAATCCCCTATCTTATATTTATATATTTGTTTGTTTGTTTGTTTGTTTTATTAGATTTATATGCTGCCCTACTCCCGAAGGATTCAGGGCAGTGAACAGGCACAAAATAAAATACATAAATACAAAATTTAAAAGCAGAAATAAAACCAGATTAAACAATTTAGTCCGAGACAAATTTAAAACATCCCAATAATTTAAAAATAGATTTAAAATTTTCAATTTAAAAGAAAAGGGGGAAAAGGTTAGGCCAGGCCAGCTTGCTGGAATAGGAAGGTCTTAAGAGCGCGGCGGAAAGTGCGCAGATCCGGGATCCTCCGTATCTCCGGGGGGAGCTCGTTCCAGATAGTGGGTGCCCCCACAGAGAAGGTCCTCCCCCTGGGGGCTGCCAGTTGATACTATTTGGCTGACGGCACCCGGAGGAGCCCCTCTCTATGAGAGCGTACTGGCCGGTGGGAGGCTATTTGTGGTAGTAGGCGGTCCCGTGAGTAGCCAGGTCCTAAGCCATGGAGCGCTCTAAAGGTGGTAACCAAAACCTTGAAGCGCACCCGGAAGACCACCGGGAGCCAGTGCAGCTCACGCAGGAGAGGTGTTACATGGGAGTGCTCCCATAACCACCCGCGCAGCCGCACTCTGCACCAGTCGGAGCCTCCGGGTGCTCCTCAAGGGGAGCCCCATGTAGAGAGCGTTGTAATAGTCCAGGTGGGAAATGACGAGGGCATGAGTGACTGTGTGTAAGGAGTCCTGATCCAGAAAGGGACGCAACTGGCGAATCAGGCGAACCTGATGAAAAACCCTCCCGGTCACGGCCGTCAAATGCTCTTCTAAAGACAGCCGTGAATCCAGGAGGACACCCAAATTGCGAGCCCTCTCCGTGGGGGCCAGTGATTCACCCCCAATAGTCAGCGATGGCGTCAACTGACTATATCGGGACGTCGGAAACCACAGCCACTCGGTCTTGGATGGGTTGAGCCTGAGCCTGTTTCTCCCCATCCAGATCTGCACGGCCTCCAGACGCTGGGACATCACTTCAAGGTCATCGTTGGGATGGTCCGGGGTGGAGATGTACAGCTGGGTGTCATCAGCATACTGGTGGTACTTCACCCCGAAACCACAGATGATCTTGCCCAGCGGCTTTACATAAATGTTGAACAAGAGGGCCGAGAGGACTGACCCTTGTGGCACCCCACATATGAGGGGCCTCGGGGTCAACCTCTGCCCCCCTGCCAACACAGACTGCCACTGGTTGGAGAGAAAGGAGGAGAACCATCACAACACAGTGCCCCCCACCCCTAACTCTTCCAACCGGTGCAGCATGATACCATGGTCGATGGTATCAAAAAATTTGTTTCATAAGTGAAGAACTTTGTACTTTTCTCTGCTAAATTTCATTTTTTTTCCATTCCTCTCATCTACAAGATGGTTTTGAATTTTTCTTTTTGGACAACTATCTTAGCAATCGTGTATTAATTGCAAATTTAATAAAGATTCTCTCTACTTCATATTAGTACTGAAAATATTGAAGAATATAGGGCTGATCCTTGATGGAGACTCTCATATCTTTTTCCAATTTGATGACAGACCATTAATGAATACTATTTTTAGGATGCTATTCACTTATTTAGCTTCCTAATCAACAGGCCGTAGAATATTTTATTAAAATGTTTGCCAAAGCTTTATCTAGTATGTATGTGTGTGTATACACATCTAACATGTATATACTATCTAGTATGTAAATACCTTTCTAACAATTAATTAAAGAAATTGACTACACAAATTATGACATAAGAAGTGACCACAATTAGTTCTTAAGAAATCCATGCTGACATCTGGCTTAAACACCAACCTATAGTTTGCTTAGTCTTCCTCCCCCTCCCCTTTTGGAGATAAGAACAGCATTTGCCCTCCTCCAGTCATCTCACCCATCACTAATATTTCAGGATTTTTCAAAGATACAAGCCAGTATATTGAGTAACCTAAGATGTAATTCATTCAGTCCAGGAGATTTGAAGTTGTGAAGATAGATATTCTGTTATACATTTCTACTAATATGATAATTCATTCCGACCTTTTCACAATTTCCTGGTGGAAGACATGATTTATTATTATTGTTTTTGTTAGAACACTGATATATATTCACATACAGACATACATACTTCTACATCTGTATTTAGTCTATGTTTATATGTGTGTTCACATGCTCTAGGTCAGGGAAAAAAACCCCATTAAATAATGAGTAAGAACAGCCTGAGATTTTTTTACTTTTCCATTGTATGTCAAACAGCTCTAACATATTCCAGTCTTTAATAACTTTTTGCCAAGCTTTGCTTCTGTTCATGCAATAGCAGCTTCTAGAAAGTGAAGCAAAAAATGGTTGCAAATAAAATACTTTGGTGGGTGGTAAACAATCTGTTCAGCCTTTCCTCAGAATGATTTTTAGTCCACATTAAGTCAAAAATCAAAGTACGGTAGGACTCATTCAAATATTACCAGAAGCGTGTGAAGACTGAAACAACCTGAACAAATCTTGCTTTGGTCAAAATACAAAATACAATATATTAAAAAACATCTATAATTCAGAGTACTTCCACAGGTGGCCATTACATGGCTATGAATAATACATGTTCCACTTGGATGATCTTATACCATCCTTTAGTGCTGGCAGTTGAATCAATTTATTTCCAGATCAGTGTACTATATCTGAAATCGTATTAAAGGTGATCTTTAATTTGAAATGCTCAGTTACCATACAGCTTCTGGGTGAGCTAATTCCTATTGAATAAATGTAAAATTTCTCTTTCTTCATGACTTCTAAACTTAAGTCAAGGTCTTTCTCCCTCCATCCCATATATGCCAAGATATTATCATTTCATAGATCTTTACATTCAGTAGGAAAACAATGTCAGAGTAATTTTGCTGCTTTTCCTTATATTAACTGCTTTTTTTCTTCAAATATAACCAAAATGAACAAAAATCTTGGATGGTAAGGAAAGCAGGATATGGTACTGATTCAGTGACATCTTGTGCACTGATTGTCTGTTACCTAGATAAGCAGTGATTGGTTGGAGTGTCCTCAGTATTTCAGCAGTGAGGACAATACAACTGGAAAATGAAACCTGTGGATGTGCTCTCAGAGTAAGGGTTGTGATCTTTTCTGGAGAAATTGTTGTCTGAAGACCTGGCAGTGGAGTCAGACAGTGAGGAGGTTGGGGAGGACAATGGGCAGTCCTGGAGTCAGGGGAAGGCCCGGATGAGGGCTCTGCGTCAGAGGCAGAGATGGGGCCAGGGCCATCTGGGAGCGATGTGCAGACTCCGGAGACTCCAAAGGCGGACAGCAGAGAGGCAGAGGAACAGGAGGAGCCTGTTCCTAGTTCACGCATGCGAAGAGCTGCCAGAAGGCAAGAGCAGCTGAAGAAAAAAGGACAACTCGGGAATAAGGCCAGAAGATGATTGATCACTCCCATAAGACTTAAAAGAGCAAGAACGAGCCGTTGGGTTTTTTGTAGAAAAGCAACGTTGATTCCCGTGCTTGTTGTCAGCATCTCTTGAAGTTTGTGGGGTTTTTGCCAAGAAAAGCCTTTGGCAGGTTGCCAAAGACATCAAAGGTTGGTGATAAGGCCGATGGATGGGTTATTAAGAATTTTGTTTTGGATTAAGTTGAGAATGAATTAATTCGCCACTGTTTTAATAAAATAAGTTTGTTGAGGACTGAATTGTGTTTGGTAATCACTACTTGGACCTCGGTCACAACAGAAATAACAGGAATAAATTCAGCAAAAAAAATTATAATAAAACCCTTTTCCTCATCTTTTGGATATCACCAGGGTCAAGCACAGTTTATCTCTTTGCCTAATTCTAGATATATATGTTCCATCACAGTAGCCATGGTCCAATTACTTTCTCAGATAAAAGAGAGAGGAGGGATGACACAAAGATAGCTTTTTTTGTTTAATAATTCCAGAAGTAGCTTCCTTGCAAGAATTAATTCTGTTTTTCCAAATCACATTCTGGAAGCAAAGATGGAAGGTCTATCCTGGATGGGCTATTTCTAGATCCCTGCTAAACTTTGCATGCTCTGCTCTTGTCCCTTCCTTTCATCCTACAATCAAAAGATCATAGATTCTGCAGTGAAACATATTCATCTTCAGTCTCCTATGCTGCGCCTATATCTGTTCTGGATTATTGAGGAACCCTCTTCAAAAAATTTGGGTGTATGAATAAACTGGAGGAGAAAAAACATAAGTCCCATTGCACAAATACTTCTTCAGTTCACTGATAGATAAATAAATTGTATAACTCAAATAAATTGTTCAGCTCAGATGACCCAGTTTAGCACCAGTTTCTGGTTCACAAACCTATGGATACTTTCAGGTGATGTGATTTTTATATTTCCATGTACCATTTCAATGTGACAAAATACTATCTTTTATGTGTCCTTTTTCTCCTTCTTATTCTTGTAGCAGATTCTAAAAGAATTGGCATACTTGTTATGCGAGCCTTGGTGGTGCAGCGAACTAAAGTGCTGTTAAGTAGCACTTAGCTGCCAGCTGCCTGCAATTACTGCAAGTTCAAATCTCACCAGGCTCAAGGTTGACTCAGCCTTCCATCCTTCTGAGGTAGGTAAAATGAGGACCCAGATTGTGGGGGCAATAAGCTGACTTTATATAAAAAGAACACGGCTTAGGGGGGGCTGAAAGCCCTACTAAACAGGTATATACAAATAGTATAAAGGCTATTGCTTAATGCATTGTAAGCCTCCCTGAGTCTCCGGAGAAGGGCGGCATATAAATTGAATAAATAAATAAATAAATAAATAAATAAATAAATAAATAAATAAATAAATATATTGTATCTATTTTCCTTCAATGATAGTTAATGATAGAAGAGGGGAAAAAAAGGAGAGCAGAGGCGCAATACAGATTATCTAAATATGAATACTGATTTGACTATATGCAAGCAGATGCACGCTCAGACAGTCAGCCGAGCTCTAAAGGGAACTGCTTTAGATCAAATTTTTATTTTATTTTATTTTAATACCAGACAGCAACGGGTAAGGGATGTTTTGTAACGAATTAATAAATAAATAGGTATGACCATTTTTCTTTTCAGCCAGAATGTGTCTGCAAGCACTAATATCACTGATGTCTTCTTTGGATGATTTGAGATTGTTATGAATTCATCAAAACATTTATCTAATTTTTCTTTTAAAACTTGCAAGTTGGCAAACATTTTAAAAAAAAGTTTCCAAGGAGGCTTTAACTTTAAAAACATCTGAGTCCTATATCTCTTATTTATCTCTTTTGTGGGGCTTTTAAAGAATATATAATGTATAATCAATGTACATAATTTATTATTAACAGTTAATTTAAGGTCCCAGTGCTCTGTGATATGCTGGCCACATGACCGCAGAAACTTCTTTTGAGACTGCTGGCTCAATCACCCTTGAAATGGAGATGAGCATTGCCCCCTATAGTTGGCAATACTAGCAGAGTAAAATCCATAGGGACTCCTTTATCTTGCCTGTAATTTATTGTTGCTTTGATTTTAATATTGTCCAACTCTCTCTTATAGCCAAGCTTTCACAGTATAGTGTAAACAATTCTTTTTCAAGGACAGGGAGAATAGATATTCCATAACAGAATAACCACAGAAGCAGCTGAGATAATAATTCTCACAGCAGAAATAAAATGAAAAGTTCCTGTCCCCTTTTAAAATAAAAAAAAAAGTTATTTTAGAACGACTAATGAAATGGAAAATCCTTAGAGTTAAAAGCCAGTATAATCAGATCACTTTCATGGCAGAGAAAAAATAACCGCCGACTTCCTTGTGGCGAAAACGAACGTGTTTTAAAACTTCAGAGTAAAACAATGACAGTTTACATTTGTAATCCAGCAAAGAGCAAATCGGCGTTCAGTCAGACTATTAACAAATTTCAAAAAGTGATGTTAAAAGCAGATGCACCTAAAAATACAAGCACCAACTAGAAAAGATGGAGACTCAATCTTCCAGCTGCTTTTACCAAGAATCGTAATCCTCTAGATTTCTCTTGCCAAGCAAGTATACGGTTGTCCAAGAGTTGTCATGGCTCATTCCTATTTGCTTCCATTCAAATCTGGGGACTGTGTTCCCAAAGAACCCATTTTGGCAGCAAAGTCAGCTGTTTGTTGGCAGGGAGAAAAAAAAACTTGTTCAGCATGCAATTTTCTGGGGATCCCAGGTTAACTAGTTTCCTATCTAACTAGTTTTGTGTTCCCTTTAGTTCTTTGAGCAGTGTATAAACTACTGTATGTAAAGAACAAAGTATTTAATAAGGCTATTTCATTCATTCAGATCTCAGATGTCTTCTGCTTGTGTTCCCTTTATTTTTTCGAGCAGTATATATTATTGCCTGCCTTAGAAAGTGTAAATAGTATTTTTCTTGTAGGGCAATTGATAGTAATAAAAAAAATCTGTTGAGTAAGATTACATCCAATGGTAGTTTTGCTGTAATACACTGCTTTTGTGTGTATAACTCAGAGCAATTAATTTTGGTCAACCTTTCCTTCATATCCTATTATACTACATTATTTTGTTTCAGTAAATCTGCAGATGCCTTAAAAGAGACTTTGTAATGAGCAGTCTTGTAAGAAATCTGATGATCACACCCAACGTTTTCTCCACTTGCCTCATCTTCTGCCTCTAATTTTCATTCCCTCTTTCCCCACTTCTGCTTTAGACAGTAATCCAATCCTTTGTAGCAACAATGATTTATATGCCTGGGTGGTCATTGCCAGGTGGTTGTAATGGGAGGAGAGATCCATTCCAGTTGTGAATGGACTTCCTTGAAAATAATTTTGAATTTTTATACTGTAATACAGTCAAAACTTTATGCTGTAAGCCGCCCAGAGTCCCTTGGGAGTTGGGCGGCATAGAAATGCGATAAATTAAATTAAATTAAATTAAATTATGAATTATGAATTATGCTCATTATTCTTTTTAGAAGGTAGAGGATCTCTGTTTTGAAACTCATATTGTAGGTAGTTGTTCAGCCAGTAGATAGAAGGAAAAAAAAGATGAAACATCATAATGGAATTGTATTTCTTTGGCCATGGGAGTTTTGGTTTTATTAAGACTATTGGCTTTTGTTGTGTTTTCATCCATTGTTATTGTAAACCACGTGGAATTTTGGGAACTGATTAGTATTGAAATATATGAAATGAGATTTTTTGTTTGCTGTGCTGCTCTTCATTCAATTTGATGACACTGTGGAATGTTTTGTGTGCAAGACTGAAAAGTTATTACTGTTAACAATATCAACAATAAGCACAACAACAAAAGCAGAATTTTAACAAGATATCGATTGCAATAAATTCACTGCCTATATGGACTGAAGATAAAAGGGAGAGAGGATTTGAAAAAAAATCCATAATTCCAGCAGGGGGCAGTAGGCTTCCATAGGCCGAAAAGCTTATATTATAGGAGTCATAAATTATTTTGTACCCTCAGTTTAGTGTTAAGCTTGGAAACATCATAAAATTCATGCTTTTTATCTTCTCTACAGAAGACTGTTTGTCTGTTTTAACCCCAAATGTACAAGTTCATTTAGCTTTTTCCATTTAAGTAGGTAATAAATAAAACTTTTTGAAATTCCACGGTCCTCATGTGGATTTTAGTTTACATCCCAATACAGTATTCAAATGGAATTCCATTTTTTCTTTTTCAAAAACATGGAGTAATTAAGCTTTTCTATAGAGAAGCAATTATCTAATAAATGACCTGAACAGTGCTGGATTAAAATGAAGAGGTACTCTCTGTCTAGTTGGTGGCCCAACAATAATTTGTAAGGACAAAGACAGATTTTGAATAGCTAATAAAGTCTAATCATTTTTGAAACCATGGAAGCATTTAGTAATAACATAGTCCAGATCCTAATAGTTTTTAGCAGCCACAGCCATATTCAAAATGCTATGACTGAAAGCTTTACAGACTGCCAGTCTATTAGTTTCTAAAACCTGTACAATGAATATTTATATGAAATTTGAATACTTTTTCCTTGTCTTTCTCTTTTTGGGGTATATCCATAATACTATAATCATCAACATGTTTATATTAATGTGAACTGAGAGAACTTTTGGAGAACATTGTCCAATCTTTGTGCATTCAGCTGCCTTCACGCTGCCAAGAGATAAATATCCTTTGAGGCAGATTGCAGTTCTATGACAATAGGGTTTGTTTATTTGATTATTTATTCATTCATTTCAATTTTGACAATGCCAATTCCTTGTTAGGAGCTTCTAGCAAGCTTTCATACAAAAGAAAAGAAATAATACCTATAAAATCTGAATTTTAAAACTTTGAGTCTTTTAATTTCTAAATTTTAACTTTGTTTGTAATTTTGTTTTTAACTGTACGTTTAGTCAGGGAGAAGCTGCACAAATCTGTAGAACAAAGTGATATAGAATAATTAATAAGTAAAGTCAAATAAAGGATAGGAGGCAAGAAAGCTACCCTTTCTAAGATGGAAATTGAACCCAAATAAGGAGTTTTTTTAAAAAAAGAGCACAGGGACAAGTATAGCACATGTAAACCAGGGGTGAAATGTTCCCAGATCGGACCGGATCACCCGATGGTGGTTCAGCAATCCGGTAGCGATGGTGGAGCAAAGCTCCGCCTACCCACGGGTGTCATTACTTCCTGGTTTTAACCAGGAAGTAATGTGTTTTTTACCTTCTGTGCATGTGCAGAAAGTTTTGTGCATGCGCAGGTCTGCATGCACACGTGATGCACACGCACAAGTGAAGCAAGAATGCATGTGGCGCGTGCGCTTCCAAACCGGTAAGGAAGGTAAGTAGATTTCACCCCTGATGTAAATGGAATACAATACAAATAATTGTATTGATCAAGTGAGAAATACATGAAATATGGCCTCTCATACAGTGTTTATATTAACAAAATAATTCTTGAGTACATAGAACATTTGTATATTATGACATCATATGATAGATGTCAGCACTTCAAGCTGCATTTATTCTAGTGCTGACATAAGAAGGAGAATTGGAGGCATCTGGAAAGGGACATTTGACTTTTCACCTACTTATTTTCCCTGGAGATAATATCCCTTAGGAGATGGGATGGGAGGAGGGAAATTCCTTTGAGCTGGAGCGGTAGATTAGGGGTAGAATGACTTGGAAGATGGCCAATGAGTGCAGGGGAGTGGGGAATGGAAAGGGAGGGTTTTGGGTCTGGAAGTCAGTGTTGGCTTCGATGAGTCGGAGGTAGAATGTCATGCTTAATAAATGGGAATTTTTCTTCAAAGACTTTGTTTGAAATGCAATTTATTTGAGACGACCTCGAAACCTGACAATAGGTTTACCTTGTGTCTGGGTTAATCCAGTATAATTTTAATTTTGAGTAAACCTCCATGATTGAGTTTGTGGAAGCAATCAAATTTAAATAATAATACTAAAACTAAATATTGAAGCTAGTATACCATGAAGATTTGCTGAATGCTGGAGAGGGCAAACTGGCCTACAAGAAAGATCAAATGAAGAACAAAAAGAGGCATGGCAAGACAAAGTATTGCATTGCCAGTACATTAAAAAATAGCAGGCAAAGCAGATTAGAACAGGACCTGGCAATGTCTGAGAGCAAGAAAATTGAAGAAAGAGACTAAAGCTGCAATGGCTCCCTGTGGTCTTCTGGGTGTGCTTCAAGGTCTTAGTTACCACCTTTAGAGCCCTCCATGGCTTAGGACTGGGGTACTTACGAGACCGCCTTCTGCCACCAATAGCTTCTCACGGCCCAGTACGCTCCCATAGAGAGGGGCTTCTCAGGGTGCCATCAACCAAACAGTGTCGACTGGCGGCTCCCAGGGGGAGAGCCTTTTCTGTGAGGGTACCCACCATCTGGAACAAGCTCCCCCCAGAGATACAGAGGATTCCGGATCTGCGCACTTTCCGCCGTGCCCTCAAAACATTCCTGTTTCAGCAGGCCGGCCTGGCCTAACTTTCCCTTTATATTGCTTTTGCTTTTGTTTTAAACTGGGATGTCTTGAATTATCTAGGACCAGAGTGTTTAGTATATTTTAATTGGTTTTTTTAAACGTTTGTATTACATGTATTTTATCGTTCGCTGTTCACCGCCCTGAGTCCCTCAGGAATAGGGCGGTATATAAATTTAATAAATAAATAAATAAATAAATAAATAAATAAATAAATAAATAAATAAATAAATAAATAAATAAATAAATAAATAAATGGCTAATTCTGGCTGCACAAGACAAAGCCTTAAGAACAAGTGCATATAAAACCAGAATTGAGAAGATGGCAACAGACAGCAAATGCTGCCTCTGCAAAGAAGCTGAAGAAACAGAAACTACCTAGTTAACTCCAGCAAGAAGATTGTACAGACTGACTGTAAAAACAGCATAACAAAATAGCAGCAATGGTGCTTCGGAACCTCTGCAAGAAACATCATTGGCCTGCAAGCGAGAACTGGTGGGACCACAAAATAGACAAGGTAATAGAAAATGAAGAAGCTAAACTGTTCTTCAACTTCTCTTTCTCTCTTATATGCTCTCTTATATACCTTGGCAAAAAAAAAAATCACTTGTGACAGAGAGGATTCAAGTTGTTCCTGCTTCAGTGATTTTGATTATTTTGTCACTGATAAGAACTGTGGGGAAAGCAGCAATCCTGTCTATGTAGAATCCTGAAAAAAGAGTGTGGAGACTCATGCTTTTAATGTTTCAGATCAAGATTACTACAACCTGTCGGGAAACAGCCTTCTCCAATCTGCCTGTTCCTCACTTTATTTTTTGATTTTATTTTCTGGCTCAATCTCAATCCATATAAGAATATGGACTCTATGATCCTTCAAATGTTGTGGACCATTCTCAGCAGCCTCAGGTAGTAAGGAGATGGAGGATTTTTGTTTTGAAATATACTGTATGAAAAAAACCCTACTGGTTTCCAAACCTAGATTCAGATTCTCTTCTATAATTTACATAATTATTCATTCATATTGCTTGCTTTAATATAAATGTTCTGATCCCAGAGTCATATAAAGCCAATGTAAAGCAATTTCCCATGTGTTCATCTATCTATAAATATGTTCTAATGAACAAGAGGATAACAAATAATAAATATTCTAATTAATTATGGGAATATAGTGTTAAAACAACATTCATTCTTTTAGAATATAGCTCCAAGAAAATAAATTTGCAATTGAGAATAGACAAGCATCAATTTAATTAAATAATTGTTAATTTAATAACACTAACTTTTCTTTACCAAATTAATTTCATTTAATTTCTAATGTTGCCCTAGGAAATACATTATATGAATGTTAATTTGTCAGATTTTTTAAATAACAGTCTATTTTTAATTTAGTATAAGCGGAATGTATCTTATCAAAGTCTTGTATTATCATTAAACTTAAAATTAGAAAAGTGTATGTGTATTTTTAAATGAATATTCTAGAAAAGAAGTATCAGGGTTCATTGCCCAATTACTCTAATTTACTATGGACTCCAATTTATTCTTCAATTTATTTAAAGCTCTCTAATTTTAAATCAGTTCCTTTCTGTTTTATACCTAAGCTTACTATTCCCCCTCCCTCATCCCAATTAAAGTAGCATATTAATGTAGAAACGATTGAGCCATGAAAGGTTATGGAAATGCCATCTTATCCTGGATAATATTTTTTGCTATTCTGAAGTTACTTGTTATGTTTCATATCTTTGTGTGTGCACTTGATGATACCAATGTGTTCACTGTCTGTGGGCCAAAATGTCACCTTTGTTTTCCTAACAGTCCATATACTTATTGTATGTTAGTCACTTTTGCTAATTAGCAACCCTAAATTAGCAATTTACATGTGCAAAAGAATCAGATCCCCTGGTGTAATAATCACAGTAATGCTTCCCAAAAGGTGGCAATGGAGCCTGATTATTTTGTTTTAAAATTGTTTTGTTTTAATAATGTTTTAATACTGTACCTTATTTATTTAAATAAATTGGCTCTCTTGGCTGGGAGATTATAGTGGGGTGTTAGATTTTTCATCTCATATGCACAGGTTGAAATTATATCTATTTGTACTTTTCCAGTGTAGAAAAACTTACATAATATGGAACTGGATCTGTGCCCTAGGACTAGGCTACTCTCTATCAAGCACATCTGCAAACTCAGATGAGGATGTCCTTAACCTTGGCCCAATGAAGTTTATGGTCAGAACAAAATATGTTGTGTTAAAATAGTGTAGGAAGTTAGCATCCACCCCTTTCCTAGAAGAATGAAATATTTTAGGAAGTATTAAAAAGGCAGAATATTATGTTTCCCTGGATGAGAAATGGAGAAGCATGTTTTAAAAGACCAAGCAGCTCCCACCTTCTTGCTCCCCCACCCTTTGTCAATGGGCCAGAGGCAGAAACTCAATCTTTGTCAATGGACCATCATCTGCAACACAATAGGACCCATTTAGCAACAGAAATTAACACAATAGGACCCATCTGGCAACAGAAACTGACCACATGGCACCTGGGAAGATTACATCAACCAGCAAGGCTAGCTAAGACCCCCAGCCCCTGAGAGTCCGACAACCACTCAGGATACTCTTCCTGTGCTCCAGGAAGTTCAAAGCACAGAGAGTGCATAAACCAAGGCACGCTCAGCATCTCTGCCCTTTTCTGTTCAGAAACTCAAACCATGTGATCCTGTCCACCATTAAACCATCTTTCCAAGCAGTCTCCATGTTTCCAGTGTCTTTTTCCCCACTTGGAGCTGAACCCAGAAGGATATTTCTTCTTACAATAGAAAAGGCAGTAAGAGACATTTGCATTTTTGGCAGCTTTGGCATAGACCAACAAATGCTTACTATCGTCTATCAGACCAGCTGGAGTGTTGTCTGCTGTCTTGAAGGAGCTTCTGGCAGCAGAACCAATGTATATTTATATAATATCTCTTATGCTTCTTATTGTACTTTAAACCATATAGCTATAGCAAATTGCATCGCCCATACAATAGCCATAATAAGTATGGTTATTGCCTCCAAATCCTAAAATAAACTCTTGGCTCAGCTGACTACTGTTGCCAAGACAACCCAGATACAATAAATCATAAACCTCTAACTGCAAAAGAAACCAGATGATAGAAAGTTAGGCGAAGATGGACATATTCACTAGCCCTCTGTTACATAAGTAAGAAAAAGAAACTATGCTTTTTTCTCTGCATCCATTTTTTTAATATGAGAAGAAAACCAATGAAATCTAAGTTTTGTTTTCAAAGGCTGCTAGTGCATTTTGTAAATAGTTTTTTTCTTTGGATTTCAGAGAGAAATATGAAATTTAAATATCAAAGCCAATCAGACAGAAAAGCAACTATTGTTCCTCACAATGCTGAAAGCAAGTTAAAGGCTGCAACAGTTCTATGGCTGGCCAATTTAAATCAGTAACAGTAATGTTTCATACTCAATATCCCAACATAACCTTTTAGATCTCATATTCAAAATTAGGCATGTTGGATGTCTGTAAAAACCCAGACTCCAGTGGGTAGCCATTGGCAGTTTTTAGACCCTGTTTTCCTTCCTCTCTGATGTTTCCCTCCATTCCTTGTTCTGTTCATTGAAAAATAATTTGCCTTGTGCTTTCTTTTAAGATAAGATGTAGTTTTGGCTGAAAGGGAAAAAGCAATTAAATGGATAATGATTTGTCGATAAGAGAGGCTATGTTAAGAATCTAAAACTACGGCATATTCTACATTACTCATTATTAATAACAAAAGAGTGATAAACTTATACGAAAGTGTAAGAGGGGAAGCAAACAGATAACAAACTATTAAACGATTTAGCACCAGTTTTGTCTATGATCTTTCATTCTGATTATTCTTATTTAATCTGATTTCAGACTGGTTTTCTTTGGCCTCCCATGATTTCTGAGCAAAAACAATGGCAGTTTCTTTCTCCAGTGCAGTAAATTCTGTTGCTCTTTTATTTTTTGCAGTATAGACTAAATTTTATAGTTCTTAAATTCCTCCCCCCTTTTTTTTGTTGGGTGGAGGGAGAGCAAGGAGGTATGTTTGTTCCACCATAGTTCATTCTGGATCACTTGAAAGGACATTATCTCAAGATGGATTGAGATGGCTCAGTGAGCTTTTGTAGCCTATTGTATCTTGGAAACACTTTATCATGTTGTAAAGCTGCTAAGGATAAGAAACATTTCTTTCGTGTTCGTTAAAGCCATATTGCATTGATACATTTGAAGTTCATTGCACTTTGAAGGCTGCTTTTTTCATTCATTATCTATTCATTATTCATTCATTATTAAGTATCTTAGCAGCTTTGTTTCCTAAGCTTTTTTTCCTTTTGCTGTCTTATATCTTATTAACAAAAATATTCCATTTGCTTTTGTATCTTAGATTTGTGTTCTTTGGAAACTAGGTTATGAGTCTATCTGCACCACAATTACTGACTCTATAAAGTAGTCAATTTATGCAAGCAAGTCTTGTAGAAAGAAGGCAGCATAAATACAAGATGTATTACTGTGATGCTAGCAAGAATCATTTCTGGTATTCTTTGATTAAACTGTGATTGACAATTCTTCTCTTCAAGTGCACTTATTTCAGATGGATACATTTTTCTTTAAATATTTTGCCTTGAAGTCATATTTACTTTAGGGCAAGTTAACCAGCGGTGGGTTTCAAAATTTTTTACTACTGGTTCTGTGGGTGTGGCTTCGTGGGTGTGGCTTGGTGGGCGTGGCAGGGGAAGGATACTGTAAAATCTCCATTCCTACCTCTCTCCAGGGGAAGGTTACTGCAAAATCTCCATTTCCTCCCGATCAGCTAGAACTTGGGAGGCAGAGAATAGATGGGGGCAGGGCCAGTCAGAATTTTTACTACCGGTTCTCCGAACTACTCAAAATTTCTGCTGCCGGTTCTCGAGAACTGGTCAGAACCTGCTGAAACCCACCTCTAAAGTTAATGTTGCCCTAAATGTTATTAACATTGTTGATAGGGAGTAAGAGATCCAGTTCATGGCTGCAATACTGAATCCTGCAGGGATCAGTATTCTCCTTTTTAATATCTACATCGGGGCTGTCAAACTCCCATCCCATGGGCCAGATGCATCACATGCTGGCCATCTCCACACCCAGTTTAGTGAAGGAGAAAAAAGTCCTGATGCATCATGTGACACCACCATGATGATATGAGTTTGACACCCCTGATCTACAGGAAGTCATTGGGTGAGATAATCTGCCACCACAGATGAGGTACCATTAGTATGCTGATGATACTCAACTTTAAATCTCCATCCCCATGACCAAGTGATGCTGTCGCTGTCCTCTTATGGTGTCTGGGGATGGTGGGGATCTTTATAGAGGACAACAGACTGTTGATGAACCCTGTAAAACCAAGTGGATTAGGGTGCATGGGGCTTCAGGATCTGGGATTTTAATATCTTTATATGGGGTTGCACCAACCCAGATAGAAAGTCTGTGTAACTTGGGGGTTCTTTTAGGCTCACAACTCCTGCTTGAAGAGCAGGTAGCAGACATGGTTAGGAGAGTCATGCAACTTTGTGTTGTATACCAGTTATGCTTCTTCATGGATTGGGAGCCCCATGGTCATCTCATGCTTGGACTACTATGAATATATATGCTATACATGGGGCTACTCTTCCGAAAAGTATTCGGAAGCTTCAGTTGGTGCAGAATGCATCTGCTCAGGCAATTGAGGCCCCTAGGATGGCCCATGTTACACCACTGTTTCATGAGCTGCATTGGTTCCAGGTCCAATTCAAAGTGTTATTATCACATTTAAAGACCTTCATGGTATAGGTTCATGGTATCCAAGGAGCCATCTCAACCCAATCGGAGTAGCCTGCCCTATCTGTACTGGCAGAAAAGGCATGCTGCAGATCCCATTGGCCAAGGAATTCCAGCTACCAGAGCAGAGCCTTTCCTGCACTGGCTCTTGTTCTTTGGAACATTGTGCCCCCTGGGGTGAGATATGTACCCATCCTTTTGGCCTCCTGAAGATCTGGTTCTTCCAATTGGCCTGGGGCCTCAAGGGGGACACATCATTCTGGAGATGGTTAGTAGACTAGATAATAGACTAGACACCACTTCTCACCCATGTGCATCCTGCTCCCTTCCTCCTCATCTTTGCCAAGTTTAAGCTAATTTAATGTTATTATTTATTTGAATGTTTTTATGGTTTTTAATGATTGCCTAGAGTTGCTTCCAGGTCAGATGGGCAGCATATAAGATGAATGAATGAATGAATGAATGAATGAATGAATGAATGAATGAATGAATGAATGAATGGCTGAAATAACGTTTTGCTGAATTAATGAGTAGAGAAAATGAAGCAGAATCAGATTCAGATTACTATACTAATTTAAATTAGAGTTGTTAAATGTTCTGTTAGTATATTTGCCATAGATGAATAGCAAATTGCATATATAATTTTAACTTTATACTGGGTATTTAAAATGATTTGTACTTTTCATTTCAGAATTTTCAAAATGCCACTAAAAGATGAAGAAAGTCTACTTTGCCAAGTAGTAGAGGGATAATGTACAGGAAATAGATTTGAAGAAACTGAATTCTCATCTGCATTGAATTTCTTTGTGTTTTCATCCTACTTAATTAACCTCTTTGGTTTCATAAAGGGTATCAATTTCACAAATACACACACACACACATGCACACTTTCTCTCAAACTCCAAGTGCCAGCTCCAATTTCCAAGGGTACTTCCAATTAAAATGAGTAAGCACTCATTTTTGGGAATTACTCATCAGTATACTTTTAAGTGCTTAATAAGTTTCATACCAAATCAACAATAATTATAATCATGCTTATTCATTTTTTTTCTCTGCCATAATCCTGCTGTTACCAGCAGAATCATATTGAGATTTATATTTCTTCTAATAGTTGGATGAAACTATAATGCAAAAGGTAATATGTTTGGAATTGATAGGACTTTTGATTACTAGCAGGCCAAATTTGCAGCCATTTATGAAGAGCATCTTAATTACCTGACTGGAAAGGTACTAGAAGGAGCAGACCCTACAGAAGATTTCATGCATTATAGTCTCCAAGTAGTTTGTCCAAATGTTAGCCTGTTTTTATATCTAGCACATAAAAACTCTTTGAAAATTAAAAATCTTGCTTCCTGTACTAATTTACTTATAGTTGAATAATAAAGTTATATATGTTGTTAAATACAATAAACATTCTGAGATGCATCACTAGAGAGATCACCAGCAGGAAAAAAGAAGTCCTAATCCCACTATATAGGCCTTTAGTCAGACCCCATTTGGAATAATGTGTCCAGTTCTGGAAACCTCACTTAAAAAAAAAAGATATTGGTAAGATTGAGAGAGTTCAAACGGGCAACAAAAATGGTGCATAGTCTGAGGTACAAAACATGTCTGGCAAAGTGACAGACCTATCAAGACATCTATTCAATTTTCAGTTTGAACTTGGAACTCACTCGGTAGCCTTAGTAAGCTGATGTTTTCCATCTCAGTATCCTATCTGAGGAGAAATTGGAAGAACTGAATATGTATAATCTGGAGGACAGAAGGGAAATGGGGGACATGATTGAAACCTTTAAGTATATTAAGGGTGAGAATAAGGTTCTAGAAGGCCATATTTTCAATATTAAGCAAAAATCAAGGACATAGGGACATGACAGGAGGGAAGTTCAAAAGTAAAGTTAGAAAGTATTACTTCACAAAAAGAGCGGTGGAAACTTGGAACTAACTTCCAGTGGAGGTAGCGGGTTTAAACATGGTTGGGATAAATACAAGTCTAGCATCTGACAAAAATTTAAAAATAAACAAAAAATAAAATAATATTAATAAATAAAAATCAATAAATTAAAAATAACTAAACAATCTCCTTTTTAACAACCTTTTTTTTAAAAAAAGCTAGCAGTACTTTTTAAACACTCACAGTTGATTTTTTTATTGTTCTTGTCTGAAAATACAATCATCCACATGATTATTTTCTCTTTTAATAGTTCTACAGTGTCAGCAAATTTGTAAAAAATGTTTCTCTAAATTGGAATCATTCTGTATTTCAAATATCAGTAACACACTCAGTGCATGCTGTAGAATTTATTTTTAAAACTTAAAAAAAAAGAAACTTGGGGAAACTTTACATTTAATCATTTAGAGAAAAAACTTGAGATATTATGGGTGGAGAAGGAGAGAAATTAATTAACTATATCTTGCAAAATGAATTTTCACATGAAGAAAAATGAGAGAAATTATTGAAGTAACAGATTTTTTCTCTTGCACTACAGGGCAGGAAACTTTTGATGGAAAGGTGAATCCAGATGATTTGACAGACAAATGTGTTGCTTCACCTCTTATCACTTTTAAATTCATCTGCTTGACTTCTCATCTGTGTGGCTGAGAATAACAAGTTTTGAAAAGATTGGGGAAATGTTTGCCAGGGACATAATTCTACAATTTTTAACATAGTATATAGAATAACAGAGTTGGAATGACCTTGGAGGTCTTCTAGTCCAACCCCCTGCTCAGGCAGGAAACCCTATACCATTTCAGACAAATGGTTGTCCAATCTCTTCTTAAAAACTTCTAGTGTTGGAGCATTGACAGCTTCTGGAGGCAATTTGTTCCACTGATTAATTGTTCTGTCAGAAAATTTCTCCTTAGTTCTAGATTGCTTCTCTCCTTGATTAGTTTCCATCCATTGCTTCATGTCTTGCCTTCAGGTGTTTTGGAAAATAGCTTGACTCCCTCTTCTTTTTGGCAACCCCTGAGATATTGGAACACTGCTATCATGTCACCCCAGTCCTTCTTTTCATTATAGATGTACCCAATTCCAGTAACCATTCTTTATATGTTTTAGCCTCCAGTTCCCTAATCCTCTTTGTTGCTCTTCTCTGCACTCTTTCTAGAGTCTCAACATCTTTTTTACATCATGGTGACCAAAACTGAATGCAGTATTCCAAATGTAGTCTTACAAAGGCATTATAATGTGGTAATAACACTTCTTATGATCTTGGACTTCTGGCTGATGTTGTGGTGAGATCAGACATGAGAAGGGGGTTTCCATGCTCCCATGCTGAGTTTTCCCCATTGGAGGGCTCCTAAAGGAGCTAAAGCCAGGGGTACCCTGCAGGTTGCGGAGAGGAGCAACTCTCCTGCTTGACCCAGGGCTTCTTCCCTCTCATCCACAATGAGGAGAAGAGGCATCCATTATGGCTGCCATGAAGCTGGGACAGCTGAGGCAACAAAGAAATGTGCAGGAGCAGTGTAGATGAACAGTGATTGGAGCTGGATGAGAAGATTCCTTATTTATTTCATTTTTTTAATGAAAAAAAAGAGGAAAATCCAGGAAAAGAGACTCTTAGAACTATTTCTTAAAGCAGCGAACAACCATAGAGAGAAAAATCCTAGACCCAAAAGAAAGGAACTAAAGGGAGAAAAGCTAAAGAACTTTTAAAACATAGAAAATTGGATTTTTAAACTGGATAGGTGTTGTTTTGGAAAGGCATTATAAAATGCTGGAACTATCTACTTGAATCTACTTGAATAGCCAACTTTGCTTCCATAAATTGAACTAAATTTGCATTAATCAATTTATCAGTCTTGAAACAATGCTGAAACCTAAGCTGAGGGCCATCTACTGGTGAATGGAAAATATACCATACCCCTACAACACTAGGACAATTTTTAATAAGATAAATAAACAAGATTTATCTGGAGGACTTTGGTGATACTTACTGTTCTATAACTATCTACTTTATGATTACTGGAGACTCTATTGTGAGAATAAGGAAGACTCTTAAGTAAAGTAAAGTGATTCTTGATTTTTGGAAGCTGCCTAGACTACTTAAATGGAACTGATTAATAATCCTGACGTAAAGAACTATGATTATTGAACTTTCTGAGGAGCTACTTTGGAATTGAATATATTGTTTTTGGACTTGAGTAAGAGCAAGACTTATTAAAATAAGACAAGATGCTCCATCATAGGGAAATGAGTGAGATTTCAAGAGAAATGGCGTTGATGTTTCAAAGCATTAAGAGTACTATGACAAAGAATCATAGAGAGATAAAGAACCTAATGCAAGACATAAATGGGAAAATAGAAAATATGCTACAACTGATAATGAACAAAGATCAAAGAGCCCAGGAAAGAGAAGAGTCAGAAAAAAGAATGGAGGAAAAGATAAAACAGACAAACAAGCAAACAAAGCAAGAAGGTGAGAAGGAGACGATAAAGATAATAATGACCGATGAAATAAACCAAGGGAAAAGTACTTTAAGAGATTTAAAAATGGAATTGGATAACCTGGAAGATACTTTTGAAAAGGAGATAGGGGTTTGGGTGGACACTTTGGAGACCTGGCAGCTTAGGAGGATAGAGATGGGAGAAATATTCAGACTAAATGGTGAAAACACAGATGCTGATATAGACAAAGATCCAAGAGAGGAGTATGGGAGGCAAGCCAAAAAACGAATAAGAATTGAAGTATTAAAACAGGTAAGAGATGATGGATAGAAAGGAATTATTATTACTTTCCCCCCTTTTTTCTAATATAATGATGGCCTAATTAAAAACTAGAATAGAGGTAGAAATAAGAACACACACCTTTATATAAAGCAATAGTTAGATGGAAAGATTGGAGGTTGAAGGATGGTATTATGAGGTATGTTTAAATAATAGGATGATTGGTACTTGAATGGCGCATTATGACTTTGAACAAATAATGAAGGACTATGTCTTAATATAAACAAGTGTATTAATATTAGGATTAGCAATGATGGCCTGATTAGAAGTTAGAATAGAGGTAGAAATAAGAAATAGGGGGAATATTAGCAGATATACTTTTTATATAATAGAATATAAGTAATAATTAGATGGAAAGATTAGAGGTTGAAAGATGGTAATACTATGTATGCTTAATAATATCATTGACATTAAAATGGAACATTGAAATATTAAAACAAACATATATATCAATACTAGGATTATATAAGTTTGATTAATGTAACAACTATTATTATTATCATTCCTGTTTGTATCAAAATGAATTATACCCAGAAACCACACTGTTCATGTATTGATATTGATATATATTTAAAAATAAAAATCCAATAAAACTTAAAGAAAAACACTTCACATGATCTTGATTCTATTCCTCTGTTAATGCAGCCTAGAACTGTGTTGGGTTTTTTGGCAGCTGCAGCACACTGCTGGCTCATATTTAAATGATTGTCTACTAAGACTCCAAGATCCCTCTCACAGTTACTACCATTGAACCAGGTAATTACCTCAAACCCCAAATATTACCTGGATCATTCTACTTTGGGATTAGCCAATTAATGCACTCAGCCGCGCGGGTAGTTACGGGGGCGTCTAGATACTCCCGTGTAACACCTCTCCTGCGTGAGCTGCACTGGCTACCGGTGGCACTCCGGATACATTTCAAGGTGCTGGTGCTCACCTATAAAGCCCTTCATGGCTTAGGCCCGGGGTACTTGCAGGACCATCTCCAGCCGTTCTCCCATCGTCCTGTGCGCTCTCACAGAGTCGGCCTCCTCAGGGTGCCGTCGGCCAAACAATGTCGGCTGACGACCCCCAGGGGGAGGGCGTTCTCTGTGGGAGCCCCGACCCTCTGGAATGGATTGCCCACTGAGCTCAGGACAGCCCCCGACCTTCTTTCCTTCCGTCGCGAGCTGAAGACGTGGCTCTTCCGCCAATTAAACTGATCCGTTTGGGGATACACTGATATAATTTTAAATTGTTTTAATTGGGTTACTGATTTTAATTTGGTATTGTATTGTGATTTGTATTGAAGTTGTCTTTTTGTAAGCCGCCTTGAGTCCCTAGGGAGAAAGGCGGCATATAAATCACAATAAATAAATAAATAAATAAATAAATAAACGTCAATATCTGCAAATTTGATTTTTGCCTATTATTTTCCTTTGATTCTAAAATCTATGGCTATAGATTTCTTCTACTGCAGACTTATAGGTTCTCTGAAAAGAATGTTAATTGGGCTTGTACCTCTTATATTAACGGTTGTCAAGTTATCAATTTGACACTGATTTAACTCACGGATTTCAGTAGGTTGGCTCTACTGTTAGACACAGTTTAGTTTAGTTTAGTTTTGTTAGGCAGTTATTTTTAGCTATTTGGTTAGCATATTTTTTTATCTCCTATGAGAGAGTTGCTCATAGGATTTTATGTGCCAAAATAACTTGAATATTCTTTAGTAATATATACTTTTCCTCAGGGTGATATATTTGCTGTCTCTCCTCAGGTGGCAAATGTTCAGTCCTGAATAGAACTTCAGTTTTCAGATACATGAAAAATGATGAATGGTCTTAATACTATTTATTTTCACAGCAGAAAGTTAATACCATCCTTGGCAACTGCATTTTTAGTCTATGATGACTTTAGCCACTTCATGATACAATCGTTTTTGTTTTAGGGTTTGAGTGTTTTTTATATATAGGCAATGATATCATTATGGTTTACAAATATAAATATGAAAGACCAACATAAAATAAAAGAAATATAAAAGGTGAAGAAAATAAAAATAAGACAAAAAGATATATAAGCAATGATTATATTCCCCCTTTCAGCCATGCATAAGCAACTTGAATAACTTAATATGCCATGCAGCAATACAGATGGTAAAATGTTATGCCTGACTTTGAAAAATGGTGCTCTTAGCTTGGAGAAAGTTAAAATTTGTAGGTATTTTGCTGATTTCTAAATTCCCTTATTTATCCAGTTTCTGCCATGTTGGAGCAATCTATTAGCTTAAGCCTGGAACTCCCTATTCCTTATTCTTTGAGTGAGTATTGTTTGGCTTGGTCACACCTGAAAGAAATCAGGAATAGTGCAGAAATATAAGGTCAACTTCTGCTGTAAAGCCTTCTTCCAGGGAGGAGGAAAATTGTCTTTTAAAATAAAGGGGTCAGGCTGACTAGGATGAACAGGATTGTCAGCTAGTAGTTTATTATTATCCTCCAGCTCCTTATCTGGATTCAGGCATTCCTGTCCCAAGCCTTAACCAGGTATTTGCTGTTCCATTGTGTGTAGTAAGGATTGGTCTCAAAAATGCTGTTTGCAGTGATTCCAGTGCAGGGGTGGTATTCACTTTCCTTCGCTACCGGTTCACAAATGTGAGTGCGCGCATGTGCAGAGGTCAAAAACGGGATGTGATGACATCCAGGTGGGTGGGCGGAGCCTCTCTCAGCCACCGCTATGGATAGAACCAGCTGAATACCACCACTGTTCAATGTATCCTTCTTTACATAAATTCCTACTTATGCACTGTAAATCTGTAAAGAATTTGGTCCAGTAATTGGCCTCAAAACGTTTTAATTCTGCAAGGACTAATTAGTCTTTGCTTGTGTAAATGAAGTGCTTAATAACACCTGTAGATCTAAGGTAGCAGTACTATAAGATTTTGGTGTGCACTCCAGGAAAACTCTACTCTACTCTAAGGTGTTTAAATGCAGTAATTTGCTCTAAGGTGTGCCCTTCTGCTGTCCAGGTTTGCTATCTTAGCAAAGACCAAAATTATAGATATTTCAAAATTAAGTACCAAGTGATTTTTTTCCTGCACTACCAAAACATAGCTGCCATTGCAATTTTTCAGTCCCTTAAGGGTTTTTGAAATGATGGCAGCATCACCAGCATAGAGAAGTATATTTTGTACCCTGATAGTTTAGAAGGATAAATGTCTGGGTTATGAAGAAGAGCCACCATTAAATTGACATATAAGTTTAAAAGAAATAGGCCAAGAATATGTCCTGTTGCACTCCTTTCTGAACATTTAGTGCAGGAGTGTCAAACTGGTGGCCTGCGGGCCGGATGTGTCACACTCAGGCCATCTCCACTCCAGCTCCACGAAGGGAAAAAAACATTGCAAAACATCATGTGGCAGCAATGTGACATCACAAGTTTGACACCTGTGATTTAGTGTGTCAGAGAGGGATCCTTAGGGATAACACCTTACTCTTAGGTGCTGGAATATAATTTCTATCAGAAAAAGAGGCATCTGTTAATAGTTGTGTTTTGTAATTTTTTTCCAAGGAGCATTTCTAGAAATTGAGTCAAAGGCATGTTATAAATCTAGAAAGGCCATAAAGAGGAACAATTTTTTTTTTATGGCTGTATTTTGGTGCAAGATGGTAGAATATTAGAATGTGGTCTGCTGTTGACCTCACTTCTCTGAATCCTGCCTGCTCATCTTGGATTATATCTTTTGCTTCTAACCAGGCTTGGTCCTTTGTCATTTAAAAGTTTAGCATAACACTTGCTAATGATACTCAGAAATATGATTTGCATGGATTTTTATATCTATTTTTAAAATTGTACTATTATTGCCTGCCCTCTATTTTTTGTATATGATCGGTCTGATGTGTGAATGTAAACAGAGATGATCTATGAACTGGGGTGTTCTATGTTCTATAAATACAGTATATTTATAATCTATGAATGTAAATAGTGATTCTAGCAGAGACACTTAACAGCTGGATTTCTTTTTGATTATTGCAGGCAAAATGCAACATCTGGAGCCTTGTTCACATTAAGTGATTCAATCAATTGGGTTACCTCTTACAAAGAGACTGGAGACCAATTTTACATCTGGTCCAGGTCAATCTCACTCTCATTTATGTTACTAGAATTCAGGTAAAATTCAGAAGTATACTTTTTACTGCAAAATACTCATAAAAGGAAAGTTAAACTCATTGAAATTTAAAACTATGTTAACTTACATTTAAAAAAACCCAAATCATTCTAAATATTTCTAACCCCTTTCCCTCAAAAAATGACAGAAAGAAGAAAGTTCCAATAAGAAGAAACTAGCTGCAGGAAGTATGTCTTCAGCATTACTACCTATATAGTCTCTTTATTTTCATTTTCATATCATCAGAAGGACAAAGGGAAGAGAGGACATGCTTGATGATGTCATAATACAAATCTTTGACTTATCTACTTGGATCATACTTACATGATTGTTACTGAGCACATGTCATAATTTGGGCATCATCAGGGTTTCCTGCAGACACAGTAAATATATAGATATCAGCAGAAGATGTTTTGCTTTGAAGGTATTGTATAGTTGTATCCTACTTTATCTTTATATTTTATGTATATAGGTTACATTAATTTGTTCTTAATCTGGAGATACTAATGCTTATATCTGAACAGTACCATTAAAAATGTATCGGTGCAGTTCAATACAGTTACACCAAATTTCTTTATAAACAAGATTGATCAGGGATTTATTAATGATTTACAGTATTTTTAAAAGATTCCTCGAATTACCAATTCAAGATCAAGTAATGTTGACTTCCTAATAACATTTTATTTTACAAGGTATGATGTTTCACAGTTCTACTATGCTGTTCTTGTAAATGATGATGAAGAAGGCAAAAATTTTGGAATCACCACAACAAATGAACTGCATGTTGTTTCAAAGTAACTATGCAGACATGGAATCAGAGGTGGGCTGCTGTTGGTTCAGACTGGTTCGGGAAAATTGGTAGTTGCGACCAGCTGGCCTGGCGCTATCCTGTCCTATATTGCCGTGTTTTTGAAGCTGCACGCATGCGCGGAAGGCTGCACACACTCACATTTTTGGTGCTGGGTGAACCGGTTGTTACAACCGGCAGCAGCCCACCACCGCATGGAATCATGTTAAAAAAGACATACTAAGATGGGAGAAATTACAACTGCCTTTGCTGGGGAGAATGTCTGTGAAAAAAAAAGAAAAAAAAATGTTTTTCCTAGAGTGATGTTTTTGTTTAAGACAATACCTTTTTGACAACTGATGTACCACTTAAACAATGGCAGAAGTATTTATCTAAATTTGTGTGGCAGGGGAAAAAATAACCACAAGTTAAACATAAGGTTTTACAAAATGCAAAGGAAAGAGGAAGATTGAGTCTACCTGATTTGAAATTTTATTTTGCAGTGTACTATTTGGCTTTGATGAAAAAGTGGGTGCAGCTGGGAAATAAAAGGCTCTTGGAGGTAGAAGGACATGATCACTGAATGTGAAGTCAAATGGGCCTTAGGAAGTCTGAGCAACAACAAAGCTAGTGGAAGTGACAGTATTCCAGCTGAGCTATTCAAAATCTTGAAAGATGATGCAGTAAAAGTGCTACACTCAATTTGCCAGCAAATTTGGAAAACTCAACAGTGGCCACAGGATTGGAAAAGGTTACTTTACATTCCAATTCCAAAGAAAAGCAATGCCAAAGAATGTTCAAACTATCACACCATTGCACTCATTTCACATGCTAGTAAAGTCATGCTTAAAATCCTACAAGCTAGGCTCCAGCAGTATGTGGATCGAGAATTACCAGAAGTACAGGCAGGATTTCGAAGAGGCAGAGGAACTAGAGATCAAATTACCAACATACGCTGGATCATGGAGAAAGCTAGAGAGTTCCAGAAAAACATCTACTTCTGCTTCATTGACTATGCTAAAGCCTTTGATTGTGTGGATCACAACAAATTGTGGCAAGTTCTTAAAGAGATGGGAGTTTCAGACCATCTTATTTGTCTCTTGAGAAACCTGTATGTGGGTCAAGAAGTAACAGTGAGAACTGGACACAGAATCACTGATTGGTTCAAAATTGGGAAAGGAGTTTGGCAAGGTTGTATACTATCACCCTGTTTATTTAACTTATATGCAGCAGAGCACATCATGAGAAAGGCGGAGCTAGATGAATCACAAGATAGAATTAAGATTTCCGGGAGAAATATCAACAATCTCAGATATGCAGATGATACCACTCTCTAATGGCAGAAAGTAAAGAGGAATTAAAGAGCCTCTTGATGTGGAGAGTGCAAAAGTTGGCTTGAAACTCAATATTAAGAAAACTAAGATCATGGCATCAGGCCCGCTCAATTCCTGGCAAATAGATGGGGAAGAAATGGAGGCAGTGACAGATTTTATTTTTCTAGGCTCCAAGATCACTGCAGATGGGGACTACAGCCAAGAAATTAAAAGACTCTTGCTTCTGGGGATGAAAGCTATGGCAAATCTAGACAGCAAACTAAAAAGCAGAGACGTCACCCTGCCAACAAAAGTGCGTATAGTCAAGGTTACGTTTTTTCCCAGTTGCAATGTCTGGCTGTGAAAGTTGGACCATAAGGAAGGCTGAGCACCAAAGAATTGAGGCCTTTGAACTCTGGTGCTGGAGAAGACTCCTGCGAGTCCCTTGAACTGCAAAGTGATCCAACCGGTCAGTCCTAGAGGAGATCAACCCTGGCTGCTCTTTAGAAGGCCAGATCCTGAAGATGAAACTCAAATACTTTGGCCACCTAATGAGAAGGAAGGACTCACTGGAGAAGAGCCTAATGGTGGGAACGATTGAGGGCAAAAGAAGAAGTGGACGACAGAGAATGAGGTGGCTGGATGGAGTCACTGAAGCAATTGGTGTGAGCTTAAATGGACTACAGGGGATGGTAGAGGACAGGAAGGTCTGGAGGAATGTTGTCCATGGGGGTCAAACATGACTTCGTGACTAACAACAACAACATGTGGGGGTGGGAAGAAGGGATTGCAAGACAAGCCTGGAAAATGTAATGGAACACTGAAAATGAAGATCCCATGACTGCAGCAGCCCAGCATCATAGCAGTAGCCAATAGCATTGAAATAGTCACAACTATCCCAATTTTCATTCTCTTGAGAGTAATGGATCCCAGATTTTAGATCTATTCTGTAAGTTAGCTCATTTCAGGTACCTTGGTTCAAAAACTGTTAAAAGGTTGTAACAACAAGAGTTTTAGTACTATTTAGTTTTCTTATTTATAATTAATAGAAAGATTTAAGGCAAACAAAAAAGTTTATGGTTTTGAACACTGTAAGACTAAGTCTAAAATAGAATTGTGTGCAAATGATGAGCATGCAATGAGTAAAATGTATGATTTTTTAAATTGAAATTTGAAACAGAAGATCAGTCATGTTGACTGAGGAATTCTGAGAGTTGACTTCCTCAACTCATAAAGTTGCCAAGGTTGGAGCCCCTTGACCTAGAGGATGTACAACTCTCTACTATACCTATGATACCTTTTGGTTGTGGGAGATTTCAATCTGCCATCGGCCGGTGAGTCATCTGAGTTGGTGCGGGAGTTCATGACCTCCATGACGGCCATGGACCTGATTCAGATTGTACAGGGCCCAACTCATATTGGAGGACACACACTCGACCTTATTTTTCTCTCTGGACAGTGGATAAATGATCGTGGAGAGGGGACTTTATCTACTGACCCTCTGTCATGGACCGATCATTCCCTCCTTAGACTCGACTTTTCCTCCACCATCCCCCATCACAGGGGTGTGGAACCAGTAAGATGGTTCCGCCCCAGGTGCCTGATGGAACCCGAAAGTTTTCTGATGGAGCTTGGGTCATTTCCCGCCTCCTTAGCCCACGATTCATCTGAGACCCTTGTCGCGGCCTGGGAACAGGCTGCAGTGAGGGCCCTGGATCGAATCGCGCCTTTGCGGCCTCTGATCCGACGTAGATCCCGGGCGGCTCCTTGGTTTACCGTGGAGCTCAGGGAAATGAAGCATCGGAAAAGACGCCTAGAGGTGGTTGGAGATCCTCCCGATCCGAGTCCGACCGAACACAACTAAGAACCCATATTAGGTCTTATCTTGTGGCGATGGAAGTGGTGAAACGTAACTATTTCGCCACTCTCATTGCATCTGCAGAAAATCGCCCAGCAGCCCTGTTTAGAGTGACCCGCTCCCTCCTTAATCAGGGAGCGAGGGAGGACCCCTTACAGGGCCGTGCTGAGGACTTTGCACAGTTTCTGCAAGATAAAATCACTCAGATTCGGACCGGGTTGGACTCCGACTGGACAGAGTCCGTTGAGGTGACAGGGCCTAGTCTTGGTGGAGACATCTGGGTTGAGTTTGAGCCTGTTTCATTGGATGATGTGGACAGGATTATGGGTAGGCTGGGGTCTTCCACATGTTTACTGGACCCTTGTCCCTCCTGGCTAGTTTCGGCAGCCAGGGAGGTGACTGGAGACTGGATCCAGGCTGTTGTCAACGCTTCACTAAAGGAAGGGGTCTTTCCCGCTGTGCTTAAAGAGGCGGTGGTTCGACCCCTCCTTAAGAAGCCTAACCTGGATCCTGACGTACTTAACAACTACCGTCCAGTCTCCAACCTTCGCTTTTTAGTGAAGGTTGTTGAGTCCATGGTGGCACAACAATTCCCTCAATTCCTGGAGGAAACTGACTACCTGGATCCTTACCAATCTGGTTTCAGGCATGGCCACAGCACGGAAACGGCATTGGTCGCCCTAGTAAATGATCTCTGGCAGGCCAGGGATGGGAGTTGCTCCTCCATCCTGGTCCTTCTTGACCTCTCAGTGGCGTTCGATACCATCAATCATGGTATCCTGCTGCAGCGGCTCAGGGGGATAGGGTTAGGAGGCACTGTTTTACAGTGGTTCTCCTCCTATCTCTCGGGCCGTCTGCAGTCTGTTTGGGTGGGGGGTCAGGGATCCTGCCAGAGGCCTCTCACTTGTGGGGTGCCTCAGGGCTTGGTTCTCTCCCCTCTTCTCTTTAACATCTATATGAAACCGCTGGGTGAGATCATCCGTGGTTTTGGGGTGAGGTATCATCAATATGCTGATGATACCCAGCTTTACATTTCCACCCCTGACCACCCTAGGGATGCCCTTTCCGTGATGTCCCACTGCCTGGAAGCGGTGCAGGTTTGGATGGGGAGGAACAGGCTTAGACTCAACCCTTCCAAGACTGAGTGGCTGTGGATGCCGGGATCTGGAGGTTCCATCCTTAATGATCGGAGGTGAAACCCTTGCTCCCTCTGATAGGGTCCGCAACTTGGGTGTCCTCCTGGATTCTCGGCTGTCTTTAGATGACCATCTGACGGCCGTAACCAGGGGGGCCTTCGCACAGGTCCATCTTGTGCGCCAGTTGCGCCTGTTCCTAGACCGGCATGCCCTCGCCACGGTCACTCACGCCCTTGTTACCTCTAGGTTGGACTACTGTAACAGCCTCTACATGGGGCTGCCCTTGAGATGTGTCCGGAGGCTTCAGCTAGTCCAAAATGCAGCCGTGCGGGTAGTTACGGGGGCGTCTAGATACTCCGGTGTAACACCTCTCCTGCGTGAGCTGCACTGGCTACAGGTGGCACTCCGGATATGTTTCAAGGTGCTGGTGCTCACCTATAAAGCCCTTCATGGCTTAGGCCCGGGGTACTTGCAGGACCATCTCCAGCCGTTCTCCCATCATCCTGTGTGCTTTCACAGAGTCGGCCTCCTCAGGGTGCCGTTGGCCAAACAATGTCGGCTGATGACCCCCAGGGGGAGGGCGTTCTCTGTGGGAGCCCCGACCCTCTGGAATGGATTGCCCACTGAGCTCAGGACAGCCCCCGACCTTCTTTCCTTCCATCGCAAGCTGAAGACGTGGCTCTTCCGCCAATTAAACTGATCCGTTTGGGGGTACACTGGTATAATTTTAAATTGTTTTTTAATTGGGTTACTGATTTTAATTTTGTATTGTATTGTGATTTGTATTGAAGTTGTCATTTTGTAAGCCGCCTTGAGTCCCTAGGGAGAAAGGCGGCATATAAATCGCAATAAATAAAATAAAATAAATAAATAAATGTTGGCTTTTATAATTTCAAATGCAAAATATGTTTTTCCCTATTTGAATAGAAAATAAATGTAATATTTAGGTACAGTATTATTATATTTTCATATTTTCACTGATAGTTTCAAAAACCTAAAGAAAGTAAGATAGAAAACATATAAATTACTTCAATTTTACTACATTTATTTTGAAAAAGACTCTATTTTACATTCACCAGTCATTTTTCTAATTACCATCAACATTTTATTCCTTCATTTTAAGATTTGTTTGTTTAGCATAATTTCTTTCATGTATTGAGAAAAAGGAAAATAACACGAAATGAATAGTTACTTTTATGAATGAACATAGTCATGTCAAACCACTGATCAACCTATCAAAGCAAGCTATGTTTTATGTAGCTCATTGTCTCAAATAAATTACTAACACATTTAAGCAGATTGAATCTACTGTAACTTGTTTAAGAAACATTTAGAATCTTCTACAAGAAAGCAATACATCACATAAATATGCCTAAAATGGGCACAGAAAGCTACCCATTGTTGTCATCCCAAGAATAATGTTCCAACAATCATCAGGAGCTTTGTGATATGTCAGAAAATATTATGAAATATGTTTTCTCAACAAATTTTCCAAAGTCTATAGGTTTGCTCCATCAGTTGTCACCCCATAACAGACACAATAGATATTGCACTCTATTTCCGTTTGGTGAAGTGCAAATGTCATGATTTTCAGAGACTATTCTTTCTGAATTTATGTAGGACACCAAATTTAGGCAGTCCTCTAAAAGAGATTGTAATTTTTTTATCACTTTGAACCTCCACATACATAAATAAACTTTTAAGTACTGTAAGTATCGCAAGTGTTTTCAAACCATAGGGTAGATCAACAATGTAATATTACAATTTGAAAAATCTTACTTTTATATTTACCAGCTGTTCATTCTTCAGTCTTTTGCAACTTTCTTTAGGAGTTAATGTATTCTTTGCACCTTTTAACTATTTAAATAAAAGTTAGCCAATTCTATTGCCAGTTACAGGAAAAAAAAATATAAGGAGTGGAATATTTGGCAGTTATTTTTTCAAAACTGAGAAACATCTAAACTGAGAATCCTAAATTCCATAGGACAAAGAGCCATAAAACAAGTCTACATGGTGAACATACTTTTAAAGCCTCTGTATATTTCATTGTATATAATATTGATCAAAGTATTTGTGATAGGCTATGTTAAGAAAATAACAGATATGACTGAAAGAGACAGAATCACATGGTCTTCCAATTTTACTCCTCCTTCCTTTTTTTAACATTCATTGTCATGATCCTGTAGTAAGAAACAATTACAGCCAAGCTTGACCAATCAAAGAATTTCATTTATACAGCTCCAAATCTTCCTAATGGTTTTGCATTATTTTGCATGCAGTTCTCCTACTTTTTCTAGATGTACTTGACATAGTTTTTGCAAAAAGAACAAGCAAGTTTTTTTTTTCTCCTTTTAAACCTGTAGGTTAAGCCATTTGAAGCAGAACTGACCAGGCTCAAATTATCTTACTTCAGACACATTATGCAAAGATCCAGCTCTCTGGAAAAATTTCTCATACTAGGAAATGTGGAAGACAAGAGAGGAAAAAGATGACCAGCAGCAAGGTGGTTGAATACTGTTACTTGAAAACACAGGTGATAGTTCTTCATGGATAAGGTGACCAGACATCCCGCTTTTGGCGGGACAGTCCCGCTTTTTAGCAATTTGTCCCGCGTCCCGCGGCGTTTCAAAAAAGTCCCGATTTTTCATTCTGCCTCCTCAGTCCCGCTGCCTCTTGAGCCCCAGCTGATGGCTAGAAGAAAAAAAAACTGTTTAAACTCTTGCCGGGGCTTCAAAGGGCCGCCCTACAGGCAATCAGTGTAAAGCAGTTTTTTTTTCCCCTAGCTAAACTGCAGAAACGAAACCGAAACCAGGATCTTTGGTGGAACGTGACAAAATGAGGCAGAGAGAGATTTATTTTTATTTTTATTTTTCCTCCCCAAAAAAGGTAGGTGAAAAACTGCAAACAATGGGAAATTTAGGAGGAGAGTTCAAGATTTTAAAACACAAAAGAAAAAAAAGCTGTATTTAACTAGGGAATTGTAATAATTGAATTGAGATACTATTAATTGTATATTGTGTTGAAAGCAGAAATGTTTAAGTTGTGGTTCAGAGGAATATATGGGGGAAATTATTTGGTTTATTATTATTGGTAAATATAATTAATTGATTTGTAAGAAATTGGATTGCATGGAAATAATTGGAATATTCATGTTCATATTGATTAATATACAAAAAAGATAGTTTTATAACTAATTGATTTATATTAAAATGTTGAATTTGTATTAAACAACTGTATTACATAATTACATAATTAAACAATGTGAGGATGGATATAAAAATAGATGACAATGGAAAGGGGTATAATATAGAATAGAAGGGAAAAATTGAATTTGATTAAGATTAGAGATGAGGATGAAGGGTAATATTGGTTTTTTAAAAAAAATAGATGAGGCATAAATATGGCAAAAAGGAAATATAGAAATTGTAAATTTAATTGAAGTGACTAAACACTGTTTAAATTTGTGAACCGGCCAAATACTCTGTTCAAAGAAAATAAATTGTATGTTTGTATGTGTGTTTCTAATTACTGCTATTTATTCATATTTGTTCTCTTTTATTCTTTAAAGTTTAACCATTCATTCTTTATCTTAATATCTTTATATTTATTTGGGATTGGCTTTCTTCCCTTTCATCTTTTTTATTGTACAGCAATCTTTCTCCTCAAACCTACCACCTCTCTCTTTTCTTTCCTTCTTACTTTCTCTTCCCCCCCTCTTCTTCTCCTCCCTACTTCCTCTTCCTTTCTCCTTCTCCTCTCTTCCTCCCCCTCTTAACCGTCACTCCTACTCTAATTTCCCTTCCCTTCCTTCATCCCTCTCTATTGCTGTATCCTTTTATGCATATGGACTACTCAGAGGGCTGAAAAAGTTATTTTTGATTGATCCTCGCACTTTTGTCCAGTCCTCAAACTTACGACTGTCCTCACATTTTACATTTTTGCCCTATCTTGTCATCATGGTGAAGAGAAGCAGTTGTGAAATGAGTGACATGGTTGTTAAGAATACTGCACGGGCATAAATGTGAGGATGGTCATAAGTGTGAGGACCAGTCAAAAGTGCGAGGACCTGTCAGAAATGATTGTTTCAGCCCTCTGGTTAGTCCTTTTGTGCATATGGACTACTCAGAGGGCTGAAAAAGTTATTTTTGACTGATCCTCACACTTTTGACCAGTCCTTGAACTTACGACTGTCCTCACATTTTACGTTTTTGTCCTATCTTGTCACCATGTTGAAGAGAAGCAGTTGTGAAATGAGTGACATGGTTGTTAAGAATACTGCACGGGCATAAATGTGAGGATGGTCATAAGTGTGAGGACCAGTCAAAAGTGCGAGGACCTGTCAGAAATGACTTTTTTCAGCCCTCTGGTTAGTCCTTTTGTGCATATGGACTACTCAGAGGGCTGAAAAAGTTATTTTTGATTGATCCTCGCACTTTTGTCCAGTCCTCGAACTTACGACTGTCCTCACATTTTACGTTTTTGCCCTATCTTGTCACCTTGTTGAAGAGAAGCAGTTGTGAAATGAGTGACATGGTTGTTAAGAATGCTGCACGGGCATAAATGTGAGGATGGTCATAAGTGTGAGGACCAGTCAAAAGTGTGAGGACCTGTCAGAAATGACTTTTCAGCCCTCTGAGTAGTCCCTATACACATAGCCATGGCCACCCAGTCACATGACCAGCTAGCCACGCCCACCCAGTCACATGGCCTCCAAGCCACGCCCACACAATAAGTCACGCCCACAATGGTGTCCTTCTTACCAATGTTAAAATCTGTTCACCTTACCCTATACACATAGCCATGGCCACCCGGTCACATGACCAGCTAGCCACGCCCACCCAGTCACATGACCAGCTAGCCACGCCCACAAAATAAGCCACGCCCACAATGTCCCTCTTTACCAATGTTAAAATCTGGTCACCTTATTCATGGAGAATCTATCTATGTAGTCCCTGGGAGTTGAAAATGACTTGATGATATAATCAATCAATCAATTGTTGCTAAATACTCTTATTTCCATGTAGAATTAATAAATAACTTAATATTTTGCTGGCTGGTATCAATATCCTAAAGCAATATTTTACATTGGTGGGTTATTAACTTAATAAATTAATCAGATTTGCAGTTTGCTGGATTTTCTTTCTGGCAAAGAAATCTTTAATATTCTCCTCAGTCATCTTCAGCCCCACCAAAAGCTTTCTTTCTTTTTTTAATTTTTTTTTAATTAAACATTTTTTAAAAACAAAAAGAAAGCTTTAACACTTTTTCCGTTTCAACAGTTTTGCATCAGTCAAGAATTTCATACTTATACATTTTTCCTTCCTTATTCTACTATATCTTTTGTACATATACATCTAATATTAATTTATTTGCTTACATATACATATAAATACCCTTGTACACACTTTCATTTCTACAGTTTTTATTTCCTCATATTTGCAATTATACTTCTACTCCTATTTCAACCATTATTTAATTTTTCCTTGCTTTTATCTCTTTCCTCCAGCCATTCATACCATTTCTTCCACATTAAGTAATATTCTGTTTCCTCTTTTTCTTGTATCTCCTTTGTTAATTTGTCCATCTCCGCACATTCCAAAACTTTTCTGATCAAATTATCTTCGGATAGTACATATTATTATTTCTCCAATTCTGAGCGTAGATTATTTTTGCTGCTGTGATAATATGAATAATTAAATATTGTATTTCTTTTTCATACGACCCTGGGAGTATTCCTAGTAACAAAGTTTCTGGCCTCATCTCTATCTGTTGTTTGGTTATTTCTTCTAATTGTGATGTGATTCTACTCCAATATTGTTTCGCTTTATGGCAGGACCACCACATGTGGTAATACATTGGTGAGATATTGGGAAACATCTTTGCTATCTGGCTGGTGGCAAGTGCCACCTGTAAAACATTTTATATAATTTTCTTTATAGGATACAGACATTGTCAGTTTACAATTTTTGTTCCATAATTTCTCTCATTTATCTAATTCAAAATTTTTTGCCCAAATTATCATATTTTCCTTTACTACCTCCTCTTCCAATTTGTATCTTAATAAATAATTGTAAATTTTTTTGATCAATTTATCTTCTGTGCCTTGGAGGATTTTGTCTAATTCATGTACTTCTCTTTGAAATCCATATTGTGTCAAATCTGTCTTATATCTAGATTTTATTTGCATGCAAGGCCACCAATCAATGTCTGTACCCTGTTCTTTTAATTCCTGCCTTGTTTTCAATTCCCCTTGACTATTTAACAAATCTTTATATCTTTTCATTTTGTCAATGTCTAATGCATATGGGTAGATTTGTGCCTCCATTGTGAATAACCATTCTGGAATTTTATCATAGTGATTCTTTTTTATCCCTTGCCATGTTTGTAGTAGTGCAACTCTAATTAAGTGTCATTGAAAATAGTTATGCTATTTTTTCCTTCCCATAAAAAGGCGTTCCACCCTCTCTGCAAATCATATCTCTCTAATGTTAACATTCTTTTATTTCGTAATTCCATCCAGTCTTTGATCCATATAAGTGATGTTGCTTTAGAGTAGATTTCCCAATCTGAGAGTCCAAATCCTCTACTATCTTGCAGTGATTATATTTTGATTCTTGATATTTTTCCCTGCCAAATATAGTTCGCTATTAATTTATGTAGATCTTTTAAAAAAAAAATCCTAATTATATGAGGATTATTTGGAATAAGAATAGTAATCATGGTAGCACTTTCATTTTAATCGATGCTATTTTTCCTAAAAAGAATAATTGTAATTTGTTCCAAATTTCCAAGTCTTTCTTTATCTGTAGTATTAATTTATTATAGTTGTCTTCTTTGATCGATGAACCTTTATTTGTTAACCATATTCCTAAAGTTTTTTTTGTTTTTTGTTTTTTGTCATTTGGATACCCATTTTGTCTTCTAATTCTTTCTCCTGCTGCTTGGTAAGGTTTTTTGTTAGTGCCTTTGTTTTGAGTTTATTAATTTTAAGTCCCGTTACTTTTCCATATTCCTCTATTTGCATTATTAATTTAGGTCCTGACAGTATTGGTTGTTCTAAGATGAAGACCAGGTCGTCAGCAAAGGCTTGGACTTTATATTCCTCCTTTTTTTATTTTCAATCCTTTTATTTCATTTTCACTTCTAATTTTGTTTAACATTATCTCTAGAGTTAAGATAAATAGTATGGGGATAGAGGACAACCCTGTCTCACTCCTTTTGCTATTGTGAATTGTTCGCTAGTGTCTCCATTTATTGCTATCCTTGCTGTTTGAGTTGAATATATTTTTTCTACCATCTTTACAAATTTATCACCGAATTTCATATTTTCTAATTGTAAAATAAGGAATCTCCAATTTAACTTATTGAAGGCTTTTTGTGTCCAAAAATATTAATGCCAATTGTTTATCTGGATTTGTTTCATAATATTCTAATACATCAATTATAATTCTCATATTTTTTTTTTTTTTTTTGCCTTTTTGGCACAAAGCCGTTTTGATCTGGGTGGATGTATTCAAAATAGAAAAGCCTTGTAAAGGAGATTTTAAATGGATTTGAAATTGGACTGTAAACTTGAATTTGGGACATATCAGAATTAAGAAGAGAAAGAAGAAATTTGAAAAACATTTGATAAGTGGATTTAATACACAAATTGGATATTTTCTTAAGCTGTTGATTTGAAACTTGTGGACTGGAGAGAGACATCTACTGGTGGAAAAAAAAGCACTACATCGAACACTTTGAAATTTGGAAAAAATTACAGTGACCTTGATCTACAAGAGCCGTGAGAAGTTTTAAGGAGGATTTGTTTTCTTTTTAGCTGTTCAACTGTGATAATCCAAGGAGAGGGAAAATAATAAAACTTTAAATTGGAATTAAAAATGAACCAGGACGTCAAAATGTGGCAGGAATTAATTGAGATGGTTAAAATGATACGTGTATCATTCAATTTGGATAGGAAAAAATCAAGAATTTTATCAGGACATATTCAATTGGATAAACAGGCTATGAGTGAGAAGCAAGAAAGCAGCACTGAAGATAAAGACATTGATGAAAAATTAAATGATTACATTGGGAGAAACAATGAAAAAAAGAGAAAGGGTTAGGAGGAAACTATCAATAAAAAAGAAGCAAATTAAGGGAAGGAAAGGAAAGGGGAAAAGGTTAGAGAAAAATACTTTTAAGGATTACACTGGGATTAACAGTGGCAAAAATAGAGAGGATAGAAAGAAGCAAGAGAGACAAGAAAAGGGGAAGAGATTAGAGACAAAAAATTAAATGATTACACTGAGATTAACAATGGAAAAATAAGAAAGGTGAGAGGAGAAAAAGGGAATAGATTAGAAGGGCTACTAAGTGAGTAATGGATTTAAAAATCAAAGGAAGGATACAGGAGAAAAAAACATAATAACTATAAAAATAAGAAAAAGAAAAAAAAAGAAAATGAGAGAATGGGATAAAAAAAGGGGAATTCTAAGAGGTGGATTGCTGGATGGACCAAGAGAAAATGGCTAAAAAAATCAATTAATGGAAAGGAGGAAGGATAATAAGATATATACTTATAGTAACAAGTAAATTATATAATTATTAATATTGGTGATTGTAATATTTGAATAAGATGAAACATATTGTGTAATATAAATGGTAAAATGGAGAAAAATAATGAACTGAGTGAATTGTATTAATATTATTATTGTAAAAATTGAACTTAACATAATGTAAATGATACAAATTGTGAAATATAAAATGAGTTACTTAGAAGGGGATAAGATATGGAAACTTAAATAATTGAAATGAACTAAGATATTTCTAGTAAAAAAAAGTGGTATGAATAATAAATTTGAAGAAGTATATTGTTTTTGATAAAATGGTAAAATGATTAATAAGGAAGTAAGAAACGATCAATTGGTCCACTTTAGAAAATAATTGTTATTAAGAAATAAATATGAAATATCGTTAAAAATTAGAAATTAGGGATAGAAATGATTGTGTTTAAATTAAAGGGTTTCAATAGAAAAAAGGAGACATTGAGAAATATATGTGATAAAGGGAGAAATAAGAGAATGAAATAAAATAAAATTAGGTGTTAGGGCGGATGGCAATATTGACTATATATTAAATATTAAATAGAGATGGAAAATAAAAAAGTAGAAAAGGAATAGTATGGCAGAAATGGAAATATAAAAATTAAATTTGGGGAAAATAAGCTGTATAAAGGTTGACTCAGTCAATACTCTATTCAGAAAAAATGTACTGTTTGTTTGTGTGTTTAAAAAAAATAAAAAACTTTTTACAAGAAAAAACAAAAAAACAAAAACCCAACTTTAACAGCTAGTTGCTATCAAATCCAATTTTAGTCATTTTAGCTGCCAACCCTCACCTCCATTTCCAGTATTTTTCTCACAAAGTTTCTCCTTCCCAGATACTATTTAAAACTCATTCTCTAATATCACCATGACAAATGATATCCCCCCATCTGCAGTCCTCTGATGAGACTTTCGTATAAGAATTTAAGCTAACCCTTATGCTAAGCTCCTTATCAAAACAAGTAAAATCTATTTTGTTTAGGTAGCCACATAGACACATAGCTACATGAAGACCCTATGACAGAAAGCAGGTGCCTCACAGATATAACTGTAATTACTGTTCATAAAAAAAAAATAGTTGATAAGGTTGAGGTGACAAAACATTTTGAATTGTTTGGTTTGATCTTGTCGGAGAGACACAAAAGATGAAGTAAATGATGAAAGGGCTATGTTTTTATTGTGAAGTCAGTGAAGGCTACTATTCTCAGCCCAAACATAGATATATATATTTTCTTGTGCTTTTGATTCAAGGATAAAATGGTGCTTCACAGTGTGCATAGCACCTGTTTACCTCACACATTCTTTCTTGACTAGCGCTGCGCTTAGTGAATGCAGTTGCTTGGTTTCTAAAACAGATGTGACTATTTTAATGAATTGAAATTAGCTGTTATGTGAATGCTCCTGCATGGTCCAAAGCATTGACCATGCAGGAGCATTTGCATTTGAAAGTGAAGCGGTGTACATATTCCTAAGATTTTCCACATAGATCATCTTCTTGTAGTAAATCCTCTATCCCAATAATTATAGTATTGTACTGTGTGAACGCACACCTTACTAGATTTTCCTAATCTTATGTACAGCAATGGCATTCATCAACGATACATTCATTAAAACATATAAATTATAGGTCCATATAGTTCTGGTATAAGAGTTTTTATAGGAGTCATCAACAATGACAAAATAGTAGGTGCAGCCAGGTAACTGTAGTTCCATTCCTTTTTTAATATGCATCATATGCTAGTAAAAAGTAGCAGCGCATCAATTGCCAGGTTGTGCCCCCATTTTGACATCATGCAAATGCCCCTGTATGTGGGGGAAATTTACTAACATCTTGTAACGAACGCTATATTCAGGCATTTAAAATCAGGTCGCTGTACATAAGATGAATATTATATTACATCAACTCAAACTTTGAAATGTAAAAATGATGAACATTGTTGATGTTATTTGCTTACAATAGAAAAAAAATATTTTCCATATTGCTGAATGTAAACATGATTTTTTTAAAAAATAAAATAAAATCAAAGTGAAGTTTAAAATAAAAGAGTTTAAATCTTCCAGGAAGTTCTACCTTTGAATTTCATGCAGACTTCAGATATCACATTTAAAGGGGAAAAAGTCATTATACTTACAGACACTCTGTGTAGCTCTTCAGATAAATGGATCATATTAGCTCTGAAAGTTATACTCCTTCTTGCTTTTCATGGCCACGTAATATATTACAGCTTTAGATAGGCTGTGCTTGAAAAGTAATTTAAGGTTCTGATTGTCATAAGTAAAAGAAGAGCAAGAAACTCAGATCTATTTGCAAAATGTGACATTTCAAAAGCCATACACATTAATGCAACTAGATTTTTTAAAAAACCCACAGCAAGGCTATTGTCCTTCCCAACCATACATCCCTACTGAATTTTGTTTTTAAAATAATCACACTGTAGGTAGAATGAGGTTCTGAAAATCTTTTACATTTAACATTAAAACTTATTCAGTATTGAAACATTTCAACTTCAGAATGTAGTCTTTGGTATAATTTTATTCAAGGTAGCCAGATCTTGTCTTAGAATACCTGACAAAATGTTACATATGTGAATATGAAGGTGTGTATGTTTATGCATGCATGTGTAATATTCTTATTCAAGGACTCTTTAGCAAGGACCAGTAACCAAGCAGAATACTTTAACCAAGAATATTTAAAAATTACACATCCCTGAGTGAATTTGAGCTTCAGTAATGGTGACCACACACATTTCAGAGAAAAAAGTTTAAATGTGATTGAGCGGCAAATATATAAAATTGTGTAAAATGATGTGTGACAAACTGTAAGGGTGGGAAAAGGTAGGAAATAATAGTACAAGGAAAAGAGGATTCAAAAGAGAATGTTACACTACATAGAAGTGATAGAATTGGCTAATTTTACAAGCTGAACAAACTTTCAGGGAAGAAATGGCAGACTGAAAATGACTCCAAAAAGCAGAGACAATGACCACAACAGAATAATGTGCCAGTGAGTAGACCAGCTTTTTGTAATTCCTCTCTGAAAAAGGAGAGGATTTGAGATTACCCACAAGTGCTTCAAACAGTTGCTGCTCTCAAGGAGACCACAAGACAGCAGTTTTCAGTGAGGTTAGAGGTGTGGGAGATGAGGGAATAGCCATTTTATCCAAACTCTGGTTGGCACCTCTGAAAGGACTCTGCATACTTCCTTTTCTAATCACTTTCAAAATTGCTTGTTAACTGCTTTTCAGTCATTAGGAACCTTTAGATTGACAAGTCTGAAAACACCAGATGAGTTTCCCTCAATCCCTAGTGAAAACAACTTTTAAACACATTTAAGGACTTTTTTAAAAAAAAAGCAGCAAAAGGAAAGGAAGATTAGACCTTTGATTTTAAAAAGTTACAAACCGACTAAGAATGCGGATGGATTTGAAATAAGGTTTCAGAATTAAATATAATTCTTCTGATGGGAAAATGCTTTTGTTTGATTTTTTTTAAAAAATGTGATAGGATAGAATTTTGAAGATTGGGCACTAGAGGGAACTAGAAAGAAAGAAAGATTGCAATTAAAAGAGAAAAAAAGCTTCAATTTGACTTACTAATATAGCATGAAGCAAAATATTTTAGTAGTGGATATATTAAAGGTATTTTTGAACAATGAACCCAGAATTAATTTTAAGATTAGTATGTATTTATAATTATAGTGTTTAAAGGTGTTATGTAAAAGAATAAGTTTTACCATAAAAGAGCGACATGAAAGTGGATTTAAAAATGACAAGCTATAAACATGATATAGAAAAACATACTACATTGGATGTATAAAAAAACCTGGTGAATGTCTTAATAATTAAAAGGAATATACAAATAACAAACCAGAAAAGTGATCTGGATAATTTTCCTATATTGGTTTATAACTGAGACTTGTTATAGCTTTGAAGAATTTTATGAAAAGGGATGGGGAAAACATGAAAAGAAACAAAGTTCTGGGATATTACTCAAAGGGACTAAAGATCAAGATTATTAAAAATAAAAGGACAGAATATAAAGTTTGTTTTGTCAAGCTTAAAATAGATATGTTATTATCTCTGGTAATTTTTAATGGACTTTTACTAATCAGAACTAAAATGACAAAGTATTGATTTCTTTACAGATAAGAGATAGGATTGAAGATAATTTGTTGCATTTTACAAGAAAGTAATGTTACTAAAATTGTTTATACTTGTTAAATTAAAGATGGGAGTCATTTCTTAATATATATATGTATTCTTTTTCTTTACTATAATTCACTTTTCTTCCTTTACTATTTCTTTCTATTTTCTCTTCCTTTCCTTTTTTATTCTTTCATTTGTTTATATTAGCTTTTATCATGGTAATTTTAATAAAATCACTATTAAAAACAAATTAGTTAAAAGAACAAATAACCATTAAATACATTAACAATATTGAGGGATAAAACAATCAAAATGTGAAAAGTATTCATGAAGCATGCAAAGGGGAAACAAAGAAGGGGAAGTAGCAATTAAGGTAGAAATAGGAATCAATAAAACAATCATATTTTAAATAAGAAACAGCATAGATAACAGCATACAATAGTCTTAATGGGGTGGCTAAGAATCACTCCCAATATTTTGAGACCCAAGATCAGTACTCAACATTTTTACAAACAATTGTATCTTGCAAATTAGTGTAAGATTTGAAAAGTAACTAACTTCCTATGCAACAATTCAAATACTTAAGCCCTGATTGTGTAGAAACTGTGTTTAGGTAACATATATTTGGAAAACAAAAAATGCAAAAGTTCATTGCTCTCTCAAGATTGTGATAAGAAAGATAATTACAGGGGGATGTATTAGGAATCCCATTGTGTATCTTACTCTTCCCTCCAATTATACCATATATTTTCACATGTAAAATGCATCATAAGTGTGTGTAGTTGCTGACTAATTAATATGTGGTTAATGAAATTAATGTATTACAGATTGGTAAACTTTAAAACTGACTTACATTATTGGATTACATTTATTTGTTAAAATTGAAATAACTGTAGAGGTATCTATCCAAACTTGGTTATGAAAACTATCAATCTATAATGAGTTTGTTAATTCTATATTGGCTGACATTGCTTCCACTTTGAAAGCAATTATTTTAGCTCTTGTAGCTGTTAAGACTCACATTAATATTTTTGTGGGTTTGAAATTGCAATAAAATAGTCTATTAAAATGAGGACATTATCAAAATATCCACCCAACCATATGACAGAATCATCTTACAATTTGCAATATTGTATGCAATGAGACCCAGGAAGAAGCCCTTTTCAACATGATGCCCACCTTTAGGAACATCATCTCCCTGTAACATAGATTGGTTTTGTCCTTCTGACTGGCTCGGAAGACCACACTGTTTGTACTGGAAAGCCTTTTCAGTGGTTCCATTAAATGTGATGTATTGATTGCACTTGCCCATCTATGTTAATATGCTTTTAATGATAGTTTTAGTGGGGTTGTATGCTTTTATTAAGGGATGCGGTGGCTCAATGGCTAAGATGCGGAGCTTGTCGATCGAAAGGTCGGCAGTTCAGCAGTTCGAATCCCTAGTGCCATGTAATGGGGTGAGCTCCCGTTATTTGTCCCAGATTCTGCCAACCTAATAGTTTGAAAGCACGTAAAAAATGCAAGTGGAAAAATAGGGACCATCTTTGGTGGGAAGGTTCCGTGCGCCTTTGGCATTTAGTCATGCCGGCCACATGACCACAGATATGTCTTCAGACAGTGCTGGCTCTTCAGCTTTGAAATGGAGATGAACACCACCCCCTAGAGTTGGGAACGACTAGCACATATGTGTGAGGGAAACCTTTACCTTTGCTTATTGTTTTGTTATTATTATGGTTTTTCACACAATCAGCCAGTCAGTTAGAATCCAGACTCTTTAGACTAGTTGTGGCACTTTTATGCATTTTGAAATCTTTCCCAAGGACCCGGGATAGACAGATGTTGTTCTAAAAGTATCATTGCGGGATGTAAGCTGTTCCAAGTAAAGCTACTTTTTACAATTAATTATCATTTTGTTAATGCTGATGACATTAAAGTATCATCTGGACACTTCCAGAAGTTCTGGAATTATACCAAGATACCTATTACTATTGTTACTATCTTGGCTTTCTTTTTCCAGTCATTGTTCCAATTCTATTTGCAGAACTTTATATTTTGTGATTTTCTCCAGTTCTTTCTCTTCTCTTCTCTTCTCTTCTCTTCTCTTCTCTTCTCTTCTCTTCTCTTCTCTTCTCTTCTCTTCTCTTCTCTTCTCTTCTCTTCTCTTCTCTTCTCTTTTCTCTTCTCTTCTCTTTTCTCCTCTCCTCTCCTCTCCTCTCCTCTCCTCTCCTCTCCTCTCCTCTCCTCTCCTCTCCTCTCCTCTCTCCTCTCCTCTCCAGGTATTATAATGTCCACTCACCAGTTAATACACAAGACTGCCTATTTGGTGAAGTACTCATATAAATCTATTTTATTACAGCTGGTCTTGAGAGACAAATATGATTTCCGTTCCTTGAATATGGTAAAATAGTGTTATACTGTTTGTAAAACTCAACATGAACAGGTTAAGATCTTATTGGTCTTTAAGATCCAAACACACAGGCATCCTGTTCATAACATGCCTGATATAATAGTTATTGAAAAGAAGGAAGTCTAGTTCATTGATTTTGCTGTTCTGGGCAATGCTGAGATTGAGGAAAAGCAATTGGGAAAAAAAAATGAAACATCAGAATTGAAGATGAAAGGTGAAGCTTATGGAAAAAGAAATCTGTTATTATATCAATTATAATTAGAGTCCTTAGATACATAAAGTCGTCCTCAAAATATTTCTTGCAAGCATTGAATTTTTTAAACCTGAGCAAAACTAATTTTAGAACAAACAAACAAACAAAACCACCATGCTTGGAATTGCCTATATTCTTAGAAACTACCTTAATAATTCTATGATTCTTGGTTATGACTTGAATAATTAACTTTCCACTCATCATAGACTGGTACTCTTACTGTAAACTCCCTCCCCCACCTAACAATGGTAATGATGCACCATCTTGATGTGGTTGTGGGGCTTGTGTGCTCTGAAAAAGATGAGACGTGTGCCAGACGTTCAATCATACTGGATGGGCTTATCAGAAGAGCCAACATCTGCCTCTCCCAGGTCCTTGGAAAGAACTTGATGGGTGGATAGAAATGCAGAGCCAAGGCTAAACCTATGGTTCACAGTGCAATCAACTATAACAATTTCAATCAGTAGTGAGGAAAGAATTTTTAAAAATATTCAGGTGTGATTGGAGCAGATTTATGGACTTTTAGGTTCTACCTGTTCTTATTAGGAAGAGAGATTTAGAAATGTAAGTCATGAATCAAAGACATTCTAAATACCTTGTTGGGCTTCCTTTAGATTTTTAAATTTTTTTTAATGAGTTTAGGTCAATTTTGTATTAAAATACATGCAACTTCTATTGCCTTCCTAGCTCTGTCCCTTGCATTTGAAACTATAATAAAATTTCAGCTTCAAGATTGGGCACAGGGGGAGATAGATGCTGTGGGGGGGGGGGGGGGAGGAAAGTGTTCTTCATTTCATAAAATGCCTGAAGCATAATCTGACTGTCACTATTTTTCATTGTAAATGATGAAGTTGAAAATAGAAGTTGTATTTAATATGAGGCTACTGACTCTATCTTTTTTACGTTTCGGTAACTGGGTAAAATCTGCTTCCTCCAAGGTTTTTTTAAGGCTGTGAAAGTCATTATAAAATGTAAATGCATGCATTGTGAGCCAAATTTGAATTACAAATACATTGTCTGGAGTGTTGTCTGAAAAGTATGCACATTCTGTTCATCCTTAACTAACATCCTATGGCTATGCATAAGATTTTGTCATAAAATGGTTTGCAATATTTCTGGTAGTTTTGTCGAAACATATATATATATATATATATATATATAATTTTTTAAAAACCTTGCTCTAGGGTAAGCAAGTGTACCTTTATTTCAGAATTACCCAAGTGTGAATATTAAAATTATACATTTAAACTACTACAATTCTTGAACATTCTGGATTATCATGGGTATAAAGGTACCAGAAATGCAATAGTTTTTGCTCCACTTATATTATTGCAAGATGCAAACTTCATTAGCTTTGATAATTAATTTTATTTGGCTAATCTCTCAGCCTTTTCCAACAGAAATCATGCAGGTGGCTGCTTCTAATATGTGTCCATAAAATTATTCTATTTTTGTAGCATATTTATTTATTTATTTATTTATTTATTTATTTATTTATTTATTTATTTATTTATTTATTTATTTATTTATTTATTGGTTCGATTTATATGCCTCCCTTCTCTGGAGACTCAGGGGTGGCTTACAATGCATTAAGCAGTAGCCTTCATACTGTATATACCTGCTTAGTAGGGCTTCCCCCCCCCAAGTGGTGTTCTTTTTTATACAAAGTCAGCTTATTGCCCCCACAATCTGGGTCCTCATTTTACCTACCTCAGAAGGATGGAAGGCTGAGTCAACCTTGAGCCTGGTGAGATTTGAACTTGCAGTAATTGCAGGCAGCTGGCAGCTAAGTGCTACTTAACAGCACTTTAGTCTGCTCTGCCACCAACTAGATGTTGATATCTAGTGAACAAAAGGGAAAACATATGGTGATTTTGTGATTATCCACTTACTGTTAAGTGAATCCAGGTAATTTGTAAAGCAGGGTTGGAGAACTTTTGTCCTGAGATACTTTAATTTATAACCATTGGCAAATTCATGGATAGTGAAGGGCGTTTAGAACTGTAGTTTGATGACATTCATAAGCGTTCTTAAGTATTAAAGGATTGCTGTGGAAGTAAATGTTTTGGGAGGAATTTGTTTGTTGCCGAAGAAATATCAGCAGCTCCTATCAAAATATTATGAAAACATGTTATCATTTGTTAATGATGAATATGTTAATGAATTCTGCAACCTCTATCTTTATTGTATTTTTAATAAAGATCTATTTTAATTAGGTCCTGCATATTTGGCAGTTGTTTTGACCTACGAAGTTCATACATTTGTTTTAATCATAGAGGAAGGGGAACTGATTTTCTATTCTAGTCTTCTACTTTCTCATAGGATCCAATCTGGGTCAATCACCAGGACCAGTGGTTTTGTCTTCTGAGCTTTTGGACTTGTACTGGACCCCATCTTCAAGGAACTTCTCTTTAGTGGAGTGAGTGCTTTGGGCTGTTCTGTGTATGGTATGTACATGGTGCCTATTGTATGTGGCTTTTTAGATTTTGATTGGGGTATTGGCTGGCTATTAAATTGTTGGCGGTTGTTTGCTTCTTCTGGCAAGCCCTCACCTCCTAAGTACTTGATAAGCTGGTGGTAAATCAGCGCTCTTGTTGACTGATGAGGGGCCTGTTTCTTCAATCACTTCCCTGGCTGTTTTTGGGCCTGCTTGTCCAACAATCTTAGTAGTTGCAGAATTAAATGTATGGCTTTGTTTTACCTTCTCACTCAAGAGTGCTTGTGAATATGTTATACAATACATCAATGGATCTGTGGAGATTTGGGGAAGGAAAAGGGTGGGCACAATCTCATTTTTCTCTGCAACTGAGTAAAAGAAATAGGGAACCCTATTACATACTGTAAGTCTCCATGTCTGTGGTGCTTTAAAAGACTTGAGCAACCAGTTTTCCATTCATCAACAATCTGCAAAGACAAATTAATCATTATGATCATCATGGGGCATTTCAAATTTGCAATTTATGTAAAGAGTATTTTGGAAGTGAGAAAAAAACTCAGGATTTAAAAGAAAAGATACACTGCTGATTTTCAAGAATACATAAACACCCACACGCACAGATTACGTGAAGTATGGGACATTTTACAGTACAAAGAAAACATGTACAATAAAGAATTTTCACTGTCAAAATTCCGCTGCTCAATGGAATACATTCATTCTGAGGAATTTTTGATTTGAAAGACAATGGGTATTTTATTTACTATTGTTTCCCAAATCGATCTTACTATTATACTGGCCTATGCGTGGAAGAGAGCTGAAAAGCCATTTTTGGTTCACACAGTACATTGTGTGAGATAGGAACAGAAAAAAAAAAGTCATTGTGGAACAGATGAATTAATTTAGTAGTTTAGGATGTAAAATCATTAGTTAAGCTTTATGTACATTCACAAATAGGTAATCATCCCAATATCTATCTAGATCTCAGAGATTGCACTGCCTCTGAATATTTACTGTGCCATAATATGTCAAGAAAAAAGTATTATATAGCATACAGTCTAATGCATTGTTGAATTATTCTTTTTCATTGCATTAAAGTATTACTTGAATTTTCTATATTGGAAAAGTAAATAATTTCTCCATCATAATTTATGTCCCATTATTATTTCCTATATTTCTTCCCAACCAATTTCTTTCAAGGCAGACTTTCCCATAATGATGCCACCTAGATGCCTGAAAGTTTGCAAGGGAAAGTCACAAGTAGGAAGGGGAATGGCTATTATTCGATCTCAAAGCACATTCCACAAGGATTCAACATGAGTGATTTAGAGCAGCGTTTCTCAAACTGCTTTTTAAGGTATGAAAACTTCAGCTCTCAGAATTCTTCAGCTTAAAATTGCTGAGGTGGACAAACACTGATTTAGAGAATCACCCAACCATCATTGTGCCAACAGAAATCTTGTACCTGCACTAAACATTGATTGAATTTAAAAAAATATTGCCAAATCTTAGGCAAGATAATTTGGGGTACTGATTATGATGCTGGTATAGAAATCAGAAGATTGTTAGTTTTAGTTCTGCCTTGGGCATGAAAGTTAGCTGGATAAATTTGAGCCCATCATTCTCTCTCAGCCTAACTCTCCACAGTATTGTTATTGTGTGTAAAATAGGAGGAAGGAGTGTTATGTATGTTCACTGCCTTGATTTACTTATAAAATAATAAAGCCTGGAAAATAATTAACAAATCAATCCTGACCAGCTCAAGGTTGACTCAGCCTTCCCTCCTTCCAAGATTGGTAAAATGAGGACCCAGATTGTTGGGAGCAATATGGTGACTCTGTAAACTGCTTAGACAGGGCTGTAAAGCACTGTGAAGTGGTATATAAGTCTAAAAGCTAGTGCTAAGTGCTATATTTCCTGAACCTAAACAGTTATTGCCCCGATGTTTGGTCCATTTTTTATTTTCTAAATTGCAGCATCTTATGACTTCTGCTTAGGATCTGTCATTTTTATTTGTTTGGATCCTTCTTTTGCTATTTTGATATTTTTGGCTGGCTTATGATTGTTCTTTCGGCATAGCATTTCTAGATTTACATGAACAACATTGCAGTATGAGTGCTTGGATATAAAAAAATCTAAGCTGTTTTAAATATATATAAATAATCTATATTCAGTAAGGTGAGAAGAAAGAAGGATATACTTAGTGAAAGAATATGCTGATATGCTGATTTAGCTCCAAACTCTATTATTTTAAACAATGAGCCATGAATCAGAGACCAGACAGAAGTTCATTAATACTATTCATAAAACTTTACAGCAGGGTGTCTAACATTGTCAACTTTTGACTACTGGATTTCAACTCTCAGAATTCCCCAACCAGTCATAGTGTTTGGGAAACTCTGGGAGTTCAAGTCCATAAATCTTAAAGTTGTCAGGGTTGGATATCCCTTCTTTACAGCATTTTTACAATAACTTCCCATTATATTTGTCTTATATGAACCCAAGCAGCCTGCCAAATACATTAATATTTTATGAATTTAATAAGCTACTTTGCAACTCAGTGCCAGAAATTTCTCAAGGGAACTATCTCCTTTTGGGTAATGATCCTTCTTTACTATTTTATTATTATTTTAAGTGTAACAATCATGTCACAATCCCACAATTGTAGGATATTTTATAATTGAGCTAATATATTTGCTGGAGTTTCTGTCTACTATAACTACATTTTTTAAACTTGCTAGGTTTTTTTTTAAACTGCTCTAATGAAATCCCCCCCCCCATCTACTGATTTCAGATTACTAATAAACTGCTAGAGACTTTTTTTTTTTTTTTTTTGGTAATTTGGACTTGTACTCCATTCTTAAGATTTCTTCTTCTACAGGCTATATCAAGATATTATTTATTATATTGAAAAAAAATAGATTCAAAAGCTTTACTAGTATTATCAATGTTTATTTGCAGAAACAATAAAATGTTCATGACAATTTCCAACTTCTGAAACTTTATATCAACATATATAGCTAATTTATTGTGGGGTTTTTTAAATACACCAGATATAATATTCTACATGTATACATGTGTGAATGTGTCACAGGTACTTTTTAAAACTGTATCTAGTTATGCTGACCCAGACACAAGAGAGACATAAAAGAAATGGATCTTGGACAAGTGGTTTCTTTATACTTCCCTAAAATGATTGGGGAGATGCATTACTTATTAATTATTAAAAGCAATATGTTAATGTTTCCTGTATTCTATTTTATTGTTGCTCTGTACTATTACCATGATAATTACTCTTACAGTATACTATTGCTCTTTGAATATTATTACTATGGTAATGCTTATGCTATAGTCCCGTGATGGCGAACCTAGGGCATGGGTGCCAGAGGTGGCATGCAGAGCTCTCACTGCGGGCACGCCAACTGTCACTCCAGCCCAGCTTCACCACGTATACGCCGGCCAGCTGGTCTTCAGGTCTCTGCTGCACATGTGCGGGGGGTGGGGCTCATGTGCAGGGGTGGGGCAGGGGGGCACATCTGTGGGGGGGTGCAGGTTAGTGCAGGAGGCCTTCCAGTCCCAAAATGGGGCACTGGTAGCCTTACACGCCCCCCGCACCCTGTTTTGGCTCCCAGGTTGGTGCAGGAGGCTTTCCAGGCCCAAAATGGGGCATGGGAGGTGGGGTGCATGCATGGGGTGGGGCACATGCACAGGGGTGCGCTTGCATTGCATTTTGGGGCATTCTGGCAGGAATGTGAGCATTCGCACGTGCATGCATGCGCTTTGGACACTCAGAATTAAAAAGGTTAACCATCACTGCTATAGTCTATAACAGAAGTCCCCAATCCCCAGGCCACGGCCTGGAACTGGATTGTGTAAGTGGTAGGAGAGCATGCATGAGAAGCTCCATTTGTGTGAGCGGCTGGACATACTCCCACTGCTTTCACAAATGGAGCTGCGCACGTACATGGACTTCCCCGCAACTCACATTAAACCATCCCATCCCCACCACTACTGCTGCCGCCAGTCTGCAAAGTCAGAAAGGTTGGGGACCACTGGTCTATACTATTACTATTAAATATACTATACTTTATATATTCAATTACTATTACCTATTATTCTACTACAGTTACCTATATAGGAGCTGCAGTGGCACACTGGTTGGAATGCAGTACTGCAGGCTACTTCTGCTGCCTGCCGTCTGCCTGCAATTTGGCAATTTGAATCTCACCAGGCTCAAGGTTAACTCAGCCTTCCATTCTTCCAAGGTCAGTAAAATAAGGATCCAGATTGTTAGGGGCAATATGCTGACTCTGTAAACCACTTAGAGAGGGCTGTAAAGCACTGTGAAGTGGTATATAAGTCTAAGTGCTATTGTTATTGCTTTACACTATATTCTATAGCAGGGGTATCAAACTTGTGACCAGTGGGTCGGATGCATCATGCACTGGCCATGCCCACCCCCAATTTAGCGAAGGGGAAAAAAGTCATGATACATCATGTGACGATGCGAGTTTGACACCCCTGCTGTACAGTATTACTAGTATGCATAATGTTTCTTTCTTAAACTTGTTCTAAGACCCCTTTGTCTGAGATTTCTTCTTTTTCTATTAATGGACAGCATATAGAGATCTCATACCTTTTCTATGTTGTGCTTCGCTGTGCTGTGCTTCGCTGTGCTGTGCTGCTATACTTCTTTTCCTCTCCATTGGACTGTCCGCTTTTTCTGAAGGAAGGACACTTTATTTTGTTCTGCTGCTATACTCTGTTTGCCGGTTTGATTTGTCCAAAACATATATCCTCCATTCTACTTTCATCTCCCCAATGCTTTTGTCAAGGTTGTAGCTTTATTGACAGTTTTGGCCTTCTGATGCTGGGGAGAAGGCTCAAATGGGAAGAAAAGAAGGGAGCACAGTGCCTGCAATTTTACTAAACAGCTTACCTTTCCACAGTATATCTGCACAATAAACATATGTGTTGTCTGTATCTACACGTATAGCTATCTATCTACATATGTCACATTAAATATGCTAAATTGAATGCTGATTTGATGATAAAAGTGGCTTTTCTGCAAAAGAGATACAAAGCACAGCTGTGGTAGAATTTTCCTTGAAAATCTTATGCAAAAAGCTCCATTGAAAGTGAGACAAGAAAATACAAATACTCTTTTATATCAATATTGCACCTAAGTGTGGCTTAGTAATCATGAAACATACAACTGATGTTATGTATTCCATTTGGTGTTGATTTTCTAAGACCTGTTGATTTATTTATTGGTTGTAAAAGGCTGCTGTTCATTGTGCAAACACAATCCTGTTAAACTACTGCAAATCACTGCTGTCAGATCTTATCTAGCATGTGAGTAGCCTTGACTATGGCTTTTTTATGACACTGTAAAAGCTGAGTCACAAGAAAAGCATGAGTTTATGGACTTTTCTCCATTAAAGTGAAAATGTAGAGTTTTTATTGGTCTTTAGGCACAGATTATTAATGCCATAATGACATTAAGGAGTATTAAATGCAAATTTGCAAAGCTCCAAAGAGCTTTATTAGGGTAAGCAACACTTTTATTGAGCTAGTCTTTTAATGAAAATCTGGCTAAGTAATTCTAGATGGAGGCCACCACAGATGTTGTCTCAAGCTTTCTCAATGAGCAAAAGACATAATGATAGGGATGGTGGGCAAACTTCAGTGCACCTCTTCTTCAAAGCTACTTCCTCCTCATTTATAGAATGTACAGTGTTAAACAGAAAGTTTCATTTCAGTCTTTCCTTGCGGAACTAAGAGCTATAATGTGATATACTCGCAATCCAAAAACACTCAAGGAAGAACTTTCCAGTTACTGCAGATAAATATGATTTGGTTTAGTTTCAAATTGGATTTGAAACCAACAAAAGATTCACTGAATATACTTTCTAATCAATGCTTACATTATTAAAAGTAGGATGTTTTGCCAGATATCCACATTGGTAGCCTTCTGTTCAGGAAACCTGTGGTTTACAAGAGTTTGTCACTTTAATTTGCATTACCTCTGTCTGCTACATAGTTAATTTCCTGTCACCCTGATAAAATCTGCTGATTCTCAGAAGAAATAAACCATCATGACATGTTTACATGGATGACATATATATTATTTATACCTGACAATCCAATCCTGCACATTTAGTCTATTTGCTATTTTTAAACATAAATGAAAAAGGGCCACTTAGCACTTTTATGAATAGGGAATACACATCATAAAAGGAAAGAAAGGAAAAATGAAAAGTGAGAAAGAACCTAATATGCAGTGAAATTATACAAGTGCCCAAAATACTGTTTTATCGCTGGACAAAAACAAGGCATTTATACTTTTAAAAAGAATAATTTAAATAGACTTTTGGCCTTTACATATCTGTGCATAACACACCATGCAGAACATTTACTTCAAGCAGTTTTCTCTGGCTCACTAGAGGCATCTGCATGCCTGAACAATATGAGCTGAGAATGGAAGAAACTCCGGAGCAATTTCTTTAAACAGGAAAGCATTTTGGGGAGCATTGCTTCACCAATCACAGATGCTGTTTCCCACTTTATTCTCTCTCACATCCAGACCTGCCAATTCTCTTTTGATGGCAACACAGAAGTGCATATTCTAAAGAAAATATGCATAGAATTGCCATCAAATACTCTTTGTGGTATTTTTGTTTTAAAGAAGCCAGCCTCGTTTGTTCTAACTGATTTAATCTTGTACATCTGAATGATAGTGAGAAGAAATTGGCATACTTTTTTTTCTGTCTTACCACCAAGCAGGAAAAAAAAAGATGTTTTGTTTTTTTAAGCTTTTATTTATATTAAGAGTACATTGGAAATTTTCAGATAACTGGTAATACCTTGGTGGATTCCTCCCTGCCATATTTAGCAGAAATGAGATGGAAATCACTGTGCCAAGTAAAAGCAGATATATATTTAAGAACAAATATTAAAAAGAATTTGACATGAGCAGGTACCGTGAGCCAATTCAGCAGCAGGAAATAAAAGAAAATTGGAAAATTGGTTCCGTCACCAAAGACAAGAGAGAATAAAGTATCTTGATCAGCAAATCCTTACCTTCTCAGTCACTGTAGCCTTCAGCTACTGAGAAAAAAAGATAGTTTAAAAAGGGTGACCTAGAATTGCCAAAATGTTTTATGCCCTCTTCTAGGCATTTGGCTTCTGTTTGTCCAAAGTGTTTGCTGAGCACTTACAGTACTTACTAGTACAAAACAATTTAAATGGTCTGCAGGCTTATATTTTACTAGTGTGATAATTAGGGTTGGACCTTAGGTTTAGACTTCTATCAGGGAAGCTGGTAGAAGGCTTAATTGTAATTCACAGTTTGTAGTAATTAAATTATATTCTCCCGTTTTCTTAGTGCTGCAATGTAAAATTGTCTCAGTGCAGGATAGGTTTCTAGAACTATTATTCTATGTGCAACAAAGCTTTCATTGTTTACTTTTTCAGAATAATAGGTAAGAAGGGGACTGAATCCCAGTATAACTGAAACAGCAGTATATCTTGCTAGAGGTAGAGGATAGATAACCTGCACAGAACGAGAGGATTAACAGAAACACCTACCTGACTCCTTTGAAATAGGATAAGTGTTTCTTTCACATGGACATTGCTATTCTATTTATTCATGTGATTAATTTAGATCATGTAGACTCATTTGTTTGGCATCTTGCAATGGAACCTGAAGTGACATCTGCTTAGCTCAATGGTATAAGTAAATAGTACCAGAGAAGCAATAAAACATGAAAAGCCATGGCAATTCTAAAGGTAAAGGTATATTTGGAAGTTTCATGGAATCTGGAAGACCACACATTTTTCATCCTTCTACATGGCATTATATCCTAAAGTCGCCTTTTTTACTGTTTTTTGAGTGGATCAAAATTGTCTCTTAATTGTGCTTCAAAGTTTATTAAAATTGGTACTTAGGATGACATTTTCCTAAAAAGCGCATTTTTGTTTTTTTGACACAATTGCTAAAAATCAGTTTATTGCAATTTTGGCTGTTTTCAATTTATTCCTGCTTGAAAATTTCCAGTTTTATGTATGATCCAAAACCATATTTCAAACACATAGCTAAATAGTGTGTTTGAGATTGTGAAACTCCTTGTTTGGTTCACAATTACATATTGTTACATATCCATTTGCCCTTTCCACACAAATTGAATATCAAGGAATTTTTTTGGCTCTCTAAAGTAGAAAGTATGCTAAGTGCTAATGGAAGAGTTTTAGGAATTGCAGACATATAAAGGTCCAGGTTTAAAATGCATGCAAACTAATAATGTAGGAAGTATCTACAACAGGGGTGTCAAACTCGCAACGACACATTGTTGTCATATGACATATCACAACTTTTCTCCCCTTTGCTAAAATGGGTGGGCGTGGCCTGCATATAACACATCTGGCCTGCGGGCCATGGGTTTGATACATCTAATGGTAGATGTACCATTATAAACATCAATTATAACATGACTGAGTCGACCAGCTTAATATTGTCAAATCCATGGCAAAAAATGAACACAGAGATAGGGATAAGAGAATAAAAAATGATCAGATTTTTAGAAAATGTGCTTGTTCCAGAAGATTTCTTTTGAATTCAAAGCTTTACAAAATAGTTATAGGAAATATGAAACAGTGGATATTTCAGATGATAGAAATGCACTCCTACTCTTATGTCAGTATAATCGGGAATAGTCCAGATTTTACAATATTTTATTGTGCAAATATTTTAATTCCGAACTCTTGAGTTATAAAAATAATTTTATGAATACTTCTACTGGATCAAAATGTATTATTTCCATAGTTTAGTTTTGGCATGTTAGACCTACAAAAATCTGATTAAAAGTGATTAAATTTAACATTAAACAGCTAAAGCTCATATGCTTACAGCTGCATATAAGTGCAGCATAGAAATTGAGAGTGGTGAATGTCAGTACAATGGCCAAGAAATGGCAAATGGAACTAGCAGAAAAACTAAAGAGATAATTTCAAAGCAAAATGGAGAAAAACCCTTCTCTGTTGTATACTATCAAGGCTTGCTTTCAAGTCCAAATCAGCACCAGTTAATAAGATCAAATGGTCAGGGATGTTGTAGACCATGAGTTAAGCTCTTATCTCAATATGAAGATATATTGCCTTGAACAAATGACATTTTCCATTCTGTAGGACTGAGGCTAGAATCCTTTATATACAGCTTCTAGACATATCCACATGAGGATTGAGTACCAATTCTTAAGCAGCTGTAAGCCTTCATGATCCCATGACATTGGCAATTTCTATGAAGTGAGCTTTATGATGTAATGAAAAGTGTAAAAACACATGTTTGTTTTCTTTTCCTGTGACAAAGTAGCTTTGCAGAATTTGTAACTGATCTATTTCTGTTTGATTGAAGTTTTACCTCACTTCTAGCAGATCTTTCAAAACAAGTGCCAGCTTTATTTGTTGGCAGTAAAAATGACAGTTCCCATCTGTTGCATCCCTCTATTCCACCTGGAAAAAAATATAAAATTGCTTGGACTTTTTATTTCTGTTCCCCATCCCACCTTTTAGAGTGGAATGTGTACGTGTGTGATTTTGCTAAGTCTACTAAGTAGAAATAGTGATAGGCAGGAAATGGTCCTGATAATGAGTTCTTGCTGATGAAAAAGTGGGCATTTTGTTTAAAACACCTCCATTTCAACTGCCACTATAGCTTATATTCATTAAAGGCATGGGAAAAGTATGAGATTGCATTACAGATGACATAGTATCTTGCCTTATTCACATCTTTCAGTCAGTGGAATTTGAATATTACAGGAATGATAGATAGCATGATATAAAAGCAGGCTTACATTGTTACAAATGCTCAGGTATGTGAGGGTATTTTTTTTTTGCATAGTATTAGACACACAGCATGTACTGAAAACAAAAATGGGGCCTGCCAGCAATTAATTTCATTTCCCTTTTTGTAAAGCAGAGGGAAGTTTATTTTTTGTTTTGCCAGGATATGAAGCAACTTAGGTGAAGCTCTGATAGAATGACTTTTGGGGGCCTATTCCTATTAGCTGGCTGGCAGGAGAACCTGATTAGCTCATTGTCTTCTCAGCGTGTTCTCAGCATTCTGATATCAGCAGGCAAGAGGATGATCAGCAGGAATACTTCAAATTGCTTTGGAGAGATTAGGAATGGAAATGGTGGACTTGTAAGTGGAATGTGTGGAGCCATAACACGGGATGGAGTGGTAGGGAAGAATATTGACATTGTAATTCTTGTTTGTATTGATGTCCCAGACATTATCTAGATTGTGTGGGACTACAGCTCCCATAATTCCAAACAATAATATGTAGAATTGGGTGGTTTATATTCCAATACCATCTGGGTTACCAAAGGGTAGCAACTATTGCTATACATCTTTCTGACATTCATTCAGCCAAACTTCAAAGCACTCTAAATTGCAATGGATCTTTTTACTGGATAACATTGTATCCTTGCCAACATTCATGTAGATTTAATGACTGTTGTTCATATTTTTGTAAAAATGCCTCCCTATCTCAGACATGGATTATTTTCTTTTTCAAAAATAAAAAGCTTTTAAACTATCATGCTACAATCCATATGTTTCTCTCTAGCAAAATAGTTTTTTAATATTTAAGATCACATGATTAACACATCAGGCAGAAAAGAGGCTGAATTATTTAAGCTAATTTATCTAAAAGGAAAAAAAAAACAAACCCTCCACTGCAGGACTTCCATCTGTCTAAAGTGGTAAATAGCCACCACCTGCTTCCTGTAAATGGTAGGGTAAGATTATTACTCAGTGAATGCCACAATTTCCATTTCAACAACCCCCCCTACTTTCAGCTGTCTTCCCTTCCACCAACAAAGTAATAAATCACCTGCTTCTATGGTCAGTATAAATCCCCCATCTGAGTAATAATGATGGGAACAAAGAATCTGGGGGAAAAAAATCCCATACTTGTATTGCTTTCTTTTATACAGCAGTGAATCTAGATGATAAAAAGGAATATATAATCATTGCCTAGATTGCCTTCTAAGTCCTTGGGCATGAGAAAGTCAATTGAGACTCCAGCCTGTCAGGCTATGATATCAGTGAGCTCTTTCCATCATACCAGTGGCAGCTTCCTACTGTTGTGTTAGTTTCAATGTGTGTAAAGGAACCTCCCCTTGTTTTGAACAAAATCTCACTTTTGAAACAGGGTGAAGTCAGAATCTTCAATGAAAGAATAAACTAACCATCCTATTGACTGTTAGATGGGAACCACATGATCTGTTTGGTCTCTGAGAGTATTTCAAGTCATACCTGAAATACTGTTTGTGATCCTAGTAGCCATAAAATACTTTCTGCAAAAAGTGTGCTCTGAAATATTAAGGAGATTATAACTTTATTCCTTTTAAACCAATTCAGATGTGCTCCGTTGATTTTTCCAATTGTTCTCTATGGCTCCCTGTGAGCTATTCATAGTTCATAGAATGTATAAAATTAAATGGATCTAGTTTTTGACACTCCCAACTGCAACATTGTTCTGAATTGTACAGGCAGCAGAGATTTTGGAAGCAGAGTTCACAACCATTCTAACCAGTGTTCATGACATTCCCAACTTTATATCAATTTTTTTGTTGTTTTATTAATGCAGATTTAGAGTTTTCAGTTAGGGGCAGGAAATTGTTAATTTCAGCAATCTTGGTCAGAAATAGTTCCAAAGAATCATTATCATTAAAATAATCATTATAATACTTAATCATTACATACATAAACATCAATACATCAATACATAATCATTAAAACAGGACACAGGGACCACAGGTCACTTCCCTTCTTAAATTAAGAAAACGTTCTTCTAATGCAATACCTAGGGTACTGAAAAATAATCTGATGTTACATTTAATATGTATTCCTAATAGCATTGTAATTAAAGGATAAATAATGATTGAGGAAATTGGTTCATTGTGGTGAATCACCTATGTAGCACTTATTAATATTTGGGAAACACTTTGATTTTTACCAATTTCTATACAGTATATGTATTGACTGTTAGTACTAAAATGTCTACATTTCATTAATATTATTATATTTTACCCCATTGAGGGAGGGAGTAAGGGAGGGAGAGAGAGAGAGAAGAGAAAGTCCACTCAAGACAGTGAACATACCTAATACGCCTTCCTCCTCCTATCTTCTCCACAACAAGAACCCTGTGTGATGACTTGGGCTGAGAGAGAATAACTGGTCCTAGCTGGCTTTCATGCTTAAATCAGTCTCCTAGCTTCTAGACCAGCACCTTAGTCACTCCACCAAACTGCCTCTCAAAGTAAACCTATATAGTTTATTTTTAAGGCAACTTCACTGCAATGTAAGCTTTTTAGGGCATTAGTGGAGAGTGAGTGGAAAAATAGACAAGAGGGAGAAGAATGGGCAAGAATCAGAGATATAAAATTGCAAAGAAATTGTGGAAAAATACAGTCACATGGAAAGATTAAGATCAGCTTTCAACTACCAGGATATGAGCAATTGGGAATACTGAGATATAAAGAAGAATGGATTTACTTTGCAAGAATGTGCTAAAAGTTTCCAAAAAGATTGATGATATATATACAGTAGTTGGCCAAGATTCAAAAGCAGCAGTAAGCACTTTGAGACTGCCAAAGCTATAAGATATGTTTGTTTCTAATCAATAAGAGGCTTTATTTTATTAATATTTTAAATGAAACTTAGAGGAACTTAATTTAGATGTTGGTGTCATGCTTAAATTGTTCAGTATGTATGTATGTGTGGGTGGGTTGGTGTAGATAGATAGATGATAGATAGATAAACAGACCTACCGACCATGTAGTAGAAGACTGATCACTCTGATCTTTATACACCAATTAAACAGAGCTGTTGTTCCTTAACTTGGTACATAATAATTTTCTGTACAAAAATATTTGAGGTAAGAATGGTGCAGCCATTCCTTTGTCTCTCTATGGAGAGTTTATTTTGCAACTCAACTTGAATCTTGTAAAGTTTCAGGTAAAAATATTGCTGATCTTTGATTATTAATAAAAATTGATTTAATTTTTCAGATAAAATGATTTTGGGGAATGAGGTTAGGAGTTCAGTTTTTTTCACTACTTAATTTATTATGTATAGCCGCTTTGCTTACTGACAATGTGAAACTGAACATCAGCATGATAAAGTGCACACAATCATTTTAAAGAACAAATAAGCATTTAAGAAAACAAGTGATTTGGGCAGTGGACAACAGATGAACATGGGGCACTACAGCCCTGTCTGAATCAACACACCCCATTAATGTAACACCAGTTATTGTTACACAACACAGGGAACCAGAACTCTTCAAATTGCTGACTTCTTAAATGGAAAAGAAAATGACTAGAATAGAGAATGTCTTGGAGAGTTCTAGTAGGACATTTATTGAACTAAATATTTACACATGCAATAGAATACAAGAGAAACATCAAATGATTTTCATCAGCAAAAACATAGGTATAGGTGGAAGAGTCCCTGAACTCTTGAATAACACTGAAAATGGATTCTAGAAATGAATATGGCAATTTCTGCTAAATTAAATTGGAAAGATAACAGGAAAAATATTTCAGATAAATTTTTGCTGCAGTGCACTGACTAACCTGGATAATCAAAACAGCTAATTTCACAAAATCATTGACCTTAAGGGTCAAGGCTATATTTAGTCTAATGCTTATGGTAAAACAGGACCACTCAAATCTAATAGAATCGAAGCGGCAAACTTATAGAAATCTTAAGATAGAGAATCATATTTTTAAATTATAAAGTGGCTGAATGCTGCATTTTAAAATTTTTATTGGAATGTATTTATCTTAAATCTGAAAACAGTCTAGCCACATTTTTCTCTCTCTTTCTGTGTAACCCTCCTATCCCCATCCCTTGTGTATTGCTGTATTGCGACATCACTTCAACCTTGCTCCACTTCCCCGCAACATTTCAGTACAACACTCCAAGGTACTCTAAGCTTATCTATCCTGCATTGAAATGTATTAAGTGCAGACTGGCAATGATCGCAGTATGTTCTCCTAAAACCATTTACAAAGAAATACTGACTTCCTATATCAATCTAGATAGGTTTCTGGGTAGGTATGCCATCACTGTTTTCCCAGTTGAGTGTAAAATTGAGTGTATTAGCTAGCAGTTCTAGTCCATTGGTTATTTCATACCTCTCTCTCTCTCTCTCTCTCTCTCTCTCTCTTTCTCCCTCTCCCTCTCCCTCTCCCTCTCCCTCTCCCTCTCCCTCCCTCCCTCCCTCACATATTGTGTGTGTGTGTGTGTGTGTGTGTGTGTATATATGTAGTATTATTGTGTATGTAGTACACAATAATACATTAATTTAGGATGGTGTACAATGGTGGGATTCAAATTTTTTTATTACCGGTTCTGTGGGCATGGCTTGGTGGGCGTGGCATGGCTTGGTGGGCATGGCTTGGTGGGTGTGGCAGGGGAAGGTTACTGCAAAATCCCCATTTCATCCTGATCAGCTGGGACTCAGGAGGCAAAGAATAGATGGGGACGGGGCCAATCAGAGGTTATATTTACTGGTTCTCTGAACTACTCAAACTTTCTGCAACTGGTTCTCCAGAACTGCTGAATACCACCTCTGATGGTGTAGTAACATCCCCTCCATTGACCTTGGATAGGAAATTGTAGGAGCAATTTCCCTAGGGTACTCTCCAGTCATGCTAAACCTCCTGTTGTCCTTAAGGGTTTTTTGTTTTTTTTTATCCTTAGGGCTACATTTAGGTTTTTTTAAAAAAACGTATCTCTGGCATCTGTGAACAACTTGCCTTTCTGAGAAATATATTCTTCCCTCAGTAACCATATATTGAAAAATGCTCTGGTATGAATTACTTGTGAAATTAAAACACTATTTGAGGTGAAAGCCACAAGAGCATTTTTGGACACAATCTGGGTTTATATCTATTCCATGTTCTCAATATGGCACATATAATAAAATGATTTTTGAAACCTTAGCTTTTTATTGTACCATAGAAAACCATGCCATCCAAATCTCAAATCAGATTCTTCTAATTTCAGTAATCTATTTTTTAGCGTCACTGATTATTTCATCAAAACTAAACAAGCTGCAAAATATAATTTCAAATCAAACAAACCCGAACCTCCTCTTTTTTAGCATCTTATAATACTTTATATTTGACTCATGGTTTTTTTCCCTGAGATACAAATTTAGATAGGTCTTTCTGCCACTTTAGGCAAAACATTCATCTTAATCACAGATATTCTCCTCAACAATGACAACTGTAATTTCCCCCATTTTAACATATCTTTTTAAAAACTTTATTCCATTTCTTAACATAATTAGTTTGAAATAATATGACACTGATATGTGTCAAATTAAAACCCAAATATTTTACCTTTTTCTCAATCTTGAAATTCCTTTTATTCATCAATTCTATATTTTTTTTAAATTTTTTTTTTTTAATTTGATTTATATGCCGCCCTTCTCCGAAGACTCAGGGCGGCTTACAATGTGCTCAGCAATATTTGATTTTATATCTTCATATTTTTGTTAACATCTTTATCTTTTGTTTATTAATCTTAAAACCAGTTACTATAACAAATTCTTTTAATTTCCCCATTGGTACTTCAATCCCATTTAAAGATACTTCAAAATCAACTGCAAAAGCGCTCAACTTGTATTTTCTTTTAAAATCTTTGCACCTGCTCTCATCTTGCATTCAAAATTTTAAGAGCCAAAATAAACAGAAGTGGGAATAATGGGCAATCTTGTCTTGTTCTTTTTCTGGTGTTTTATTAGATCACCATTAGCAATAATTTGTGTTTTCTGCAAAGTAGAAATCAACTTTATTTTATAAATTTCTATTCAAAGTTCATATCTTCTAAAAATTAAATTAAAAAGGCCAATTTAAATTGTCAAAAACTTTCTCTGTGTGTAAGAAATGGTGGCATGGATATTTATGCTACAATAAAGTTAAGATAATGTAGATTTTAAAAACCACTTGTTTAGAGATATCATAGTGAACCTATGGAATTTATTTAAATCTAGTTTCTGCCCAAAAACACTTTTGTTGCTTCACCACAAGAACTACCATGTCTCCCTGAAAATAAGATCTACCCTGAAAATAAGCCCTAGCCTGATTTTTAAGCATGTGCCTAATATAAGCATTACTCCCAAAATAAGCCCTAGTGAAGATTGTCATAAGCTTGGGGGAGGGGGGGAAGGGGGCCAGCACCAGAGGTGGTGAGGGTGCGGGGGCTGATGGTGTTTGGCAGCAGCCACATGCTAGAATGTGTACCTGGAGCAGCAGTGGGAGAGTTTTGACAGCATGGAACTTTCCCAGAGAGAGGCCCAGATTAACAGACTGAACAGTCACAAACTGGATGGAGAAGGATAGCCACACCCAGAATCTCCCAGGATATTCATTATGTAATAGGTTAGTTTACTTTAGTTTAGTTTATTATATTTATATACCGCCCTTCTCCCGAAGGACTCAGGGCGGTGAACAGCCATGGTAAAAACAATATACAACAAAAATTTAAAAACTTAATTAAAATAATTCAATCATTGGCCGAATTTAAAACACCCAACTAAAATCATTTTAAAACCCCTATCAAAACCCAATTTAAAAATCTTTATCCTGTCAGACCAGCTTGCTGGAATAATAGGGTCTTCAAAGCATGACGGAAGGCGCGGAGGTCGGGGATCCTTCGTATGTCCGGGAGCAGTTTGTTCCATAGGGCCGGGGCCCCCACAGAGAAGGCTCTCCCCCTGGGGGTTGCCAGCCTACGTTGTTTGGCCGACGGCACCCTGAGGAGGCCCTCTCTGTGGGAGCATATTGGTCGGTGGGAGGCAATCAGTGGCAGAATGCGGTCCTGTAGATAACCAGGTCCTAAGCCACGGAGTGCTTTAAAGGTGGTAACCAACACCTTGAAGCGCACCCGGAAGACCACTGGGAGCCAGTGCAGCTCGCGCAAGAAGGGTGTTACATGGGAGCGACGAGACGCCCCCATTATTATTGTGTGGCCGCATTCTGGACCAGCTGGAGCCTCTGGGTGCTCCTCAAGGGGAGCCCCATGTAGAGAGCATTACAATAGTCCAGCCGGGAAGTGACGAGGGCGTGAGTGACTGTGCGCAGGGCGTCCCGATCCAGAAAGGGCTGCAACTGGGAGATCAGGCTAGAAATTTATTGTTTTACTTTGGCAAGACTCTGTCCATTAGGTGTAAGCAAATAAAGGATTTAATTTGATTGGATTTCACAGTGTCGTTTCTGAACTTGGGCCTGATAGTGAGAGAGATATTTTTTTTTACTTTTAGTTCTAAATAATCTTAATGAAGTATAATGCTGATATAATTACATATGGGTGGAAAATAATATCATCTCCTTCCAAAAGTAGCTTTATCAAGCATGTTTGATCATTTTAATTTCATAAGAATAAATCATGTTCTTTAATAACTGAAGAACAAAATTAACGAAATTATACACTCTAATTAGAGATTCAGTGCATATGATTATCTAACAATTTGATTAGATAGCTCCATAAAACTTTTTTTTAAAAAAGGAAACTAATTTGTTACAGATTAGAAGAAACCATCTTTTCAGAACTGTTTATGCTGTGCCATTTTTGAGGCTACCTTTTAATTAGTTATTTCAAATTAATATCCAAGGACCTTCAGAAGTATTGTAGATTTTATTAATGCTTTGAGGAAAATTAGAAAAACTAACGGTAGGAAAAAGCTAAGCATAAGGCTTTCCAGAGCTATAAGCAAACCTTGTTCCTCAGATTTTGGATATTTGTGCCGGAGTCATAGTAGAACCTTGGCCAATATGTAAAGTCTGTGGTTAAAATACTGGAAGGACTTATATGTATGAGCTACCTTCTGTTTAGTGGTCCCATACATTGAATACAACAGCAAACAATTTTGCTGTATACCTGATTAGATCATTAATTATTTTTTACTTTTGGCAGCAGTTGTCTGGAAATCTTTGTCATTTAAAAATTCAGGGTCCTAGTGAACATAACACACGATTTTGAAACCCCAACATCTCACATTGTCTTAAAATCAGGCCTTTAAATCAAGGTACCAATTCTTAAATATAAATGCTTATCAAGTAGTCCTTAAACCATAAAAAAGATATTGTGGCCAGTGGGCATGTTTGTAAAAGGAGCCTGTGGCGCAGCAGATTAATGCTACTGTTAAAAGGTAGTATTTAGCTTCCAGCTGCCTGCAATTACTGCGAGTTCAATTCTCACCAGGCTCAAGGTTTGTCAGGGCATCAATTAATCCCATGTTTGGCTCTGGGACAAATCACCTTGGTTTAATTAGAGGATGGATCGTGGCTTATTCCAAGTTGCAATATTCTGAAAAGAAACGCGAAGAAAAGTTTTCTAATAAAACTCATTTATTTGTTATAAAGAAAATAAAACACCTCACTAACTAAGAAAAGTAATTGCTACATTTTGAAATAGCTTTTGCCGGCTATTTCTCAGCCGGACCTTTCTGGCAAGAGAACAAAGGAAAGAGTGTGTGAAGGAATGTAAAGGAATGCGGACATGCATAGTAAAATACTGATAAGGAACTTGGCAAACTATAGTTAAGTCTATTAGTCCAAAAATAATGAAGCTCAGCTGGGAAATAAAAAAACGCAGTGACAAGGTTGACTCAGCCTTCCATCCTTTCTAAGGTAGGTAAAATGAGGACCCAGTTTGTGGGGGCAATAAGATGACTTTGTATAAAATATACAAAAGTATCAAGGCTATTGCTTAACGCCTTGTAAGCCGCCCTGAGTCTCCGGAGAAGGGCGGCATATAAATCAAAATCAAAATCAAAATCAAAATCAAAATCAAAATCAATAAATCAATAAATCAATAAATCAATAAATCAATAAATCAATAAATAAATAATGTTGAGAGATTATTATAGATATAAAAAAAGCTTAACTTGGAGGACAGTGATTACAAAATCACTTCCATAAGGAGTGTGGACAGTCACAAAATGCCCAATTACCAGAAAGCAAACTTTTGAAGTGAATTTTACTGCACACTAGTTTACTGCACATTAGCTGTGAATCTTTACCTGCTCAAGATTGACTCAGCCTTCCAATCTTCCAAGATCGGTAAAATGAGGATCCAGATTGCTGAGAGCAATATGCTGACTCTGTAAACCACTTAGAGAATGCTGTAAAGCATTATGAAGTGGTATATAAGTCTAAGTGCTATTGCTATTACTATGGATTTTTAAAACTACGTTTCACTAGATTAAAATTATCCAACATGTTCGTGTTATTTTAAAATATCATTTCATATTTTTTTTTAAAAAAATAAACAGGCAGGTTAGAGACTGAGAGGCAGGAAGGAGGATCCTTTCTACAGATTTTTTAAATACATGTTATTGTTAGTAGCCATAATAACTATCTTCTATGTAATACAAAAATCAATGAACATTGAAATGAATTTTTATTGCATAGTATGCTTGTTTGGATTTATAATTTTTATTTTTTATGATCACTTAATACACTTATACGCTACTCAATTCTCAGCAACTTTTATTAATTTAATTAATAGTATAATGAGTATTATCATCCATAAGGGTCTAGAATGTTTTGGAAAAGAAATCAAAGCTTTTTTTTTTTTTTTTACTGCTTCAATATAGAACCTTTATTCAATTTATTTAGTTTTATATTCTGTGCTATTCCAGGCTTCATTATACCAAAGATAGCATGCCCACTGTTCACAGCAGCTGCAATGCATTAACCTAATGGATTGGAATTAGGGGTTACTTTAGGAATTGTCTGTTTTGTGCCAAATGCAAATGCAAATCCTACTGTGAAAATCCTGACACTATTAAATGAGATAAAATACAATGCTTGTGAAATAAGAGACAAAAAATATCAAAGTAGGCTAACAGAGGTAACATAAAGCAAATTTAAAAAAAATATTTTAAGTTTACGATGGGAAGTTGCAGATTTGTCTATAAAGCTGATCTGAAATCAATTTAAGAACTGGAACTAATTAAACTAGGGAAGATCTTGTCTAGTGAGGTTGGTAAATAAAACATAAAGGCAATAGCACCTTGCTATATCATTGACTATAAATCTATGTATATAATGGAAATCCAGGAGGAATAAGTAAAGTAATGTGCAATTGAACATTTGGAAAATAAATAATGATTAAGTTCATCTTGTTTAACTAAACAGTAAAAACATCACAGAATTGCAAATATATGTCCTTCCTTAAAAGATACATGTGCTACAGCAGTGGGTTTCACATTTTATTACCACTGGTTCGCTGCATGTGCACTCGCTTTGTGCATATGCGCACCTTCTGTGCATGCACCCGATCTTCCGCACATGTGCTTTGCTCTCATGTGCATGCTCTGTGCATGCGCCCAGCCTCAAAAACGTGCCTAAATAAGACGGCATAGCGCCAGATTCGCCTGAACCGGTCCGAACCGGCTGAATGTCACCTCTGATGTGCTAGTAATATGGAACACAGTTAAAAGAGAAGGTTCCCCCCTCTTTTTTCCTTCTTTTCTCTTTCTTAGGAGAAAGAGAAGTTGAATAAAGAGTGTTAAAAAGAGCCAACATTTGGAAGCTATCTTCTAAAAAGCCTAAAGATATAACATGAAGCTGTTGGTTAAAATTCTATTCCATAGTAAAATAGTTTCTAAGGTTGGACTTCCTTTTTGTATACCTTTGTTATAACTCACAGGCTGAGAAATGTTTGGGGTCAGAATAAGACATTATCTAGTTTGATCTACATAGCACCATCCTTAGAATCTTTAATTTTATTCTAATTCTTGGCTCCAGATGCCATTAGATATGTTGGTATTCCTGTCAGCTATCTTAGCCAGTTGGAATCAGCAAACCACCGGAAAGCGTTTTTGCTGTCATGGTGCCATGCGCTTCCATCGGCCTTCCTGTATGACAAGTATAAAAAGATACCATTGACTGAAAGACTCTGTTCCTGTGGCTCAGGAGAGATGGAGACTGTGGGTCACATACTCCTTTGATATTCCTTTTACACAGATATTCGGAAAAAACATATTCTGTCAATAATTGCTAGGTATCCTGGCTGTTCCAACACTGCTTATCTCCAGTGGCTGCTTAAGGATGAACAGTCCATAACTATACTACACGTGGCTAGATTCTGTGCAGCAGCATTGGGGATTCATCAGAAACATGTGTCTAATCCACCATAGTTATGTTATATAACAAATGTGGCAAACCCTTTGCACTGCTTATTCCTTTCCCTTTTAGTATTAAACTAAAAAGGAAAGATAGTTTATGGATTGTAATTTTAGTATAGTTAGACCATGTAGAATTGACAGACTAGATTTTATCATAGATAAAGTGTTTTTATTTGTTCTGGTCTCTGGTCTATGACTGTAATAAACTAAAATTGAATTGAATATTCTAATCCAGACTTTACTGTATAGTCCAGTGATGGCTAACCTTTTCTAGACCTAGTGCCCAAAGCGTGTGTGTGTGCGCACAAATGCACACAGTGCTCGAACCCCCAAAATGCAATGTGTGTGCGGCCCCCATGCATACACATGTGGCCCCCTGCATGTGTTCCGCCCCGTGCATGTGCACGTTTGCCCCCGCATGTGTCTGACCCCTGAGCATGTGCACGGCCCCCGTATGCATCCTGCCCCCCCGCGTATGCATGGCAGAGACCCGAAGACCAGCTGGTCTGCAGGAGGCATGTGTGCATGTATGGCGGAGCTGACCTGAGGTGACAGCTCGTGTGCCCACAGAAAGGGCGCTACATGCCACCTCTGGTACATGTGCCATAGGTTCACCATCACTGGTATAGTCCAATTCGATTAGAGAACTACAATTACAAACTAAAAATAACTCTTTTTAATTTCAAGATTCCTTGACTGCAATAATTTGGATTCTTGGACAGCATCTGATAAGTCATATATTGGATTGTTTTGAAAAAGACTTTGGACTCTTAGGAAGGGAATTTGATAGCTCCTTACAAGGTCAAGTAATAAGATGTGTAGTGGTCTTTGAGAAGCATCCCTTAGTAGGGATGCAGCTTAGACAACCATCATGCCCACAGAAGGAAAAGGGGCATGGGAAACAACTCAGAAGGGCCTCTCTCTAGCTTTCATGAAAGTAAAGGATGATTTCAGATTTGCAAGATTCTATTATTGTAATCTTACATTAAATATAGTTTCTGCTTCTTCTTTGGACTGTCTTAAAGTACAGACAACACCAATTTATTTAATCAAAAGAGGACATAACATATACTAACCAGGGAAGGGGTGGCAAAGGTTAAAATCCTCTGCCTCTGTGTCCAAATGAAGTATCCAAATAAAGGTGCAAATAAAAACAAACTCTAGGAATTAATCTAAAATAGTCTTGCAGATAGCTTTAACAAAGCAGCTTTTTTTGAAAAAAATATCAAGTTGCAGGAAAAAAAATAGACATAAACATCTCTAACCATTCACTGTCAGCAGTACTGCAAGGACACTTTTCAGTAACTTAAGATCACTTCCTTTTACTTTTCTTTCCAGGAACACTCACAGACAATGCATGTTCTTTAGAATAAAATCAGGATAAGATCTGATAGCAGAAGGATACTGTCAATGATGTAACCATAGCTTAAGAGGTTAATTTATACTTTTAACTACTGGAAAAGAAAATAGGAAATTACTTCTTTATATTTTCTTTTTCTGCACTTGTCCTTCCTTCCTTCCTTCCTTCCTTCCTTCCTTCCTTCCTTCCTTCCTTCCTTCCTTCCTTCCTTCCTTCCTTCCTTCCTTCCACCCACCCTCCCTCCCTCCCTCCCTCCCTCCCTTTCTTTGCCACCTTTCTCATTGATAAGATAACTCTGAGTGGCTTACCAACAGTAAAAAGATAAATCTCAAAACAAAAACAACTACAATTACCATGCTTCCAGTGGTAAGCACTCCCCTCAGGGCCCTAAGCCAACTAGAAAAACTGGTTCCTTGGGCATGAAAGCCAGCTGGCTGACTTTGAGCCAGTTATTCTCTCTCTGACCAACTCATCTCACTGGGTGGTTGTTGTGGGAAAAGGAGGAAAGAGTATTAGGTATATTTGCCACCCTTGATTTATTTATAAAATAGTAAAGGTGGGATACAAAAATCTTTAAAAGGACATTTAGAAATAGCCGAGTTCCACAGTCCATTGATATATTAAGAAATAAGCTCATTTGAAGGTGTACGTTCTAGAAAACAGATTAATATTGTTTATACCTTGAAAAAACATATGTAAAATAGCCACACCCACAATCCTTAAAACAAATATATTGTGAAATTTATGTTATTTTAAAAATATTTTAATCATTTTTTATGGCTCTGATTTAAAAAATGTTCTGTGCTGAGTACGTTCCTTCCTAAAACGGTGGTATTATGTTGATTTCCTCTATCCTTAGAAGAGACAAAGGGGAAAAATCATATTCTCACTTCACAACACACTGTTGTAAATATGTGTGGTAACTGGAATACTCTAGAAATTATATTGTAGGAGGAAATAATATAGATGGTCCAAGATAGTTAGCATCAGGTAGTTTCCTTGAAAACTGCGGGCAACATCTTAGATAAGCTTGCACTCTCCCTGTTAAACTCACTTTTCCAGCATCTAATAGGTCTGTCCCTTAACTTCAAAGTCAATACATGATTAATGAATGCAAAGAATTTCTTTGTGCAAAGAGTTACTAAGTGTTGTATGTCAAAAGAGACAAAAATATGTGTATAGGGATTAATAACTCACTGCCATTATTCAGTGGAAGTGCCCAAGGCAACTAGCCAAGTGAAACATAAACATGAAGAGTAATCAGTGTCAAATATAGGAATTACATAAATTGCATAAAGAAGCAATTTAAAAAACACACACATTTAGATGCACAAAGGAATAAGGATTAAATAGATGAAGTTCAGGTAACATGAGGCACAATGGTAAGAATGGCACCTTAATGAGAGAATGGGTATATCTGCTGAGTCAGTTATAATTGGACCAGAATGTTGTGACCTAGGCTTAGGTCATTACAATGCACAATTAGTCCCAAAAAAATCTATTTTATTGTAACAGCTGAGAATTACATTCATTCACAGCTGAGTCCCAATTAGTTGCAAAAAAAGTCCTTCTGAAGAAGTCCTTTGGGATAATCACCAACCTTTATCTTCTTTGACACCCTGCCAAAGTCCTTACTTGGCAAAGCCCCACGGAGTTCAGAAACAAACAACAGATGCCGATTGGAAACAGAGTGAGTAATGTTGCTTTCCTGCAAAAGGCCCAAGTGCCTTTGTTTCTCTTTTAAGCCTTAGGCTAATCATCTCTTGACCTTACTCCCGAGTCGTCCCTTTTGCTTTAGCTGCTCTTGCCTTCTGGAAACTCTGCGCATGCGTGCACTAGGAACATGCTCCTCCTGTTCCTCTGCGTCTCTGCTGTCTTACTCTGGGGGCTCTGGAGTCTGTGCATCACTCCCAGATGGCCCTGGCCCCATCTCTGCCTCCAAGGCAGAGCCCTTGTCCGGGCCTTCCCCAGACTCCAGGACTAGTCCATGTTCCTCCCCAGCCTCCTCACTGTCTGACTCCTCTGCCAGCTTTGCAGGCTGCTGGCAGACCACAACACAGAAGACATTTGATGTTCCTTCCAACTCTGTTATTCTGTTCCATGAACTGACTTTTAAAATGTGCAATTTATCTCTTTTGGAAAGACAATATTTTCAATATATTCTTATTTGGTATAGATTTTATGATGCTTTATAGTAATACAATGGTATTGTTGCTGTATTTTCAGGATCAGACTCAATAAAGATAATAGAAGTTAGAGCTTTAAATATATTTCTTTTTAATTATGATAGGCATTCTATATTCACTGAATATTCAAGGTAGAAGCAGTTAGAATGGTGAGGGTGGCTCCTTATATATACAAGGGGTGGAGCTAGGAATGGGAGTGGTAAGTTATGAATACATTAAAGTCCAAAGAATAAGTTAACCTCTGATGTTCCATATATACATTATTTACACATTGGAGAATAAGGCATTTACATCTGACAAATCCCCCTCTAAATGCCGGTTCGTTACACAACACCAATTACATTCTGATTCAGGACAATATAATACATATAATTTAGAAGTTAAATATTTGTGTTGTTTAGAAGGTAAGGGTTTTGTTAATATGTCAGCTAATTGTTCAGAAGTATCGCAATGTATTGCTTTAATGAATCCGTCTTGAGACAGTTGTCTCACATGCTTAAACTTTATATCAATATGCCTGGACCTTTGTCCAATTGCATCGGATCTGGATATTTCAATGGCCGCTTTATTGTCTTCATGCATAATAAATGGTAAAGTGGGTTTCTTCCAAACATCAGTGATCAGATCATTGAACCATACAAGGTTATTTGCAGCCTTGGACAAACAAACATATTCCGCTTCTGTAGTAGAAGTGGCTACTAGTTCTTGTTTACCAGTATACCAGTAAACTGGACAATCATTCAATAGAAAAACATAACCAGAAGTACTCTTTCTGCATGATGTATCACCAGCCCAATCTGCATCAGCATAACAAGTAATTTTTGGTTCTCTGTCATTATTGGGTTCCAACATTAAACAAAAATCTAATGTACCCTTCAGATATCTTAGAATTCTTTTGACAGCTTCCCAATGATACAAGGTTGGTTTACTAACATATCTTGACAATAGATTGAGAGGTAATGCAATATCTGGCCTAGTCCAATTAGATATATAAAGGAGTGAACCTATAACTGATCTGTAAAATGTGTTGTCTTTAAACTCAGGGGAAGATTCATCAGTGTTTCTAAGAAAATCAGTTTGCATAGGGGTGTCACAGATTTTGGCATTATTTAAGTTACATTTGTTTAGGAGTTCGATGATTTTATCTTTCTGTGTAAGTTTGAATCCCCTTTTAGTTTTGTTAATTTGCACACCAAGGTATTTATTCACTTTACCCAGAGATTTCAGTGAGAAGTGTTCATTTAACTTATTTACAAAGATTTCCCTGCTCTCTTTATGCTTTCCAATGTATAAAATATCGTCCACGTAAATTAATACAAATTCAATATGATCATTACTCTTTTTTACAAAGAAACAGTTATCAGCAGTGGTGGCGTTGAAATCCATGGTCTTAAGTACTTTTACCAAGCAATCGTACCATCTTTTGCCGGATTGCTTTAATCCGTACAGACTCTTATTTAATAACCAAATTTCGTTCTTATTAGTGTATTGACTGTGTGGTGCTCTTACATATATTTCCTTATCTAATTTTGCATGTAAGTATGCGGTCTGTATGTCATATTGGAATACGTCCAGATTGAGTGCAGATGCTACTACAAGGGCTGTTTTGACACTCTCTGTTCTCACTGTGGGTGAATATGTATCAGTATAGTCTTCTGGATATTTTTGTGCATAGCCTTGTGCAACTAGTCTAGCCTTGTATAAGGTATTGCCTCCTTCTAAGTTCTTAATTTTATAAATCCACCTGGTACCTATAATTGTTTTATCCTTAGGTGCGATCGCAGGTGTGAATACATTTAATCCTTGTAAACTTTCCATCTCTTTTTCCATAGCTAGTTCCCATTTTTCTCTTTCTTCATGTGGAAGTTTCAATACTTCTTTATATGTATTAGGTGTTATTTGTTCTCCATTCATATGCATTATGTAATCTTTGTATTTATTTGGTATTTGGTTTCTATTGTTTCTAATAGTTCTTTCAGGCTTGCTATGGTTATCATGCAAATATCTAGCTTCCTTTTTTGTTAATGTGTCTGTCTTTATTTTATGCTGACTATTAGTCCAGGTTTTGGTTTTGTTCTTACTTTTGTTAATATTTTGATTTTCTGTTGTTCCTTCCTCGCAAGATATCGTATCTTTACATTTATTAGGAAATATTTCATTAAGGTGCAATTTTGACCAATTGGCCTGTTCATGGAACACAGCTGTTCTGGATACTATAAATTTGTTATTACTATCAATAAATCTGTACCCTTTGGTTCCAGTTTCGTATCCCATGAATCTTAATCTCCTGGATACGTTTTCTCCCTTTCTCCTCAATTGTTTAGGTATGTGTACGTCTGCAGTGACTCCAAATATGTGCATGTGTGATAATTTGGGTTTTCTATTGTACATCACCTCATATGGTGTCTTATTCACAATACTGGACCAGGTTCTATTTTGAGTGTAATTTGAATAATGTAATGCCTCTGACCAAAATTGTTTGCCTAAACCAGCATCCTCTAATGTGCACCTAATCATGGTTTGTAGTGTGGAATTTTTCCTCTCTGCAACTCCATTTTGAAATGCAGAAAAAGGATTGGACGTGAAATGTAACATTCCTCTATCCTTTAACCATTGGGAGAATTCTTTAGACATGAACTCACATCCCCTATCTGTCATAATTTGCTTTATTCTGATATTATGTTGTGTTTCTATACGTTTGTAGAATTCCTTAAATTTCTGAAATGTTTCATCCTTGTGCTTTAATGTGTAAACAAAACCATATCGGCTGTAGTCATCCACTATTGTTAGGAAGTAACGTTTTCTATAGGTAATTGAGGGACTTAATGGACCAACTAAGTCCATATGTACCAAATCAAAAATATTGTTAGTTGATCTGTTAGATTTTTTTGGTCTGGGACTGGTTTTTAGTTTGGTGGATTTACATACTGAGCATTCCAAATAATTTTCACAATTTTTTATTTTGACACCTTCTGCGTGTTCAGTCATTTTTTGTACTACAGGAAAGCTTGCATGTCCTAACTTCCTGTGTAAGATGTGAGCACACTCATCATGAATTGGTTTACCTATTTTTGGTTTCTTTTCCTTGTATGTATTTTTGTGATCATGAGTTATTCTACACTCATCATTGTCACTGTTACTGACATTTTCATCATCTGCTTCAATACAATCTTCCATATTTGAATCAATGTTATGTAAACATCTTTCTTTAGTTATCAGATAGGGTAGACCTCCTTTTATCATTACAGTACCTACATTTGTTTTGTTCTTTTCTATAGTTGCTTTCCCCTTTGAGAAAACTATATTGATATCAGATTCTCTGCTTAATTTTATGGCACTTAGTATGTTGTGAGGTATTTCTGGGATTAATAATACCCCCTCTATTTTCCCTAGACCAGGCAAGGTCACATTTCCTTTGCCTAGTACTTGAACCTTTTCTTGATTAGCTACCTTTATCACAAACTTATCTTCTATAAATGAAGATAATATACTTTTGTTGTTGGTGGTGTGATTTGTTGCACCAGAATCAATAAGCCAATTGTTATTCTCATCCTGTTGTGTTCTGGTGCTGTCTTGTTTATTTAGCCCATTCAGTGACCCAGATTTCCTCTCTTTTGAATTTTCTCTACCCCCTCTACCTTCTTTGTAATTTGGTGGACTTCTATATTTGTGTCTATCTGTGGAAGATTGTCTGTAATTATATTTGCTCCTATATTCTGGCCTATGTCTCTCTCTTGAGACTTTGGGGCAGTCTCTTCTACTATGTTCCCTGGATCCACAATTGTAGCATCTAAAGGCCTCATTATGTTTATCTTGAAAGACTACTTTCCTAAAAGGTTTGTGGTCTGTTTGGTTACTGGATCGATTTTTTCTTGAATTGTCTTCTGCTATCAATTTGTTAGATAGACTTTCTATGGATAAATATCCCAAATTAATGGTATCTAAGTGTGACATAAAGCTATCCCATGATGGATCAAGTGAATTGATAATAACACTTTTCATTGTTTGATCTGAAATCACTTCCCCCCTCAATTGTAGCTCAGCTCTTATTTTGTTTAGATTTATCAAATGCTCACTTATAGAAACCCCTGGTTTTACTCTGGAGGAAAAGAAATCCTTAGACATTCTTGTGGTTGTAGCTACGCTATCGCTGTGAAATAGATTAAACATGCATTGAATTATTTCTGATACAGTTAGGTTTGGTTTGATGCTATGATACATTGCAGGAGACACGCTAGATATTATTATGAAAAATGCTCTATGATGTAAACAATCTATTTTTAAAGTCCAAGGTCTTCTTGGAGGGCTAGTTATAAAGAATAGTAAATTTTCTTTCATGAAAATAACCTGAAGCTGTTGATACCACTCTTGTAAATTAATGCCATCAATTCTAAGTTTTGGGAAGTCACTGGGTAAGTTACCTACATTATTCTGTCCATTACTTACAACCTGGGGCAGTCCGTGATCTCTCAAGTGCAGGAAATTACAGAACGGCATTGGGATGCTTGCAATGAGTCTGCGCGGTTCTCTGGCCAGTTCAAGTCCTTCTGGGTCGTCTACGTAGTTTCGCACATGCGCGTTGCTCATTTCTTCTTTGGTGGCGTCGTGGAAGGTTCTCTCTCTTTCAGCTCTCTCGATCCGCTCCTCCTCAGATGAGTCGGTCTCTGGCTCGGTTTTTGGGGTTCTGGTGGTGGCGACAGTTCTTTTTTTCTTTTTGTGTGCGTTGGCATTCGATCTTATCTGTGGTGTAGGGCGAAATCGGCATGGCTCTCTGGGCTCGGGCGTCGTCGCTTTCGAAATCAGGATGGGAGCGTGCAGGTCTTGAGTCGCCGGTTTGATTTCTTGCTTCTTCGTAGATGTCTTGGTAATTTTCAGTCTTGGCCCGAAAGCAGCAAAAAGCGTTTTCATTGCTGATTTTACTTGAGATTTTGTTAAATCGTCTTCACTTTCTGATTTTGGATCATCTGAAGAGTTTGAGACTTCTTTCTCACTTTCTTCGTCTGATAGTGTTTTTCGCGCCAGAAATTTTGAACTGAGCGTTTTGATTGGCTCTGCTCCATTCTCTTTTGAAGTTCGTTGAAACCAAGATGGCTGCCATTCAAAATTTCGCGCGGGATCACTTCTTTTCTTTTTAACAACTATTTTCTCAGTAGTCATCTCACTTACGGTTTTTTGATCTTTGGGTTTTTCTTTAATGACGTTTTTCTCTCTCGCTGCTCCGCTGTTCTTCAGCATCTCCTGGAGGTCCGCGATGAGACTTTCATCATTCTTTTGGCTTTTTAGTATCTTTAATATCTCTGACCTGAGTTCGTTATTTTCTATTTCGATTTCTTTCTGGTCATTATTTTCACTCATTAGTTCTTCTTCTTCAGTGGTGTATTCTTCGGATTCTCTCGAAATCGCATTGGTGGATTCGTTGATCATCTCTTGATCAGTTTCTATTTCTTTGCTGTAGGCCCTGGTGTTGGGCCTATCTTTCTTGGACATTTTTAATTACTTATTGAGTCAATTAACCATCCTCTGCTACCAGCTTGTTGCTGTATTTTCAGGATCAGACTCAATAAAGATAATAGAAGTTAGAGCTTTAAATATATTTCTTTTTAATTATGATAGGCATTCTATATTCACTGAATATTCAAGGTAGAAGCAGTTAGAATGGTGAGGGTGGCTCCTTATATATACAAGGGGTGGAGCTAGGAATGGGAGTGGTAAGTTATGAATACATTAAAGTCCAAAGAATAAGTTAACCTCTGATGTTCCATATATACATTATTTACACATTGGAGAATAAGGCATTTACATCTGACAGGTATTATGTAATTTATTTCTACCTGTCAATATTTAATAATTACATACTATTATAAGGTATTGTTTGTAAACCAGTTGCATTTATATGTTCAATATACATGTTAGATGTTTGGTACTGTACACTATTAAATTTTGTTAGGGCTTTAAAAAGATTTTGGGAGAGATCTTTTTTTTAATTTTCTTTTTGGTCTGATATAATTTTAATTTTGTTCTTTATTAATTGTTGTTAGTGTTTGAAAATAAAATATCAAATTAAGAACATGTCAAATTAATGTCAAATTAATAATGTAAAACGTTTCTTGAAATTTTTTAAATGATTTATGTAATGTTATAATGGAAGTCACTTGTAGTGGTATCTTTCTATCAAAATGGATTTGTCAAATGTGCTTTTATTCTGCAGTTTTAAAGTATTCTTGTATCACCTCAAGGAGTGGTGGGATTCAAGCAGTGTAACAACCAGTTCACTTTGCTTGCACGCACATTGAACGGGCGAACTACATGCATGCAGTAAATTTGAAAATAGCACCTTCTACTGTAGCTCCGGTGAATAAAACAGCTGAGGTGCGGCAATCCGCGCTGCTGCACCGATTAGCTGGGCTGGAAACAAAGGAAATAAAGGTAGGTATAGCACAGGGGTGGGCTGGCGAGCCCAGCTAATTGTTGGGATGAACTGGTTTGCTCTCAGCTGATCGTCGGAGCTACCCATACGCCCGAACCAATCTGAACCGGCAGAATCCCACCCCTGACTGCAAGTACTCTTGTCCATTCAGTACAAGCTAACCCAGAAGCACATTAGCTACTGTGCAGAAGCATGAATACCCCCTCAACTGAGTCAGTGCTTACAATGATCTTTTATATTTTGTAGTCTTATGTTTACCAGGATTTCTGTAATAGTACAATAGTTGTAATACTTACCTTGCAAACAGAAGATTGCTGTTTCAAATCAGAAACATTTTAATTGCTATTTTTCTTTCTCAAGCTTCTCCTTCTCCCTCTCTCTCTTAATAAATTCACCAGTATACTTGTTTCATCATTTTTTCAATCACTTGAAATAGAAAGGTTTCACCTCCAGCTTTTTCTACCTGGAAAAATGTTGAAACAACAAATCCCTTGGAGTACTGGAAATTGAAAAAAAGCTATTACTTTAAAAAAAAAACATTTATCTCCTTTTGTAAATAGTTACATTTCCTAAAAGATATATCTTAACATGTTCAGCTAGAAAGTTTGATTCTGGTGAGGGAGAAAAAGCTCATCACTACATCATAGAAATAGAGCATTCCAGTTTTATATGGGTTAAGCTTTCTTTTTGTCAAAATCAGTTTGAGAGCTTTATTAAATCTGATGACAGAGTTCCATCTATTCAAGCTGTCAGGAGAAAATACATTTTTATTTCAGCATCAGGACAACTTCAACTTAAGGCTACATAGAGACAAAATAAAGAATGGGAATATAACATCAAGGATCTGACTCTCATGTTTTGCTCCATGAATGTTGTGTTAAATACGAGCTTTTTGTAACACTTTTTGAAGAGGCATAATTTTCATTTTGTTATAAAAAATATGCAATAGCTTTTTAGCAATAGCAATAGCCCTTAGACTTATATACCATTTCACAGTGCTTTACAAGCCTCTCTAAATGGTTTACAGAGTCAGTATATTGCCCACAACAATTTGGGTCCTCATTTTACCCACCTCAGAAGGATGGAAGGCTGAGTCAACCTTCAGCCATTCAGAATCGCACTCCTGGAGAGAGCAGTGAGTTAGCCTGCAGTCCTGAATTCTAACCACTGTGCCACCATGGCTCTTTTTAGGATAATAACTGTAGCTTTATCTATTCATTTTTTAAAATTTCTTTAAAATTTGCCAGTTTAAGAACAGAATTAAGGTGATTTTATAAACTCCATTTAGGTATAAGGTTTGTTTGTAGATCTCAGCCCAGGAGGAGATTATTTTTGTGTATGCAACAAGCATCTGTAGCCATGGAGGTCGGCTCTTCAGTATCATTACCATCTGCTTGCATGTAGAAAATTGTGTGGAAATGCATTGCCCAAGCAGAACTGTAGTGACTCACGTTCCACAAAGCTCGAAAATTGAAAGGTTAGGATGATACCTTACAAATGTTTTCTATGCTAATGTTAATAATGACAGAAAATTTTGCTTGTGTATAACTTATTTGCCAACTTAGTTGCTTTTCAGAACTAAACTACATGATATTTTAAATACTGTAAACTTTGGGAAAAGATTTCTCCTATATACTGTAGCTGTACTTTGAATAACTTTAAAAATATCTTCGTAAACCTCAAGAAAAACAGATACAAATTATACAATAAGATAATGCTCAGTTTGTAAACTGGTATGCAGTCTCTTCTCTAAGCCAATGTATTTATTCTTTTTATTGTTTACATGCAAGTAAAGTAAAAACAGTATTGAAATGTCATTTTCATTTCTACACTAAACAAAGATTTCCAAAATGAATCCAAGCAATACAATATAATTTGCATGCAAAACATTTGTTTCCTAATCAGACTCATAAATTCTACTGAACATTTAATCAATTACATTTATTGGATCCCCCAGCCATTAGATAGGTTTTTTTTTAAATATCTAAGGCAGAATAAACAATGGATCTTAGATTTTAGGCATTAAATAGATAGCATCAGAGTAGTTTGTATTACAAATGCATGAATGTGGAATACCAGCCAGAAACTACGTTCTCATTATGTTTGCTTTCATTTATATTCTGTTTTTTCTCTCACATTCTCAATCTAGGGCTGCAGTCCATCAGACTTCATTTGGCTAGCTACACAGTCCAGGTCCTGATTATATTGTAGCCTGAATATTTTATAAAATAGAACCATTTTCCTGAAAATTGGTTCATATACAGATTTACATTGAGTTGCCTCATTCCTACACAGTATGCTTTTTCTAGAACAAGCCATTGAGTTCTATCTTATGACTATCTGCAGTAAGTGAGAGACTTGAGTATATTCCAAAAATTTCACCATACATAAATGGATTTCAGGTTATGTCTTTGTAAGTCCATTTATACAAGCAAAAGTTCCCTTTGTCAATAGATATTTATGCTTCAGAATGGAGGTGAGAATTAGCGATATGACCTTTATACAGTTGAATGCATGTACCTGTTTGGCTGAATAGATGTAAGATAGAAAACATCTATTTGGCTTCACATTATCTTGTGGCTCATTAGATGTTCTCTTGGCAGAAAAAATGTACATAATTTTCTTTAATTCTGAATTAAGATAGTATATTGTCATTATACAACAAGAAAGAACGAATGAATGTCTCCTATTGTTAGTAACTATATGAATTAAGACAATTACAGTGAAGTGATAAACATAGAAGTCAGTGGCCATTTATTTCTGTAGTTTTAGAATATTGATCTTAATTTATAACTGATTGTATATCTCATTGTTTAGAAAATAGAACAAAGCAACTGCTATTGTCTTCTGCTGCTTTCAATGTTGCTAACTGTTCCAAAGTCCTCTCTAGTTTGGGCCAAACAGTTACACTTAAGTATTCAGCAAGTGCATGCATAATAAAAAAGGCTCTCTTATGAAATGCATTTAAGATTATGGCCTTGTTCTAAATGCCTTTGCATATTTTATGATGTATCATTCTGGTGATTTAACTGATATGCAGTTATATACAGATGAGAAGCCAAGTGGACATTAGATAATGGTTATGATTCTTATTTTGCTTTCTGTGCCAATCACAAAACAATAATACAATGTTGTGTACTCTGATTTTCTAAAATTCCATGTACCTTTATATTCTTTTTGGCAATTGTTTGCATCTGTGTTTTGTTTTGCTAAACTAAAATGTGGACAGAATGAAATAAAAGCTGAGTTTATTAAGCAAAGCATAGCAATAGAATAATTAAAAAGGTAATTTTTACATAAGAGGCAGTAAAACAAGATATGACAATATTTTATAAAGGAATATAATACAAGATAAAATTTCACTTTCCTTTGATAGCTGGGAGCCCTTTGCCTCATGAAAGAATGTTCAAATATACCTAATACCTATCCTGGATAATGTATAGTATTTTTTGTGAGTAACTCTACACAGAGTCTCAAAATATTATGAAATTTGCCATTTTTTATCCTTCTAGCAGGTATGAAACACTTATGTGAAAAAAATACTAGCCTATCCATTTGCCTTGCCCTGCAAGGTACTTTTAAGGGATAAACACCACATGAACGTGATCAATTAAGGTGGTGTGTATTTATTAATTTATTTATCCAATTTTATGTAAGTTCAATCGTTATAAAAATATAAAACAATAATGATTAAGAGTTAAAATATACTAAAAAGTTGCACATGTGTGTAAAAGTGGGGGTTGGGCTCAGTACTTTTATAATGAACTCTGTACTTTGGGGAAATGTAAAGCTTTAACTAGACAAACCATGCGTAAGCATCAGAAAAGAAATAATTTTATGCAGGAAAGTGCAGGGGAAATGTGGGCTCATCACTGAAACCTCATAACATTGAATACTAGTGATCTGGTGCATTCCTATGGGTGCCCTCTATCTATATCTATCCACCATTTCCAGTATCACCATAAATTTCATTATGTTCCTGATTATTAATAGCTGAAGCTGTTATTTCTGAGAATAATATTTTTGCTGAAAACTGGAATGCCACTTCTATTACTTTATTCCTTCCTTTAAAGTTCATTTTTGATAATATTTTTGGCACATACCTTTTCTTTCTATGTCTACTCAAATTCCTGTTTTAACAAGAAAACTTTTTAAAGGTATATGTACATTTCCTATCTACTTTTGATCTACTGTTTCCTCCCCATTTTCCTCTGTTGAATTTGAAATGCTATATCCCTTAGAACAGGTATCTGTCCTCTTATAATTCATAAAGTGCCATATTAGTGGTAGTGGTGTAATAATAGCAGCTCTAATCCTTAAAAATAAAAACTAATTGTGACCCTCATAGCTTTCTTTGATAATTGTTGCTATTGTATAGACAGATTTGATTCTTCATGCTCCACAAATACAAAATATTTTTTGTATGAGAGAAATATGACCCAGAACTTTAAAAGAGCCAACATAAAAAATATAATTGGCATCCACTGTTTACCCAGTTGAGATTATTTTTTATTCTTGTTTTGTATAATATTTAATCCACATGCCCTTCTGATTGGCTAAAAATAGTGCATAAGAAATTTGTTCTTAAATCTGGAATCCAGTTCTTTATGAAATCTGAATATTGCATTACTCCTTGGATGCAATGTAATAAGATATTAAAATGGAATAACTGGCTAGTGCAGACCTGATTGCAACATGAATTATGCTTTATCTATGAAAAAGTAATATGTAAAATAACATCTCACCTTCCTGCTAAAAAATTGAAAATAACATTGGTCTTTCTGATTACATTTGATGTAAAATTTCCAAAACGTTATCACACATATCTAATCAAATTTCTCACAGTATAACTTTGAGGATATTTTCAGGACATTTTCAGGATATAATAAAATAATAACAGTAATAATAAAAACAATAAGCAATACAATTCCATAGGTCACTGAGAAATATGTTGGAAAGTGTAGCACTCATGGCTTTCCAATACCACATCCTCAATGCTCTTAAGCAGAGAATATTTAAAAAAATAATTTAGAAAAGAGAAATTACCCAGGGATTGAAGTTCAGAATGAATGAGGATACTGTATGGCAGTGATTATTTATATAAATGAATCTGCCAATGAACACTTTACGGTTAGCTCTGTTTATATATATGTCTATGTGTGTTTGGGGGTCAATATTTGAACTATGAATTTCTTACATATGTAAAAAAATAATACTTTAATTCTAAGAAAATGCCTTACTTTTCTTTAACAATATACTTTAAAAGTGCATAGAATATATGTCCTTTTTCAATCATCCTGGATGCCATACCAAAAGAAATTTGTTGTTTTTAAGGTACAAAAGAATACTTAATTAGCTCAAACATTACTAAAGTATTATAATCCTGAGGATATATTACAGATTAAAATTAAATGGGAAATACCACTAAGCTTCCACAATAATGCATCAGATGAAGACAATTAAATAAGGAAACATGAAGTTAACAGATTACAGTCTTCATATTGGCCAATAACACTTGCTTCAATAATGCCGACATTATTATTTTTTTTGAGATATTAAGTGACTTGCAAAACATTCATGAAGTTCCATACAGTTTAAAAGTTACTCTTAACCCATTTGCTACTCCCTGTGAATTATTTCTATGCCAGTAAGCATTTCTACTGATGTAATTTATAGCAACATCCAGCCACACTTCCAGAGATACACAGACTTTATATCAATCATTAGTGGTAGAGTCCTCAGTGTGTTCTCTCATCCAGTGATGTGTAAACATTGAATGAATAGTATAAAGTTTTGAAGGCAAGGTAACAATTTAAATATAAATTGAGTAGTGTAGAGTCCTCAGTGTGTAAAGTTGCTTAGCAATTTCTTTAAAATATACTTTATTCAGTTTCTGGCTGTGAGCCACAAATATTTTTCAGGGTTTTTTTTTTAAAAAAAACCTGTTAGGGCTACAGGGAAATATCTGATGACATGGTGATGTAATTGGTATAGGGAAGGTCTAACATTTTGTTCTTTGAGGGGTTTGCTGTCAAAATAATTGAATTTGCTCATCATTTTGTAGTGATGTATACAAACTGCAGTGTCCAAACAACCATTCACTCTCTCTAGGTATTTGCTGCAACCAATCAGAAAATATGTTTGAAGAGAATATACTAAAACATAATCTAAATCCAAGCCTTAATCTCTCTGGGTTAATAGGTTTGAATCAAGCCAAATTCCCTACCTTCAAGGGTAATAAAATTTCTCCCATTCCATTTACTCTGATCAAACTTTTTCTAGGAGGGAGTAATTAAATGGTAATAGAATTCATTTCTACAATGTTGGTTGACCATATTTATTTACAAGAGAGGAGTAGAAAAATAAAGAAGCAGAGGGGAAGGAACAGTATGATATTTTTTGAGGTCCAGAAATATTTACAAAATAAATACTTACAAAATTAAAACTGCTTTAGATACCATTAGTCAAAGAAAGGAGATGAGGCTGAGATGGTCATCTATAGAAATTGAATGAATGAAATGAAATGATACAATCACTTCAATATCCCCAAAGCAGCAATGAAATTGCTGGGTCATGAACAAGGTATTACATTAATGTAACTTAGTATTAAATAACTCATTTTTACTGTTAGGCATTTTCTTGAAAAACTTCATCTATATCTTGTATGTGCCCAAGTGATCTACAATTTATATGCCAACTTCATTTCTCACTCTTTATAGTCTTGTTTGTATTCTTTGAATAGAATGTCTAAGCTTTGCTTCCTGAATTCTGAGTAAGTATATTTTTCTTTATTACAGTACAAACTCTCTTTCTCTTGGATCTATTCTTTTTGAATATATTCCAACATATTCAAAAATATATTCCCACCAGATTTCACCAAAACTAAAGAAGTTTTGTTGACCTCATTTAGAATTTATAGTTATTCCTAATGATTCTTCTACTCATACTTCAAGGTAGGCACATAAGAATAGCTTTGTTGGATCATTTTTGTTCTATATTTTGTTTCCTACAGTGGCCTGGCAGATGTTGGGTGTGTTGTAGCTGGTATTAGGATACAATCTAGAAGAAATATGACTTTCAACACAAAGTTGACTCCCCCCCCAAATTTATCCAATTCCCTTTTAAATCAATCCAAGTTAGTCAATTATTATACAGTTATTATTATACAAAAGCACCTTCTGCTTTTTGTTCCAAATACTTTCCAATTAATTTAAATTTGAAAAGGTGCTTCGGAATATGTGGGATTTATCTGCAATTTGTTAAAGCAATCACTACTGTTTTTGGGAGTCTCCTTGGAGCATTCTATTGTTAGTTTGGAAAAGGACATGGCTATTTTAAAGAGTTGCAGGACAGTATCTTGCCTTCTTATATTTTCCTGATACACATGTAAGTCTGTCTGTTACAATAATATGGAGGACTTTGGCTCAATGTACGTATCAAAGCTATTATGCTATACTTCAAGCTGCAGTGCTGTGCCTTCTTTATGGATAACTTATTTTCTTCTCAATTTAAAGCAATTATTTCTGAAATTAATTCTTTTTTAATGAACATACATACTTGAACTTTTATCAATATTCTATACATATATATGTATGAGATCTATATAAACTTGTAGCTCTTGGCTGATGTGCATACAAGAGACAACTGCCAATCTTAATGAATACTTGGATCCTCTACAGTTGTTGATTCTTGGTGAGCTGTTTTGCTATGACAAGTTACTCACTCTGAAGATACAAATGCATAGCTCTGAGAGGCTTCTTGATTCAAATTATGTGATGTATAAATAAATAAATAAACTAACATATATCATTAGAAGAAAATGTCATCTGGGTAGAAAAAAGAACATAATTTCATTTGCTACATTGGTTTTAACTATATCCAGAGATGGTCTAGCTTTAGTGAACAGTGTACTAACTACATTTAAATTTGAATATACTAAGATACTCTACATCTATTCTTAATTCAGTTCTATTACCGTAACTGTATTATGGTTTGGAGTAGAGTTCATGTACATAAAACCTAAAGTATAATATGTAAAGACTAGTAAAATGAAACGTACAGTGCACTTGTAGATAAATCAACCACTCCCTAGGAAGATATCATATTAAGGGGCTTTTGCAAGTGAGCCATGAATTAGCTCCAGCCAGTGGTAGTCCATCTTAATCACTTGTCTAGGCTTTTACTTGATGTAGCCATTGTTTGAACTAACACCTATTTTGACACTTACTAGAAAAAGCTAAAGACAATGACCACAAATGCTTCAGTTATAGGAAGTGTTAGTGTAGCTGACTGGTTGCAGATTTGTAATTGCTGAAGAACTTTATCAGAAAAGGTAACATGGCATTTTGCTTAAGCTGTGGTCAAGAAAGTCTGGGCTTTAACATCATTAGCATGTTAAAAAACATACCAAAGCTAGAAAGCTAATTATGTGCAACCACGATGCTTATTATGGGATGTTAGCCTAAACTGCACATCTTAAATAAAACAGGAGCAAGTGAAGAACTTCTGATGTATATATGTGGTTATTTTGGCAATGGTGAACTACCCTGTAAATAATCTCACCAGAACATTTTATGTCAATAACTCAACGTGGCTCAGATATGGATACCAACAGCAGACCCTCCAGGCTGGATGGTAGCCTGCAAGCTACTGTAGAAGAGCAAGGGCCAACTTTTATGATGTTGTTGTAGGAAAGCCTTCAGGAAGCCCAATGATTGATAGTGACCATGACAAAAGAGGTCACCTACACTGTACAAAGTTATATCAAATTGGAACATGAAATGTTAGAGGCATGCCCCTTGGGAAACTCAAAATTGTAAAAAGAGAAATGATTAGAGTGAACATAGATATCCTTGGCATCAGTGAGTTACACTAGACAGGCAATGGTTAATTCAAATCAGAGGAGTTTATGGTTTATTTTCCTGGAAATGATATCATTAGATGAAAAGGAGTTACATTCTGTATAAGCAAACAAGTGTCTAAATATGTTGAGAATCACAGAATATATAGCAATCAGATAATATCTATCCCAATTCAAGATAAGCCACTCAACATCAACATTCTACCAATCTACACCCCAATTGTAGATCAAATGATGATGAAATTGAACTTTTTTTTACAGTGAGCTTTAATGGGCTCTCAAGCAAATACCAAAAAGGATCTTTTGTATAATATGGGTGATTTCAGTGCATAGGTAGGCCAAGAAGGAGTTGCAAGAATAGTTTATACTAGGTGAACGGAATGAAGTTGGTGATTGCCTAGTGCAATTTCCCAGGAAAATCATCTCAGCACAATAAAAACAGTTTATTTAACAGATGACATTTATATACATGGACAGCACCAAACAGACAACATCAAAATCAGATAGACTTTTTTATGCCAACAATGCCAGAAAGGTTCAGTTGCATCTGTTAAGACACTTCCTGGCATTGATGGTAGGTCAGACCATCATCTATTAGTGGCTAAACTGAAACTCAAACTGTGCAAAGTGAAAAAAGGTACTACCCTCCAAAATTCAATGTGAACATCTCACATTGCCACAGAAGTTAAGAATAGCTTTGATCCACTGAATTTAGAAGGGAAAGATAAAAAAAACAGAGGTGAGAGATCCAAGGTAACTTCATGGAAATTACATGGGAAATACGTGTGTCACATCAAAAACCAAAGGGAACAAACAAGTGGCTATCTGATGACACCATCAAAATAGCTGATTAGAGGACTTCCGGTTTGCTGTTTGTCGCTGCCAGACGTTCCTTTGGGATCGTCAGCTTCCATCGCCTGTCAGAGCCGCCTTCACAACGGAATGGCGGCTCGAAAAAATTCCGTTTCCATGAGGAAACGGAGATAGAGCCGGCAGGGGTGGGTAGAACTCTCTGCGGAGTCCCAAAAGTTTTTCTTTTACTTTTGGGACGGAGCGGATGAGATGCCCCGCATCCCCAGCCGCCGCTCCGGGCTTTGGGAGACCTCTGCTGATGCAGAGCCAGGCGTCAAAAGCAAGCCTGCAAATTTAACAGACTACTCAAAGAAAATGTGAGCTGGACCTGTAATACTGAACCGCAAGTATTTTACTGATTTTAAAAAAAAAAAAATTACTTAAGAGAGAGGAGGAAAAGAAAGAGGGAAAAAAGCCTTTTAAAATGGCGTCGGCTGGAGGAGAGGCTGAAAGGGAAAGTCCTTCCGTTTTTTATTACTACAATGTAGCGGAATAAATACCACTGGCTACATTTGTAGACAAAACTTCGCTCCTGTGTCTTTTTCTCCTTTTTTTCCCCTTGGAGACCTGATATTGTTGTTGATTGGAAAGAAGTCTTTCTTGCTTTTTTTTTTTTAACAAAGCCTGCCTGGGCGGAAACATGGCACTGAGACTCATAAAGTCAGATAAACAAGAAGGGGGGGGATTCCCCCACCAACAACTTAAAGGAACAAGTTTTAACTCTTCAGTCTCAGAAACCTGATTTTAATATAATAGAATTTTTTATAGAGGAGATTGAAAGAAGGGAGGAGATTGTGAATCAGCAACTTGAAAAATTTAAGCAGGAAATTAAAGAATTGGTGAAATCTAAGTTTGATTTTTTGGAGAAAAAACTCTCAAAAGTGGCTAATGGTTTTACAGAATTCATGATACAGTTGGACACAAATACTAATGTACTAGAGTCTAAAATGGAAGAAATTCAAGATAAATTGGACAATAGAATTCAAAAAATTGAAAATGATTTGACAAACACTCAGGATAATAGCTTAGAAGAAAAACCTAAAATGGATGCTGTTCAAAAGTATGGTAATGCAGAAAATCTGCAACAGAAGATTGAAAAAGAGATTTTAATGGTACAATATAATTTCACAGAATATGCGATAAGATTAAGAGGTTTGCAGGAAAATAATAGAGAGGATTTAAGGAAAATATCTTCTGAATTTCTAGCTGGGATTCTAAAGGTTCAACCTGACGAAGTGTTTTGTAGGATTGACAGAGTTTATCGAATTAACTCCTGGATTGCCAAGCAAAGGCAATTGCCTAGAGATGTGGTGATTTATTTTACAGACAAAGAAATTAGGAATAATATCGTGCAAAATTCCTTCAATTCTAATTTGCAATTGTATGGAAGAAAGATTTGGATTTACAAGGAACTCCCACCTAAGATATTGATGGAAAGGAAGAAATTTGGTTTTCTGGTGATTGAGTTAAAAAAGAGAAATATTCCATTCAGGTGGGACGCCCCAGTTGGTATTATATTTAGATACCAAGGAGAAAGATATCAGCTAAATACTGTTGAAAGAGCGGAAGAATTTTATCAAAATAGGTTGAAAATGAACTTAACATCTTCAGGTATAATACAGGATAAGCAGAAGGAGCCGGAAATAAAGGTAAAATATCGAATTACAGAGACTGTACCAGATGAATTGCCTTTGGATTTATTGGATACCCCAGCTGGACTATCTACAAATTTGAGAGAAGTGTCATCTAACCTTAATGTGATGACTTATCAAGGCAAGGATAAGCATGGAAACCAATTAGGGGATATACAAGGGATAAAAAAGAAACATGAGATACAAAAACAAAATCAGCAAGACCAATCTACAAAGCAGAATAAAAACCGACCAGATGATACACAATTTGTAGAAAGGAAACCAGGATGGAAACCAAACCCACAAAAAGAAAAGAAAAAAAAAAGAAATAGGTGGCATAAAAATAGAAATTTCTAAATCAGGCAACAGTGAAGCCAGTGACTAAAATATGAATGATTATGTGTAAACATGGAAGAGGTGACATATTGGTTAATATCATCCTGAGGATTGTGGCAGATCTCTGCATGGCCGTAATTTGGGGACATGAAACGAGCCTTAACCTGATGGATTTGAATTATCCACTTTGGAATTTCTTTTTGTGTTGATAAACATATTATATTATCTTGAATCACAAGGCAAGAGAATTATGCTGGGGCATGCAGAAGATCGGGTTGTTACCCACTACGATGATGGGAATTAATAATCCTGATGAAACCCATAATTATTACTATATGGAATATAATTATAATGTCACTCGGGTGGTTGTTTTTTACTTTTATACATATAAGAAGATATTTACTACTGATGGGGGCAGATATGATTGAAGATCCTGAATAAACTGTTGCACCAGCAAGCTATGTTACCCGATTATGGATGTTGGTTTTACCAATCCAGTGGAAAGACCTCAAAGAAGATACTATATGGATTATAAATTTAAAGTCATTGTCTTTTCTTTTTTTTTAATTTAGATATAATGGAAAATATAGACATATATTTTTAAGTAGTGTGGGCAGTGAATCAAAGATATTAAGAAATGTTGTGTATGGTAATTTTGCATGATAGTGGGTGAATAAGCTAGTTAGTAGATTGATTAGTCTAAGAAAAGGGATTTTTAAGTGATATATTTAGGGGAGTGGAGGAAATGGATAGAGTGGAATAAATGTTAAACTAGATTTTATGGGGAAGGCCGCTTTGAAATGTTATAGTAATATATATAGAAGATTAAATGTTAAAGTAGGACTTATCGTATAGTTAAGTGGAGAAGTTATTCTATAATGTTATAGTATAATGTCTTTTTTTTTCCTTTCTTTTTTCAGAAATGTATGGATAAAGGGGGATGTTATAATATTAATAATATTTTTAGTAAGTAAAGGTCAATATTTAGAGGAGGGAGTAAGTAATCTGTTATGAATTAGGTTTTTTTTTGTTATGAAGAAGTCACAGGGGGGGATGGGTGGGGAGGGGGGGTTAGGGAGGGGGAGGGGGAAAAAATTTGTATTTGAAAACTTTTTCAATAAAAAAAAATAGCTGATTAGTAAAGGTGGACAAAGCCAAAGGTAATAAGGATGAAGTTAAAAAGCTGAATGCAATTCTTCAACATAAAGCCAGGAAGACAAAAATAGATGGGGAAGGAGTAGTGTCAACATCTGGAAGAAACTAACAAGAAGTGACATACTAAGGTCATGTATGCCAAATTGAAAATGATGTGATCCGTCTTTCCATGAAATGTTTAAAATCAACAAGGAGGAAATTGAATTAGTTCAAGAATTTATTTTCCTTGGATCCAAAATTGTTCACAATGGGAGTTCTATTCTTGAAATCAAATAACCTTAGGTAACACTGCAATGGTTAAGATGAATAAGATTTGGAAATGCAGAGATATTGATATAAATACAGAAAGCAGGCTAGTTAGAACAATAGTATTCCTTATAATGATGTATGGGTGTGAGAGTTGGATATTAAGAATGGCTGATCAAAGAAGAATTGATGCCTTTGAATTGTGGTACTAGTGTAAATTATTGTGTATACCATAGACAGCCAGAGTAACTATGAGAGAGATGTTAAATTGTATAAAACTAGGCACATCACTAGATGCTAAAATCATAAGTCTATGTCTGATTTACTTTGGCTATGTCATGCGGGCAAATACACTGGGAAAGTCAGTGATGCTAGGAATGGCTAGTGGACAAAGAAGGGGCAAGCAAAGAACATGTTGGCTTGATAACATCAATTCTGATGAACATGGGTTCATTTTACCTGGTGGAAAGAAGCTGTGCTTGACAGGGCAGCATGGAGGGTGCTTATCTATAAAGTCGCCAAGTGTCAGACATGACTAAATGCTTAAAACAACAACAACATATGCAGTTATATAAAATAAAACCAGCTTGTTGAATATCAGCAGGCACGCTTGATTTGGACATGGATCCAAGGCGTCCATCTTTACTTATGAATAGAAATAAAGTACTAAATCTCAGTTTCCTCTCTCAGCATGATGATTGGCTTAATTTCCACCAGGTAAAATGAACCCAGTGTAAGGCTGGACCAACAATGGGCTCTAGCAAATGCTCATCTGTAACTTGATTACAAGTTAATTTAGATGACTTAAATTGGCTGATACCAGGGTAGGTACCATGTACCAAATATTTTTGTTTCCTCTAAAAAACTGAGAATTTTTTTTCACTTTTAAAATCTTCTTCAGCAATTCTTTATCTCTTTTTTCTATAACCTGTATTATGGCAGTTCTACCTACCAAATAGACTATGTTGCCCCTATGGATAAGAATGTTGGATTTGGTTGTATGCCCCAAGACTTAAATTGTCTTGGTCTTTATGTCACCAAAACACATATTAAAATTTTATTACTTGTAGCATCCTGCTAAATTCTATATTCTTACTAGAGAGAAGCAGATTGAATGTTGCAGCAAAAGTCCATGCAGTTTTCTTGGCAACATTTTTCAAAATGGCTTGGCAGTCCTTCCTAGGGATGAGCAAATGTGACTGGCCAAAAGTCACCAGCTGTCTATGTGCTTCAAGCAAGACTAGATCTCACAGTGTCATATTTTTCAGCCTACAGAAAGTATTTTAGGATAATTTAGGGTAATTAAAACTTAGAAGCCAAAATTTAGACAATATGCCAAACTAAAGGGATTGTACTGAGGTTATAATCAAATCAGAGGCACAGGAACTAGGATTCTGCTTTCTTTTTGGCCATTTTTGATGACTGAAGCTAGTTTTCCAATGAAGAAGCTAATTTAGTTGCTTTGAGATATGAAGGTATTACTATTGTACTCTCCTCTATTCTTATCAAATCCTATAATTGGGAGTGTCTGACAGGGAGATAGTTACCTAACTATCTGCCCCAGTGGTGAAATCCAAATTTTTTTACTACTGGTTCTGTGGGTGTGGCTTAGTGGGCATGGCAGGGGAAGGATACTGCAAAATCTCCATTCCCACCCCACTCCAGGGGAAGAGTACTGCAAAATCCCCATTCCCTCCCCTCTCCTGGGGGAAGGATATTGCAAAATCTCCATTCCCACCCCACTCTGGGGCCAGCCAGAGGTGGTATTTGTCGGTTCTCCGAACTACTCAAAATTTCCGCTACCGGTTCTCCAGAACCTGTTAGAACCTGCTGGATTTCACCCCTGATCTGCCCCAGTGTTGCTAATTCAGCTCCAAAACCTGTCTTATTTACATTATTCTGCAAGAGTATTAGAGTTGATTTCCATCTTTTTTTTAATCAATCTAGTTAAAATTTTGAAACACTTATCAGTGTCTCTTTGATGAGAAACATTTGCTGAGTAAGAATTCCATTCTACCTATCTTAGTCCATGTTGATAATTTAGCCATGCTCCTCCAGCTTTAAAGACAGAAACATTGAGGTCCTGTGGTCCATTCTTTCAGGAGGTCAGTTCTACAGTATATATCTCATCATCTGGCAAACCATTCTGGTAAAATAGAAGTTTCCTATAGAAAAGAATATCTGTAGCTTAAAGATGAACTATGGAGTTTTGAAAGTATCTGAGCTTGTTTGTTTCCTTGAAGATGTTTTATTACCTAACTAGGCAACATCATCAGTGCAAGCAAACAAACAAACAAGCCGAGAGAGCATCAAGAACTCCAAATAGAGATCTGTTATATGTGGCTGACTCAGGTGTTTCAGACAATTCCCTTTGTACAAAAAACTGGTAAGGACCATCATAACAATTCATAGCTTCTCACTTTGATTATACAAATGGAGCACGATTATGCACATTTTTTTCACTTGCTAAAATTCCTTTCCTGTATTATTATTTGTTGTTAATCCTTATTACTTATATTACTTATTACTCACCTTATTTTGGTAAGGAATTACTTTTGAAGAAAGTAGTTCAGTTCTGCTATGCTGGCTCACAAATCACCTGATAGCTGAGAAGTAAATTAGGACCTCAAAGCAGTTGCAAAAAAAAAAAAAAAAGCATGGTGGGAGGGGGAAGAAACTCTGGAGATGGTATTCTGATGAGAGATAAAGAAAGGATTGTCAGTTTCACTTCAGGAAAGCAGTTAATCTTTCTTCATCCAGTCCTAGGAAGAATGGAAACCTAACAGGATGTAAATAAAAGCTTTGTTTTATGGCCAGGTTTGCAGGAGCATTGAGTATGCTATAACTCTTGTTGGTGCCATAATTTTATCTACCCAAGTAGTTTTATTTACTTTTGCAGTGTATCTTGGGTCCATGGAAGGTCTTTGAACTTCTCCAATATCAAACATCATGCTTTAGCTTGCCTTTTTTCATAGTTATAATCAGCCATTCTCAATCCAAGATAAATAATTTGTTGTTTATAGGACTGTCACCATTTCACTCTGCAGTGCCTTATCCATATGAAATTGATCTAGTTGCTTTCTAGCCTATATCTCCTTTGCTTTGGTGATGTTCACTGCTATTTCTTTGATTCATTGAAATCAGATAATTTGGAGTAGAACTATGAAACACAAAATGCAAACAAGGAAAATATTTTTCCCTGTATAACAGATATCCATTTGGTTCTGGTCACCTGGATTGCATTAGAATAAATTGGGTTATCTAGGGATACAATAGTATTACAATTACTTTTAAATATGATCTGGAGTTTGCAGCTGGTGCAAAATTCAGCTCTTTGACTGTTAAGTGCAGTAGATAAACAGGAGTACATAAAATTAGATCTTTGTGGATCTGCCCCTCATACTCTTGCAGAGATAATGTTTAATATATTTGTATTCTACTTTAATTATTCAGGAAAGAGTTTAAAAATGAACCTCAGTTCACTAGTATTATAACACTATGTGTTGTTATAAAAATGTTATCATTGCTCTAGATAACAGCATGGCTGGCTGAAGAATTCTGGAAGCTGAAATCCACACATCTGAAAGTGGCTAAGGTCGACAAACACTGTCCCCCCCCTCTCTAAATCTCTATATCTATCTATCTATCTATCTATCTATCTATCTATCTATCTATCTATCTATCTATCTATCTATCTATCTATCTATCATCAAATGCCCAATTTTTCCATCAGTAATTTATTCTCATTCCAATTTTACAAAACAGGAAATTTGCCATTACATTGTCATTGGATGTGAAAAAGACATTTAGAAGGCAATGTTCCAAAGAATATGCTAGATAATTCAGCAGAGAGAAGTACAGTAGTAAGCAGTGCAATCTGCTAGTCTTAAAATGTGAAACTAGGCATAATGTTCACCCTATATGACTCTGAAGCATTGTAGTTCAACAAAATGTTCTAGTTTGCTCAGAACAAATTGTAGTAGGATACAAAATATTAAATCAAATTTGGTTGAAAGGATTCATATGGTTGGCTGTGTCTTTATAGTAGAAACTGCAGCATAATAAAGGATTCAGCTCAGTAGAGGATGGAATAAAACATTTTATGTGCCCTTTATTAACTCAGAAAAAAAACCTAAAAAGCCTTGTATTAGATTAGATAAGGAAAAAGTTACTCATTTAAAACACTATTTTAAAATCTAAGAGAACATAAAATTATACTGACTTTTTACTTAATTTCATTGTTTTTGGCTATTACATTAATTTACTAAATACTTCAAGGAATTTAGTTTATTTAATTTGATAGATTATCATGATAAAACAGACATTGACATTCCATTGACTTTTACTTATATTCTTTAAAGAAACACAAGATTATACATGAAGAACATTGGGACTTTCGGTGGCACCGTAGGCGCTGAAGACGCTCCTTTTGTGAGCGCCAGCCCTACGATCACGTAAAGCCTCTAGAACAGCGCAAATCAGCTGTCTAGCAGCTTTAAAACTTTCTCCCCGGGAAAAGGGGAGAAGAGAGCAAATGGGTGCAGGTAGAGCTCCCCAAGAAGCCCCAGGAACAATTCTGGGGCTCGAAGGGTGAGAGCTCACTGGAAGCCCGACAGAGCTCTGGATCCAGGACATTTCTGCTTTAAGCAGAAGAAGACGCCGCGACCACCCCTGCAAACAACACTTGGAATGAAACATCATTCGGAAGCAGGCTGAGCAAACTCAGGAGAGATCAGATTTGCAAGTACTAAACTTTAACTCCAAATGTGTATTACTTCCTTCTGATTTACTAAGGGGAGAAAGTGAAACCAAGATGGCGATTGAGCTTTAATGGGGCGTGAAAGTGAAAGTTAAAAAGGAAAGGTTTGTTTAGTGCTGGCAGCCCCGGTCTAAAATTAGAGATCTTTGTTCGGAAAGAAAGAAGATTAAAGGTTAAAAAGACTATAGCAGTGTTTTTTTTTTTTAAAAAAAGGATTGATATCATTTAAAGACTGGAAATTTCTGGATTTGGTGGATTTGTTGTTCTGGTTGCTGAATAAATTTAAATTGGAAACTAAAAATGGCTTAAAAACAAATAAAGACTATTGTCCCTAAAAGTGCTGGGAGCTCACCAGCTCAAACGTCCAAATTGCAATCTCTCTCTGTTCCAACGGAACCACCAATATTAACACTTGAAATGTTGCAGGAAGCCCTTAAAACACAAGCCTCTGTTATAGAAAAAAAAATTACTTCAGTGTTTGAGGATAAAATTCGAGAAGTTGCTGAGGAGACGGCTCAAATTAAAGAGTTCATTCAAAAACGAAATCAGGAAATTAGAGAAGATATTATCATGGCAGTCCAAGGTCTGGCAGGCCATATTGCGGCAATACAATAGATGAAAAAGTGGAAGAAATTAAGCAGTCCAATGAGAATTTGGAAAATAAAATGGGAGATGTCCAGAATAAGATGGAAAGAGCTGAGGCCGATGTGATAATGATACAAATTAGAGATATGGAATTTGCTTTGAGAATAAGAGGCCTCAAAGAAAATAAGCAAGAGAATTTGAGAGAGATTTTTTCAGAAGCACTTGTACAGATAATGGGAGATCAAAAAGCAAATCTTGAATGGCAAATTGACAAAATTTATCGTGTCAATTCATGGGTTGCCAGACAGAAACATCTACCAAGAGACATTGTAGTTTATTTTACAACAAGGAGAATATGTAATGAAATCCTACAAGTCACATTTAAAAATAAACTTCAAGTGCAGGGGCAGGAGGTTTTAATACTGAAAGAAATCCCCCCCAAAATGTTGAGAGCCAGAAGGGATTATGCCTTTCTGGTGGAAGAACTGAGAAACTGTCAGGTACAGATGGGAGGTTCCAGCTGGACTAGTGGTGAACTATTCAGGAGAGAGATATCGTCTTAACTCAGTGTGGAAGGCAAGAGATTTTTACACCAATGTACTAAAGGCTGGATGCCCACAGTCCCCAGAAGCTAGAAGGAAGACAGAAGCAGAGGGGGCAAGAAAGAAGATGAAGGAAGAATTGTTGCACAGGCCCAAAGGGGAGCTTTGATTACTCAAGAAGATTTAATACAACTTTCAACTACTGTTCAAGCCTTGGAGATAGAAGAACCTAAGGATCAAAGACAGACCCGAGCGGCAGCCAAGCGTCAAGAAGAATTAAGAGTGCAGCAACTTCAGATGATTCAAGAAACTACAAAAACAGAAGCAGTGGGAGGAGCAAGGCCAAAAAGCAAAATGCATGGAGATTTCCAGAGATGCTCCAAAAGCTTCAGAGGGCCAAGAATGGCAACTAGATTTCTGACTTGGAATGTTAATGGCCTAAATTCACCACAAAAGAGGAGAAAAATATTTCATTATTTGAAGCAGTTTAAAAATGATGTAATCTGTTTACAAGAGACTCATATTAGAAGCAAAGATCAAAAATATTTAATAAATGCAAGGTTAGGTATACATTTTGTTGCATCTGCTCCCGAGAAGAAGAATGGTATAGTTATATACCTAAAAAAAAGACTTAATTGCCAAATTAATTGAAGCAGATGATCAAGGAAGATTCATAGCAATTGAACTTTTAATAAAAGGAGAAAAAATACTTTTAATTGGAGTATATGCACCGAACCAACAACAGGAAAAATTTTATAAGCTTTTACATTCCAAGTTACTACAATGGGATTATAAATCATGCATCTTATTGGGCGATTGGAATGGAGTTTTGGACACTAAAAAAGATAAGAAAGGGCTCTTGCAAAGTATCTCAACGTGTGCCAGATTGCCAAAGTCTTTTTTTGAAATGATGGATGATATGGAGTTGAGACATATCTGGTGAGAGAGGAACTCTGAAGAAAAAGACTTTACCTTTTTTTCTGATAGACATCAATCTTTCTCTAGGATTGATTTCATATTAATTACTAATGATCTTTTTTCTAGGGTGAAGAAGACGAAGATCTGCCCAAGAGTTTTAACGGATCACAGTCCAGTTTGGATGGAATTAGAGTATGGAATGGGATTTAAGAGATATTGGAGGTTAAATGAAAATCTGTTTAGATATGAGGAAAATGTAAAAGAATGTAAAAAAATTATGAAAGAATTTTTCATTATAAATATGCATAAGGGTACATCTATGGAAATGGTTTGGGATGCAGGTAAAGCATACATGAGAGGTATCTTGAAATATTTGAATAATAAACATAGACGTAAACAGGAAAGAAAAAGGAAGGACTTAAAAGAGGAAATTAAAAAAAAGAACAGGCTTTGATATTGAACCCAGCAGACAAGAAAATAAAAGAGGCAATTAACTTACTGCGAGGGCAATTTAATATGCTAATGGCAGATCAAGTCGCAACTAATTTGCAATATGCTAAACATAATACTTTTTGCAATGCTAATAAACCAGGGAGATGGTTACCATATCTGATAAGGAAAAAACAAAAGTCACGGACCATAGAGAAAATAGAATATAAAGGTAAAAAGGTTTATCAGCAAAATATGATTAAAAAAGCATTTTTAGAATGTTAGACGAGGTTGTATGCTAGTGATAAAATTCAGATATACATAGATACTTACAGAAAGAGAATATCCCTATAATTACAAAAAAGCAAAGGGAGGGTCTAAATCAACCAATAACTTCCGAGGAGATTATGTTTGCAATTAAGCAGTTGAGAGTGGGTAAAGCCCCTGGGACGGATGGTTTGACGGCTGCTTATTATAAACACTTGCAGTTAGAAATGGTGGGACCACTCAAAGAATTATTTACTAACATACAATCTGGAGGAGATGTACCCCCATCCTGGAGGACAGCTTTTATTTCTCTGATTCCAAAGGAGGAGCAAGACCACATCCAGCCAAAAAATTATAGGCCTATATCACTTTTAAATACAGATTAAAAGATTTTTGATAAAATACTAGCAAATAGGTTAATGCAGTCATGCAACAAATGATTCATAATGATCAAACTGGTTTTATAAATGGTAGACAAATGAAGAGTAATGTAAGGCAAGTTGTTAACCTATTAGAGTATTTGGGGAAGAACAACCAAATCCCTGCGGTCCTAATATTTCTTGTTGCGGAGAAAGCATGTGATCAATTGAATTGGCATTTCTTATTGAAAATAATAGAAAAGATGCAGTTTGGAGAATATTTTACACAATCTATTAAGGAAATATATTAGAAACAAACAGCGCAAATAATAATTAATGGTACTTTAATAGATACTTTTAATATAGAAAAAGGAACAAGACAAGGATGTCCTTTGTCTCCATTATTGTTTATCTTGACTTTGGAATTTTTGTTGAGTAAGATAGGTGGGTCGGATAAAATAAATGGAATTAAAATTAGGCAGTATGACTACAGATTACGAGCATTTGCAGACGACTTGGTTGTTACTTTAACCCCACCATTACAGTCAGTTGTACATTTAATGGATATAATTAATCAATATGGACAAGTATCTGGATTTAAAATAAATGCAGGGAAAACGAAGATAATAACTAAAAAAATGACTACAAATCAAATAGATTTTACTATTTCAAATCCTAACAGGATTTGAAATAGTAAAAAAAGTTAAGTATTTAGAGGTTTATATTATGACATCAAATGCGAAATTATTTAAGCATAATTATGATCCGTTGTGGCAAAAAATATAGAGAGAGATGGAAAATTGGAAAAAATTACAATTATCTTTGTTAGGAAGAATAGCAGCAGTAAAAATGAATTTTTTGCCTAAGTTTTTGTTTCTTTTTCAAATGATACCAATACTTAAAAAAGATGAAAATTTGAAGATATGGCAGAAAGGTATTAATAATTTTGGCTGGGCAGGGAAGAGACTGAGAATAAAACAAAAAATAATGCAGGATATACGTGAAAGAGGAGGTCTCAAAATGCCCAATTTAAGATTATATTATGAGGCGGCTGTTTTGTCAGCAATTAGTGACTGGATGACTTTAACAGAAGAAAGAATATTGAATATTGAGGGATATGATTTGGTTTACGGTTGGCATGCTTATTTATTATATGATAAGACAGTGGACAAGACTTTTAAAAGTCATATATTAAGAAATGCTTTACTGCGTGTCTGGAAAAAGTATCAGTATAAATTAAACAATAAATTACCAATGTGGGCAATACCCAGACACACAATAGAGAATATAAGTGTAGAGCAAAAACAAGATGTGTTTACTTATACAAAGCTTCTTAATAAGGAAGGCGGTATATTACAACTAAAATCTTTGAATCAATTAAGAGAAGAAAGGATAATTCAAACATGGTTTCAGTATGGACAGCTGCAAGATAGATGGAGAGAAGATCAGAAAATTGGTATCTCACAAAATGAGGAGAACTTGGTAAAACAAATTAGAGACTAAAGTCAAATGCATATAAAAAGGTTGTATAGTGCATTGGTAGAAATAGATTCAGAAACAGAGCTAGTTAAGGATTGTATGATAAAAAGGGCACAAAATATTGAAGAACCAATAATGATGAAAACGTGGGAAAAAATATGGATCAGAAATGTAAAGTTTACGCAAGCCCAAAACTTAAGAGAGAATTTTTATAAAATGTTTTATAGATGGCATCTAGATCCTAAAAAGCTAGCCTGTATGTATCCAAGTTTGCAACCTAAGTGTTGGAGATGCGAATGTGATGATGCCACGTATTATCATATATGGTGGACATGTAAAAAAATTAAGGCATTTTGGATAAAAATATGGTGGATCATTCAAAACATTCTCAAAAAGAAGATAAAATTTACTCCACAGTTCTTTTTGTTAGGTATAATTACAGATTGTACGGTCATAGAAACTAAATTGATTTTAAATTTAATAACAGCAGCCAGACTTTTGGTGCCACAGTATTGGAAGAAGGAAGACTTACCTACTATTGAAGAATGGACATTAAAAGTAGTGAATTTAGCAGAGATGGCAAAAATTTTGGCATACTTGAAGGATCATTCAAATGAAAGATATATATCGGAATGGAGAAGATGGATTGACTGTATTCAAAACAAATATCGGACTAAAAAGTTTCAAATAGCTTACGAATGAAACCAACATATATTTTTTTAAAATTATGTTTTGTTATTTGAAAGGGGAGTTAAAGAGCAAGAGGGAGTATGGAGCCTGCAGAAAGTTAGCATATTTTAGTTTATGTTTGTTAAATGTTATATCCTGTATTAGCTCTGGGAAGTCTGGGGTGGGTGGGTGGGGGGAGAGGGGTTGGAGGGAGAGGGGGGATGAGGGATGGGGGGTGGGTGGAGGAGGGAAGGGGGGTGAGGAGGGATGGGAAAAATCGTTTTGTGCAATTCCTGCATGATAAAGTCGCTCGGATTCGGGATGGCTTGGACTCCGATTGGATGAGTCCACGGGAGGAGACGAGGGCAGGTCTTGAGAATGTTATATGGGAGGAGTTTGATCCTGTGGCTCCCGAGGATGTGGACAGGGTTCTGGGTAAGATTAGTGCCGCCATGTGTTTATTGGACCCGTGTCCCTCCTGGTTGGTACTGGCCTCCCGGGAGGTTACACGAGGCTGGCTCCAGGGGATTATAACTGCTTCTCTGAGCGAGGGTGCCTTTCCTGCCACCTTGAAAGAGGCCGTAGTGAGGCCCCTCCTCAAGAAGCCTTCCCTGGACCCGGCTGAATTAGCCAACTACTGTCCGGTCTCCAACCTTCGTTTTGTGGCAAAGGTTGTTGAGAGCGTGGTGGGACGACAGCTTCCCCAACATCTGGATGAAGCTATCTATCTGGACCCGTGCCAGTCAGTCTTCAGGCAAGGGTACAGCACAGAAACGGCATTGGTCGCGTTGGTGGATGATCTCTGGAGGGCTCGGGACAGGGGTTGCTCCTGTGTCCTAGTCCTATTAGATCTCTCAGCGGCTTTTGATACCATCGACCATGGTATCATGCTGCAGCGGTTGAGGGGGTTAGGAATGGGGGGCACCGTTCTGCGGTGGTTCTCCTCCTTCCTCTCCGACCGCTCACAGTTTGTGTTGGCAGGGGGACAGAGGTCGACCTCGAGGCATCTCGCATGGGGAGTGCCGCAAGGGTCGGTCCTCTCGCCCCTCCTGTTCAACATCTATGTGAAGCCGCTGGGTGAGATCATCCGTGGTTTTTGGATGAAGTGTCATCTGTACGCTGACGACACTCAGCTGTACATCTCCAGCCCAGACCACCCCAACGATGCCCTTGATGTGATGTGTTGCTGCCTGGAGGCCGTGTGGGTCTGGATGGGGAGGTACAGGCTCAGACTCAACCCTTCCAAGACCGAGTGGTTGTGGCTTCCGGCGTCCCGATATAGTAAGCAGGTGCCATCGCTGACTATTGGGGGTGAATCTTTGCCCCCCACAGAGAGGGCTCGCAATCTGGGTGTCCTCCTGGACGCACGGCTGTCTTTAGAAGAACATATGACGGCCGTGGCCAGGGGGGCCTTTTATCAGGTTCACCTGATTTGCCAGTTGCATCCCTTTCTGGACCGGGACACCCTGCGCACAGTCACTCACGCCCTTCTTACCTCCCGGTTGGACTATTGTAATGCTCTCTACATGGGGCTCCCCTTGAAGAGCACTCGGAGGCTCCAACTGGTCCAGAATGTGGCCGCGCGGGTGGTTATGGGTGCAACCCATTGCGCCCACGTGACAACCCTTCTGCGCGAGCTGCACTGGCTCCCAGTGGTCTTCCGGTGCAATTCAAGGTGTTGGTCACCACCTTTAAAGCGCTCCATGGCACAGGACCCGGGTACCTTCGAGACTTTCTTCTGCCACCGATAGCCTCCCACTGAACAGTCTGCTCCCACAGAGAGGGTCTCCTCAGGGTGCCATCGGCCAAGTCATGTCGGCTGGCGACACCCAGGGGGAGGGCCTTCTCTGTGGGAGCCCCAGCCCTGTGGAATGAACTGCCCCAGGAAATTCGTAAGATTTCTGACCTCCGGGTATTTCACTACGCACTCAAGACCCTGTTGTTCCGCCAGGCTGGGTTAGCAACATAATTTTAAATTGGATGTTTTAAATTTTTGGGGTTTTAAATTAAGCCAAATTTATTTAATATTTTTAAATTATTTTAAATTGATGTTGATTCTGTTTTTAAATAGTCTGTACACCGCCCTGAGTCCTTCGGGAGAAAGGCGGTATAGAAATAAAATTATTATTATTATTATTATTATTATTATTATTATTATTATTATTATTATTATTATTATTATTATTATTGTAATATTTGATAAAACTTTTTTAATAAAAAAAAAGAACATTAATATATATATATAAGCAAACAGCCAATTGAGATTATTTACAAATGGACATATTTATACTACAGGTAATCCTCGAATTACAAATGTAATGGAGCCTTCCAATTACATTTGTAACCCAAGGATTTGTTGGAGTGAATCCAGAGGTGGGTGACACATGAATTAACAACCGGTTTGCCCAGCACCAAAAATGTGAGCATGCATGTGGCCTTCCACACGTGTGCTTTGCTCTCTCGTGCAGCTTGCACGCATGCGCGTGGCTTAAAAAATGTTGCTAAATAGGATGGCATAGTGCTGGGGTGGGTGAACCAGCCCACCCGCAGGTTGCAACTACGGGTTCTCTCAAACCGGTCCGAACTGGCAGCAGCCCACCACTGAGTGAATCACATAAAGTGAATGCGAAAACTCCCTGTTTTCACCCATGCATTTGCTAATCAAATGCAGAGGTCATTAGTGCACAAGAGGTATCTCAGGGTGGGGAAGGGTGGTAATTTGACCACCCAAGGCCTCCCCTAACCAACTGACATACCTGATGCTCACCACAATTGCTTCCCCCCATCCTGCATCACCGGGTCTCCACAGCCACTGAGCCTGCAGAGACTCATTTACCTTGTGAAGATCTAGGGAGCTGTCTCCTCTCTGTCGCAGTTTCTTTGTCTGTTGCTGGCACTCCAAAAGCTGAGTGGTGAGAGCAGAGGGAGAGCAGGACGAGCATGTCCTGCTCAGCCTTGCTGACTCACTGAAGCTGCCTGCTGCTTCTGGAATGGTGGGCAGCCTCAGTGAGTCTCCCAGAAGCATCCAGTCTCAGTGCGCAAAACATTTGCAAGTCAATGGGACTCTTTGAGGCAGCTAAATTGAGCTGCTTCAAAGCATTCCATCAGCTTGCAAACACTTTGTGCACTGAGACTGGATGCTTCTGGGAGCCATGCTCTCATGCGACTACAGGCACCCATTCTCTACAAAAGCAGATGGGTGCCTGAAGTTGCGTGAGATCACAGCCCCTAGAAGCTTCCAGACTTAGTGCTGCCTCAAAGCCTCCCATTGACTTGCAAGGCCTTTTGCCATAAATAACATGCAGGCCTCTGCTCACAGAGAACTGAGGCCTAAAGTACTGTGAGATCAAGAGAGATCTGCTACTGATCTTGCATGATCTCATGATACTTTAGGCCTCAGTTCTCTGCAAATGCACTGAAGCAGGCAAAGAAACTGAAGGCTCTCTAGATCTTCACAAGATAAGTGAGACTCCACAGACTCACAGTGCCTGTGGAGATCTGGCAAGGAAGGAATAGGCAAGGCAAATGTTGCAGTTCCTCTGCAGTCATTCGTAAGGGTGAATGACTGCCATAGTGCTACAACATTCGTAATCTCGGGACTGTGTTGTAAATACTGTGTTGTAAGACTGTGTTGTAAGTACCCCCATGTTATGTCACAACTTTGAATGGTCGCTAAGTGAACTGCTGTAACTGTATTAGGAAACAAAGGGGGGTTGTGCAAGATGTCATATTGCTGATGTTTGGTGCTTTGGGGGCACAAAATGAAATATGTTGAAATCTTTGGAACCCATGGACTACATATTTTGAATACCAGCAATATATACCCCCATAAAATTACTGCTACATTTGTTATTCATAGATTGTAAAGCCAAAATACTTAGGTCCCAGAAAATTCCAGCAGAACAACAAAGGGCAGCAATCCTTGATATCCATTTGTGGAATTGAAATTCAAGAAAAGGAAGTGAAAGAAACAAAAAAGGTATGGTGGAAGGAATAATAATAATAATAATAATAATAATAATAATAATAATAATAATAATAATAATAATAATAATAATAATAATAATAATAATAATAATTTTATTTCTATACCGCCCTTCTCCCGAAGCACTCAGGGCGGTGTATAGCCTATTAAAAGCACAAAGACAAACAACAATTAAAATAATTTAAAATTATTAAATAATTTCGGCTCAATATTAACCCCCCCCAAAATTTAAAACATCCAATTTAAAATCATTACATTGATAGCCCGGCCTGGTGGAACAGCAGCATCTTAAGGGCACAGCGAAATACCCTGAGGTCGGAGATCTTACGCATTTCCGGAGGGAATTCATTCCACAGGGCTGTGGCTCCCACAGAGAAGGCCCTCCCCCTGGGTGTCGCCAGCCGACATAACTTGGCTGATGGCACCCAGAGGAAGGAGGGAGAAGGAAGGAGCTAGTTTTCTAAGAAAAAATAAGTACTACCATGACCTGAGAAATATTATAGTAATTGGTAGTTAGTATAAGTGAACTTATCTAATTGGCAACACAGCAAAAGCTGAATTTGGGAAGACTTTAGGTAGTCAGCAGTGAAAACAATAGAATTACCTCAGATCCTAGCAGTGTTTTAGTGTTTTACAAATGCTAAATTTAAATCCCATTAAAATCATATTTATTAGTATTAGAAATATCATCAACTTCTAAAGAAACTGGGAAAAAAACCAATTCAAGGGAGGAAATTGTCCGTGTTAACTGATATATAAATGTAGCCATATCAGTTTGAGTGGTTTCAATAGAAATCTGTGACAGCATTTCTTAACTCTGGTGTTTTCATGCTGATCAAAATCTTTTACCAAATCTTATCAATTTGCTCAGTGTGTGCTTTATTTATGCCTCTGAAAAATTGTTAAGTGATGTGCTGATGTCTAATGCTTACTATAAGTTAAAAATGTCAAATCCGTTTCAGCTGCCAAGAGAGATTCCTGCTGCTTGATGACAGATTATACTACACTCACTAGACTTTGACAAAATTAAAAGCAATTTTTCTGCTATTTAAATACACCTGGCTATTACCATAAAGCATTGTTTTCAGAGTGAGAAATCAGGGGAAATTTAGACTTGGCAAAAATCTGCTTTTTAATACCCCAAGGAACTCTCCAACTATAATATAACAAATGTTAAGTTTCCTTACAGAAATCAAAGAGATCATTTTACCTTTTGCAGTTATTGTCTAGCTATGGGTTTAAGTTGTGGCCTGGTAATCATGTGTCATCAAAACTACAAGAGAAGCAAATTATCTATTAATGAGAAAAGTGAATCTACAAATTTAAAAATGGGGAACAAACTACAAATTTCTGGGATTAATAGGTATTAATATTTTTGTGGTAAACAAGGATCAACTACTTAATTCTTCACTTTCACTATTGTAGTCTATAACAAACATTGCTTCTCCTTGTTACCAGGGGATATTGAATTATGGTTTCATATGAACATGAATTTTTCAAAACACACAAATACATAAAGGCTCATCAAGACTCAAGATCCCTCTAACGTTGTTCCTTGACCAACTTTCTAATCTAATTTGAGAGTCTGATGAGCTGCTACAATAAAATGCACTATTGCAGGAAAATATTTTAGTCTACTTCTTAAATATATTTATACTTATTGTTTTTTTAGCTCTTTTGTAGGCTGTCCAGAGTTGCTTGTTTGTAAGATGGACAACTATAAAAACTGGTTTAATAAATAAATAATAAAGATTCATGAAGGTTCCTTCCAGGGGTGGGTTCTACTTACCTTTACTACCAGTTCGCAATGGGATCGTGCACATGCACTTGCTTCGCTCGCACACGTGCCTTGCTTCTGTGCATGCACAGATCGCTTCTCATGACATCAGGGTCAGTGGGCGGAGCCTCCCATTGGTTTTACTACCGGTTCTATCGAAGCAGTCCGAACCCACCACTGGTTTCTTCCTTCCATATGCATAATGAAAGTGAATAGTGACATTCTTCAATGGTTTACTTGTCCTTCCTCCAGCTAAGGTAAGGACTGGTCCAGTTTACTTGCCTCTCATTCCAAATTTTATTACAAAACTCTTCATGATTTTTTTCCAAAATGGATGCAATATATATTGCTATGAAAAATGAATGAATTATTTCTTTGCAAATATTGCTTTTTTAATAAATGCTTTGCAGGAGTAGAAGGCAGTTGTTTTATCTTCTATTTACTGCTAAACTCAGTATTAGCTTCTGTCAGAAAGAATGGCTGAGAGATAAAGACAGCAAACAAAGGAGTAAAATCAGTGATAAGGGTTAGAATAGTGTGGAAAAGATGGCAGGATATATGGTTGCAGTTATACGGGAACTGCCAAGCATGCATTTGCCCTCATGAAAATTAAAATAAACTTTTGAAGCTGTCTATTGTGTTGATGGGTGCTTGTCATTTTGGTGGCTTTTTACATTGTTTATTTTTTATTTTGTTGGACTAAATGTCTGTCCAACAAACTTCAACTCCATCCAGTTAGAGACCTGATCTCTAGCTCTAATTTTATGGTCCGTAGTTCTGTAATCTCTTGCGTCCCATCATCAGATTCAGCAGCCCTAAGTTACATCAGCCTGCTTCAGCTTCACAGCTGGTGGTGCAACAAAATTAGGCCTAACTACTTTATCTCTCATTTATTTCTATTCTTTATAGTGTCCTGATTTTCATTGTCCTCCACTGAATCCTGTGTATTTCCATTGCAGGAATAACAGGTAAAAAGCAGAATGACTAGGTCCACAGGCATCATTGCAGCAAACCATTAAATAGGTATTCTCAGTATATGAATATACATTTAATTAGAGTTTTGACTGGAACAAATTTTTAATATAGTTATGAGTTTTATTCGTGAAAATAACTAAGAGATAAGAAGGAAGAGGAGAAGGGATGGAAAAAGAAAGTTGTGTTACACAAATGTGGACCATCTGGAGATGCATATCTGGAAACACATTTAATAGCAAAGGGCAAAATCTTCACTCAGAAATGAACTGATCTGCTGAATTCCATGTTCTTCATTTCATAAAATCTTCACTTCCATTCCAATAGGGACACATATTTTTTGCTGTTTTCACAGGAGAGACTGAATAGGAGGAGGGAGGAGAATGAGTAAATATGTGGCCATGTCCAACTTTTTTATTAAACAAATATTTTTTAAAAATATATTCTAACCCACACCTCCTCCATAGACCAGGATGACTGAAAATTGTAATCTTGTTTTTAATTAAAAAAAACCCTACCTTATCTCAGCTTCCACTGTTTTTGAATCTCCAATAAACATTATTTTTACAATTCCTCTTTGTAAGAAATGAATGTAGCTTATATGGGAACAAAGCCTATGTTGAATTATGTTTAACTTCATTCTGAGTATACATTTATATCATTGTACTATAAAGGAAACCAATGTGAATAGCTACTAGTTTTAGAATTTATTTAATTAGGATTATTTTATTTTAAAACAATTTTTGAAAATTACTCCTGCATAATTATGCCAAATTCAAATATGATATTAAATGTGTAAAAAAAAAATTAAATTATTTTTTACTATGCAATTTTCTTTGTTACTGTATATATAAAATTTCCATATTCACAATAGCAGTGTACTGTCTGGGTACAATCTCTTTTACATACACATAATAGATCTTGTACACACAATAATTATGACTGTTATTCTCAAAATCTATTCGCCATGGTCTTCACTTATCCTTATTAAACATTTTCCATTGTTTAATTAAACACTCTGTTCAATTTTCTCTATAATCAAGTTATACTATCAGACATTATAAACATCATGTAAACATCACATTTATAACCATTATCCTTCAAGTCATAGTGTTTACTTATCCTAATTATTCAATATTTGTTATTTAATTACAATTAATTCGTCTTTGTTTACATATCCTCCTTGATTCTAAATTTCTGTTTCTATTTTCTAACCATTAATAAACTAGTTCCTAAGTTAAAGAGTAATATTTTCCCCATTTCTAGTTTCTACCTCTATACTAATTTTTAATAGAACAACTTCTATATTAGACTGTATTCTACATCTATTCCTCATCTCTTGCCCATTTTTGTATCTCATCTCTTACTGACTTCTTGGCACATCTCTCATACTCCTCCCTTGGCATCTTATATCTTCTTCTTCTTTTTTTTAAAATTAGATTTATATACCGCCCTACTCCCAAAGGACTCAGGGCAGTGAACAGGCACAAAATAAAATACATACATAAGTTAAAAGATATAATTAAAACCAGATTAAATAATTTAGCCCAAGACAATTAAAAAATCCCAATAATTTAAAACAAATTAAAATTTCGATGTAAAAGAATTTTAAAACAGGGGAGAAAATTAGGGCAGGCCAGCTTGCTGGAATAGAAGAATCTTAAGAGTACGGCGGAAAGTGCGTAGATCCAGGGTCCTCCGTATCTTTGGGGGGAGCTCGTTCCAGATAGTGGGTGCCCCCACAGAGAAGGCCATCCCCCTGGGGGCCACCAGTCGACATTGTTTAGCTGACGGCACCTGGAGGAGCCCCTCTCTATGAGAGCGTACCGGCCGGTGGGAGGCTGCTTGTGGTAGTAGGTGGTCCTGTAAATAACCAGGTCCTAAGCCATGGAGCGCTCTAAAGGTGGTAACCAGAACCTTGAAGCACACCCGGAAGACCACCGGGAGCCAGTGCAGCTCACGCAGGAGAGGTGTCACATGGGAACGCCATGTTGCTCCCATAACCACCCGTGCAGCCGCACTCTGCGCCAGTTGGAGCCTCTGGGTGCTCCTCAAGGGGAGCCCCATGTAGAGAGCGTTGCAGTAGTCCAGGCAGGAAGTGACGAGGGTATGAGTGACTGTGTGTAGGAAGTCCCGATCCAGAAAGGGATGCAACTGGCGAATCAGGCAAACCTGATGAAAAATCCTCCCGGTCACGGCCATCAAGTGCTCTTCTAAAGACAGCCGTGAATCCAGGAGGACACCCAAGTTGCGAGCCCTCTCCGTGGGGGCCAGCGATTCGCCCCCAATAGTCAGCGATGGTGTCAGCTGACTATATCGGGACGTCGGAAACCACAGCCACTCGGTCTTGGATGGGTTGAGCCTGAGCCTGTTCCTCCCCATCCAGATCCGCACGGCCTCCAGACACCGGACATCACTTCAAGGGCATCGTTGGGATGGTCCGGGGTGGAGATGTACAGCTGGGTGTCATCATCGTACTGATGGTACTTCACCCCGAAACCACGGATGATCTCGCCCAGTGGCTTTACATAAATGTTGAACAAAAGGGGCGAGAGGACCGATCCTTGTGGCACCCCACATATGAGGGGCCTCGGGGTCGACCTCTGCCCCCCTGCCAACACAGACTGCAACTGGTCAGAGAGAAAGGAGGAGAACTACCGTAATACAGTGCCCCCCACTCCTAACTCTTCCAGCCAGTGCAGTATGATACCATGGTTGATGGTATCAAAAGCCGCTGAGAGGTCTAATAGGACCAGGACAGAGGAGCAGCCCCTGTCCCGAGCCCTCCAGAGATCATCAACCAATGCGACCAATGCCGTTTCCGTGCTGTACCCAGGCCTGAAGCCCGACTGGAATGGATCCAGATACGTCGTTTCATCCAGGTACTGGGGGAGCTGTTGCACAACCACACTCTCAACAACCTTCGCAACAAAGCGAAGGTTGGAGACCGGACGGTAGTTAGCCAACACTGTCGGGTCCAGGGAAGGCTTCTTGAGGAGAGGCCTCACCACCGCCTCTTTCAAGGCGGCGGGGAAGTCACCCTCACCCAACGAAGCATTTATAATCCCCTGGAGCCAGCCTCGCGTCACCTCCCGGGAAGCCAGCACTAACCAGGAGGGGCACGAGTCCAATAAACATGTGGTCACATTCAGTCCACCCAAAATCCTGTCCACGTCATCAGGGGTCACAGGATCAAACTCATCCCAGATAACATTCTCAAGACCTGCCTCAGTCAACCCCCGTGGAACTACCCAGTCGGAGTCCAGATCTTCCCGAATCTCAGTGATTTTGTCATACAGATATTAAACAAAATCCTTGGCTCTACCCTCCAAGGGGTCCCCCCGTGCTTCCTGGTGGAGCAGGGAGTGGGTCACCCTAAACAGAGTGGCCGGGCGATTATCTGATGACGCAATAAGAGCAGCAAAATATGTACATTTTTCTGCTTTTATTGCCACTAGGTAATTCTTAATATGAGATCTTATCAGTGTCCGGTCGGATTCAGAAAGACTGACCCTCCAACTATCCTCTAGGCGTCTTTTCTGGCGCTTCATCTCCCTCAGCTCCTCAGTGAACCAAGGAGCTAGGTGAGATTGGCGCCGGGTCAGAGGCCGCAAAGGCACAACCCGATCCAGAGCTCCAGCGGCCGCCCTATCCCAGGCGGCCACTAGGTCCCTAGTCGAGGCGTGTGCCAGAGCCTCAGGAAATGGCCCAAGCTCCATCTGGAATCTATCAGGTTCCATCAGGCGCCTGGGGCGGAACCATCTTACCGGCTCCACCTCCCTGCGACGGGGTATAGCGGTTCGAAGGTCAAGGCGGAGGAGAGAGTGATCCGACCATGACAAGGGCTCGGTGACTATATCCCCTATCTCAAGATCACTCAACCACGTCCAGAGACAAAAATCAGGTCCAGGGTGTTTCCCCCTTTGTGGGTAGGGCCATGAATTAACTGGGTCAGGTCCATAGCTGTCATGGAAGCCATGAACTCCCAAGCCACTTCCGACGTCTCACCCACAGATGGCAGGTTGAAATCCCCCATGACCATAAGTCTGGGGGTATCAACCGCCACTGCAGCAAAAATGTCGAGGAGCTCGGGCATATCTACCCCTCCCACTCAGGGTAGTGATGTTCAAAGCACTATCTGTACAAATTCTGACTCCCCCCTCGACCCCTCGACCCCGGGATCCCCACCTCCCACGCCGTGCTTTCTTGCCAGGCCTGCCCCTCCCCTTAGTGGGCTATCCCCCATGCCCACAACCCGCATTCCAATCAAACCCTCCCCCTCCCTAGAACCCCTTAAAAATTTAACTAAAAATTTGAGTAAAAGACCCCTCAACCCCCTAGTTTTCACATGCCTTCTTAAATCATTCATGTTTAATCTAAGTATTTCATCTGTCTCTATCACTTCTTCACTCTGTTGAGCCTTCAGTAGACTTTTCAATGATCCTTTCCTCACTTCAGGGGTGTCTTTCCATGTATCCTCTTCTGTTTTTTGATCTCTTAAAGTGTAATTTATCTTTTCTATTTCATCAGCTTTTATTATCGCTTCTTTTTCTTTTTGTATCCTTTGTCGTTTTTCCTCCTCTGTTCTTTCTATTTGCTTCTCTACTTCCTGGATTTCATATTCATTATTCAGTGTAATTTGCTCATGATTTTCTGGTCTCACAACTACGTCATGTATTATTAATTCCTTTATCTCCTTATGATTCCTTGTCATTGTTTCCTGCGTACCTTGGAGCAACAATAATATTTCTTTTAATAATATATTTATTTCCCCCTGTTGCACAATTTTGCCTTATTTTAATGAATTAAAAAGTTATTCAGTAATCTATCCAGATTCCAAAGTCCCAATTATTCATCATACTAAGAAAGCCAATATTAGAGCAGTTCACAAAATCACTCCCTTAAATAGTCCATTAGCAACCTTCACTTAGTTTCCATACAAATCCAAGCTGTTTCCCACTCTCACACTGTCCAGCATATTTGTAATCCTCAAGGTTCTAAGATTTGAATGTTTTCACAGTCTGTCTCTAAACACCAAGTACAATCAATTTGCAGGTGTTGTTTAATGTATTTCAGCTAATTTGTAGACTAAACATCTTTCACTCTTTCTTCCACTTTTTTCAGCCCTATGATATCTTCCCTGGCCAGTAGGTGTCACTGTTACTGTTTTTCTCCACTTTTGCTGCAAATAAAATATCTCAAAAAATATTTTCCAGTAATTTCCCCAGGTCCTTCAAATCAAGGTGGCAATAAAAGTTTAATCCAATATTTTGAAATGATTTAAATTGCTAAAAACTAGCCAATCCAGTCTATCCTTTATCTTTAAGGTTCTTCTGTCTGCAATTTCTTTTCTTTCTTTTCCAAATTTGACAGTAGCTCCAGGTCTTAGTCACTTCTATTTGCCTCAATTGAGTTCCACTTTCCAAAGGGAGTGTTTTTTAGGGGAAATTCCGCGGCAAAAGTTAGAAAGTTCTTACCCAGACTGAGCACACTGTTACAGGATCTTTCCTTTTTTATTCAATTTTGGTCTTTTTGGCATCTTCAGGATGTCATCTACCACTAATCTGTAGTCTTTTATCCACAAGGTCAAACTGTTTTTGTCATCTACATACTGGTACATGTATGTAACTCATGTTTACATTTCATAATATTTGTATGTAACTCATGTTTACATTTCATATTTGTGTAGACCATATCTGAGCCATACACTACTTTAATCAGTTGTTTTAGATTTGTGCTCTGCTTCATTTATATAATGCCATACTTCTAATTCTCTTTCTCTAAATATAGTTATTTAGTTTATTTTGCCAATTAAGTTAAACTACAATAGAATTAAATCATAGCTAACAAAGAAAAATGGCATATACTGTATATAATGTTTAAGTGGGTTTTGGTGATATGACTCTTTCCTCAAAATTCTGAATTTTGTAATGTAGTGGGAGCCATGTAAGTACAACAGATTCATAAAATTTCAGGAAACAAATACACATGTTATGCAACACTTTCTTTTTGTGAATAATTTATCAAAATTTTGCTCTATCTTTTGTCAACAAGCTGTTTGTTTGCTTTCAATTACCCTACCCAAAGTGGAGAATTTATCTTCAGTATTCTATTGAATATTCCATGTTTTTAATATTCTTGTATTTATTAACATAAAAATATTTTATTTGGAATAGTTTGCAATAAATAAATATGTGAAAATCAATGTTGTAGTCCTGGAGTGTCAAATACATGTTGTTATGGCAGCATCACATGATGTATCAGGACTTTCCCCCCCTTTGCTAAACTGGGCGAGGGCGTGGTCAGCATGTGACGCATCTTGACAGCCCTGTTGTAGTCATTTTAGACCAACAGCTGATGTCTAATAACATAGCAAAAATGGAAAGAACTCACAAAAAACAAAAATTAAATAGGTTTGGCAAAGCTTTGATAGTTACATTCTTTGCCTGGTAGATAGAAACCAGGAATTCAAAATAACATGGCCTATTTTAACTGTCTACAACGGGGCTAAAGAGTTTGTAAATATTAAGGCCACACCCTGTATTGATCAAGCTATGTTTGATATTAATTATCAATTTTTAAAATTAAATTATTACCTCACAGGAGGCCATGTCAGGGAGGTTTTTATTTTTCTTTTTAAAAATCTTCTTCTCCATTATAATCCAAAATAAATTAACTTTCCAGAAACTATTATGAGCAGAAAGGAAAGATTGATGAATGTAGTTGGATAAATATGTGCACAGAATTGTACACAATAAGAGCAGTAACATAGTATATGAACTTTTCCCATCACCATTTCCCCTTCTATAGCATTAATCAAGAACAATAGTGGGTTCCACTTACCTTCGCTACCAGTTCGGAACTGTGAGCATGTGTGCACTTGTTTCTCTCGCTCAAAGTGTTTCTGCACATGTGCAGAACCTTCTGCGCATGCACAGAGTGTCTGTGATGACGTCCGGGTGGTGGGAGGGGCCTCCCTCTGCCACCACTACCGGTTCTCCTGAATGAGTAGAAACCAGGGGTGAAATCTAAAATTTTTCCCTACCGGTTCTGTGGGTGCGGCTTGGTGGGGGGGTGTCCTGTGACTGAGTGGGCATGGCCAACTCGATGTCACTCACAGCCATGCCCACTCAGTCCCAAGACCCCCTTCCACCAAGCCAGAACCCGGTAAGAAAACTTTTTAAATATCTTTCTCCTGCGGCTCCGCCCACCCGCCCCATTCCCCGGACTCCTACTGCTCACCTTTCTCCCGCAGCTGGCTGTCAGGGAAGGCAAGCGCCTGAAAGGTACCAGAGTCGCTCACTCTCCTTCTTGAATGAGCCGCTCTGGTCCACACGCCAGCCGCGGGAAAAAGGTGAGCAGTAGGAGTCAGAGAATGCACCATTCCTCAACTCTGGCCTTGCTGCAGAGTTGCTGCCTGCTTGCCCTTAGACACGCGGCTCTGCCCACCCACCCCATTCCCTGGAGTTGGATATGCAACCTGCCACTGAATTAAATAAACGGTGTGCGCTTGCGCAGCTGGCGCGTGGACCAGAGCAGTTCATTCAAGGAGAGCGAGCAACTCCAGTACCTTTCGGGCACTTGCCTTCCCTGACAGCCAGCCGCCGGAGAAAGGTGAGCAGTAGGAGTCTGGGGAATGGTGCATTCCCCGAGTCTGGGGAATGGGGAGGGTGGGCAGGTGGGCGGAGCCTCCAGCTGCCATTGCTACCGGTTCTCTGAACCACCGGCCATCATCACTACCTACTCGCCCAAGCCGGTCTGAACCGGGAGCATTTCACCCCTGATAGAAACCCACCACTGATCAAGAACTGCCGACTATCCACCTGCCTATTAGAACAGATCTCTTCTCTTGTGAAGGCACCAGCTGGCCCAGATTCCGAGAAAATTTCTCTTTTGTGGTGTTTGTAGACATTTCATATTTGGCATTCTACTAAATAGGGGAACAGAGCTGAAGTAAAAAAAAGATTGGCTTCTGATAAACATAACATAAATATATCACAACACCATATGTTTCTTTACATTAAACAAAATGTATAGAGCGTTTACAAAAGGGATCTAAGACTATTCGTTTTTCTCCTAGTTCTGAATGTTTTAAAGATTAAAGATTTGGCAAATTTAGCTACTTATATTTTCCCCTGAGGATGAGTTTAAGCTATATTCGCTGAAGTAAAAGAAAGGCTAAATGTTCTGCAGGGGAAATTGGTTATGAACATAAGACTAAAAGGAAAAAAAGATGTATTTTGAAAGCAGAACAAAACAACACCAGCGGCAGTAATACCCAACAGAGATGCAGATGCAATGGAGTCATTTATATGCATATGTTATATTACTATCATTATATTTTCTATCAACTTTTCTGTAACAGTAAATGTATTTGATTTTATTTTGAGAGGCTTATTTGCATGTAATAGGAAAGCGCTGACAATATTTGGGTAATAAAAGAAGTTGGAATAATCCTAATACTCTCACGTTCATTGTGCTTAATGCATTGCTCCAGATGATTGGTAAAAGGGCCTGTCCAATATCACTGACACTTATGCAAGAATAATCTAGGGAGAAATAACTTACCAGATTTTTTTTTTTTAAAAAAAAAGCTTTCTGCAACATCAATATATTAAGAAACAGGCTACGCTCTTTTGTCATTTCTTCCACATGCACAGTTTTCTTATTGTTTTTTGTTGCAAGACTAAAATGTAGTTTGCTGGGAATAAATACACTGGCACCAGTAATTTCATCCAATAATTTTTGATTTCTAGTTTGGCATTGCTGTTATAAATTATTAAATATTATTTATCACATACGGCAAGCAAACAAATAAATTGTCATTTTGTATTTTAATTCTCTAATTTTGCACCAGTCTCAGAATCAATATTCTTCATGAACTACATTTATGAGAGTAACCTTGGCTAGATACTTTTCTATACTTCTCCATCAGGAATGTGTGAGTGTGCATTTCATTGGAGAAGGCATTTAGTTTAACTGTGTTAGGGGAAACCATTTTCTACTTTGATGGCGGTTTTGAACTTCTGGAGGACAAAGACTATCGATCTGATATAGGCTAATGCATTTGTTTTATCTGTTTTCCATATCTGTTTTCCCAAATATGAAGTATACAAACATAAAAAATGTAAGCTAGTTTAATGCTCATCTTTTTTTTTGGTAAATTTATTAAGACAGAATAAAAAAAGTTAACTCAACAATAAGAAAATTAAGAATGTCAATATATTTGGGGTTAAATCTCTGAAGGTTAATTAAATAGGCCCTAAATCTTAGGTCCAAAATCGGCCAGCTGGGCTACTTCCACCACTTGTTCGTCCGTCCATCCATCCATCCATCCATCCATCCATCCATCCATCCATCCTATACTTACCTTAAGAAGTTTAAGGTGAAAAAAACATCAAATATAACCACAGTACGAAAGATATTAACACGTTTTTTCTTTGGTTACATTTATAATTAAATTAATCTTGCTCAATTATTAACAAAGTTATTCTGAGGCTATGCAAAAGGGCATAAAATCCCCCAAAACTAACTCGGTGCTGAATGTAATTATCTTATCCTATAGATATTTTTTTTGCATATTATGAAACTGACCACATTGAAATGGTTGGTACAGTATTATGCACACTGAGTTTTAAACGCCCTTTGCAGAAAATTCTGCTAATAAGGAATTGAATACAGATTGTATTTGTCAATTTTTCTTCCTAATGAAATTGTTAGAACTTAGTGTATTTTATTATTTTCAAGGTATATTTCACCTTATTGATTGATATTCTTATTGATATTGAATAAAGGAGCATAGTTATAAAGTTATCTGGAAATGGTACCTGTTCCCAATAAGATTATAGAAAATGAATAAAAGTGCTAGCAAGTTATGTTGGAGATGTTAAGTGGAGAATGGGACATACGAACACATGTGGTATGGATGTCGTAAAGTGAAGAATTTTTAGTTACAAATAGAAGAAGAATCTAGTAAAATAATTAAAAAGAAGGTAAAGTTGGGAGTAGATACTATCCTCATATTAAAGTTGAATGACAAGGTGTTAACAATTGATGAAAGAGAGCTTGTAAGGATATTGGTCATTATGGGACGAATTGTGATTGCAAGATACTGGAAATTGAATATTGAATACAAAATAAATGAATGGTTCAGAGAAGTTTGGAAAATTGCTCTTAATGATAAGTTAACGTGTGATATAAAATTCAAAAAAGGACTATTGAAAGAAAATATATTTTGGAGGATATGGCAACCATTTGTGGACTACGCAATCGGGAACTTGGAAGAAATAATGCCAGTGCCAATGCAAAGAGAATTTTGGAAGACCTGAAGATGAAGAAAAAATTCCCCCGCTTCTCCCTATTTTGTATTATACACTGGGTGTGGTTTTGTGTTTTGTGTTTTGTCTTTAATTAAAAATTTAATAATAATAAAAAGGTATATTTCACCTAGTATGGACTGAATCTATTATATTACAATAATTTTTTAACAGTAAAGGACCTTTTAATTGAGTGTCATAGTGTTTTACACACACACACACACACACATATATAATCCCACATATATATATAATCCCTTTCGCCTTTCGGCTCCAATCCAGGAGCCCTCAAGCAGTCACATCCACGACAAATCATTTTATACCAAATTTATATTTTGCTGATAAAGAAATCTTAATCTTTATAAGATTTCTTTATCAGCAAAATATAAATTTGGTATAAAATGGTTTGTCGTGAATGCGACTGCTTGAGGGCTCCTGGATTGGAGCCGAAAGGCGAAAGAGAGCAGAATGTCCCCTCCCACATGTTGGGATAGACCAGGTGTCTCGATAGAAAAACAATCTTTCCCCTGGCTCAAGCTGATGAAGGGAGGAGAACTTGTGGCTCAGAAGGTTAATTCAACTGCCTAATATGCAGGAAGCCCAAGTTCGAATTCGAGTAAGTGTATGGCTAGCTGATGAAAGCTAAAAAGCTTGAAATAGATCTATATTAGTCTCCCTTTATTTCTTTATCAGCAAAATATAAATTATATACATAATATATATAATCACAACAATCAAGACTATAACTCATAGGTTCCTAATCAATTGAATAGTTGGTGCTTGGTTTCTGCTCTTCAATCCTTGGGTTTTACAAGTAGGATAAAGGCTTACTTTCAGCTAAGAATGTAGATGTGGGTTCTCTGATAGATAGGATGTGGCAGGTTGACATTTCTTCTCAGAATGCTCTTCTGAGCAGCTTTTTTTCAATTAGCTTATGACAGAGTAGCATTGAAAGAACAGAAAATGCTGCTATACACTCAGAAACCATGTTTTTACAACAAAAAGCAAAAAATAAAAAAAAATATTGAATCAAGTTTGACTCCTGGTGATTTGATGAACAGATCCAGGTGGTTTTCCCCATAACAGCATAGAAATGATTTGCTTTTGGCTTCTCTGAGGATTTTTTTTAAAAAAATACTCCACAGTGAAGTTTAAAGACCTCCTTCCTTCTAGTCACCCAATCTAGTTGTAATTAGGTCCAACTGTAGGACTATCATATCTTGGCTATAAAAACCCAAAGGCCTATTTGGCACCAACCCAAAATCAAAGTAATCTATACAATATTTCTTTGCTGCCATCTGGATTTTTGTAGCTGAAGTATGATAGCTCTATGCAGTTAGCTGTTTAAGACTAGCCTTGTCAGCTAAATGCTGCAACTCAAAAATAAATCCTTGTAACTGTAAAATTTCATAAATCAGTGAACAACCAACACAGTGTGGTTATTAGCATAGGGCAGAGGTCTTCAAACTTGGCAGCTTTAAGACTTGTGGACTTCAACTCCTAGAATTCTCCAGCAGCATACTGGCTGGAGTATTCTAGGAGTTGAAGTCCACAAGTCTTAAAGCTGCCAAGTTTGGGGACCCCTGGCATAGGGCTTTGGGGGTAAAAGCCAAGAACCAAGAGCCACACTCAACAGAGTGAACAAGCAAAACTGTTAGAGCAGAGCCAGAGCTTACCACATACTTAAAGCAATGTTCATTAGCATATAAAATAATGGTGGGAAAAAGATCATTAGATCTAATTTTTAAATTATCTTCCTGTAACATTGCCAGTGTGTTTCAATGCGTCCTTTCCAGTGGCGAAATTCAAATTTTTTTACTACCAGTTCTGTGGGTGTGGCTTGGTGGGCGTGGCAGGGGAAGGATATTGCAAAATCTCCATTCCCACCCCACTCCAAGGGAAGGATACTGCAAAATCTCCATTCCCACCCCACTCCAGGGGAAGGATACTGCAAAATCCCCATTCCCTCCCCACTCCTGGGAGAAGGATATTGCAATATTTCTATTCCCACCCCACTCTGGGGCCAGCCAGAAGTGGCATTTGCCGGTTCTCCGAACTACTCATAATTTCCGCTACTGGTTCTCCAGAACCTGACAGAACCTGCTGGATTTCACCCATGGTCCTTTCTCAAAGTCACAAAGATGCAACTTTCCTAGTAATGCAACAACTGTTGAGTCTTGAAAGATGATCTCATCTGTACCTTTATTTATCTCTGTGACACTCTGCCTTTCTCGGATGCTGTTTCCTACCGCACTAAAATTTGTATGACTTTTTTTTTTAAAGTAGATTTCCCCCTCATCCTACTAGATAGAACAACTCATTATTTTACCAGCATGAAGCAATCAGGAGTGACTATGAGGAGGTGATTCCCAAGCTGTTATTTCATGTACGGCCATAAGATTCTTCTTGGGCTTGCTGTCAGTTGTAATTGTATTATTGCATTAATATGTGTTGCTCTGTGGGATCATTGTAAACTTCTGTGATGAAGCAATTCCACTTATCCAGTGCCTTGGGTGTCACATTTCTTCCCGTGCTCTTGCTACATTTTTGAAGCAAAGCTTGTTTTATTATTGAATATTTGAATAAGGTATGCCATTTCTTTATGCCCCAAGGGATAATTTAAACAGTGTTAAATCTTATCATTGAATTATTTTAATGCGTTGTATTCATGATGAATGAACACAGCATACATGCATACATAAACTATGCCTCTCATTCAAGCCCCAGGTTTTATATACAATATGGAAGCAATAATGAATTAGAATGCTTTCCATTTTGTATACCCTAATATCAAATGTTTATAGTAAAAATAGAAAAGTCTGCTTATATTACTTTAAAAATGCTTACGAGCAATGCAAATATTAAAGTATGTAGTGGAGGGTTTTTTGTTTTTTTTTTGCTGTTTTCTGTAATGGGAAAGAAAGAAAATGAATGTAATTAAAAGGAGTAATTAGTGTGTAGCATTGAACTTTCTCTGGAGCTGGGTTCATTCTTTAAAACAAGCTAGCTGAACTCCAAAATCAATTTCAATTCAATTTTGGTTCTCTTTAACAGAATAACATATTGATAAAATGTTTAAAGAGGTAATGTACTATTTGCCCACTTTTACAACTGAAAAAAAAAAAGAAGGTTGCAATTGCTTGACTAATAGCTGATTCGGAAACCAACAAACAATGAAACTGAATGTATGTAGAATTCTTTTGGAGGCATAATAGCAATAGCACTTAGACATATATACCACTTCACAGTGTTTTACAACCCATTCTATGTGGTTTACAGAGTCAGCATATTGTCCCCAACAATCTGGGTCCAATAGAGTTGTAAATCTGGATGTTCCCATTTCAGACTCATTGTAATTATAAACTTGGTCATAATCCATTTTCATTCATAAAAACAAAACAATGACTGAAATAAAAAGATAGCCTCATTTTCTTTTTCTAAAATGAAATTCTACCCATCCAAGTTCCCATTCTTCAAAAAAGGAAATGCAATACTTTCCCAAAATTAAATCGACTACCAACTTCTTATGTCTAGATGATGATGCAACTCTCTATTCACCTTTTTCAATAAAATATTTTTAAAAGTACTATTCAGAAAACAAAGCAATGAAGTTCAGTAAGACGTCGATGGGGATATAGGTAGGGGATACAACAGTTCATTTAGTGACCGTTCAAACAGCGCTGAAAAAAATGATATGACCATTTTTCACATTTATGACTGTTGTAGCATCCCCATGGTCACATGATTTACATTCGGATGCTTGACAACTGACTCATATTTATGATGTTTGCAATGTCTCAGGGGTCATGTGATCCCCTTTTGTGACCCTCTGAAAAGCAAAATCAGTGGGGAAACCAGATTCACTTAACAACCATGTTACTAATTTAAGAACTGCGGTGATTCACTTAATAAATGTGGTGAGAAAAATTGTAAAATGGGGTAAAACTCACTTAATAAATTTCTTACTTAATGACATAAATTTTGGGCTCAATTGTGGTCATACGTTGAGGACTACCTACCGTACTTTTCGGAGTATAAGACCCATCTTAGTTTTTGGGGAGGAAAATAAAAAAAAAGCTGATTGGTGGGTGGATCCGCCTCCTGGAATACCCGTGATCAGCTGTTTCCAGAGGTGAATTTTAGCAACAGGTTCATTGGTTGTGAGCTCTGTGCCTTGCTTTTTTTTCTGCCTCTGAAACTTCTGAAACTCTGTTTCAGGAAAAATTGTTTTTTCTACCTCTGAAAGCCTACGAAACAGAGCTTCAGGAAAAAGGGCTTTTTTTCTGAAGCTTCTTTCAGAGGCTTTTATTCTGAAGGACTATCTGTACTCTGTTCAATCTCTTTGGTATTTGTATGTAGATTAACCTCTTCCCATCTGTTCGTTATTGTGTCATTCTCCAGATTTGTTAGCATAGTTCGGTTAGAACCTTTACTGATTCTTCTTTTGTTGCCTGCCATATTATTTTAGATAAAAGACTTTCAGAGGCTTTTTTTCTGAAGCTTCTTTCAGAAGCTTCTTTCAGCTTCTGAAATCTCCATTTCGAGGCTAGGCAGGGCTACATTCGGAGTATAAGATGCACCCAGATTTTCACCCTCTTTTTTGGGGGAAAAAGGTGTGTCTTATACTCTGAAAAATACGGTATATTGCAAAGCTATCCTGCCTCTCTAGGGTTTGGGAACAGGGCTTTTTAACAAAAGGCAGCTTTAGGACAAGCTTTTCAAATCTTTCACAATTTCTTCAAGTGACAAAATTACATCAAATATCTATATGACAAAAAGGATTGACATCATATTGATTCCCCCCTTATCATCCAATTTGTACTGATTTATAAAAAAGAAAATCTGATTATAAATACTTCTGACTACAATAGTGTCTGCTTGTTGTCAATAACTGTTCAGAGATTAAACTCCATTGATTTCTTTTGCTTGTTGTAACTGCCAATAAATGGCCAGCTTCTTCAACTGAATCCCATTCATTTAATTTCAATTTCCTCAATGAAAATTAAATCATGTCATCCTGAAAATAGTCCACTTTTTCCCTAGGCCTTCAATTCGGTTCGACTCCTGACAACTGTCAGGATTAGTTCCTGCAGTTTTCTTGGCAAGATTTTCAGCAGTAATTTCTCACAACTTTTTTTTCTAGGAGTCAGAGCCTGTGACTGGGCCAAGATTACTCAGCTGGCTTCATACTTAAGATTAGAGCTCAAAGTCTCCTGATTCCTAGCCTGGTACCTGTCAGGCCCAGGCCAAGAACAACATAGAACAATCCAGCCAAAGTTAAATTCTTTTTTTGCTTAAGCCATGTAGACAGAATTTTAGCAGACTAAACCTATACTATTTTAATCCTAATGGCTATACCCTGGTAGATTCTAGGGAGTGGCTATCCTAAATCTCTTCTTTCTCTGATCCATCTCTAGGTTACGTTTCTTTTGTCTCTCGTCACTCCTTCCTGGAAAAGGGCAATTTCACTTTAGTCCATAACACCATCTCCGCCTTCCTAAACATATTACATTGCTGTAACTTAACCACTACACTAAACTGGCTCTTCAAAATTGTTAATTTAGCTAATCTAAACATGCTATACATTTCTTGTTTTCTTGTTTGCATAATCCAGCAACTGTTTTTAACAATGTTTCATTTGTTGATAGAATTTTTAAAAATCTTGCTTCATCCCAGAACAAAAGTCAATAACGTAACCTTCTATACACACCTTATAAATTACTTCATACAACTTATTTAGTGGATGAATCATGTTTAACTTTAAACGAATTGCAAGGGTCTTATTTTGTCTAAAATAATATATATATATATATATATGTATGTATAGACAAAAAAGTATTAACATACTAACATCCTTAGAATATCTTAATAGGTTGAAATTGAAGCGTTAAAATAATTGGAACATGATAAGATATAACATTAGAGTTAATAGAAGAATCTGGAAGATATTCCAGTAACAAGCAGAAATGAATAAAGAATCTAATCTGGGACACATTCTATAAGGATGAGAAATAAATGTATAATGTATAATTCATAAATTACACATTCCATAAAAAATCATAACTCCACCAACATAATTCATAATATAAAAGTGGATTTTTTTTGTCAAATATAGATCAAGTTAAACTCTTATAGCAAGAAGATAAAGGGATAATCTGCCTTCAGCATCTTTCTATATAGCTGCTGCTCAACATAGGTAGCTGCATGCTTTAGATGGGCATCTAGGATGACTTTAAGTCTTGGGTGATTTTGCTTGTAATGATTACTCTTGGCATACACTCTTGATGTTTTTCGTTCATGCTCTCAGAACAACACCCATCCACCACAAGGAGGCAGAGCACATCTAGGAATGAGAAAGGGTAGGATAGAATGTACCATCCATACTTATTAGTATTACTGAAATTGAGTCAATTATAACAAAGACCGGAAGATAATCTGTTCACTTAATCTGATCTAAAAGTGACAGACAAGAAGTTTCTGGAAATAAAAGCTTGAGCCAAGAAAAATTCATCTCATCAAGAATTCACAGAACGGGCAGAAAAATTTAAAGCTCGTGTATATTAGGTCATTTCTTTAAATCGGGCTCCTTGGTGCTCTCTGAGCTTGGTTGTTTTCTTGCAGATGTTTCATTAGCCAAACTAGGTAACATCATCAGTGCACCTAGTGGCTAGTTTGGGTTAATGAAACATCTGCAAGAAAACAACTAAGCTCAGAGAGCACCAAAGACCCCTCATTTCAACCCCTTGTTACAAATATTCTCCTTTAATGGCTTTTTAAATCTCAAGGTAAATGTTTCATGTGCCTGAGATAACATAATATACTGCAGAACCTAAAAAATAATAGAAGCGGTGCTTCTTGGTATTTTCATATTGTTTTTTATACAAAAGACATCTTCAATATCAATATAAAAACATAACAGAAGTGATTCCTGTAAACATTTTCCAGATGGCAATCATGGAGATAGATTCTGAGGACAACCTGCCCCAAATCTGATCCTTCAGTCTCTCAGTCTTTTGTAACCACTATAATTGAGTCTTTCCACCTTACAGATGGTTGTTCTTTCTTTTCTTTCCCAGCATTAGAGTCTTTTCCAGAGATCTAAGTCTTTGCATAATGTGCTCAAAATAGAATAATTTAAGTTGTGTTATTTGTGCTTGGAGTGAGAATGCTGTGTTAATTTTCTTCAGTGATCCATTTCTTTGTTTTCTTGACTGTCAGTGGTAGTCTTTTCAACAACAAAGTTCAAAAACATCAATACTCTTTCTATTCTGCTTTGTCAAGTCCAACTTTTGCTGTCATAGAATGTCACAGGGAAAAAAAAAACACTCCCTGCACAGTTCTGATCTTTTTAGGTATGGACACATCCTGGCATCTCAATAATATTTCCAAAGACTTCAAGGCTCCTTTGCAAATTTCTTGTGACATATTTCTTGGCTGCTAGTTCCTTTGCTGTTGATAGTTGAACCCAAAAAGCAGAAGCTATTCACCACTTCAAAAGCTTGATTGCATTTTCTAAGGCTGGTTGTTGTCAACAAGTGACAATCAAGTAGATTTAAAAACAAAGTGGTGTAAAATGATTTTGGCCATGACAGAAAAACCTAATTTCTAGCCAAGCCCATAGTCTCCATCTGAGAGGGAGATCTACAGTAGGCATCTCCTTTCCAAAACTCTGTGTGGATTATATGACACACATTTTATTGTGGCAACAAAAATTAGTCATTTTGCAAATTACTCATTGGGTTTTTTTTGGGAACTTATAAATCCCACAACCAAACAAAATACATAAATCAGTGGCTAGATTTTAGATCAGCATATTCTTAAAATTATATTTATCTTAAAAAAATATAACTAAAAGTGAATTGTGAAAATACTATTAGTTTTGAAAACTTACTTGCTAAAGTACATGAACTGAATTGCCTAAACCATCTCACTAGACCATGAAAGATATAAAATTACCTTAAAACAAGAAAAGGTAGGATATTATACTTAGAAATCAGAATGAAAGACAAACCAGAAGCATTTTTTGAAATTACTATTTATAGATATGATGCATCCAAAACTCTTAATATTATACTTAGTTAAGTACTCGGGGTGGAGTACCATCAGTACGCTGATGACACCCAGCTGTACATCTCCACCCCAGACCACCCCTTGAAGTGATGTCCCGGTGCCTGGAGGCCGTACGGATCTGGATGGGGAGGAACAGGCTCAGGCTCAACCCATCCAAGACCGAGTGGCTGTGGTTTCCGACGTCCCGATATAGTCAGCTGGTGCCATCGCTGACTATTGGGGGCGAAGCATTAGCCCCCACGGAGAGGGTTCGCAACTTGGGTGTCCTCCTGGATTCACGGCTGTCTTTAGAAGAGCACTTGACGGCCGTGACCAGGAGGATTTTTCATCAGGTCCGCCTGATTCGCCAGTTGCGTCCCTTTCTGGATCGGGACTCGTTACGCACGGTCACTCATGCCCTCGTCACCTCCCGTCTGGACTATTGTAACGCTCTCTACATGGGGCTCCCCTTGAGGAGCACTCGGAGGCTCCAACTGGCGCAGAGTGCGGCCGCGCGGGTGGTGATGGGAGCAACGTGGCGCTCCCATGTAACGCCTCTCCTGCGCGAGCTGCACTGGCTCCCGGTGATCTTCCGAGTGCGCTTCAAGGTCTTGGTTATCACCTTCAAAGCACTCCATGGCTTAGGACCTGGCTATTTACGGGACTGCCTGCTGCCACCAATAGCCTCCCACCGACCAGTACGCTCCCATAGAGAGGGGCTCCTCCGGGTGCCATCGGCCAAACAATGTCGACTGGCGGCCCCCAGGGGGAGAGCCTTCTCTGTGGGGGCACCTACGATCTGGAACGAGCTCCCCCCGGAGATACGGAGGATTCCGGATCTGCGTACCTTCCGTCGCGCGCTTAAGACATTTTTATTCCATCAAGCTGGCCTGACCTAAACTTTTCCTCTTTTAAATGGAATTTTAAATTTGGTTTTAATTTATTGGGGTTTTAAAATGTCTCAGCCAAATTTATTTAATTAGTTTTATCTCTATTTTAAATTTTGTATCTACATGTTTTATTTTATGGCTGTTCACCGCCCTGAGTCCTTCGGGAGTAGGGCGGTATACAAATTTAATAAAAAAAAAAAAAAAGAAGGGTGGCCATACAAATCAGTCCATCAATTGATCAATCAATCAGACCAACCAACCAACCAACCAACCAAGTATGTCTTTTTTGGGGTAAGTACTATGACAACATTTTTATTCTTGTGCTAATAGCAGAAAATGTGAGACAGGATAAATGCTGTATATAAGAAAAAAATATAAGAGAAAAAGAGAGATTGATAAAAGGATTGGGGTTAGGATATCTTGTTGTCCGTAGCAAATTCCATTATCTCATTAGTTAGGACACGATAACTTTAATGCTTCTGTTCTTCTTCGAGATTGGGCAACTTTATTCAATCCTGCTTTTCTTTTTTAAAATACTGCTTGTTCTCAGATTTCTTGATATCTCTGCCTATAATGATATTGTTAAGAAGCTTACTCAGTCATTATGGATTGCTTCATCCAACTGTCTAGAAGATACCCATGTCTATGACCCTACTTTTCAAGAATGTATTATGATATATAATGTAACTTTTTTGTGTAGAAGATGAAAAATATGATAATTGCACCAATGACTTTCTTTCTTTTTTTTTTTAAGTTTTATTAACATAAACAAACATAAAACACAAATACATGTAAACACTTATACATTAACAAAGAGTCAATCGACTAACTTCTAGAAAACCTTCGCATCGGTGATTAATGTCCATTTAACCAATTTTCCTTAATCATACTATTTACAAATTCACTTGCTTATACCTTGATATATTCATTGAAGTTCAGCAGTATCTTTCTACAAACATATTAACCATTTATTTATACAATCCTACGGCTCATCTCATGTATCTATTTCTGCAATTCTTGAGTTATGTTCTCCTAATGTCCTATGTTGTTGGCCCTATCCTTGTTTCTAACCATGTGTACCATTTTTGCCAAACTAAATAAAAGTCAGTGTTCTCTTTATCTTGGAGCTCTTTTGTGAGCCTATCCATCTCTGCGCATTCATTTATTTTTGTTATTATTTTTTCTTCTGTTGGTATTATCTCGGATTTCCAATTCTGAGCGTACACTATACGTGCCGCTGTCAATATGTGGATGGTAAGATATTTTATCTCCTTGGTACACTGTGGTGTAGTCATTCCAAATAGAAAGAGTTCTGGTTTCATTTCTACACTTTGCCTCGTTGTTTCTTCGATTATTCTCTTAATCTCTTGCCAGTAGCGTTGTGCCTTCCTGCAAGACCACCAGAGATGGTAATATGTCCCCATTTGTGTCTTGCACTTCCAACACATTGGTGATGTGTTTGGAAACATTTTAGCCAAACGTGCCGGAGGAAGGTGCCATCTATAAAATATCTTGTATAAATTTTCTTTGTATGGAATCGACAGTGTCATCTTATAATTTTCTGCCCATAGCTTGTCCCATCTATCCAACTCTATATTGTGACCTATATTTCTTGCCCAGCTTACCATGTTTTCTTTCACTGTTTCCTCCTCTAATTTATACCTTATTAAATATCCATAAATTTTAGATATTATTTTCTCATCTGTGCCTTTTAAAATTTTATCTAGTTCACTTGGTTGGCTTTGAAAATCATAATGTCTCCGGTCTGCTGTATATTTTGAGTCAATTTGAAGGTATGGCCACCAATCAATCATAATGCCTCGTCTTTCCAGTTCTTGTCTCGTAAGTAGGTCTCCCTCACTACTCAACAATTCTTGATATTTCCGCATCTTTCCTATTTCTATAGTGTTTGGATAAATTAGCGCCTCCATAGGCGACAACCATCGTGGGATTTTACTATAGTGTTGCCTTCTGATATCTTGCCATGTTATATATAGTGCACCTCTTATTACATGTCTCTGGAAGTACGGATGTTGCTTGTCTGTGCCTTCCCACAGAAAGGCATGCCAACCTCGACTCAGATCAAATCCCTCCAAGTATAGCATTCTCCTATTTGATAGATCTATCCATTCTCTGATCCAATTCAACGCCGCCGCCTTGTAATATAGCTCCCAGTCTGGTAGACCTAGGCCTCCCTTCTCCTTTGTGTCCTGTAAGCATCTTATTTTAATTCTAGCTTTCTTTCCTTGCCAGATGTATTTCATTATTGTCTTATTGAGATCCTTAAAGAAATCTTTTCCCGGACCAATTGGTATCACTTGGAAGAGATATAGGAGTCTTGGTAATATGTTCATCTTTACAGACGCTATTCTGCCAAGAAATGATAGTTGTACCTTATTCCATCTTTCCAAGTCTTTTCTAATTTGCTTCATCAATTTAATGTAATTGTCCTCTCTAATAGTTGTTGCTTTTGTAGTAAGCCAAATTCCCAAATATTTTACTTTCTTCGCAATTTGCATTCCTAATTCTTCTTCTAATTTTTCCTCTTGTGTCATTGTCATATTTTTGGTCAAGACTTTGGTTTTTTGTTTATTGATCTTAAGCCCCGCCACTTTGCCATACTCCTCTATCTTCTCTAATAATTTGACTCCCGCTACTTCCGGTTGTTCCACTATGAAGACCACATCATCCGCGAAAGCCTGTAGTTTATACTCCTCATTCCTTATCTTCAGTCCTTTTATTTCTTCTTCCTTTCTTACTTCCTTTAGAAGGACTTCCAGTGAGATTATAAACAGTAGAGGCGATATCGGGCATCCTTGTCTTACCCCCTTTTGGATGCTTATTTTTTCGGTCATATCTCCATTAATTATAATTCTTGCTGTCTGGGAAGAATATATTTTCTTAATCATTTTCAGGAATTTGTTGCCGAAATTCATAATCTGCAGTTGTGCTATAAGGAATTTCCAGTTCAAATTGTCGAACGCCTTTTGCGCGTCGAGAAAGATTAGCGCTACCTGATTATTGATGTTTTGCTCGTAGTATTCGAGAACGTTTATTATTGTCCTCATGTTGTTTTTTATTTGTCTCCTTGGGACAAAACCATTTTGGTCGGGGTGTATATAATTATGTATAATTGTTTTCAGCCTCTGTGCATTAATTGTCGTGAATAGTTTATAATCTACATTTAACAGCGAGATGGGTCTATAATTTTGGACTTTAGTCGGATCCGTATCTTCTTTGGGGATGAGTGAGATAATTGTTTCGGCCCAAGATTTAGGTGTTTCTGCTTCCAGCAGTGCCTCATTGAGAACTTGTAGTAGTAGTTCGTCTATTGCAGACTGGCATTTTTTATAAAATTCCGTTGGAATTCCATCCAGACCTGGGACTTTGTTGTTCTTCTGTTTCTTTCGGGCTTCCATCAACTCCATCATTGTTATTGGTTTATTCAGTATTTCTCTGTGGGATTCTTCTAATTTCTGGATATTTGCTTTTTGTAGGTATTCCATAATATCTTGGTCTTGAGTTTCTTCTTGTGTGTAGAGGTTTTGATAGAATTCCCTTACTATACGTTTTTTATCTAAATTCATACTATATAGTTGTCCTGTTTCATCCTGCAATTGGTATATTATTCTTTTTTCCCTCTCTTTCTTCAGTCTGTATGCCAGCCAGCGACCTGTTTTGTTTGCATATTCAAAGTATTTCTGCTTGACCATTTTCATTTTCTGTACGATTTCTGCTTGTGAAATTAAGTTCAACTCATGTTTAGTACGATTCAATTTTTCCCTTGTTGTTTTGTCGTCAGGCTGTTTCTGTAATTGTGACTCATATATGTTGAGTTCTTCCATTAATTTTTTCCTCTTTTGTTGTTTATCTTTATTTTTTTTTTTGCTGTGTATGCTATTGTGAGGCCTCTTATATAGGCCTTAGTAGTGTCCCACAGATTCTGTACTGAAGTCTGCTCCTTTGTGTTTATTTGATAAAATATTCTAAGTTCGTTCTCCATCATCTGCACATAATCCCTATCTTTTATTATTCCGGTGTCCATCATCCACCTCTTCTGCTTTCGCTGTCCTCTCCATGTTATTTTTATAGGATTATGGTCGGCCCATGTATTCGGTATAATTTCAATGTCTTGTAGATCCTTCCTGAGGTCTGGCGTCATCCAGGCCATGTCAATCCGAGACCATGACTGGTGTGGGTTTGAGTAGAAGGTATATTGTTTGGTTTGTTTGTTGGCCTCTCTCCATCCATCATGTAATTGCAATTCTTCAGTCATATCCTTAAATGTATCCGGTAAGATTCTTTTTCGAGTCTTACTTTGTTTATTACTTCGATAGTCATCTTGTATATTCACGATTGCGTTGAAGTCTCCGACAACACAGATATTTTCGTACTCCAAATCTTTAATTGTATCATGTAGTTTCTTGTAAAATTCTCTCTGGTTTCCATTAGGTGCATAGATAGAAGCTAGCAATATTTTCCTTGTTTCTGTTTGTATTTCAGTTATTAAAATACGTCCTTCCGAATCTGTATATATCTGTTTAGCTTTTAAATGGTTTTTGACATAAGTTGCCACTCCTCTCTTCTTATTATCTCCTAGGGATGTGAATAATTTTCCTAATTTTTGATTCTCCAACAATATTTGTTGCTGTCTTTTAATGTGTACTTCTTGTAAAGTTATCACATCTAAGTCCAATTTTTGCAATTTCGTAAATATATATTTCCTTTTCCTTGGGGAGTTGAGTCCGTTTATATTAATTGATATAATTTTTATTTCTCCTTCCATCTCTATCGAGTTTATCTATTTGTGATTTTCAACTTTGCTGTGTTTCTGGTAACTCTTTGAGTCTTTTCCCTCGCTCCCTCTCTCTCCATTCTTTCTCTCTCCAATCTTTTTGCCTCTTCCTGATCTTTTTCTTCCTTCTCCATCCGCCGTGTCCCGGGTTCCGCTTCTCTCCTTGTCTCCTGTTCCTCTTCCATTGTAAAGTGCTGGTCAAAGAATTCTTGAGCCTTTTCCAGATTATCAATCTTGTACTTTCTTTCATCCCAGGAGATAAGTAGGCCTTCCGGTAGTAGCCAGCGGAATTTTATTTTAAATTTATTTAGCTGGGTGGTCAGGAAATTATAATTTCTTCTTTGATCTCTCGTTCTTCTTGGTATTTGTTTGAGAGTTATGATTTCTCTTCCCTTATGCATGATTGTCTCTTCCCTCATCTTCCTGTAGATCTCTTCCTTAATAGATTTTTTCGTGAATCTTATGTGAATTTCTTTGGGTAATTTGTTTCTTCTTGCGTAGTTCGTGTACACCCTATATATTTCATCCATTCCATTTCGCAGTTCATCCTTATCCACCTGGGTTGCCTTTGCCAGTATCTCAATCATTATTTCACTTAGATCCTCATCCTTCTGCTCTTCTACATTTTGAAACCGTAAGTAGAATGATGCCTTTTCCATTTCCAGATAGGTTAACGCGTCCTCAGTTTCCTTATTAAATGCCCCTTGATCTTGTTCCATTCTTTCCATTCTGTTGGTCGCATATTCTACTCTTTCTTCCACCTTTTGGATCCTCTGCTCGTTTTCTGTTATGTTTTGCTGAATTTGTTCTATCTTCTCATCCATATTTTTGATGTTATCTTTAATTTCACTCACATCTGACCTCAATTCTTCATGATTTTTCTTGGTCTCTTCATGATTATGTGCCATGGTTTCCTGCATTCTGTTCATGCCTTCCTGGATCATTGCTAATGCGGAGTGGATGTTCTGTAGGGCAGGACTCATCTTCTCCTTTTCTGTGGTTTCAATTACTTTCTGTTGAGCTGGTGAGGTCATAAGTATCATTTGGCCCGATGGTGTTTTCTTACTTATTTTAGCTGTTGTCGTTATACTTGTGGTCGCCATTATTATCTCTTTTTTTATTCTTTCCCAGATTTTCATATACTGGTCAATATTTCAGGGTCTGTTTTAAAATTTCACCCAAATTTATTTTTCTCTTTTTTCCAGGCTCCTTTGTACTTATAAATCAATCAGCATGGGAAGCTAAGTGGGAGGGTCGAGGGAAAAGTGTAACGTTCTAGCAATCCATCAGCTAATTCTCCCTGGTATTAAGTATTTGAGTAAGTGGTATATTAGTAAGTAGGGAGTAAGTGCAATATGATTTCTCTCAGAAGGTAAAGGGATGTAGTTAATATAAATGTATCTAATATACTATGGACTAAATCTTTAATACTAACTATATATAGATCAAATTAATATATCACTTAATCTATTAATATACACTTCTTATAAATAAAGTCATACTATGCAATCAAATGTCAAACGTAGATTCCTTCAGCAATTGTCTAAATATTTATCTTACTTATCTAATTTATCCAATTTATTTTAATTTATATAACATACGTATATGGATATACTTTTGTAATTATAATATAGCTATGATAAGTATAATATAATCCGGATCTTTGATTCTAGTTGTATTAAGACAAATTAACAAATCATTGAGATTCTAACTATATAAAGACAAATTAATAGAAATTATATTTAGCTATAATAAAATCTATATCTCTGATTCTACGTATATAAATATATAAAAACAAATTAATAAGGCAATAATTCACTTAATGGGTACAAGATAAGTATAAGGTAATGTTATGCAGTCATATAAGTATAGATTTCCAAAGCAGTGAGTATATATACACCAAATATTACTTCTTAGTCACTGTTAGTAATTAGTAGTTGGTCTTGGTAGTATCTTATGTTCTGGCAATCTTTATATCAAATATCCAATTATAGTTCAAGTCCACTTCCTTTCAACTGTCAATAGTTTCAATATAATATGTCCATGTATTATCCACTTGTTCCGTAATCCTCAGTTCAAGTCCTCACCGGGATAAGCCGTGGCAGAAACAAAAATTATAAATCCAATGTATTTCACGTCCGATCGTACTTTTTCCTCCCTTTACTTTACTTTTTGTCCAATACACACCGATCGTGCGCCAAAAGTATCAAGCGTCTGCTTCCCCAAATAACACAATCCAATAGTCCCGTTGCTTTATTATCCAATTATCCAATTAACTCGATCAATAAACTTGATCCTGTTAAGGAAGCCTTTGTCTGGATTGTCCAGTAAGTATCGGCAACAATGTTATAAGTTCTAAGTTGACTGTGTTCTCCCTGCCGTTGCTCAATATGGCTTCACCGTCCTTTCTTCTATGGATATCCGGGGCTCTAAAAGTCCTCCCGTTAAGTCTTTTAAGTTTTCAGAGACCTTCGCTCTCCCAGCTTTTTGTTATGAAGCTCTGGTTATCAATCACACACTTCGTTCAACCGTATTCCCTCTGGATTCTTTCGGATTCCACTGACTACCAGATTACGCGCTGTCACTTTCAATATGGATTCCTCCCCTTCACTCCACTTATCAGTCGCCGCTTCTCTTTCTCCTCTATTACTCAAGGGTTCCTTCCGCCCGCTTTCTCCCAACCGTTAGAAAATACAGATATACCTTTTCAATCTTTAATCCTCACTTCTGTTTTCACCGATGCTTTTCTTTTTCAATCTTCGCTTCCCTCTTAACAGCTGTCAGCGTTTCTGGCCAGCCGGGTGGCTGGTTCTTCCTCGTTCCGAGTTAGAGGAGTTATCCTGAACCTTCGGGGCGATTGCCGCCCTCCCCGAGGTCCTCAGAAATTTCCCCTTCTTCTACCGACCTCTATGGGGTCGGTAGCGCCGAAATCAGCGCCCGCAGCGAGGATATTAGGGGCTTTGGAAACGGAGCACCGTTCCTTTTGCCCCTAACACGTTGACGTCGCCGGCGGAAGTCTGCACCAATGACTTTCTATTCTTCACCTGTTTTACCATTTCAGTTTCATAAAGCCTCAAAATGATTTCAGAATTATATTACTTTTAGAATATATGGGCTCCATAATGCAGCTTGAAAACTGACTTCTGTTAACCCAAACCTATTTTCCTCAGATGTTGGCAATCTCATCCCTTGTTCATCTTTGTGGAAGGTAAAAAGCTAAGAAGGGTCAGAATTGCATCTGGAAAGGGGGTCACCTGGAAATCCTGAGATTAAAGATGAGATTGGGAAATTGAAAAATAAATATTCTGTAAGAAGGCAAAAACAAATCATGTCTCTACTGTTGCCAAGGAAACTACAGGCCAGGAAGAGGGAACTGAAAGAAGGAAATGTTTTGCATCTGCACGTTTTGGGAAAATGCTTTGAAAATTTTAAAGATGGAAAGTAAAGAGAACAATTAATAGCTGGGACATACAACACACACCTCAATGTGTTGTAAGTATTAATGACTTACTATGAATAAATAACAACAACAACAACAACAACAACAACAACAACAACAACAACATGGGAACATAAAGTGGAAAAAGTTATCGAAAATGGGAAGGTGATGATCTTGTGGGACTTTCGAATACAGACGGATCATTACTTCGAACACAACACACCAGATATCACAGTTGTCGAAAACCGAAATGTACAATTTATTGATATCGCGGTACCAGGAGATCGCAAAGTCGAAGAAAAAGAACTGGAAAAAATCATGAAATATTGTGACCTGGCCATCGAAACTACACGATTATGGATGAAACATGTAACAGTGATACCCATTGTCATCGGGGCACTTGGTACCATGTCTAAGAATTTTATAAAATACATGAACAAATTGCAGCTTCCTGCAATAACACCAGTGGAACTGCAAAAAAACTGCGCTACTCAGAACATTGTACACGGGGGTGATATTCACTTACCTTCGCTATTGGTTCGCAAATGTGAGCGTGCACTTGCTACACTTATGTGCGCCTCCTCCACACATGTGCAGAGCCTTTTGCACATGCACAGAGAGTCAAAAATGGATGTGATGCTGTCTGGGCAGGTGGGCGGAGCCTTCCACTGCCAGCGCTACCAGATCACGCAATCCAGATAGAACCGGCTGAATTTCACCACTGATTGTACATCTTAAAAAGGTACTTGCTTGATACCTAGGATGCTGGCAGCAACCCGTATCAACCATTAGCACCAGTCAATCATATTTGTGATGCATTTTTGAATGTTCAGTTGACTGAGTTTCACGTTTGGTGAATAAAAGATAATAATAAAAGTAATAAAATATATAGCCAATATTTTACCTCAATTTCATCTCTTCTTCAATCTATTGAGGAAGAAAATATCATATTAAATATATAGCATTCATAACTGAATTTTATTAGTCATATCACAAAAACTATGAATCATATCAAAATGATCTATAATTAATTTTAGGACAAAAATTTCCTTTGATTCCAGTGAGATTTCATCCCCAGTTCTGCTATGAATTGAATAACTGTTAAGCTTCCATGTGAATGAAAATCAGGGTGACTCATAAATTGTATTCCATTTTTTAAAATGTTTGCTAAACACGCAACTGAGATAGTATGGAACTTGACACCTATGATGCTTTCTTATTACCACATGTTTTGCTGGCAAAGAGTTCTAAAGGAACAGCATTTTGCATAAAGATATTTCTCACTTCTTATGCCTACCCATAAAACACCTATATCTGAGCACTTGGTCAAGAGAATTGTGCCTCCTAGTGATATAGTAGTGTAGTGTCCCATCAACATGTACTTGACATTATACAAGCATCAGGTGCATTTAACAGAATAATGGTGGAGATTTCTCTTAGAGTTATAGTGACCGCTGCCAAATCTCAAGATTCCTTAGAGTTCTGGATTTATTTTATTTATTTATTTTATTTTTCATCTGCCTAGGAACAATTTTCTGAGAGATCGTAGAAGAATAACCTGATATCGCACATGCTTGTACCTGAATTCATAGTGAACCCTAAACTTCAACCACTTATTAACTGTTTCATATGTAGTGTTGGACTAGAAACCAGGGGTCTGTGAGATCTAATTTTCCTTAGGGACAGTAACCAGCTGGGTGACTTTGGGTCAGTCATCCTCTCTCTTTAGTCCAAGCTACCTCACAGGACTATTACTGTAAGAAAAACTGGAGAAGTAGACATTATGTACCCTACTTTGAGTTGTAAAAAATAAAGATAGGATATAAAGCTAATAAATAAATAAACAAACAAAGAATTGGACAACATTTCTAAAATAGACACAATCTTCTAATAAATGATGAAACTTGTAAAATACTTTCCTACTTAGATTAATAGATGAAAAATAATATTTACATTCTTTTCATATCTAAACAAATTTTTCATTTACTCTCCAAGATCTTCTCTCATTCTTTCCCAATTCTATTTCTATTTGTTTAGATATGAAAAGAATGTAAATGAACTTAAGAAACAAATGAAAGAATTTTTTGAAATGAATTTGAATAAGGGTACCCCTATTGAAATTGTCTGGGATGCGAGTAAGGTGTATATGCGGGGGATACTGATTTATATGAACTCTAAACACAAATCAAATCGACAAAGTAAAAGATTAGAATTGGAAGGAGAGATAAAGAAAAAAGAACAGTTGCTTATAAAATATCCAACAGATGAAAAATTACAAGGAGTTATAAAACTTTTGAAAGATCCATATGAAAATTCCATATGCTTACAGCGGAACAAGCAGCAACTAATTTACAATTTGCGAAACATAATACATTTTGTAATGCCAATAAACCGGGCAGGTGGTTGGCTTACACACTGAGGAAACAGCAGAGTACTTGGACTATTGGGAGTATTGAGCATAGAGGAAAGGAAGTATTTCAACAAAGACTAATTAAAGAAGCCTTTTTAGATTATTATACCAAACTATATGCTAAAGATGATATACAGAATGAACTTATAAATAAATACCTAGAAGAAAAGAGAGTTATAAAAATTTCTAATGATCAAAAGGAAAGAACGAGTTTACCAATAACAGCTGAGGAGATTATTGTTGCTATTAAACAACTGAAAACAGCTAAAGCTCCAGGAACGGATGGTTTAACTGTGGTGTATTATAAAACTTTACAAACAGAAATGATTGAACATCTTAAAGACTTATTTTGTAGCATACAACAAGGGGGAAAAATACCCCCTTCATGGAAAGCAGCTTTTGTTTCTCTGATACCGAAAGAGGAGGCAGGCTCTACAAAACCGGAAAATTTTAGACCAATATCTCTCCTGAATACGGATTATAAAATTTTTGCGAAAGTTTTAGCCAACAGATTAATGCCAGTTATTCAAGAGGTGATTCATCATGATCAAGCAGGATTTATAGAAGGCAGATATATGAAGGATAATGTGAGGCAAATTATAGACTTATTGGAATATCTTGAGAAGAATAAACAGATCTCTGCAGTGCTGGTGTTTTGGGATGCGGAGAAGGCCTTTGATCGAGTGAATTGGAACTTTCTATTAAAGACTTTAAAAAAGATGGACTTTGGGGATCAGTTTGTACAGGCGGTTGCAGTAATTTATCAAGAACAAACAGCACAAATTATTATTAATGGAAGTTTAACTACAAATTTTAGTATAGAAAAAGGCACAAGACAAGGTTGTCCGTTATCCCCGTTGTTGTTTATTCTAACTTTAGAAGTCTTGCTGAATACAATACGGGACTCGAGCATCTTGAAGGGAATAGTGATAAGGCAAGAGGATTACAGAACAAGGGCATTTGCAGATGATCTGGTTGTTACCCTAACACAGCCGATGGAATCAATAATTCAGATGAAAGACATTATAGAAGAATATGGTATGGTATCAGGATTTAGACCGAACCAGAAAAAAACCAAGATGATAGTTAAAAATATGACAGTTGATCAAAGAAGGAACTGGAAAGGAAGGCAGGCTTTGAAATAATATCAAAGGTGAGATATCTAGGAGTTCAAGTTGCAGATTCAAATATAAAACTGTTTCAAAATAATTATGAGGTGTTGTGGCGAAAGGTACAAAAGGATATGGAAACCTGGAAAAAATGCAGCTGTCTTTACTTGGAAGAATAGCAGCAGTTAAAATGAATGTTCTACCTAGATTTTTATTTTTGTTTCAAATGATTCCGGTGCTTAAAAGTGATAAACATTTGACTGAATGGCAAAAAGGAGTGAATAAGTTTGTTTGGAATGAGAAAAAGCCAAGAGTTAAACTGAAAATTATGCAAGATGTTCGTGAAAGGGGTGGTCTTAAACTTCCAAACCTGAGATTATATTATGAAGCTGCAGCATTTACACAAGCAAGTGTCTAGTTTGGAAGAACAAAGACTGGAATATTGAATATAGAAAGCCACAATCTTGAATTTGGTTGGCATGCATATTTATTTTATGAAAACAAGGTGGATAAAGTATTCAATAGCCATATACTTAGAAGCTCCTTGATGAGAGTATGGAAGAAGCACCGATTCAAATGGGATTACAAAATACCGTTGTGGTTGGATCTTGGTCACATTATACGGAATATAAATATAAAGTCACTCGGGGGGGGGGAGTTTATATAAAGAAGTACTTTTTAATGATGGGGGCAGATGGCAATTAAAGACATTGAATACACTGTTGGAAGAAGGGATTAATTTAACTTGGTTACAGTATAATCAACTTCAATTGAGATGGAGAGAAGATCAAAAAACTGGTTTAATGTTGCATGAAGAAGAATTGGTTAGACAGATAAAAGAGAAAGGCCCAATGCATATTAAGAGGATTTATAATGTTTTGTTAGAAAGAGATTCAGAAAATGAATTGGTTAAAGATTGTATGATAAAATGGGTGCATTTTATCCAGTTATGTTGGAAACTTGGGAAAAAATATGGGTTCAGAATGTTAAGTTTACACAGTCGCAGAATTTAAGGGAAAATTTTTATAAAATGTTTTATAGGTGGCATTTAGATCCTAAGAAATTGTCATGTATGTATCCTAATGTTCAACTGAAATGTTGGAGATGTGATTGCTTAGATGCTACATATTATCATATATGGTGGACATGCAAGAAAGCCAAGGCTTTTTGGATAAAAATTTGGTGGGTTATGCAAAATGTTTTAAAGAAAAAAATTCAATTTTCTCCTCATCTGTTTTTACTGGGTATAGTTAAGGGTTTTTCAGTGGGTGAAACAAAATTGATATTGTATATGGTGACAGCAGCTAGATTACTGATTGGTCAATATTGGAAAAGGGTTGATATGCCTACAATTCAAGAATGGACTTTGAAGATGGCCAGTTTTGCAGAAATGGCGAAGATATCAGCATACTTAAAAGACCGGACTCAAGAGACTTATGCATGGGAGTGGAAGAAATGGATAGATTATGTGCAGAATAAATACCAAACTAGGAAGTACCAGATAGCTTTTAGCTAAATGTTGTGTAGAAATGTATAGTTTATAGGGGGCAAAATAGCTTATTGTTATGTAGAAATGTATAGTGCACAGGGAGGAGAATAGAGGGCTGGTAAAGTATGATATAATATAATGTGGATGGATTTCACCTTGGGGAAGTCATGAGGAGGGAGGGTTTGGGGGGGTTAGGGAGGGATGGGGGGAGAATGGGGGAAAAATTGATGTTTGTAAAACTTTTTCAATAAAAAAAATAATGAAGAATTTTCAAAAGGGAAATATTTATACTTCTATCATTATTTCTATTTTACTGAGTTGGAAGTATTTTAAGAAGGAGCTTCAAAATGTTTACATATTCCTTATTCCACTGAAACACATACTGCCTATTTACACTCGAAATTGAATTTACAACAGGTGGCAAGTGTAGCTTCCATATTTCTATAGTAACAATTCTACTCTAAATCACTGGTTTTTATTAGCAGAATGGAGTTGTTAATTACCCAAAAGAGATGCAGGAAAAAAGACAGAAGATACTTAAAAATGTTTTATATGAAATTCTAGAAATAAATTGAAAGAACAGAAAAGAAAAACACTATTTCAAAGGAATTTCTTTAATTGCTGCACTTCAAATGAAATACTTATCTGCATTTAGAAAGTGGATCCCACATGGTTTTATATTTTTAAAAGCTGAAATATTATTGTATATACAATCCCACCAAATCTTTCTCTATATGTACAGGATTGTATCATATTTTATCCCTATTGGTGAAGTAGTACTGGATAAGGCAGTGGGTTAGAAACTGGGAAATGTCCTGCTTTGGCCATGAATGCCAGCTGGGTGCTATGGGCCATCACTGTCTCAGCCCAACTCACCTAATAAGAGTTGTTGTGGGGAAAATAGGAGGAGGAAGGTATGTTGGATATGTTCGCCTTTTTGAATTATTGGTAAAAATAATAAAGGTGGGATATAAATAAACAAATAAAAAGAAGTGAATTCTAGTCCTGACTGCTAGCTAGATGACCTTGGGCCAGTCATTGTGTAGCATAGGAAGCAGATAATGGCAAATCTTACTAAAAAAAAAAATCTTACTAAAAACAATTGCTGGAATGTCTATGGAGATTCTCAGTCATCCAGGTCATGGTTGTCTGAAAGGTGCTTTTTCAAGAGGCAACTGGACTTTCTGGTTTTTCTTGAAAGAATGAGAACTGAAACGTCTTCGAAGAAAAACCAGAAAAAGCCCAGTTGCCTCTTGAAAAAGCACCTTTCAGACAACTGCTGGAATCTATCCAGGCAGTTTCCAGGAGTCAGCACTGGTTTGAAATCTCCCTTCCTTTTTTTTTCTTTCTTTCTTAGAACCACATCCAGTCTTAGCAGCCAAAAATTAATGATGTGTTTTCTTGCCATTTTTAAGTAGAAAATGCAGAGGAAGAAGAAATAGCCCCTTGAAATTCTTTGAATATAGTTTATAAAAATCTTCCTTGAACCTAGGAAAAACCTAAAACACAACAATTTCAGTGGCATATGTTCCAGGCTCCTTGATATCATCACTCCACCAGATCCTATCCGGTTCAGGTGAACCGGTAGCGGGGACTGTGGGAGGCTCTGCCCACCAGGCCAGACGTCCTCACGTCCCGTTTTTGATGTTCTGCGCAGGCGCAGAAGGTCCTGTACATGTGCAGAGGTGGCGTGTGCGAGCGAAGCTGATGCATACGCGCTCCCATTTGCAAACTGGTAGCGAAGGTAAGTGAATACCATCCCTTCACCCCACTGACTGTGGCCTTGTATGCCCCTTAAATTTTTACTGTGCTCCCCAAACACCCTACCCTTGACAAAAATCACTGTTGTTGATTAGGACAAATGCATTCTTTATGCATATTTAGAAGTTAGCCTTTTTAATTCAGGAAATTACACCAGGTTAAGTATATAGAACTTTAGCTTCTTCTTTATAATTTAGCATTACCCAGTTGTCATCTAGATAAGTTGGGCTACAGGTATAGTCGGCATTACTCATTACTCTCCACTGACCTTCTCGAGAATAATAAACATAATTAAATGGTTCTTTCGGAAATTAAGCTCCTTCTTTGTTGTACATTTGGAAAAGCATAGCAATGCTTGCACTCTGAACGTGCATAGACTATGTGCATAGATATCTGGCTCAGAGGTAGACGGTTAGGATCAATTCATTGATTGGTTTATTTATGAATTGCTGGTCAGGACTTTAAAATCAATCTTAATTTCTGCTGCCCTCCTTTCCACATTGTACTAGAACACTGTTGCCCTGAAAGTTCATATTTTACAGTATTTTTGCCAAACAAACTAAATTAGTATTTAAATTATACAAAAACAGCATGCTTGCAGTTCTTCCTAGTGTCTAATTATGTCAGTAGTATTAAGGTTTTATAGATTAAATCCAGACTAAATTTCCTCCCTGAACAGCTTGACAATAACCTATATATGTGCCTTTAAGCCCTTTCTAATTCTCTGCATACTGAATAATGATTATGATTATAATATTTTGCAATTCTGTAGTAAAAACTAAGGGTCAGCAGGGTAAGAACATTGTAAAATTTTGTATTATAGCAATCAGTAGGAAGCTGAAATTGTTTACATTTTCATACCTATGGCAACTGACAAGCATTTACTAGAACTGCTGGGTTTCCAAAGAAAAACTTTGTCTCCCACAAGTCCAGGCCTCAATAAATATAGAAACCACTAAACTTTTTGTGAATAGTTTCACATTCAGAGTATCCAGTCTGATGTTAGTGCTTATCTACACCTACTTTTTAACTTGCTCCTGTTCTTTCCTCATACCAGTTTGACTCTAAACTGACTTGAAAAATAATCCTGTTTGGACTGAGACACTTGGCTGAAAATTGTTGTCTACCTTCCTTTGGACTGTTTACTTGCTCTGATCCTTTTTACCTTTCTCTTTCAAAATATGTATGTAGGAGTGAAACTCTGTTTCTTAGGTGACTGGAAAAATAATAAATGGTAAAACTATATAATATTCATAAGAAAACCAACATTCCCACTGGTTTTCACGCTAGCAACCCTTGACTTGCAAAAGACAGGAATGATAGTGCGTTCATATCACAAAAGGGACGATCTAAAATGCACTCCAGTTAATGGTAAACATTGACTTAGTTGAAGGGGCATGTCTTCAGTTCGCTGCCCCGTTGCTGGGTGGGTGTGGCCAGGGTGAGCATGGCCAGGGTGGGCATGGCCTAGTCAGCTGTCTGCACCATGGCGGGGTGGTGGTGGTGGCGTTTTTTGCCCTCTCCAGGCTCCGGAGGCTTTCTTTGAGCCTCTGGGAGGGCAAAAACAGCTTCTCCCTGGGTCTGGAGGCCCTCTGGAGGCCAGAAACAGGCCCGTTTCTGGAATTCCAGAACCTCTGGCAGGCCTGTTTTTTGCTCTCCCAGACCCTCCGCATGGCCCCTGCAATTACCTGGAATGATGAATGGGCCACGTGGAGACTCCTGAGGAGGCGTGGCATGGTGGCATGGTGTGGCCAGCCAGGAGTGGCATTTGGGGGTTCGCCGAACGCCAGCGATCCTTGGCTAGAGGATCACCTGAACTCTGCCGAACCCCCAGGACCCCACCCCTGCATGTCTTCCTTTGCAAAGTACCCAACAAACTGCTAGAGCTAGCTTGTAAAGAAGTGAAGTACTCCTGTAGAAATGGACATGGCTTTCTAAAGGAGGAGGAGGAGGGGGAGAGATTACTTTTAAATTATTAGAGGAAATATGCAGTTGGATCACCTTTATGACAGAGTGAGGTGAGATGAGATAAGGCTGGTGCTGTCTGTTTTTGCCATTAAGAAATGGCTACCCATTGTTCTGGCAATGGGGCAACTAGACAATGTAGATTAACCCTTTGTTTCTTTTTTCCCACCCTGTTTCTTTGTTTTCCTTCCCTCCATGGCATTATTGTTACTCTTTTTTTTTCTTGTCACCAAAGTATATTTTTTGCAAATGCACCTGATTAAAATGTAAATTAATAACTTTAGCCATTAGCTTTCCACCTTCTGATTAAGCTGACTATTCCCTTTGGAACAGGGTATTTGAAGTTATTATGCTTGAGCAATGATTAGAAGCAAAGCAAATAAATATGTGAGTGAGTTTGGGTATATCTCATAAAGGTATTATGTATACAGCATGAGATGCAGAATATAAATGTGTTTTTTCTGATGATACTTATGTTATAAGCCAGTGGTAAAAAATTAGGAAGGGTGGGTAAAAGAATGTGTGCTTTTATTAGAAATTGAATGCTACAGTAAATTGTACATAAAACAACACCTCTACTTCTGCTCTTAATACTATTTAAGGAGTCTCCAAGATGACCACCCTTTTATCAAAGTAAGTCTTATTTCTTTAACTGGGATTGCAATTGTTTAATTGATCCCAATATTGTAAACAAACTAACAAGCAAAGATTTCTCTGGGTGATTTTGTATTAGCCAGAAGATAAAAATTTACAAGGATAAATGGGAGAGAAGAATCCTGCTGCTGCATGAATTGTGTGACTCGTTTATTCTTTATTTTTCTATAAGGTCCTCGTATCTTCCTAACCTGGGAATAAGTGCACTAACTTTGGTGATATAAATGTCTGAACTGGTATGCCAGGACAAGAGTCACTGCTTATTTCAGAAGTGATCTTTATGTTTTCTTAATTCTTCCACTTTAACCAAAATTGTATTATGACCTTCAAGCCATTTGCTTTGGATCACAATGTTATGTGAACTACATTTCAGTGAATAAGTAACAATCTGAAATCAGTCTTGATTTTTAAAGACTACAACCATGGATTGATTGATTGCTGTTTATTTGTTTGTTTGTTTGTTTGTTTGTTTGTTTGTTTATTTCCTGCCTGTCACCCATCTGGCTTCCATGTTTAAGATAGGATCAGAACTCATGGCCTCCAGTTTCTAGCCTGGTACCTTAACCACTAGACCAAACTGACTCTCATTCTACAGAAATAGTCTGCTACTACCTTCTTCAAGGAAGTTTGCAGTTACCAAATTTAGATAATTCCCATCTAAGCACTAACCATGCTTAACTGCCAAGATAAGCCAAACTCAGCTAGGTGCTGCCACCTGCTGAGGGAGATTAAAATCATGACGATTTTATTTTGGATTGTCAAATGTTGTCTGTTCTATATTTTGATTTTCCTCGCAATCCAGTAAAGAACACCCCAAAATCTTGCCTTTTACCTGATCTTCCTTTTGTTTGCACCATGTTTATGGTCAATGAACATTTGTATTTCTAAAATTCACTACAATCTAAAAAACTATTTTTTAAAATAAAAAACTTGGAAAAATATACTCATCTTTTCTTATTTTTCTATTTTTTTCTTCTTACTTTTTAAAAATTTTCCTCTTCTCTTTTTTTCTAATTCTTATTAGAAAATGCATGTAAAGTATTCTAAAACAATGCAGCAATATGCAGTTTTTCTTGATGCTGAAGATGGGAAGATCCTTTTTCTGTAGCTCCATGAAAACATACAGGGTTTTGGTTAAAGGCTAAGGCAAAGATCCAGAAATGTGTTCATTCCAGATCAATATAGTCATTGGGAATGATTGAATTACATTTCAGTAGTATGCTTAGCATTCTAAATACTGAGTGTGTATGTGATGCAGACATATAAAAGGATTTCTCAAATAATACATGATTATATCCCATATCTGCATTGCAGCTCTACTTAACAAAGGACTGAAAAACGATTTCCTTTTATATTTAGCAACAATTCAGTACATACAGTTTTATAATACAAATGGTGACATGTTCTATTGTATTAGAGAATTAGCTTATGTTTATAATTCTTTTCTCTCCATGATAACCCTACAGTATTTAACATTCAGAAAGAATTTCTGTGTTGCTGTGTTGTTAAAACTACTTTAACTGTGATATCCGATAAATGCATTCTAGCATATGTTGAAATTTTTACCTACAAAATTTTAAGTTGAAGCCTCCAAAGGAGACTAAAAAAAAAAAAAACCCTCATCCCATGTCATTTGTGAAAGAGATCAGAGATAACTTGGCAAACTATATTGCAAAAATAATTATATCATTATCCAGCTAAAGATAGTTGAATTAAAGTCTCATTGAAGTGAATAAAGGAATTATCATAGTGCAACTGTTTGCTAAGTTTAGATAAAGATATGTAGAGAGTTGGAAATGTTTTATGTATTAAAACTAATACTAGTTTTTCATTATCTATCAGCGTGACTTAAGTAAGCACTTAGACCAACATTAGGATCATTATTGAGCATGTGACAAGGCAATATCTGTGCAAAATGGGAAGTCCTGCCAATGGCAAAATTCTCCTGGTCCTGCTGCTTGCTGTCACTGCTTGTTCACCTCTTTCTCTGAGAATGGAGATAATGAGATGAATCAGGAAACAGAATAACAGAATATACAAAACAGAATTGCTTTGTATGTTCCACTGGCAGGATTAGGTCTAAAGCAGGGGTCTCCAACCTTGGCAACTCGCTAGCTGAGGAATTCTGGAAGTTGAAGTCCACAAGTCTTAAAGTTGCCAAGGTTGGAGACCCATGCTCTAAAGGAAAAGGATGAGTAAATGAATACTGGAACTGGATAAGGAATCCACTTAGGGGCATCATTGATTATTGCCTTTCCAAAAGTATTGCTGGTGCTGTCCATATTATATTTCTAAATCTATTTTTATATATGTACATGCTGGAAAAAATTGCAAAATATATGTGGCAATGAAATGGTTCAGTGGTGCAACTTTCCTATTTACCCAGGTAATATACCTGTTAGGTGAGTGGACTATTCAGACAGGAGGAGGTCCAAATATTACACCCAATGCCTGCAGTATGAGATCACAAAAGTAAAATTTATCTGGGACTTCAGACATGCTTTTGATACTTGTCTCAATCTACACTTTGTGCACTATTATTAGGCAAGCTGTATTTTGAAGGATTAATTTTATTATTGAACAACTACAGCACTCTCAGTCAATCCAAAATGTTAATAAACCTCAAACCTGAATATTTAAGAAAGTAAAAGTGAGGTCATGGCTTTCTTAGGAGAATATCTATGTGTGCACAATTATTGGGCAACTATTAGCGTGCAGAATTATTATGCAATAAATGAAAAATGAAAATTTCCCCACCTCACTCATTTATTTTCATATGAGAATAATAAACAAACAACTCAAATTTACAATTAAACATCTCTGACAGTTCAAAAAAAAAATCAGTGACCAATATAGCCACTCTTCTTTTCAATAACAGACATAAGCCTTCCATTCATGGAGTCTGTCAGTTTCTTGATCTGTTGACGATCAACTTTTTGTGCAGCAGTAACCATAGCCTCCAAGACACTGTTCAGAGAGGTCTACTGTTTTTCTTCACCATAAATCTGCCATTTAAGAAGGGCCCACAGTTCTCAACAGGGTTTAGGTCAGGTAAGGAAGGGGGAGCATGTCATTATTCTTTCATTTTTAAGGCCTTTACTGGCTAGCCATGCAGTGGAGTATTTAGATGCATGTGATGGAGCATTGTCCTGCATAAAGATGAAAAGATGCAGACTTTTTTCATATCACTGCTTGAAGAAAGTGTCTTCTAAAAACTGGCAGTAGGTTTGGGAGTTGATTTTGAGTCCATCTTCAACCCAAAAAGGTCCAACTAGCTCATCTTTCATAATACCTGCCCATACCAGTAGCCCACCTCCACCTTGCTGGTATCTGAGTCGAAATGGAGCTCTATGCCCATTACTGATCCAGCCATGGCCCATCCATCTGGTCCGTCAAGAGTCACTCTCATCTCATCAGACCATAAAACCTTTGAAAAATCTGTCTTCAGATATTTCATGGCCCAGTCTTGTCATTTCAACTTTTATATCTTGTTCAGTGGTAGTAGGATTTCAGCCTTCATTACCTTGGGCATGTCTCTGAGAACTGAATACCTTGAACTTCTGGGCACTCCAGGTAGGTTGCAGTTCTGAAATATGACAGCACTGGAGGATAATAGGTTCCTGATAGCTTCATGTTTGATTCTTCTCAAATCATTGGCAGTTAGGGTATGTCTTTTTTTCTCAACACATTTCTTGTGACCCTGTTGACTATTTGCAACAAAACATTTGATGATTCTGTGATAATGCCCCAATATCTTAGCAATTTCAAGAGTGCTGCATCCCTGTGAAAGCCTTTTTACAATTTTTGACTTTTCGGAGTCAGTTAAATCTCTTTTTTAGCCAATTTTGCCTGAGGAAAAGAAACTGCCTAATAATTATGCACACTTTGATATAGGATGTTGATGTCCTTAGGCCACACCCTCCCTCATTACACAAATACACATCACCTGATATGCTTATGGCCAACTAAGCATTCAAATTTATACAGCTTGGAGGTGGAAAATATGCATAAAAATGATATGGTCAGAATACTCACTTGCCTAATAATTGTGCATACGGTGTATGTGCATATCCCATATATGGATGCTATGATATTGCTTGCCTTCAGATGACATTTGCATAATGGAGGAAAGTATAAGACATCTTTATGCATATGTATGTGTAAGTAAACAGATTAACTTCACATATAGCAAAATCAGGAAAACATACTTTGAAACACACACTGGCAGTACTGCATTTAAAATTTGATATGTGGCAAAAATCATTTTTTAAAAAGCCCAATAAAATAGCTTTACCTCATCATATTATATAACATGGCCTCATATGACAGTTTTGTTTTCTTGCCACTAAAGTTAAGTTATTAACAAGGCCAGAGTCTCTCTGTCATAGAGATGGGCAGTTCAAAAATGTGATAAGTAAAATAAATAAAAATAAATAGTAGGATTGTAATTATAATTCAGATTGTCTTCAAAACCATCTTAAAAGAATACATAGACACATGTACTGTATATGCTGCTTATAATTGAATGTATAGCTATGCGTGTGTGTGTGTGTGTGTCTATGTGAGATTTACCTAGTTACATAGAGAGTGAAAGCTTTGAGAAAGAACATATGAATAATGTTAATTTGGGATCTACTCAAGCTGGATGACACCATTATGGGTTATGTTGTTTTCAATCTTTTTTTCTGGGGTACTTTGCTCAGAGCTGTCATAGAAACTTCAAAAACAAAAAAGAATAATAAAAAACCAGCTATTAGCTGTTTTTCTATCAGCTGTGAAAACTCAGGAATACATTTTTTGACATTATGGAGCCTCATTCTTAATCTTACTGATCTGAAAAAGAGTTTATCTTTTAAAAAAATTCAGTAAGTTTATGCCTCATTGGCTGTGAATATTTCTCTCCAAAGTATCATATAATGGATCGTTTCTTCTAAATGCGGATGAGTGCCAGTAGTATTTAGGCTAAAGCAGGCCTACTGAGAAATAGGAGGGAATTATTTGCATGCTTGGGAACATCCCAAGAAAGGAAGAGAGGAGAAAAAAGGAACCCTCCACAATAGCCTATAGCCTTTATGACCTATTGGATATTGAACCCATTGAACAGTAGGGAATGGAAGATGGAATGAATAGACTTATGTAGTAAAATTGCATTGTTCCCAGTTGAACAGTAAGTAACTAGTAGATTTTTCTACATTATTTTTAAATAGTTTAAAGTTACTTGAGAAAAAAATAGGGAGACTGAGAATGTTTATAAAACAAGAGTTTTACTTTTAGATTGTAATGTACTGCTATTGTTAATGCACAAAGGGAAATGTTGCTAGTATTAATAGAAATCAAGAATACTGGTTTATATAAATTGTGATAGTTCTCTGCCACATTCAATATAAAGTTTCATGGACCATTACGCAAAGAAATATCCCTTTTGTAAGTTAAGATCAATGTTTGGAGCCAATAAATATTTTCTAGACACAGCAGTAACTTTGGCCTTCATCCAGAGTCCTCTCATGGTCATTACTGAGAATCACGTATCACACTACACCCTACATAATTATTGCTTTTTAAAAACAGCCACATCCAATTTTCTTCAGCTAAAATATAGGATTACTACCATGGCTTTTATTTCAGAGTGTGGAGTGGTGGAATACATTTAGTATTTACATGAATACCTTAAACAAAGGCATTTGTGGAGGTGGGGCAGTAAGCAAATATCAAAATCATCATTCTGCCTCCATAATGCAAACTCCATCCATTTATATGTACTGTAATGATATTGCAGGAATATATAATGATACAGTACTTTTGCATGAAAATGTCAGATACTGTGGATGACTGTTACCAAAATATAATGTACAAGAAATTTGTGCTGCTTAAACCAATGCAGTGATCAAAAGAAAGAAATATATGGGTCCTGGCCCAGGGCATTTCATGTGAAATCACTACAATATTTTTTTTTAAATGGAAAGAAGCATTCTTTCCTGCTAAGTTGTCTGTCTGCAGTTCTTCACCAAGTACTGTTTCTTTACTGAATACCACTGTACTGTAGAGGGATAGCTTTGTGAGGAAAGTGATACAGATGAAAACAATGCATAATCTTAAGAGAGGCAAAGGGACACAATTACTGAACCACTTCTATTATATTCTGCAGAGAAGAAGCTTGTTTGACATGCAAATGAAAGAAGCCACTGAGTTCCATTTAATGGTGTTAATATTATTCTATGAAAAGTACACACAGCATATAGAGTGATGTACTTTTCAAGATGAGTGATGGTTTGGCTTCTCCTCATCTGCACCACTGTTTCCGTGCCAAAAAAATATTGTTTTGCCCGCTTCATTATTTTTCATTTATCCTTAACTAAATAATTATTTATTCTAGTGGTTAAGGCACCAGGCTAGAACGTTGGAGAACTGCGAGTTCAAATCCTTTGGGCACAGTCACTCTGTGCCCAGGGTTGTTGTTGTAGGGGAACTAGAGGGAGGAATATTTATTTATTTATTTATTTATTTATTATCATATTTATATGCCGCCCTTCTCCCGTAGGACTCGGGGTGGCTCACAAAATAAAAACAATATAACAATAAAAATACTAAAACGGCCAATTTAAAATCCCCAGACAATTAAAACCTCGCGGCAGATCAGGGAATTTGCTGAAAAAGCCAAGTCTTCAGGTCGGCGCAGAAAGTGCGGAGGTTGGGAGCCGTCCGGAGCCCAGTGGGTAACCCATTCCAGAGGGTCGGTGAGGCCACAGAGAACGCCCTCATCCTGGGGGCCGCCAGCCGACATTGTCTGGCCGACGGCACCCGGAGGAGGGCAGTCCTATGTGAACGCACTGGGCGGTGGGAGGCCGGTAGGAGGTGGTCCTGCAAGTACCCCAGGCCCATGCCATGAAGGGCTTTATAGGTGAGTACCAGCACCTTGAAGCAGACCTGAAGGGCCACCGGCAGCCAGTGCAGCTCGTGCAGGAGAGGTGTTACACGGAAGTAATGGGCAGCTCTCGTAACAACCCACGCAGCTGCATTCTGGGCCAGCTGGAGCCTACAGATGCACCCCAAGGGCAGCCCCATGTAGAGGGCATTGCAGTAATCCAACCGAGAAATAATGAGAGCATGAGTGACTGTACAGAGGGCATCCCTGTCTAGGAAAGGGCGTAACTGGCGCACCAGGCGAACCTGTGCAACCCCCCCCCTTGTCATGGCCGTCAGATGATCCACCAAGGACAGCCGTGAATCAAGGAGGACGCCAAGATTACGAACCCTTTCAGAGACAGTAAGCAACTCCGTCCCCATCAAAAGTGATGGGGATACTAGATCATGAGATGCCGGTATCCACAGCCACTCGGTCTTGAAGGGGTTGAGTCTGAGCCTGTTCCTGCCCATCCAGACCTATACTTCCTCCAGGCACTTAGAAATCACGGAAAGGGTATCCCTGGGTTGATCCGGGGTGGAGATGTACAATTGGGTATGTGCTAGATGTGCTAGATATGTTCACCACCTTGAGTTATTTCTAAAAATAATAAATGTGGGATACAAATAATAAAATTAATTAATTAATGTTTCTATATGCATATATGCATGCAACATACACACAGAAATTTACACAGTGGGCAGTAAAGCAGGATTTTATTGTAGAAATTGTCTCTCTGTTGGTTGGTCGGTCTGTGTCTCTCTTGCTCTCTTGCTCTTTCTCTCCCCGTCCCCTTCTCTCTATCTCAGCAGGGAGCTATCATTTTATAATTTCCCCCATCGTGTCATGATGTTATTTAATAACCTATAATGACCACCTGGCACAGTAAAATAATGAAATGTTGACTCTGCTGAATATTTAAAGACAAAATCTTTCAGTAAAGACAGCTGTCATTAGCTCATACAGCATTTTCTCACAGTGAATGAGGATACATATGGTTATTTTGGCATATAAATAAAAACCCTTTTGTTTGTTAAATTAGCTATTTAAAAGCAAAGTCAACCAAATACCCAATGATCTAAAAGTATACCATTTTATTTTACCACGATCACCCAACCAAGAAGAACATGAACATAATATTTCAAAAACAACTTCAGGTCTTTGAAAGAAACAGAAAATGGTAGTGATAAGAGAACTTAATTACTTTGATATCTTTGGGGAGAGAAATTCTGATAAGCTTCATTCTTCCAGCAAATTCCTGTCTTGTCTTGCTGATAACTTTCAAAGGGTAGATGAAGACATATGGAGTTCAACTAACCTTGACTTGATTCTAACCTAGGGAGAATATAAGTCGATAAAGTGAAAGTAATGGCATCTTTGGGAGAAAGTGCCCATGTAGTGCTTGAAATTAAGGGGAATTAAAATTGAATACATCAAAAGGTGGACCTTAGAAAGATAGAGTTTAATAAATACACAACAACAACAACAAATAAAATTTCATGCCAGGAAATGATATAGAAAAAAATTGGAATTGGAATAGAAAAGGAATTTGTAAAAAGGGAGATCTTCTTTATTCAATGAGGAAAAAATAAGAAGGAAGATAGCAACAACCAACCAAGCAAACAAACCCAATGTGATTGTATAAAACTCTTAGTAAAAAAATTGAAAATAAAAAGAATTCTTACAAGAGGTGAAAAATGGATAATCATCAATGAAATATATTGCACATATAACTAGACTAGCTTTATAGAGCAAGGATAAGGTAAACTAAAGCTTAGAAAGAGCTGAGATGAGTAAGAAAAGTAAAAAAAAAACCAACATCACACACACACACACACATGATACTTCAGCTATGTTCAACCTAGAAAGAAGAGAAAGTAAATAAGATACCAATTGCTAAGTGAAAATAGTAAAGAGATGCCAACTATTTTGCCTCAGCTTTCTCTGATGCTATGCATTCCACTGAACAATTGTGTAGAGTGTATTGAAGGAGGAAAATTATAGCTTGAGGCAAACAATGCCTACTGACCTTACAAATCTCCAAGGCCATGTGGATTGCATTATAGGACAGCATCAGAACATGCTGATGGTGTGGCCATGAAAATACAAAATGACTGCAGAAGGTTAAATGTCCTTGTCTTCAGAGGGTGAAAAAAAAGAGGTTGAGAGAACTATAGACCAATTAATATGACACTGAAAGCTGGCAATATTTTAAAATAATGAATATGTAAGAATCTGTAATCACAGTGGAGTAATTAATGTTAGCATACTGTGGCTCCATCAGGAACCAATGGAAACTGTCACAACTGGAAAAAGAAAAAAAACTAGCAGTGAAAATAATCAGGAGATTGGAAACTTAATTTATATTATGAGATACTGAGGGAATTGTTTCGCTTTAAAAGGGATGGTAGAAAGGGCTATGGCAGATGTTTTTAAATATAGGTAGTCCCTGACTTACAACAGTTCATTTAGTGACTGTTCAAAGTTACAACGGCATGAAAACATGACTTATGGTCATTTTTCACACTTATGACCGTTGCAGCATCCCCATGGTCACATGCTTTACATTTGGATGCTTGACAATTGGTTCATATTTATGACCGTTGCAGTATCCTGGGGTCATGTGATCACCTTTTGCAACTTTCTGACAAGCAAAGTCAATGGGGAATCCAGATTCACTTAACAACCATGTTACTAATTTAACAACTTCAGTGATTCACTTAACAAGAAAAGTCGTAAAATGGGGCAAAATTCACTTAACAAAATTCTCACTTAACAGCATAAATTTTAGTCTCGGTTGTGATTGTAAATTGAGGACTACCTGTATCTAGAAAGGTGTCCTGCATAACAAAGTCAAACCTGTTACGTATAATTTATTTATTTATTTTATTAGATTTTTATACCGCCCTTCTCCCACTGGACTCAGGGCGGTGAACAGCCAAGAATAAAAACATCACATACAAAAATTTAAATTTTTTTAAAAAAAGAATTAAACAAATTTTGCCCCAATAAATTTAAAACACCCCAACTAAAATCAATTAACAATTAAAAATATCTAAGGGTGTGTGTGTTAAACCAGCCCAGCTTGATGAAATAAAAAAGTTTTAAAGGCACAGAGATCTGGGATCCTACATATCTCCGGGGGCAGGTCGTTCCAGAGGACAGGTGCTGCCACAGAGAAGGCCCTCCCCCTGGGGGTCGCCAGCCGACATAATCCTAGAGTAAAAGCTATAGAATAATTATCTTAAGTTGCAGAAATGGAAATTTGGGTCATACATTAGGAAGAGCTTTCTAATAATATGAACAGTATAAGTACAGAACCAATTATCCAGAGAAATGATGGTCCACATTTCATTGCTTCTCCAGACAGAAGCTTGATCCCAATTTGTGAGCAATTTTAAAATTTAGATTCTTGCACAGAACAATTGAACTTGATGGGCATAATAACCTATTCCAACTATATATTTTTGACCAAATGTGCCCTTCTAGAACATAAAATATAGATTACACCTAAGGATCAAAATGAAAATAAACTAGCTAAATTCAGCATAGTTAATGTCCTGATTTCCATTTTCCCAATCTTTTTTAATCTTATGGTCCAGGCAATTAATCATGCAGATATAATATCTATTTATTTATTGGAAATGTCTTTCATTGTTTGTTTAAAAAATCCAGAAGTTGCAATTTACAACAGCATAACTATAAAACCTGGGAAACTGTCTGAATTTTCCATAAACATCTTGATACAATCAGCCTAAATAGTGTGAAGGATTTGTTGTACAGAAGATGGCAGTATTTATTCATTATTGAAGAGCACCAAGATATAGCTTTTAGTTGGTGGGGGAAGGGAGGGGGTAATATATTTTGATGAGAAAACTATTGAAGAAAGAGATGTTAGCAATTAATTCTACTCAGTCATTCACTAAATGCTCATCTAAGGTCCCAATCATCCAAGAGATATGTGTAGTTTTATCTTATGCATTTGCGGATCAGTCTGAATTAGGTGATGTGTGGGCAGCCATTAGGTGATGTGTGGGCAGCCATTCTGACTCATGGATTAAAGCAGTGTGGGCAGGAAAAGAGAATGGATTATTTTTCATTAAATGGGATTAAACATCCAAATGAAGCATCCTGTTTATTATAAAATATTTACTGTAGGGTTAGAAACATTTATTTTAATTCTTATGACTTTAAATTTTAAAGGAACATTTAAAAAAAAATAACAGGTGTAGCTGTTAGCCATCAAATACTTCTATAAAGTCAACAGGAGGTGATGTCCAATTATATCTAGGCTTTTTAGTGAAAAATCTTTTCCCTCCCCATTTGAAGGAAGGACTCATTGAATGAATAAGATGTCAAATTAAAATGTCCAGTTCAGTATAGAAATGCAGCCCCATCCTAGTTCCAGAACCAAATAGGATTGATTCAGAGGGATTCAGAAACTATTCCAATTAAAAACCAAACCTGATTTTGACTCCACTGATCTAATTGTATGTCAGTGTTCCAGTGTTTGGATGTCTTTGCTAATTCTTTGCTTATCTATAAGAAGCAGGGAACAGCTTCTGTCTTCTTAAAGTCACTCTATTGAAGTCATTGAAGCATTTGTTTCCATGAGTACAGCATAATTGTATAAAGCGAAGAGCATTTGGGGACATAGAAGAATGGGAACCCTGAAGCCTGACTGTTAAAATAAGTATTCATTCAACATAACTTTTCACTCCAACACTACTCCTTTCTGAAAAGTTACACACTTTTTTTTAACTAGGACTATATTTATATCTGCTATCATCACTCATATTTTACACACATAACCCATAAATTTTGTTTCTTGATCAATGATCAGTTGGCTTTGTTTCTATTTACTCAGTCTACAGAAAAGGTTGCTAATTTTTATCTGAGGAATATTTGTAGGAGTGAGGGCTCATTCTCCCCAGAGCCAGAGGTAGTTTAAACTAGTGATTGGGTCTAGAGTCTTTGCTTACAAATTCCCCATTATCCATCTGACTATTTTTTTTCTACAATCCTGTTTATTCTTTTACCTTCCTCTAAATGTGGACTTCTCTCAGTTCCCCACTGCCTGGTCATAGTTACCAGATTCTAGGCCTTTAGGAGCTTTATTCCATGACTCTAGAATTAGTTTTCTTCTTCCTTTCACATCTGTAGAAATGAGATAGCCTTAAAAAAATTAAATACTTTTTCATATGATTAATAGGAAAGTAAAAGTATTAGTCTATTCTTATTTACTAATGGTTCTAGATTAACACTGTTTTAAATTATTTTGGGTGTTGGAAAGTTAAGGTAACACCCCTCCCAGCAAGTTACATTCACTATAAAACCTATGAAATGCATCCCCTCCTCCCATATGAGAAACTTAAAGTTCCCTTGTAATAAAACATTCACAACAAGCTGAATTGCTTCTGATTGCTGACAGGGAGAGGAATAGGAGGATAGGGGCAAATAACCCAGTGAACAAAATGGTTTGTGTTTACTGACCATATCTCAGATATAGTATAGCAACCATGCTGACCTACTAGGAAGGGATGAATATTCATCATCATTATCCTCTTTTAATGACCACATAATTCATTGTGGGGTGAAGTCTGAGCAACTGAATGGAATTGAGTGTTTACTGGCTGGATGCCCTTCCTGTCGCCAATGTGGAGTTTTTTTTTCCAGCAGATGTATTCTTAGTGTGCCCAGAGAGAAATATCTGCCTCTACCTAGGATTGAACTCACAGCCTCTTGATTGTGAGGCAAGAGCTCCACCTCTAGGCCACCGCACCACTCAGAAGGGATGAATATTAATAAGGTCACCCAAATGGGTTTATGAACAACATTTCAGCCTGTTACTTTAATTTATACTGTGTCTTCCGTTTTCTTTGTTTTGTCTTTGTAATATGGTAAATCAGAGGAATATAAACTATATTCTGGTTTTGTTTAGGGGCACTCAGCAAGCTGCCAATGTTTTATTGTGAGCTAAGTACATGCTTTCATTTGAATGCTTAATAAATTTATGTTGTATCTTCAAAATGATTTTGTTGCTTTAGGAGATCCAGATTTTGGCTACATCAACATAAACACACTTAATCTTACCTTAGGTCACTGATATAAAATGTATTGTTGTTTTAGTTGTTTTAGGATTAATATTTGTACATTCGATTATGAGTTCTTTTATTGAATTGATTTGCAATTATTGTAGATACTATTTGTTTTATTTTATACTGTGCCTTCAGTAAGTATGTGGAAACATGAATACATAAGCTGGAATGGGAAAAGAAGGAAATACACAAAAGGATGGGAAAAGATAAATAGTATTAGGAATATACAGAAGGAGATAATAGAATAAATAGTTGGAAGGGACCTTGCAAGTGTTCTTGTCCAACCCACCTGCTCAGATACTTGATATCACAATCCATTCCAAACATGAATATTCACACATAGGACACAAAGCTAATAACTGAAGTTCCCCAATGAAATCCAGATAAAATGTTCACTGTCTCTATAAGATGCAAATTTACTGTTCTTTTCTTTTCCATACTTGAGAACAAAAAATAGTTCTGATGAAGGATATTATCTAATAGAACTTACAGTAGCAGTTAAACTTATATACTGCCCCATAAAGCTTTACAGCACTCTTGAGGAGGTTTACAATGTCAGCATATTGCCCCCAACAATCTGGGTCCTCATTTTACTGATCTTAAAAGGATGGAAGGCTGTCAACCTTGAGCCCCATCAGGATTGAACTCCAGACTGTGGGCAGAGTCAGCCTGGAACACTGCATTCTAAGCACTGCACCACCAGAGTCCAAAGCTCTTGGAGGTGCTAAATTGCTCATGAAGCTTCAAGTATCCATAAGAAAAGAAAACGTGGAGCAAGAGAATAGGGTTTGTGTTCTAGAATAATGGAACTATGGACACTTGAAGAAATAAATTAAGCAAAACATTGAAGTATTTTTATTTACAAAATACTGGGCCAGTTTATTTAATTTAAAAATCTGATCAGCAGTTAATTTGTCTATAGTTTTTCATGTGGTATAGTAGTGGTTCCATTGGAAAGAAAATGCTACATTGATTAAAAGGGCAAGTCAAGCCAATATACTGTATTTTTGTATAAAATTACAAAATTGCAAATATGGTAATTTTGAGAAATTACCTTCTTATAAGTTATTGTAGCAGTTAGATTTAAAGCGATGGCCAGTCCTACAATTAATTATGTTAGGTATTCCATTCACATGTTATTCGAAGTACCTTTAGCTAAAAATTACATAATGCAGAAAATAAAGACTGGAACTATCTGAAACCACAAAAACATTGATTTTACAAAGAACATATGCTTCTGTCCTTAGATCTCAATACACATGGAAATCACTTTTGCTGTTTCATATTTCTTTTTTTAAAAAAAATATTTTTTATTTTATTTTGAAAATTAAGGTAAAATACAAACTCCAAAAAAGAAAAAGAAATTTTACAAAATAAAACAAGATAGACAAAACATTAAAAAAGAAAAAAAAAGAATATTGAAAATACAAAAGGCAAAACCATATATATACATATATTATCCCCTCTAGTTGAATACTAATTAATATATTAGAACAATATTAGTTCCTTCCCCTTGTGAAGCAGGCCCAAAATTTATAAACTTCTTCCTCTCTTTGCAACCAATTTGATCTGTCATTTATCTACTCTGTATAAAGGCAAAGTAATTAACAGGTGAATCAACAACAAAATTAAAGTTCAAAGCCCTCTGTTAGCAATCTATTATTGTATTTAAATTGTAGAAAATCTACAACAGTGTCTTATTTACCATAAATACAACAGTCATTATTTATGATCCATCTGGAATCAAATATCCTCATTTGATTCTTAATAATAAAATTTCTCAAGATTTTTGTTGAAGGTTTTCTCAACAATTGTGTCTTATTCCCCAAAATTATAAACCTCTGTGGTTGATCCATTTTCTCCAAAAAGTCCAATCCAAATTGTTTTCCAGTTAGATATAATAAATCCATTCCACAATTACCATCAATCTTTTTAAGAAAGTCCAGTTCATCAGTCATCGATTCTGTTAACTTCAAATCTTTAGAATCCATATCATCTTCAGCCTTCTCCCACAAAGCTGCAGTTTCCAAGCCCAATTCCTTCTCCTTTAAATATGCCAAGAGCAATTTAGATTCCAATCCATTCAGTAGTGAGTTTGGTTTGGCTACAGTTACTTGTGTCTGGATATCCTCTAGGTTGATTTAAAACCCTTGTTATTTTGTCAAGCTTTTTATAAAAGATTTCAATTTGAACATGTAGGTTAAAAGGCATTCTTTTTTTGATGGCTTTCCAGACGACTTACGTTGGTATATTGTTTGCATTTTTAATATAGTGCTGTAACTGGGCATTCACAACCAGACATAAACAGTTTCTTTCAAGACTACGGGGGTTAGATATAACAAAGTAGCCATAAAGAATGTTGAGATAATATTTCTCACAATAAAGGATGTTTTAAAAAAATAAAACAAAAAAAATTTCCATGAAACATAAAAAAAATTAAGACTAGAGCTTTTTAAAAGTTAAAAAAATCTGAAATCTCTGTAGTGAAAATCTGATGCAAATGAAAATCTAAACAGATTATTTTCACTAGCTAGAAAACCTCCTTTGACTTTCATAAGGAGAAAGTGAAAGTAATTCAGAACAGCAAAGTAAAACAGTGAAAAAACATTAAAGAATTCATGTTAAAATCCAGCAAGGAATTAAAGTAAATCAGCCCTCAAACAGTCAATTAACTTTTGAAAGAAAAATCAAGATAAAAAAGAAAATTCAAACAGTGGAATTAAAATACAGTGTGCTTAAAAAAAAAACCAACCCAAACAGCTGAGAGGAAAGATGGAGACTCAACTCTCTGACTGCTCCTACCAGGAATTGCAGTCCTCAAGATTCCTTCTTCTCAGGAGGGTCCACAGTTGTCCGAGGGTCATTTGGGGGGGGTCATTCCTAGCTTCTTTGGCAAGCTGCCAAAGAACCCACTTTGGCAGCAAAATCAGCTATTTTTCACCAGGAGAAACAAATCTCTCCATCATTCAGCTTGGGAGAAGTCCTGTTGTTTCGTATTCCTGTTGTGAAGATGCAAAGCAATGTACTTTTAATTCCATCTTTTAGTTTGAGAACAAGTTCCTTGCGCTTCTTATCCTTGTAAATTGCTGTAAATTGTTTTAGCAAATATTTCATGTATATCTATTTATTCATTATATATTTTCCATAATTGGCTATTTTAAGTCAAAATCTGCAAAATGGTGGGGAGGACCTTAAAATCTAAGCCCTACTCATGCATGTGTGATGTAGTCATATGCACAAAGGAACATGTTTTATACTTCAAACTTGCAGTGTGGTAAAAATGGATCAAAGAGATACTACACTAAAGCAGTTGTGTATGAAACAAAGATTAGTAGAATTAAAATTCATCTCTTACTCTTCTATAGAAAGTACACTAATTCTCATGTACATATTATCATGTAATCTCAAATAAACAATCCCATTGTAAGAATGACAATGTGATATTCCTATCTTCATATGTGATCTCCTAAAGAGAGATGGCTGATTTTTATAGCTTGGATCCTGATATACATTGGAAAGTTAATATGCAGAAAATGTTTTAATCTGCTGTATCTCTGTTACCAGCTGTACACTACCAATAGTGGATCTTGGAGAACAGGAAAAATAAAAAATGAAAAGTTGGGGGCTTTTAAGAAAAGGATAGCAGAGATGGAAATGAAGTTTCTGAAGTTATTTTGTTGGAATCTAAACATACATCTCAGATCAATGCTATTTTTATATCACCCAAGTTTCAGCAAATGACACATTAATTACTCTCATTCTTAAATCACTATTTGTAGTGACTGGCTTGACATTTTAAGTATAAGGTTATTGAACTGTACAGAGTGAATATGACTTCTGAATTACTAATCTTAAATGTATACAACTGTCACAGACATGTACAATATTCCAAGTGCTCAGGGAAAATGTATTTTTATAAACCTTACAGATAATGGCAGGTTTATTACAGGGAAGCATGATGATTTCTTCCTCAATGCTAGATCCATTCAGTAGGTTAAAAATTCTTGAACTGTAGGTTGTTACCTTACCACTATTGTCTTTGCAGAGAAAGGCACAGAGTTTTTGAACATCTGATCATCCTTGTGAAAACAAACCACAGGTAAAGTCAAAACTCATAATAAGCTTTTCTCCCCACTTTGCCTAGGCAATTCTTACAGAGTGGTTGCAGCTTAAAAGTTCGAGAAATCCTTGTGATAAGATAGTACAGTATGCTTATTTCCTGCCCATCCGTAACCCTAGTTAAATCATTGATTATACTTGTGAATCAGTGGAAAAAGGAGAAGGGGACACCCTAGTACTTGTTGGTTGGACACTATAAAGGATGACACGGGGATGACCATGGTGGATTTGAAGGAGGTGGTGCAATACAGAGGGTTATGCATAATGCTGATCCATAGAGTGGCCAAGAGGCAAACAGGACTGAATGGCTGAGGACAATGACAATGACTTGTGAAGTAGAAATAAATGCATATTAATTAATCAGGATAAAAGAGTTGGAATGGACCTTGGAGGTCTTCTTGTCCAACCCCCTGCTCAGGCAAGAAACCCTACACCATTTCAGACAAATGGTTGCTCAATCTCTTCTTAAAAACTCCCAGTGTTGGAGCATTCACAACTTCTGAAGGTAAGTTGTTCCGCTGATTAATTGTTCTAATTGTCAGGAAATTTCTCCTTAGTTCTAGGTTGCTCATCTCCTTAATTAATTAATTAATCAGTCTAGAGGGTTCTGATACTATGAAGTTTAAGAACTTCTGCAACAAATATATTAGTAAAGTACAGAGTGAATTCCATTCCACAGGATTTTATATTATTTTTGTTTGCTTTCAGTGCAAAATTCTGAGTACTGTATGAAAATTTAGTTTCCTCACACAGAAAATTCAAAGACATGTACCGTATCTATTACTTTTTGATCTGACTGTTTTCCCTCCCATTCTTTCATACAATAGAGGCACTTCCAACTTCTTTCAACTCATTCTTTTCTTCTGTTTCTTAACTGTTACATAGAGACATTCATCAAAGGAGCAAAATAAACAAGAAAAGCTCAGATTCCATTTGAAGCCTATAAAAGTCTAGTGTTTCTGCTTTTTAAAACTGAATCTGATAACTTTTATTTTAAAACATATCAAAAGTTAAGCAGGGAAATCCACATGCTTTTTTTCTATGTTAATTTTTTGGGGGATTTATTGATGCACTAGAATAGTAGAGATTACGTTTAACATTTTTTAATATGTGATGCTCCACTGTATGAAAAGTTTAACCAATCTGATGATAACCAAAAGTAGATTCACATATTGCACATATGTGAAGTACCAATATCATCTCAAAGCAAGATGGGCAGCTAATAAATTTAATATCAAGTGTTTGGCTTTGGGTTAGTCTCTTGTATTAACTCATTGTGGCTTATTTTGGACTGGGATAATTGATCAGAATTTTTTAAAATGCTAAAGATTTGTGAAAGCAGTGAATATCTTATTTCACTGGTAAGTTTTTATAATGCTTTTCCTTTTGGTGTCTCATACAGTACATTGATTTAATCAATCTGAAGTACCATAGGATTCTACTTTTGAATAATAATAACTTTATTCTGAATTGATCCTGCTATCTATTAAGGATGTGTTCTAGATAATTGATATTCGTTTCAAACTGAGTCAGCTATGTAATCAATTAGCAATCTCTAATAATTATTATTAAAGAAATTTTATTCTTCAGCTGCAAGGAAAAATGCACCAGAGAAGCCTTGATCATTTAGGCAAGAACAGAGGAATATACTTTTGTAATTAATAGAATACTTTAGTGCTGCTATAACACATTTAGGCGGAAAAATTCTTAATCTGCTTTATGCATTAGCTTGCTCAAGGAAACTAGATAAGTGGAGTAGCTTTACTTATTTCCTCACTGAAGGTTTTTATTCAGCTCTGAACCAAATGCATAATACAACATTCATTGAACTCTATCTAATTTTTCAAAAATGAAAAAAGAAATCTATTGAGTACTTATTTTGCTATGCTTTAAAACAAACATCTAACATTCTGGTAGCTAAACAATATTAAAAGTATGGTTTCTATGTTTGTTTTTTTGGCTTTCATCCAAAGATCTGCATATGGTAGATCATCCATTATATTATTATTATTTACTTTATTCATTAAACATGAAACTCAGTCAACTGAACATTCAAAAATGCATCACAAATACCATTGACTGGTGCTAATGGTTGATGCGAGTTGCTGCCAGCGTCCTACGTATCAACCAAGTACCTTCTTAAGATGTACAATGTTCCAGGTAGCACAGTTTTTTGCAGTTCCGCTGGTGTTATTGCAGGAAGCTGCAATTTGTTGATGTATCTTATAAAATTATTGGACATGGTACCAAGTACCCTGATGACAATGGGCATCACTGTTACATGTTTCATCCATAGCCGTGTAGTTTCGGTGACTAGGTCGCGATATTTCATGATTTTTTCCAGTTCTTTTTCTTTGACTCCAGCATCTCCTAGTACCACAATGTCAATAAATTGTACATTTCGGTTTTCGACAACTGCGATATATGGATGTTGTGTTCCAAATGACGATCCGTCTGTATTCTAAAGTCCCACAAGATCTTCACCTTCTCATTTTCTATAACTTTTTCCACTTTATGTTCCCATGACTTTTTGGTTACAAGTAAATCATATTTTTTACATAATGACCAGTGGATTAATTAATTTAATTATTAATTTAGCAACTCGGCCATGTCTAGCTTTGTATTATTATTATTATTATTATTATTATTATTATTATTATTATTATTATTATTATTATTATTATTATTATTATTATTCATATTTCTATGCTGCCCACTCTCCGAGAACTCTGGGCGGCTTACACCAAAGACAGTATACTAAATAGCATATTGCCCCCAACAGTCTGGGTCCTCATTTTACCTACCTCGGAAGGATGGAAGGCTGAGTCAACCTTGAGCCGGTGAGATTTGATCCGCTGATCTGCTGAACTAGTAGCTGCAGTACTGCACCCTAACCACTGCGCCACCTCGGCTCAAACCTCGGCTCAAACTTGTAATCAGTTTGTCCGATTTTGCTGCATTCACATATTAAATGTGAAACAGTTTCAACTTTGTTGTTGCAAAGTTTGGATTGTCGGTGGATTTTTGTATCTTTGCTTTCATAGCATTAGTTTGTAATGCTTGTTCTTGAGCAGCGAGTATTAAACCTTCCATTTCTTTCTTGATGGTTCCCATCTTAAGCCATGCCCATGTAAAGTTGTCATCACATTTTCCTTCAATGTTTTTCAAGTGCTGTCCATGCAAAGCTTTGGTTTTCCATCTATTTAATGTCATCTAGCTGTTTTTCCTTATATTCTGCTTTTGTTTCTGTTGTTTTTATAATGTTCCCCATTTTCACAGTCTGCAGCAATTTTTCTGTACTTGTGTGTTTGATTCACACAATCAAACTTCGTTTTAGCAACAGTCAATGGTATCTGTGATACATATTAAATGTCCAGTTGGCTGAGTTTCATGTTTAATGAATAAAAGAGATAATAACAAGAAGAAGAACAAAAACAAGAACAACAATAATAATAACATCATAATAATAACACATCTTTGTATGGCTAGTAAGTGCAATTGTCATGGTAGTTCCTGGACTCCACATGAACCAGAAAACCTTCCTGAAGCCTATACAGTTATAATATTTATAATAGCAAAATAATTTTTTTCTTTGACTTAATAAAAATGTTCACATTTATGATTTTCCATCAAAAAAATTCTTGAGAATGTATTTTCTTTACCTTTACTTTTAACAAAATATATTCTTCTTTAAAAAAAAAAAAAAAAGCAGACAAGCTATGCTTTGATACAAAAACATTACTGGCATCCTAGATGTGTTGAGCATTTAATGCAGCTGGGCTGCTTTGCTAGAGTTTGCATAAAAAGACACACATCATTGTTCATTTATGAAATGGCAAATGAAAGCAAAGGCTTACTACTGTGAATTTGACAGCAACTGTTTTCATGTCTGCGTTGTTATTTCCAACTAATGTAAAAATAAAACTATTTTCATGAAATAGTTTTGAGTTCCCAAGGTGCTATATGATTATGTGATGTGTTTTTCATTTTTGTCAATGCCTGTGCCAAATGCCACTATTTAAAAACTGAACTCTGAAAGTTTACCTGTATTATAATTTTCCTTAATTATTTTTTATTGTTGTTCAGATTTGTGCCCTGGGATAATATGCACTCAAGATTCAAATGTAATGATTCATGAAAATGTTATCAGAAACCTTCCTGGCAAACAAAGAACAGAAAATATGTCATAATTTCAGTGTCAGTGTTCCGAGTAACACACCCATTGAAAGCAGAACTCTGAGGCAGGTAGTTTCCTGAAAGAACATGTTTATTGGATACATCATATTGGCACAGCCAGTGAAAACCAACTCTAAAAGTTCCCACAGTTTTCATTTAATTAAAAAAGCATAAATCCATAAATTCCCCCCCCCCCCCAGTCTTTCTATCCCAGTATATTCATTGTCCAATGAATATAGCTGGCAGGCTGCTTGGTCACTCCTCTCCTCCTTCAACAGCCACCTATTACAATGACCTTGGTTCCCACATGAAAACCTTTTGTTTTGGCGACTAGCTGAGTTAACTACTTCCCCCCTCCCTTCCCCCTCTCAGGCTTTATGGCAACTATGAGGCAGCACAAGATGGCTTCAGCCAAGTTCGCTTGAGAGTTGACATTCAGTTTCATTTGTAATTTCCTATATTGGATAAGGTTATATAAAAGAGAACTATTTCCCAACCATAATGTGTAGTTTTATAAAAATAATTCTTATTTTAAAAAGATATAAAGTTTACTGAAAATAATTAATAACTTATCAATCATGAGATCTCATTCAATAATCACCACAAAAGTGTCACATTCTAATTGATCTCAATGTTATTTTTTTTCTATTTTACCTGTGTGTCACTTAAAACCTATCAAGACCAAGGCACTAGATAAATCATACAAATAAAACTAGTACAAGAAAATAACATTATGTTTACATGCATATTACTGACAGTGGGGATAAATGCAATATCAAAATCTATTCAAAAGTTTTCTTTCTTGTGAAAAAGGCTTCTTGGGTGTGTGTTATCTTTTTTCTTAAGCCTCTTGACAATTTCTTTTGAATTTCTCTTAGTCCTTTGGAATTGTAATTATTGTTGTAGGTGTAGGTTCTACTGCTGGTGTTTTTTATTCCATGTCTTTCTAGCCATCTGAAGTATTTCTATCTGTGGAGTCCCTGGTGCTCTCTGAGGTTGAGAAAGCACCAAGGACTCCATGTTCAACCCTGAGCTACATATATTCTTTTTTGATGGTATTTCTAGCTGCCATACTTCTCAGTCTGAACAACCCAAAGGAGTAAGTTCCTTTGTGAGCTTTTCCTTTGAGATTAATTGAAAAACGAGAAGAAGGGAGAATGCAAGCCACTGGAGGGAAGATTGTACACTAAAACACAGGATATTCTCACACAATTTTTGGCCCCACATATATTCAGAAATACAAAAGTCCATTCATGATCATGACTATTTATGTTGAACTCAGGCAAAAAAAGCAATTTCTCTTTCATCAAATTGAATAAAATTTAATAGAAAAATGCAGGGTAATTTTTCTGTGGAGTATTGGTAGAAATACATGTCTTTTCAGAAGAAAACCTCAATGACCTCAATTTAAAGACCAGGAAAATATTTATAAGATTGCAGATTAAATATATTTTCAAATACCCAAGATAGATTGTAATATTGTAAAAATATTTTTCAAGCAGCAGCAGCAACTTGATAAACAAAATAAAACCATAAATATGAGGTTAACTTTAAGAGCACGTACACACACCGGGAGGGGGGGGGGTTGCAGGCAGGCAGGCAGGCATAGAGAACGAATTCCTCATATATGTTACCTGGACATAAGATCGAATATAAATATAATGGTTCTTTGAAACATAAACTACTGCTGTACCCATCATCAAAAAAGATAAAGACAAAAATATAAAAAGACATGGATATGCCTCAGATTCAGAGTGAATTTTTAATTTTGGACAACGTCCAAAGTTTCATAAGGAGTTTTCAATAAATGCTTCCTTATTTTTAATTGCATATACAGAGAAGTTCTTGGGGCGTAACGAGACACAATACCCTGTCAGACATCTGTCAAATACTCATGAGGTATGAGGAGATCAACCCTGACTGCTCCTTAGAAGGCCAGATCTTGAAGATGAAACTCAAATATTTTGGCCAATGGGAAGGAAGGACTTACTGGAGAAGAGCCTAATGCTGGGAAAGATTGAGGGCAAAAGAAGAAGGGGACGACAGAGAATGTGGTGGCTGGATGGAGTCACTGAAGCAGTAGGCGTGACTTTAAATGGACTCCAGAGAATGGTAGAGGACAGGAAGGCCTGGAGGAACATTGTCCTTGGGGTCGCGATGGGTCGGACATGACTTCGCAACTAACAACAACAAAAATGGTTTTTCTTCTTTCATATCTAGTAGATAACTTGTCACAAATCCTTGGCCAGAACTGGCCTGTATATAGGGCTGGCCTGTATAACATTGATTTCCTCATGTGTCATTGAACATTTTTGTCAAAGTATATACTGCTTTATATGAGTTTTATAAATGTTAATGGAAAAATAATTATTAGCCTCAAATATTCTCTCCTGAAGAGAACTTTACCTGTGCTGAAAAGAATGAAGAAAATTCACAGATGAAAAACTTTTTCAAAGCAAACGAAACATTAGTCAACTGTCAAATGTCCTTAAGATTGTGAGAACTATATTTGCACTTACATGAAGGCAAGTAATATGACTACAAGAGAAATAAATTTCCCAGGCAGTAAAGAGAGTGCTTAATTTGGTCTTATGGGGGATTATCTGGACTTCAATTAACATCTTAAAAGTTCAGGAGACACCATAGATGCAATAAAGAGTGTGTAATTATTCCCCCTAGATAATCACTTGTGCTTAAAATGAAATATAACATTTTTTTATGATGCATACTTTTGGAAGCCTTCCTTTAGAGATGCAGTTTCTCAGCTGTGTGGGTCACTGATGCTTAATTATGTGAAAATCTAATTAAGCAGTGCGCATTCTTTCACATAAAAAAGACCTGCCATCTATGAAGAGAACTTTGAATTATATCTGGTGAACAAATATCATATAGTTCTTTCTGTACTTACATGTTCATTAAGGTTTACTTCTTAATAGCATAATGCTGACATTTTTCATAAAGAATATTGTTATCCCAATGTATAACATGCTGGGAAATGCAAAATGATCAACAAAAAAGCTAGACATACTCATAAGCGTTCTTATGTCCATGACCTTGAAGTATCAAGTGTATGCATGAAAACACACACACACACACACACACACACACACACACACACACACACACACACACAGGTTCAAATATAAATGTATTGTATTTATAATAAAGAAAAAGTAAACTGTATCACCTTTTATCTTTGCCCATAGCTCCATTTTTATCTAATAATATCTCCAAATGGGAAATCATTTAAAGTTCATCTGTTATAAAAAATAATGGTATTAATAGCAGAAATGACAGAAAGTAGCAACAAGACGGTTTGTCCACCCCACAAAAAAATACTAACCTTTTGAATTCGTTATTTCTCATTATACTGTTTAAAAATAAACAGCTCATACTTTATATTTAGTAATGACATTTTGAATATATTCTTTATCAGTTGTATATTTCTAGTTGCCTGTTCCCTTCAAAATACCATTCTTTAATCATAAATTACAGTAAAATATATATTTGCAGCATTGATGCAGCTTAGAACATTTTGGGAACTGGGAACTTCATGGGCAATTTAAATAAATAATCCCCAAACTCAATCCAGGAAGTTGAAATTAGACAAGTTTCTTTTTTCCTTTTGATATTGTCTGGTTTTCTTCCCCCCACCCCCACCCCTCCATCCCAACTCAAAGAAAGACAGTCAAGGAGTTGTTCAATAAAATCTTTCAATTATTAGTTTTATTTATTTATTGAAATTTTGTGCCAAATTCTCCAAAGTTTATACAGCTGTCCATCTCACAAAGCAACTCTGAGTTATAATAGGTAAAAAAATCAAAAAATCATGCATAAGATAGTTTAAAACATAACAATGCAGCGAGAGCATTTATTCTGTACCAAAGCAATCTAAATAACATAGCATATCATGGGTTATACCAGGGGTGAAATGCTCCCGGCTCGGGCGACTAGGTAGCAATGGCGGCAGGCAGTTCGGAGAACCGGTAGCAAAAATCCCTGCCCCTGCCCCCCATGCCCAGCTGAGCCACGCAATCATCAGAGGCTTTTTTTTCTTTTAAATGTCTCTGATGATCCAAGCTCTGACGATCCCAGCTGAGTTGCCTGCTGATCAGGCAACTCAGCTGGGATCGTCAGAGCCTTTTGAAATCATTTTTTTACATGGTTTTACATGTAAAAAATGGTTTTAAAAGTAAAAAAAAAATTGGACACGCCCACCCAATCACATTATCCCCCCCACACACACCAAGCCACGCCCACAGAACTGGTAGTAACAAATTTTAGATTTCACCACTGGTTCATACTAACACCTCAAATCCCATGCCCTAAAATTATTAAGAAAAATTAATAAATACATTAACTAATAATAACAATGACATGAAACTGGCAGTGAAATTGTAATCAACAAGTTATTTTTATCAATGCTTGTTATCAGGATAATGCATAGGATGCCCCAGGAAAAAAAAATTATAACAGATTGCTTCTTGGTTTTATAAACTCCCTCCCCCACTTTTTTTTCCTGTTGGATCTCTGTTTTGTGTAAGCAAGTGACATGAAAACACAAACTCCTTTTGAACTCATTTTTGCAATATTCTGCAAAGATTATTTCAGAGGTGGATCAGAACAATTTTTAAAACAGATATCAGCATGAAAGCCATTTGGGTTACTTTGGGTTAGTCACTCTCCCAGTCCATGATGCCACATTCACTTGTACCCCTTCTCCAAAAGGCAGACCTTGAACTTGCAGAAAAAAGAAGAAAAAAATTAGGCAAATCCTGGTTATGTATTTCTTGGCTAGTTATATATTTCTCTGTACTATATCTTACTAATTTTTTGTCTTGATTCCAACATAGATTGAAAGTTTAAGTCTTTCTTGCTAGTGTCTGTGAAATAGTCATTTTGCTGATGTTGAGATGCTTCTTTTAATTGAAATTGTTTATAGCACAATTGCTCTAACTCTTCCTATTTATTCTTTAAAAAGAAAACAATGTGTTTCTGCATCTAGCTAGACTAGTCAGATACATAAGTGATGGTATTTTGTTCCAATACAATAATGTTTAATTCTCATGTGAGACATATTTTTGTTTTAAATACAGCTATGCCCAAGCCTAGGCTTTCTCTTAGACAGTTTTAATAAGATAGGCTGTTCTTGGAATTTTGAATTTGAATAATTTCCATCATACCTTGAAAAACAATTAAGTTCAGAATGAGATTTTTACTATTTTTAATCATTGCAATTACAAAAAATCATGAATACCTTCAAAGTTATAAATGATTCTCCGTTTCAGTAATATTTTGTCTTCTGGCAGAATATATAATGTTGCTATATTTACATAACTCATTAATCTCTGTGATTCTTTCTTCTGATAGGATTGTGAATGGTATTATTCAAAAAGAAAAAGAATAATTATGTTCAACCGAATCAACATTGGGTTGATTTAAGACCCCTTTCCTCAGTCATTTTTACTGGCATCCTACAACACTTACCATACTTAGGCAGCACAGCTCTTGGCCATGCTAATTGGGCTTGGTGGGAGATGAACACATGGAGTGATTCAGATTAGTGAAGGATAGTTTATGAGTACAAAATGGAACAACAAAGTGCATTATACATTGCTTTGAGATCCTAAAGGGAAGTAAATCTCAGAAATAATAATAATTGAATGTATCGAATCAGAACTGCTAACAATGCAATATAAGCACATTTGGAACATCACTTTTGTCTCTCTTGCCTGTACAAAATAGTATGAGAAAAGGAAGGAAGGAAGGAAGGAAGGAAGGAAGGAAGGAAGGAAGGAAGGAAGGAAGGAAGGTAGGTAGGTTGGTTTTTCTTTTCCTTAGCTGTTCTGGATTTTACCCTTTCCTGATGGATATAATCAGAGCTGTTTAGGAAGAATTAACTATGCTTCCCTCCCCCTAGTCCCCCAAAATAACCCCACCAATCAACTATCCCAACTCAATTACTAACTCTAGGAATAATATTATAAACAGTGCTATCTTTATCATCTAAAACTATTGTTTTATGCACCCATCCTTGCATATTGACACTTATGAATAACACAAAGGTTCTTAAACTTATGAGAAGAGTATTTCATGTACACCAGGCTGTAAATCTTTTGGATTAGACCAAATCTCAACAGAGGGTTCAAGAAATACATAAGCAAAAATGAAGGCAACAGTTTATCTTGCAATAGCTTCCCTGTCATAACCTTTCTGAACCTGTACTATATTGCCAATATACTGTTGTGTACTTGACTTCATTCTGCCATGTGATAGATGTAGAAAAACAGCAAAACTAACCAAATCCAAACTGTACGCCATGACACCCCAGGAAATGCAAGATGTGCCATCAAGATTTTGTTAATTCTTAGCAATCACACAAATAGTTTTGCTCCATGATAGTCTGTCCTTTACCTGATCTTTCATGTCTAGGCTAAGTATCAACCATATCTTAATGACTGACTGATGGATAAACATTTGTAGCCACCATCTTCTATAAAGAGGTTAGTACCTTTCTGTGTAGTGCAGATGTATTATAGATTTTGGTGGGAAGCCAGAATGGTTTTTATAACTGATGAAGCCATTCCGTCTTTCCATAAAACTATGAGACGGTAAGAGATATTCATTTTGCTTTCAGCTGACATCAAAGTCTCTCTAACACATCTGAAGATTCATGTGAGGTGCTTACAAACTCTTGAGATATTTTTCTCACAAATTGAAAGCAATTCTAAAAGGAATATAATCTTTAAAGGCAATGAACCTGCTTCCTTATCTGCTGTTCTTTTTGAAGTACAGTTTCTCTTTGATTTACAAGGAATACTGATTGCATAGGAAAGGTGTCAACTGATGATCATGTGTCCAAAGTAAAGTTCACTGAGCTTCTTATATCAAATCATCAGCATAATCATACCATTTCTTCATATTATAATATCAGCCTACAATTGCATAAGAATTAATGTTATGCATATTAGAGAAGGCATTTTAAAAGGTCAGTTACCAGTTAAAAATATCTTGGTTATATGTATAGAAATGAGGCTTGGACAATTTTTTAAAAAAAACACCTTTTCACCCTTTCATTTCAGAGATTACTGGAATTTCATTTCTAGTACGACGGCTTGGCTTTTGTTAGGAAACTGATTACTGACCACTGAAACATAAAAACATGCTTTTATTATATGAGGCAAATTTTAGCTAATCAGGAGTAAGAGGTTCATTAACCTTACTACTTCAAAAGGGTATGAAGATCTAGGCAGATAACTTGCATGCAAATATAGCTGTTTGTACTTTTGTCCACAGGGATTCAGTGGTAGGATTTGTGCAGAGTATGCATACGGTATGTATGCAAGAAAGCATTACATTGGGCAAAATTCATGGGAAATAAACCAGATTAAATCACAGAAGCATGATAGTGTTCACTCTAGCACTAAATAATAGAAGCTTAGTATGTAAGTAGACATTTTACTTTCTAGACCTCAATGTATGGCTAACTGTTTTGTACAAGTTCAATAAACTGGTCTATCAATAAATCATAGCAAAACAATTTTTTTACTTGACATGATATGTGATATGTGGACCAAGTTGTAGCATCCCTTAGTAGTGTAGGAAACACCATTATTCTAATCCCTATCTAAAACTCGTAGTGAAGGGGAATTCACTACTGTCTACTGTGGTCCTTCAAATATTTGAAAATATCTGTCATGTATCCAAATCTTTGAGTTTTTCTTTGTAAAATGTGGCTTTGGAATATTCACCTTTTCTATAAGATTGTGGAACTAACTATAAAAAATAAAGAACTTCTCAGACTTATTTTGGTTATTCTGGCAATTACAAGTCATAACAAAAGATAAGTGATAATTTTATAAACTGGACATTAGAGGAGAGAAACAATAATAAAAAAACCTGATGTCAGCTAATACTGAAAGTTACAGAATAATACTTAAAAAAAAAAAAACAAATATTATAGGAGATCTGTGAAGAATGTAGCCAAAGTTAGTAACTACAATATAACCCTGTCATTAATTATGTCTATTGATATAGATAATCTTTGTCTAAAAGAAGTTAGTGAATGAAGACATGGGGGAAATTTTTATCTAATAAGACAGAGAAAGTGCAGAATTTGGAACTACAAATGACAGGTCAGGAGAATGATTTTAAAAAGGATGTTTTACTGGATATGCAAAAGAAGTATATATAGTGGGATAAAGAAGGATTGAAGAAAAATCAAATTTTTCAACAATATTTGAATTGAATTAAAGATTGTTAGAAGTAAAAGGAAGGAATATAAATTTGGCTTATTTGATGACGGTTAAAATATAGATTTATTTTTAAAGTTCTGTCAACTATTATGAAACTTTTGCTGAGAATATCAGGACCTTGCAAAAGTTTTCAGCAAGACCAAGTGCAGTGTCGTAACCCCACCCCACACTGCCCACGAGATGGACTGCACCATTGAAATCATCCCTGGGGCAAAACTACTGAAACCCAAACTGTACGCCATGACACCCCAGGAAATGCAAGAAATGCACAAATACATATACAAAAACCTAGCAAGGGGGTTCATCGAGTCAACCAAGCCATGGATCGCAGCCCCAGTCTTGTTCAAAGAAAAAAAAAGACAGAACTATGAGATTTTGCATTGACTTTAGAGGTATAAACTGCGTGTGTGTACACAACCTATACCCCTTCCCTCTCATGAAGGACATGCTATCTCACCTAGCCAAGGGAAAAGTCTTTACCATATTAGACCTCAGAAAAGCATACTACTGAGTCCACATCAGGGAGGGAGATGAATGCGAAACAGCCCCCTAGGGAGCTTCCAATTCAAAGTGATCCGTTTTGGACCGCAGGGACCCCCAGCAGAGTTAATAAACAAGGTGCTGCATGAGCACCTCTATAAGGGGGTCCTTGTCTACCTGAATGACATCCTCATCTACACTGAGACCATGAATGACCACATACCCCTAGTCTGCCAGGTACTGGAAGAACTTCTGGTGGCTAACCTGAACATCAAGCTGCCAAAATGCAAATTTCACCATGCACGGCTAGGCTACCTGGGCTACTGAGTGTCAAATGAGGGCATAGAGATGGGCCCAGCCAAAGTACAAGCCATTCTAGGCTGGCAGCCCCCTCACACCTGCAGACAAAGCTTCCTAGGATTCGCAAATTTCTACAGGCAATTCATCCCTTCCTTCCTTCCTTGGCAAGGTGAGATTGCCAAACCCATGACAGGCCTCCTAAAGACAGGAGTCCCAGGGACAAAACCCTGCCCGGGACAACCCCTACAGTGGGACCTAACCTGCCAAAAGGCATTCAAAACACTAAAAGAACTTTTTGCAAAGGACCTAATGCTGAAGCATCCTGACCCCGAACAACCTTCATTATCCAAGGAGATGCCAGTGATGTGGCAGTGGGAGTAGTGCTATGCCATGGAAATAGCCAAGGAAAACTACAGCCCTACACCTCCCACAAATTCACGGACACAGAGAGGCATGGGCCGCATGGGAAAAAGAAGCTTTTGAGTAAGATGGGCATTGCTAACCTGGCACCATCTGCTGGAAGGGGGACAGAGACCATTCAAAGTCTGGACTGTCCACAAAAATCTGGAGGCCCTTAGGACCTTGTGAAAACTATCACCCAAATAAGTTTGCTGGGCTCAATATTTCAAGTGGTTCAACTTTGTGCTAACACACATCCGGGGGGTGGGGGGAGGAACTTCCTATCTGACCCCTCTCCCGCATACCCAATACAAATGCGAATGGGAGGAGGTAGTAGATGCCATCATCCCCCCCTACCCAAACAGCCGCCCAGGTGACCACCAGACAACAAAGCCGCAACCAGCAAGATTGACTCACAAGCAATCTATCCATGAAACTTGAAACCGAACTGCTAGTTCCAAACAACCAACACATTTTGACAAAAAGAGATGACATAGTATGGAAGGGGATGAAACTCTACATCCCAGAGTTCCTACGCACCCTAATCCTCCACAACGTCAAATAAGCAGGCCACTTCGGGTTCCTAAAGATTTTACACTTAGCATGGAGGCAATTCTGGTGGCCTGCCATAAAGAAAGACGTAGACAGTTATGTGAAAAATTGCACCTGTGCCACAATGAAAAAGTAACAAGGAAAAAAACCCCAGACTGCTGCAACTGGTGGCAGAGGCCATGGGAGGAAATTGCAATGGATTTTATAGTGGAGTTGCCAAAAAGTGGGGGGAACAGAGTGATCTGGACTGTATTAGACTTATTCTCCAAGCAGGCACACTTCATACCCTGCAGCAGACTACCGTCAGCCCACCAGCTAGCCAAACTGTTCCTCAAGCATATCTGCATGGAGTGCCATGAAGAATTATCTCAGAGGAGTCCAATTCATGGCTAAATTCTGGAGGGAGTTCCTGTGGCCCATTGGATCATCCTAGGGCCTTAGCTCAGTCTTTCATCTGAGCACCACTGGTCACATGCCCCCATTGGAGTCTGAATCTGTGGCGGAAGATGAGCTGGAACAAGAACTGACAGCAAATGGGAGGGCAGCTCTATTGGCCTTGGAGAAAACTGGGGAAGGGCAGAGTCAGTCCAGGCAAGGCTGTTCAGAATTAACAAGGCCTGCAGGCAGGGAGGAGAGATAGAGCTCAGACTAAGAGCAAGAACCACCTGCTCCTGATGCAAGGGCTTGGAGAATGCAGAGAAGGCGGCATCAGCGCAGGAAGAGAAGGCCATATGCGAGGAGAGTGCCCCACCCAGCTTTACCAGGAATACCTAGGGAATGAGACTTAAGGAGACACCATGGGGAGGGGCATATGTCGGGAACAAACACTGAGTTCTTGAAGTGTTGTGTTCCAACGTTTCAACTTGCCAAGAGTCCTTGCATTCCTTGTTGGCATTCTGGATTAATTATCTAGATCTTCTGCTCCCTGAACTCCTTGCTTGGCTCTTGTTTTGCCAAATACATTTGGGATTTATTGCAGTGCAGCCTTGGTGCAGACAGTGCTGGGCTGGACTAATTGCAGCCAGAGGCTGCTTGAGGTTTATGTGGGATTTTGTACTCATTTTGCTTTAAGACTTGCCAGTAATGTGGGAGCATTTGGGAAGATTTGGAGCAATAAAGGGGCTTTTTGATCTGCCAGTTGTTTGTGTTATCTCTGTGCCATGCACTGGGTCACCACAAATGGGTGGAGGCACAGAGACTGAACATCATGGTAGAACAGTACTATCAGCAGTCCAATTGGGCAGACCTCCTGCCATTCGCTGAGGTTACATACAATAATGCTGTTCACAGTAGTACAGGACTAATTCTGTTCAAATAGTGAGCGGCATGGACTTTGTCCCAATGCCAGAATATCCAAGGGATCCGCCCTCCTCAGTCAGCTTGACAGATTGGCTGTCAACACTGAAAGCAACATGCCAAGAAAGAGTTAGCTAAAGTGGCGCAGATCTATAAGAAACAGGCAGAAAAACACCGAGGTCTGCAATGGCCATTCCAGCTGGGGGAGAAGGTCTACCTTTCCACAAAATACTTGAAGTTTAAATTCCCCAGTAAGAAACTGGGACCAAGTTCATGGGGCCATTTCCCATAGTGAAGATCATCAACCTGCAATTAAAATTGCCCCGACTGCTAGGGAAGATACACCCAATATTCCATAGCAGCCTCTTAAAACTCATGGTCAGATCGACCTTGAGGCCACTACCCTGTGAGCCCCGGGACACTGTGGTCATAGGGGGCCAAACCCATTATGAGGTGCAACAAATCCTCGACTCAAGGCAGCACAGGAGACAGCTCCAATAACTAATTAAGTAGAAGGGCTACCCCTTATCAGAGGTGTCTTGGGTAAAGAGTAGAAACATCCAGGCTGACCACCTCATAGCTAAATTCCATGCAGACAACCCAAACAAGCCGGGGGGGGATCGCAACCCTAAAATCTATACCTGTACTCAAATTGTCTTTGCTTTGCAGGTTGCCTTCAGGAAGTGAGGGGAGCCAAATGTCAACTTGCAAAAATATCCCTGGCCTGCTCTTGAGTTGCCATAGGCGGGGGGGGGATGGGAAAATAAACTTTGCAGCTGCAGCGAAGCAGCGCATCAATCAAAACAAAAGCACATTCCAGCCATATCTCTGTCAAGGCCGTCTCTGCAGTTACCCACAGTGGCCAGAGGGAAGTGACCTCTACAACCCACAAAATTGCTTTGTTGGAGAATGTGACTGATGACACACCTTGGGGGGAAGGGGGAAACAGGGTCAGAGCCAAAATGTAAATTAAGTGGGGTCAGAGTTGGCTTCACTTGGAACATGCTGACATGAAGCGCCTAATAAATAACTGGATTTCTTTTGAAGCTTGGCTCGAGGCTCATGTTTTAATTAGGGCATCGGTCAGAACCCTGACAGCCACCTCAACTCCCTTTGCCTCAGTAAGAAATAGAATCACAGTAGACCATATTAATCCCAGTTGAATTTTTACATGAATTCTTTTGGGTGCTGTACATTATCTGGTTCTATTTTAAATCTCAGACTGGTTCCTACGAAAGGGACTGCCAAACTATCACGACACGCCTTAAGGAGTTATGAACAAAATGCTGCATCTACTAAAGCCCATAAATAGGTGGAAAGAGGAAGTAGTTTTCTACAAAGAGAAAATGAACTGACCTGAAATTCCCTTGAGTTTTATCATTGCAAAATGGAAATACTTTTTCTCCCCTCTTTGGATTACACTACAGTTGAGCTGGAAATAAAACAGCTTAGCTGCCCAATACAATATAATGTAAAAATAGTGGTGGTGTTGGTTTTGGAGCACTGCAAACATATTGTGTAGTATTGTTTGCTTGTTTTTTCTCTCTCTTTCTTTTGGACATATTCCAGTTTTGTTCTGAAAGCCAGACAAATTGAAAATAGAAAGATGACACAGTTTATTTCTAGATTTCTTTTAAGCCATTGGGAAAAATACATTTTAAAAATGGCAGCGTTGTGGAAAAAATCTAAGGCTGTAATCCAATCCACATAAAGACAGAAGTAAATCTCCTGGAACTCAGAGAGTTATTTCCAGATAAAATCAAATAAGATCAGGCTTCTCATTTAAGGAGGCTGTTAACATCTAACAGAGCTGAAGGTAGAGAGAATTAAAAATGTCAGTGGGGTTATAAAACAATAATGGCAACATACTCATTTAATCAAAAAGCTATTAAGTGAGGATTTCAGTATTAAGAACCTGGTAGAAAAATAAAGAAGCTTTTGGAAAATCAAGCTGGGCTTTTCTCCTCCTTTGGTGGGGTGCTTGATATAAACAGAAATAAATTTGACAGTCTGATTGGTATATAAAGAGATCAGAATTATACAGCTAGGAAATAATAAAACAAAATAAATTTGGATTTTTTGAAAAAAATACTATTTAACATCTGTCAGTTTTATATTATTCTTTAAGATTTATATTAGATGATTTAACCACAATGTTATTTTAAGTTATTTTAAATGCTTATTTTATTATTTAAATTGCACTTGAAGAATCGGCAATAATGTAACCTCCTGATCATATTATTGCAGAAGTCAGTTGTACTAAATACAATAGAATTCATTTTCTATTAACAGTAATACATTAAGTACCCAAATACAAACCTTGTTAAATCCAAATTTTTTGTAGTTCCAAAAGAATTTGATGAAATCCTATCAGTTTGGTATATAGAAAACATCTTAGAAATACCTTTTGTCTGACTTAAATTTGGGCTAACGTGGTACTTATATCATTTTTTATAGGAAAAAACATACCTTTTGTTGTCAGATCTTGTACTAACAATAAATTGCTAGCAGCTGGTGCCCTATTAGGTCACAATTCCAGAGATATTTCCTTACTTAAAGAGAGAAATAGAACAACCTGAGGCAGGCAAAAAATCAGTGGGAGTAAGAGTAAGTTCTGATTTCCTGCCAATTTCCCCAGTGAATCAGGCAGGGAGTACTGAAACTCCTTCCTTCCTTCCTTCCTTCCTTCCTTCCTTCCTTCCTTCCTTCCTTCCTTCCTTCCTTCCTTCCTTCCTTCCTTCCTTTTTTAAAGTTATTGTGTTTTAGATTCTCAGTCATGGTTGTCCCAAAGGTGCTTATTCAGGAGGCAACTGGACTTTCTTGTATTTCTTTGAAGATGTTCCATTTCTCATCCAAGAAGCTTTTTCAGCTCTGACGGATAGTGGGGGATGGAATGATTTATATTCCTTGCAGACAGCTGGTCATTTGCATCCTTTTAGAGGATCGTTGAAGCACTTGGAGGTTTATCAATGTCCTCAGGGTCACCTGAGTAGTGCTCCTGGTTCCTGTAGTCTGCAATTTTTTTTCTTCTGGAAATCAGTTCCTATTCCCACATTCAAAGAGTGTTCATCCCAAATTGTATAGCTAAAAGTCTGCAAGGAGTATAAATCCTTCCAATCTCCACTACCCTGTCAGAGCTGAAGAACACCATTCAGTGTTTTAGATACTTTGAGTCAAAAATTGTTGCAGTACATCAAAAATTGTTGCAGGCTAACTTGTAAGTGAAAAAGAAAAAGACAAACAAACACCATGAGAGTTTTAGTAGTACTGTATATAGATTTCTAATATTTCAAAGTAAAGGTAACAAAGTTACAAAGTTACCTGTTACAAACCATATTAAGATCACTACTAAAATTACATGAAATGGAGTACATTGTTTGATTGTTTTGGTTTTTTATTCATATGACTGACCAGTAAAACACATTTAAAATATATCGGAATGAAAGTAAAATGGAATTTTAATGCAGATACAGTATAATATCTAAGAAACTGTAATCCATTTCCTGGTATTTGCTTTGAGTGATTGCTTTATGTTATCATTATATCGTATAAATTGAATATCATTTGCATAGGTTTGTTTAAATGAAAAAAAAATTCATGGATTGATGAGCAGGTTAATGTGAACAAATACATTTTAAAATCATTTTTTAATGTTTTATTCAAAGCAAATGAAAGATACTATGTCTGGATAGAATGAGATTTTTGCTATGATAGAATAAATATTGTATAGACATTTTAAGAGTGTATTCAGACAACTGTAGTTAAATTTCTTCTTATCTATTTAAATGTCTTAGTATACCATAGTTGGATTAATCAGATTAAGCTAATTATGACAATATGATTTAGAGTGTAATGTTGCAAAAACCTTCAATGAATTTTGAACCATTTTCAATGGAATGATAGAAATTTCAAGGTTTAATAATATTATTATATACTATTATATATAATATAATGTATAGTATTATGTACTATAATATATAGTATTATATACTGTAATAGTGATAATTAATCTCACTGATATGATAAAAATATAAATGGACAGAGATATTTATTTCTAGGAAAACATAGTTATTATATATCTAGTAAATTGTCATAAAATAGCTAGACATTCATTATTTTTAATAAAATACTTAATGCAATGACATATCATCAAAGTCTGCAAAACATGGTCAGTAAAGATGTAGATAAACTTAACTACAAATTAAGGATAATTGGATAAGGATAATTTTATTTCTATACCGCGCCTCTCCTGAAGGACTTGGGGTGGTGTACAGCCAGGTAAAAACACAATACAAATATCACAATTTAAATTTAAAAATTATTAAAAGTATTACATTTAAGGCCAATTAACTAAAAAACCCAAAAATTTAAGAACTCCAAATTTAAAACTCAATTATGAAGCTAGCCCTGCCTGTCGGAAGAGCAGGGTCTTAAGAGCACAGCGGAAAACTCAGAGGTCAGAGATCTTGCGTATGTCCGGGGGCAGTTCATTCCAAAGGGCAGGGGCTCCCACAGAGAAGGCTCTCCCCCTGGGTGTCGCCAGCTGACATAATTTGGCTGACGGCACCCTGAGGAGTCCCTCTCTGTGGGAGCGGACTGGTCAGTGGGAGGCTATCGGTGGCAGAAGGCGGTCTCGTAGGTACCCAGGTCCTGAGCCATGGAGCACTTTAAAGGTGGTAACCAACACCTTGAATCGCACCCGGAAGACCACTGGGAGCCAGTGCAGCTCGCACAGGAGAGGTGTTACATGGGCGCAATGAATTGCACCCATAATTACCCGCGCAGCTGCATTCTGGACCAGTTGGAGCCTCTGAGTGCTCTTCAAGGGGAGCCCCATGTAGAGAGCATTACAGTAGTCCAGCTGGGAGGTAACAAGGGCGCAAGGTGTCCCGGTCCAGAAAGGGACGCAACTGGAGAATCAGGTGAACCTGATAGAAAGCCCTCCTGGCCACATCCGTCATATGCTCTTCTAAAGACAGCCGTGCATCCAGGAGGATGCCCATATTGCGAGCCCTCTCTGTGGGGGGTAGAGATTCATCCCTATAGACAGCGATGGTGTCAGCTGACTATACTGGGACGCAGGTAGCCAATGTTTCCATTTTTTTTCAAGACTTCCTCTGAAACCAAATAAAAATCAAGGCTAGTATTTTTTTTTTTTTTGCCAGAAACTCCAGACAAAAGACATGATATAAACTTCCCCTTGGAAAATGATTTCTGAAATTATAAATTCTTAACATTTCTTGACCATCTGGACAGTCCATGAAGTGCTCGTGAAGAAAGAACATCTTGAATGATATTAAAAAAAAGGAAAAAAGGAAAGTTATTTGGGCATCTCATAAACACTATGAAGTAAGTACAGCCTTCTAAATGTGGAGAATGGTCCATTGGTCCAGACTCTAACCTTATCTAGAATACTGCCCCATTAATGCAGTAAGTAAAATGAAGTTTAACTTTATTAAATTGCATTTTTATAGTTCAACTTTTACTTCCCTGTTTTAATATCATTTGTTTAATCTTTTGAGTTCCATTTGTACTGTATTATTTAAAATAGAAAGCATGTTCATTGACTAAAATATGTTTAAGCATATTACCTGGCCTAATATACTTTGGGGCAGAAACAGTGCTATTTAAAAACATCTACCAACGCTACTGAATAGCATAGTATCTGCTCTTGTAATTTTATGGTGAACAATGTTATTTGCATTAAATACTATACATCTTTCCTTTCTTTCATGTAGAAAATGTGAGGAGACGACTTTTTAATCTTTTTCTTTCCCTTTCCTTCTCAGCATGTGATTGGGAAGCAGTGTTGTGGTAGTTTAACCGCATTTCCTTATACGATTAATTACTATATCATATTATTAGAATATTTTGGCAGTGGCAGATGTCATTAGTAATATATTTTTTTTACCAAGTTGCTATTTTTAAATCTGAGCATGATTTTAGCAATTCTAATTTTTAAAAGACTAAATTGAATTTTGTACACAGTTCATGGAGAGGTCAAGAGAAGGAATAAAATGTTAAAAAATATTTTGGAATATAGGAGACAGTGAATGTTTAATCTGCAGCAGTACTGACATCTTCAAAAATGACTTCCTTTGTAGTTCTGATTTTGAGAAGAAATATAATTTTTCCTGTCCTTATCAAATTCCTTGCTTGACAAATTAGTGGGTGTGATGATTATGTGGCATATGAAATAGCTGACTAACTTCCAGTGAGCATTACTTGCATTCTCCATTATGCTTCATTAGTCTATTCTAATTGTACTCTGATTGAAATGTTTTAAGATTTTTTCTCAATTAAGGCATTAGTTACAGTGATATAAAGATGGAGATAGCAGTGTAATTAAAATATTTGTCTTTTATAAGTGGGAAATCTGTGGTCTCAGATTACTCAGTAATCTTATTTTATATCTGATAAGAATGCATAGGTGAAATGTAGAGAATAAATAGAATGATCCAAGCTCATTGCTATGCCCAAATTTGTTCAGTTAGGGTTCTCTAAAACTTTTGTTTGCCATGTAAAAGAGCCCTTCTGTTTAGGATTACCAAATGTCTCATGTCCTCTGTTTGGCAGTTATAACCTAAAAATCAAATATTGTCCAGCTTTTTGAGTATCTAACAACTTTCTCTTCCTGAGCAGCTTTTCTCCATAGTGCAGCACTTCCCTACCAAGTACTAACAAGTTCAGCTATTCAGGCCTGTCAAACTGGCGGCCACACCCACACCAGCTCTGTAAAGGCAAAAAAATGTCACAATACGTCATGATCTGGCCCGTGATGTGATTTGACACCCTTGAGCTATGTGGTCTTAATTAGTTGATAAATACCTACCAGCCAGTTTGCACTGCTGCCTAAAATTAATAACATCTTAATCAGTAACATGTTGAATGCTTTTGCCTCTTAACTGGCTGGAGAACATTTCTGCAATTGAAAAACCAGTCTTTATGATCCTGGAAAAAGTAATTTCATATACATATATGGGTATGCATCTATATTTGTTATAGATACAAAGAAAGCTAGATAGTGTGTCCTCCTCCTCTCCCTTGCTTTCTTCTCCTTTCCAATTCTCCATGTCCTCTGCCTATTCAGGTAGCTGGGGCCCCTACTTCTGCTTCACTTTAAGGATTCTAGAAATTATACTATAATTTCTTCCTGCACAGCAGGCGGAGGGGACTTCTATCTTCTTCAGATTAAAGGAGGAAATCAGAAATAGATTTCTTGTTGTCTTCCAGACTGTCACTTCTTTCAAGTAAACCACAGAAATGGAGGTTTCCTTGAATGGCTTATGAGTTGAACAACAGGGGAATGTGGATAGGGATTTCACAGTTGTGAGTTTATTTATTTATTATTTAAATTTTTATACTGTCCTTCTCCTGAGAGACTCAGGGCGGTGCACAGCCACAATAAAAACACACATATCCATAAAATTTAAAAACAAGTTATCTGAATCTATGGACACAGTAGCTATCACTTTTTGTGTCTATTTATTTCTGGAGTTAAAGAGAGACTCCTTTGAAAACAGATATTTCTCTAGTTATTTTTTTTTTTTAATCTGAAGTTATATTTAAATTGAAATGGAAATTTCTACTGGTTTTTCTTTGACTTGCAACGTTGTAATATTAAAGTATTCAATAGAAAAATAATTTTTATTTCTGATATATTGAAATTTCACTTCTTAACAAACCTGCATTGTGGGATTATGTCTGAAGTTATGGTCTGGAATTGCTTGTTTTTAAATTATATTTCTATCAGTTAGTTGTACTTAAAACCCAAGGATCTTCTTTTTTCAGCTGAGAACTATTATTGTATCTTCCACAAGCAGTGCGTGCTACAGACCATGGTTGCATGTCAAGGTATCAGATGAAGCTCCAGAGATAAACCAATTTTGTTGAACTTTCTGAAATTTTGATGACTGGATCAAAACTGGCACAATATCTAGATATTAGGTTTGATACTCTGGAAAAAAAACCTGGAGAAATGACTAGATAAGATTTAAAGAAAATTAAACAAGTTAATGATAGATTGGATTTTTCAGAAAATAAGGTATCAGGCATTTGAAGCTAGAAAAAGGACTGGATAATTTGGCTATGCTGGAACTCAGGGAAGAAGAATTTTGTTTGACATTTAAGGCTATTCTGGTGAGTCCTTCAAAAAATATATGAAAAAAATAACTTGTTCAGGCATTAGCTAATTTATTGGAAAGAAGAGATGATGGAACAGGAATTATGGAAGAATGAATGATGAAGCTAATGGAATTGGTGGAGATGATGAAATTGATAGCTTTGATTAAAAGAACAAACTTTGATAAATTCATTTCTACTTGGAAACCACTTTTGCATTTTTTGCAAAAAGTGAAAGAAATAAAATATTATTTTAGGATTAGATGATTAAAAAAATACAATCCTATAGAAATAATGTAGACAGATATTAACCTTAGAGTAAAAGTTAGATGTATTTTTTAATTCTTATCTGTGCCAGAAAAAGGTGAAAAATCATTTTTGCTGTTTTACTGCTTTTGCTTTTGCTATTGGCATCTCCATATCTTCTCTTTTTTCCTTTTTCAATTTTTGTTGTCTGTTTATGTTTTAATTTTGTGTTTTTGAAAACAATAGTTATAAAAAAGATAAATTATAATAAAATGTTTTTGGCAAAGGTAAGTATAATTGTTATTTATAATGTTCTCCTTGTTCACATAGAAAATATTGATAGAAATACTACAAATTACAGTAAAATTCAGATATATGATGAGAAGTTTAGAGATAACTTCTCTACAGTGGAAATATTATAAATGTGTTGGGAAGTCTACACATGATTTATACTATTATACAAAAATTTTCTATTTGAATATTATTCTAAATATAGCACCTGGAATTTAGAAATAATAGTCAAACACTATTATTTCTAAATTCCAGGTGCCATATTTAGAATAATATTCAAATAGAAGATTTTTGTATGAGGCAATTTATCTCTAGTGATGCAGTGTAATGTTCAACTGAGTGGGTATTATGTATCATTTATTGATGTTGTAATATTTATTTATTTATTTAGTTAGTTATTTCAATTTGTATACCGCCCTTCTCCTAGTGGACTCAGGGCGGTGAACAGCCAGAACTAAAACACATGCCAATACAAAATTTAAAATTGTTAAAAAAATTACATAACTGGCCCAATTTAAAACAATTCAATTAAAACCCAATGACAATTTTAAACTAAAAAACTAAAAAAGACTAAAAAAGGGGGAGGGGATTCACGCCAGCCCTGCTTGATGGAAAAGAAAAATTTTCAGGGCACGGCGAAAGACCCGGAGATCCGATATCCTTCATATCTCCGGGGGCAAATCGTTCCAGAAGGCAGGAGCTGCCACAGAGAAGGCCCTCCCCCTGGGGGTCGCCAGCTGACATTGCCTGGCTGACGGCACCCTGAGGAGTCCCTCTCTGTGGGCGCGTACTGGTCAGTGGGAGGCTATCGGTGGCAGAAGGCGGTCCTGCAAATACCCAGGTCCTATGCCATGAAGCGCTTTAAAGGTGGTAACCAACACCTTGAAGCGTACCCGGAAGACAACTGGAAGCCAATGCAGCTCACGCAGGAGCGGTGTCACATGGGAGCGTCCCCTTGCTCCCATAATCCCCCGCGCGGCCGCATTCTGCACCAGTTGGAGCCTCCGGGTGCTCCTCAAGGGGAGCCCCATGTATTACCCATGTAATATGATGTAATATGATGTAAAACCATGAAAACCAGTTGTCATATTAATAAATAATTTTGCCATTGTTATCTTTCTACTGCTGTATTTTTGAGAGTATAAGACGCACCAGAGTATAAAACACACCTTAGTTTTTGGGGAGGAAAATAAGAAAAAAGCTGATTGGCAGGTGGATCGGCCCCCAATCAGTTGTTCCCAGAGGTGAATTTTAGCAACAGGTTCCTTGGTTGTGAGCTCTGTGCCTTGCTTTTTTTTGCTTTTTTTCTGCTTCTGAAACTTCTGAAACAACTTCAGAAAAAAAGCCTCTGAAGCTCTGTTTGGGGGCTTTTTTTCTGAAGCTCTGTTTGGGAGCTTCTTTTCTGAAGCTTCATTTCTGATGCTTTTTTCAGCCTCTGAATCCTCCGTTTGAGAAGCTGGGTGGGGCTACATTCGGAGTATAAGATGCACCTAGATTTTCACCCTCTTTTTTGGGAATAAAAGTGTGTCTTATACTCTGAAAAATATGGTAATTATTATGCAAACTGTGTGGTAATCTGATTATGAAGTATAGTATATGACAAATTGCAAATACTAAGATCTTGTCCAATTGCAGCAATGAAAGAGAAATTATTAAATGTATTTACTCCATTTTCAATAGCTGGCTTTAATAGAACTGGGTGGTATATACAAAATAATAAGAATAAGTAGCTTTAATTATCTGGAAATACAAGGCAACAGAAACGGTTAGATTAGGGTCTACAAAGAATTCCCTGCTCAATCATGCAGCTTGTTGGTTTGTAAATCAAAACGGTGATATTATGATTTGTATTTGTAGCTGCCACTTCTATGAGATAATAGGATTATAAAACATAAGTCTAACAAATGCATGTCATGTTTACATCAATTTAGAGCTCTGTAGGAGAAGAGCAACCTATTGGCGAAGTCTCTTGTTAGTCATTTTACAGGAATAAATCATTTGGTGGTTGGACTTTTCTCTGCAGGAAGACTAAGCAAAAATTATATGATATATTTGGTGTATTCTGGATATTGGATACTAATTAGTAGACAGATTGTCACAAGAACCTAGCCATCCTGTTTGTTAAGTTTTCCTGTGCAACAAAATGTGTTTCTGTCATTATTTTACAGCTGTCATCAATCAAATTTCAAATTATTACTAGTTTTAAAAAGTATAAAAACTTAACAAGGAAGTTGAGGAAAGGAAAAAAAAAAAGAAAATTAATTGAGGGTTGTAAAGACCTATTCCAAACTGTTCTCATTACCAGGACAATTCTGTTTTTTCTTAGAGTGCCTGAAGGAAGGCATTGCACAAGGTTGGAGCAAAGACCAGAATAATTTTCTATTAGCTGTAACAGAGTAGAGAAATTTAAGAGATTTCTCTTTCTTATTTCCTGTAATCACTTCTATTTACAATGCTATTTCAGAGGCTCCCATTATGGTCCAGATAAGATCTTGAGAAAGTATAAGAAATGCAGGGAAAGGAAGAATTGCTATCTCTTATTTGTCCCAGTGCAGATACTCAGACTGGATAAAGACTTGTATAAACAAATCAGATCCAAATAACTTTTTTGGGCCTTTGGGTTATCTACTAAAATTGCTATCAATTTAAATATTCAGAGTTGCCATGCTCCAGTATTAAGTTTCTTTTGTTTGAGTCCTAGGAGAGAAGGTCTGCCTCCATATAATGCATTTATTTAAAAACGTTTTATTTTTTAGAGAGGAAAAGTATTTTGTACTATCCATTTTCAAATGCAGCTAACATGTAATATTGTTTAAATGCAAAAAAAATGTAATAATCTACAAAATGAAGTGCAAAATAAAAAATACATTTAAAAACTATAAGCAATTTCTTATCCAACAGGGAAAACATAGCAAACACAGAGACATACAAACACCAGACAGCAGTAAACTTGCTTCTTGCAAATGCAGGTAGTAAAATTGAAAAATTCAATGACCAATAAGGAAGCTCCATCCCCTGTTACAGCCATTCACTGTAATTGTCTTGAAAGGATAACCTTAGAGAATTCAATCAAAGAAGTTGAAGGAGTTGTATGAATGTCAGAAATGAGGCCCCATATCAGCAGTTGTGATAGTATCCCAGACCAAGCATGTTAAAATACCAACATTTTGAATAACTAATTGGAAATGTTAGCTCTAGAAATTAGATTCAAGAGGGAGAAGAGCTGAGATTATGGTATTGATGCTACCTAGAGATTTTGTTCCTTGGATGTCTGTGTGCTGGCACTTATGTTTGAGTAAGGCTGAACACCTGGATTTCCATTTATCCAAATGCATTGGACCTCAGAAAAAGTCAACAGTCCATTTTTACTGTTACTCTTTCTACCCATAGTTTCTATGGATAGTGAACAACTAAACTAGATGTGTAGACACCTTACCTTATTCACTAAATGCATGGAAAAAATAATGATCAAACCATATTTTAAAAAAGAAGCACACAATTTCATAAACTAAAAGTCTGAAGACTTCTAAGGTAGTTTTTATACACACTATTTTTAAGCTCCTACGAAACCATCGAAGACCCAGAGATGCAGAAAATTCACTACAGTATATCTGGTTCACTGAAGATAGCATATTTCCAGATCCTAGATGCCTGGCCCAGATTTTGAGTACAGATAACAGAATAACAGAGTTGTAAGGGACCTTAGAGGTCTTCTATTCCAACCCCTTGCTCAGGCAGGAAACCCTATATACCTATACCATTTCAGACAAATGGTTGTCCAATCTCTTCTTAAAAACTTCCAAAAGCGATATAGAACCAAATAAATTTGTATATTGCTAAAATATACAATATAGGGGAATATATGTATGAGGGGAAGATGGATTTCGACTTCTCAACTACCAGTCCATCCATTTTTCATGCAGCAAACTACTTTTGAAAGTTATCCAAGTCTTAAAAAGAATTATTGAGAAACAATTAGGACCGGGCATATGCATTGGAAGGAATCTTTCAAAAAAAAAATACTGGAAATGATGGGCATGCCTTACAATCTTATATATATTGCTGGTCCCTGAATCAAAATACCAACCATTTTTATACCTGAGTCAACTAGCAAAACAAGCTACAATTGATATAGCATGTGCTTTTTTTTTCTTTTTCTACTAAAAATTTTCTACTAAAATAAAAATGGGAATAAAGTATTTGTATTTAGTAAGCCTGCTTGTATATAAAAAGCATTTATTAACTTTGTATGAAAGGGAGAAATACTAGTGGAAATCCTGTTTGTCTTTTCTAGATCAATATTCAAAAATAAAGTGAACTTCTTCCATGATGTTTCTTTGATAAAGAATCAGGATTATCATTTAACAGAAAGGTATGCCTTGTGCTCTCTTTCTTTGCCCAAGACACATTCTAACATGATTCTGAATTTTTGATATATATCCGTATGATATGCATGTATACTGTATCTCAGAATTTTAGCTACGATAATAGCACTTTTCCATTAGGATGTCCAGCCTGCAGTCCTGAATGTCTGAAAGGATTCATCTCTTCCCTCTATTAGCATTGTTGACTGTGTATTTTCTCTGGTTGCTATGAATTTTATTTTATTTTTTTGCTTTTATGGGATAATTCCACAAGAGTCATTTGTTTATGGGGTAATTCCATAAGGGTCATTTGTACTGCCAGCTGTACAAATTGATTAAGTAAAATTAATTAATGGTTTATGAAAAGATACCCAATTTAGGGTCATACAGTATATCATTCATTAGTTCTCCTTCATTTACTGATATTAACCCAATTCAATGTTAAAAGAAGAAACACACATTCCCCTTTTGGCTAATTGGAAGGGTGAATCACAATCAGAATAGAGCTGGAAGTCCAGAAGTCCTTGCTCAAGCAGGAGATCCTATATCACTTCAGACAAGTGACTGTCCAGTCTTAAAAACCTCTAGTGATGAAGCAGCCACAATTTCTGAAGGAAAACTGTTCCATTGGTTAATTGTCCTCACTGTTAGGAAGTTTCTCCTTAATTCCAGTTTGCTTCTCTCCTTGATTAGTTCCCATCCATTGTTTCTTGTCTGGCCCTTTGGTGCTTTGGAAAATATATTCCTCTTTGTGATAGCCTCTCAAATACAGGAATACTGCTATCATGTCTATCATGTAAAGCTGATAACTAGTTTTCTGAGTTATGGCACCAGTAATATAATTTGCAAACCTGGTACCCAAATGTTACAAAATATAATTTACCCTATTAGATAACACAATGATTGAAAAGTCTGTAAGAAAAAGAAATAACAGGTCAGCTCATCCAAAATGGAGAGTGAACCCTTGGAAAGCAGATGTAGGTTAGGGTTAGGGTTAGGGTTAGGGTTAGGGTTAACCCTAACCACATCAATAATAACAACATGGTACAATGGGACATTTTCATACATCAGCTTTCCACGCTAATCAGATAAACAGTACCATTTATATACAGATTTCTAAATATTAACCTTCTTCCCTTTTTTCATATCAGTTTTTAGTATCTTGTTTTTATTTTATTCAATCTCTTGTAGACCAACCCAGAGTTGGGCAGCCTCAAGCTGAATATATACATAAATAAATGTCCTAAATTAATAGGAAAACATTTTTCTCTTTGATAATAGATTCGTTGGCCAATTTTTTTTTAATGTAATTGTCAAAATGTTACATGATACTTCAGGATTAGGGCATGTATTCCCAACTATAAACTGAACTCATAAGCAATATGTACATTTTCATTTTTTCTAACTTTCCTTAAATTACAACACTATGTTTTTTTACAAACTTGATAATACTATTAATAGTGCATTTTAACTTTAATTTTTTAAAAAATAGTGTTGATACATTTGTAATAAAATATTAAATATTTGCTGTGATACGTTTGATGCTCTGCATGCAAAGTTTGTTACAAGACCATTTCCATTGATGTATTGCTACTGAAAGGAAAACAGTGCTATTGCAAACTGGACCTATCTCTGTTCTGGAATTAGTTGTAGAAATTTTCCATGCTATGGTGGAAGAGGAAAGAGAAATAGACATAGAGCAATAATTGAAACTGAAACTGAAAGCACAGATTAATTTTTCTATATTATGTTTCAACCTCAAGGTTGAAAAGGCATTTCTGAAAGTGGAATGTTCAATTTTCCAGGAGAAAAGGAATGCATCCAGAGGAGCCAGAGACAGTGCAATTTAGATTTGTGTGGGAGAAAAAGGGTGAAAATAGCTCCTTCCCTAACAGAGAATAAATTTTATGGTACAGTTTTAGTTTGACAAAATTTCTCTCTGTAGTAATGAACAACAAAGGAAACTGCTTAGAACAGGGGTGTCAAACTCAATTTCATTGAGGGCCGCATCAGGGTTGCGTTTTACCCTGGGGCAGGGATGGGTTCTAAATTTTTTTATTACCGGTTCTGTGGCCATGGCTTATTTTGTGGGCATAGCTTGATGGTCATGTGACAATTCTTTAGTATTTAGCAGAGGTACTGGTCTACCAGGCTTTTAACTGCTTGCAGAGCTGTACCAGTCTACTCATTTATTTTTGCAGGCACTGGTCTACCCATTTATTTTTGCAGGCATCAGTCTACTCATTTGTTTTTGGAGGTACCAGTCTACTACTAAACTGCCCTTTACCACTGATCAACTGTAGGGTGGCCCTTTGAAGCCCCGTGGCAAGAGTTTAAACAGTTTTTTTCCTTATAGCCCATCAGCTGGGGCAGGGGGATGGGAGGCGGGGGGGCAGAACCAGTTCGGTGATGTCATATCGTCACCGCTACTGGCTTGGTGGAACCAGGCGGAACCAGGAGGAACCCACCACTGCCCTGGGGGCAGGGTGGGCATGGCCAGAGTGGGCATGGCCAGCTCGACATCACTCATGTTGGGGCGCTTGTGGTGGCCCAAGCACTCTGCCAGAGCTCCCGAGCTCCATTTTCGACTGCAATGGCTTCCTGCAACCTTCTGCCAGTGAAAACTGAGCTCGGGAGGGCTGCCCATGGCCCTCCTGAGCTCCATTTTCACTGGCAGAGATACTGTGGGCCAGTCCTTTGCTGTTTCCAGGGCACCCCTGCGGGCCAGATCTAAGCACCCTATGGGCCAGATCCGGCCACCAGGCTTTGAGTTTCACACTCCTGGCTTAGAAGAATGTCAATCCGTCTTTCTGGTTTTTGGAGCTGATACATAATTTTATTTATTTCACAGTTTCTCATGTTTCAAATTTTAAATTATTTCTGTCTTAATTCCTCAATCATTTCAGATGTATTTAGAAGTTGTATGAAAATTAAAATTATTATCTATTCTAATGTATTTTGTAATGAATTTTCATAGAACAAGGTCTTTTTAAAATAGTTTACAACTTGTATGTGTATGTGTAAATTTATCTTTAATAAAATTATGTATTTATTTCTTGAATGAAGAACTTTTATTAAAATTCTGAACAATGATAATGAATTAATGAATTAATAAACTGTGTGCAACATGTTGATTTGGCAATGCAAACAATGTTAAAATGCCTTTAGAATATAATTCAAATTGATTTCCCCCAGTTATATTTAACAAAGGTGGACAAAGCCTAAAATAAAATATTATTTTCAAAACAAAATCTTATTGATGAAAATGTTTTATTTATGATAGTTTTGTTCAGGCAGTTATTTGATTAATTTCTTCTGTAGCTCTTAGCTTAAAGGAATTGGAAAGTGATACATCTAGTTTAAGCATGGTCTCTTTGTAACTACAGTTAGATCAAACCTTATTGTAGCTTCATAATTTCTTCTACTTTTACTTTCTTCCTTTCTTGCCCTAGGCATACACTTGATTCTTTGAAGTTTTATCAAACATGGTTTTCAAAACCTATTTGCAAATATGTATTATAAAATGACCAATTGAAAAGGATATGTAGTTTTGATTAATTGTGACTCGTGCTGGGAGAAGAAAACTGGAGGCAAAATGAGCAGAATTACAAAGAAAAAAGTTCATTTATTTGAGTACTATGCTATATACTCCTTGAAACTCTGTTTTCCATTAAAATCAATACATTTTTAATTTTCTAATTATACATATCAATCTCATATTGTTAAGTCATTAGATTTCTTACTGCAGTTGGTAGCTAAAAATTGAATTTCCAAATCTTTTTGAAATCATATAGGAAAGAAGGAAAGAACTATCAGGATGATTTTCTTTTACATACCTGATCTTTTATGTAGATGAAAACCAGAATGCTGTGGTTGGTGTTTAAGGAGTAGTTATAGGTGTAAGGAGATTCATGTTCTAGTACTTTCTTTATCCATGAAACCAGATGCGTGACCTTGGTCCAATTACTCCCTCTTAGCCTTAAAAGTGTCAGGCTTTGCAACAAGTCAGCTGATAGCAACACCTCTTATTACATCATATGCTAATAGCTTTACTGTAAGAATCAGACAAATGTAATATGAAACAAAGAGACCCTAAATGATGAAGAAAAAAATGCCAAGAAAAAGACAAAACAGATATTTATATCTTGAATTAAAATTAATTTCAATTTCAGGGAAATAGGAAGCACAGTCAGTTAGCTTCCTTGAAACATTCATCTAATCCAATATTTTCTTCCTAACAATAGAGAAACCGTATAAGTTAGCATTAAGTCATTTCCTTTCATTTGTACCTGAAGATTTTCAAAGGATGAAGTCTTAAACTAATTTGTCTATTTCAGAGAGTTAGAGATTGTAATTTCCAAAAAAATGGAAAGACATACATTTGGGGAGAAAAAATAATGAACAACTATAAAAATATATGAGCCTCGGTGGCGCAGTGGTTAGAGTGCAGTACTGCAGGCTACATCTGCTGACTGCTGGCTGCCTGCAACTTGGCAGTTCAAATCCCACCAGGCTCAAGATTTACTCAGCCTTCCATCTTTCCCAAGGTGGGTAAAATGAGGACCCAAATTGTTGGGGGCAATATGCTCTCTGTAAACCACTTAGAGATGGCTGTAAAGAACTGTAAAGGGGTATATAAGTCTAAATGCGATTGCTATTGCTATTCTTCTATCCATTCTACTGGGGTAACTGCCATTTGCACTGTACTGCTTTGGAAAACTGGCAAGGAAAGTTCCTATTGCTCTAGGAAAACTTCAAGGTGGGCCCCAAAACTAGCGTCACTCCTTCCCTGAATTCTTTTGAAGGTAGAGCTTGAATTCTAATTGGATCTGAAAAAGAAAAGAAACTTAGATTATTCAGGTGACATGGTTGAAAACTTGACAGTTAGGAATCCTCCATTTTGGAATTTATGTCTCATCTGAGTTTATGTAGAAATTATAGAAACCATGTTAAATATTTGATTCTGATTGTCCCATGGAATTGGGATTCCAGTTCTAATGCAACATTCAACCAGGTTTCCTTGGCAACCGAAATATTCATAACTCAGTGGCAGTTATTGAGCTAAGTATTTTTTGGGGAAAAAACCCTACCTCGTTTTTCAATTTAATAAATTAAAGGTATCTATAAGAAGGCTCAGATATTATTATTAAAAGAAGACAAATATTTAGAATACTGAATATAAATTGATCATTATTGATTATTTGTTATATGTTATATCAAACAAATATTACACTTAAAAAACACATTAGAAATAGCTTTGATTTGTTTCAGAAAAAAACACAATCTTACTGCTGCTTAGAGGTTAACTAAAAATAGTAGCATAAGATTTTGGCCTACTAAATTTTGTTACATGCGTTAAAGAATTGGGATCCCCATATTGTACCAAAACAACTTACTTTATGTGGGGCCAGAACTTGAAAATAACATTTAACATAGCACAGTACTTAAACAAAAATGGTTCGGTTGAGATCTGCATACATGGGACTGATAGGAGTAGATTGTGAGGATGACACTGAAATATAATTTTATGTCATTTTATTCTATTTTATATATTTATGTATTAACTTATATTGTATCTTATCCTATAACTATTGTATTTTACCCTACTCTTATTTTAAATTGTTTGCAAAAGATTTTATTGGCGATATGTGTTTGCACCTTGTGCTTTAATATGGCCTATAGGCTAATCAAAGCTATCATTTTATTTATTTATTTATTTATTTATTTATTTATTTATTTATTTATTTATTTATTATATTTCTATACCGCCTTTCTCCCGTAGGACTCAAGGCAGTGTACAGTCAAGAAAAATATAGACACACAAACATCATAAAATTGCTAATTAAAATTATTACTTAGTTTGGTCAATTAAATAAAACCCAGAATTAGATAACATTTAAAAAATCATTCACATGTTTGTATGTTTAGCCCCGCCTGTTGGAACATCAGGGTCTTGAGGGCACGGCGGAAAGCACGGAGATCAGGGATATTCCGTATCTCCGGGGGCAGTTCATTCCAAAGGGTTGGAGCCCCCACAGAGAAGGCCCTCCCCCTGGGAGTCACCAGTCGACATAATTTGACTGACGGTACCCTGATTAGTCCCTCCCTGTGAGAACGAACTGGTCGGTGGGAGGCTATTGGTGGCAAAAGACGGTCTCGTAGGTACCCAGGTCCTAAGCCATGGAGCGCTTTAAAGGTGATAACTAACACCTTGAATCGCACCCGGAAGACCACCGGGAGCCAGTGCAGCTTGTGTAGGAGAGGTGTTACATGGGCATAACGAGCTGCGCCCATAATCACCCGCGCGGCTACGTTCTGGACCAGTTGGAGCCTCCGGGTGCTTTTCAAGGGGAGCCCCATGTAGAGAGCAATACAGTAGTCCATACAGGAGGTAACTAGGGCATGAGTGACCGTGCGCAAGGCGTCCCGATCCAGAAAGGGACGCAACTGGCGGATCAGGCAAACCTGATAAAAGGCACCCCTGGCCACGGCCGTCAAATGATCTTCTAAAGATAACCGTGAATCCAGGAGGACACCCAAGTTGCGGGCCCTCTCTGTGGGGAGCAAGATCTCATCCCCTATTGTCAGTGATGGTACTAGCTGACTATACTGGGACGCCGGAAGCCACAGCCACTCGGTCTTGGAGAGGTTGAGTCTGAGCTTGTTTCTCCCCATCCAGATCCGCACGGCCTCCAGGCAACGGGACATCACAGCAAGGGCATCATTGGGGTGGAGATGTATAGCTGTGTGTCATCAGCATTTTAAACTGTATTTCATTCCAATTTCATTTTAAATCGTACTTTATTCCAATTTCATTTTAAATTGTATTTTATCCAATTCCATTTTAAAATGTTTTCATCAGATTTTAGTAATCATTTATGTCGGGAACTCTGCACTTTGATATGGCCCAAGGGCTAATCAATAAAGTAAAGTAAAGTGATGTGTTAAAGAAGTTGTAAGGTTTCTTTCTTTCTTTCTTTCTTTTTTGTAAAAATGCTAATTCCCATCACTAAAATTATTTCAAATGCATATAAACATATTATTACATTATTGATTTTATATCTCAATGAAATATTACTTTTATTGACTTTTGATTATGACCTGAAGTGTACATCCATATATTTCTTTCAGATACTGAAGATCAGCCAGACTAAGATATCTTCCTGATTGTTATAGTGGTCGTGAGTGTAACGAGTAAAGTCCAGGTGTCCACAGGAAGGATGGAAAAAGTCAACATGGCCATGTGGCCAAATGACTGAAGCTCATCCCTTTTTAATATACATCATATATACAATATGTGTAAAAATGGGGTAAAGCTTGACCACAATATTGTAGCTGCCATCTTGACTTTTTTGATTAACAGGGGAGAATGCTAATTGCCTGACTATTATTATTATTATTATTATTATTATTATTATTATTATTATTATTATTATTATTATTATTATTATTATTATTCAAACTTCTATACCGCCTTTCTCCTTTCGGACTCAGGACGGTGAACAGCCAAAATAAAAACATTTATACATAACATTACAATTAAAAACAGATTTAAAATAATTAATAAATTTGGCCCATAATTTAAAATTTGTCAATTTGCTCATTTTCCACTTAGAGATGGGATGCAGCTAATGGGAGATCCAGATCAAGTGCTTTTTCCAGTTTGGACCACTACTTGTTCTGCATGATTGAAACATTTCATAGATAGAATTATAAAATATAATTATAAAATACAGGTACGACATTCAGTTGTCCTGTATGTTGCTGTCCCAAAACACCAAGCACTTTGTCCCTCTGCTGTTTAACTAGGGAACGCAGAACAAATGACTCTTTATTAGGAACAAACAGATCTAACAGGATGGATTTTCATTTATTCTTTTAATCCTCTGATTCTGCTTTTATATGCGATCAGACAATTTTAATGAATTTTGATTCAAAATTAAAAGTCTAACTTGTAATGGCTATTTATATGTTGCCAATACACACAAAAAATCACCAATGCAGTATCCTTTAAGAAGGTAAAACATGTTTTTACATAAATATTTATGCACATATACATAGATTAAGTGGGATGTGTATATGATCACCCTGTAGTGATGATGGGTCAAGTAGTAATAGCTGATAGGCTATTTTTAGGTTCTTCTTCCATTTTGTTTTATATTTACAGTGGACTTGAACAGAGCAATTCTTCTCCTAAAGGATTATTTTATCAAAGCTCTTTGTAAACTGTAAAACCATGCATATTTACTTTGCTTCATTATTTTATAAAAACAAAAAAGAAAATGGAAGTTGTTGATAATGAATCTGTACTATGGTTATATATACCTATCATAACACAGAATCTGAAACTTCTTGAATGAAATTCTTTAAGAATTATCTTGTAAATTGCAATAAAAGACACATGCAATTATTTTTCATTTAAGGATCTGATATCAGTAAACTTTAACCTATGTAAAACTGCTTAATTTTATGAATACTTAATGAATGCTTATATTATGGATTTAACATTATAAAGAGCCTAGATTTCAAAATCCTTGGCCAGAATACTTCTTATGGTACAGAAGTATTCTGCAAAGTTTCCCAGGAATATCGTGCCAATTACTGACAACTGTCAATTATAAGACAGTCTTTCACCTTTTTACTTGTCTTACCTATATCATTTGTCTCTGCATGAACATCCTACATGTTGTTAAGTGCCTTCAGATATTTTTTTCCTCATATGTTGAATGACAGTCTTTGACCTTGAAAAACACTACTAATATATTTAGCAGTGACATATGAATAGCCCTGCCCATGTATTTATAAATAAGTATATTCTGAAATCAAATAGCAGAGTAAAATCAGTAAAGCTTTTGGTGAAACATTCTTTTCTTTATCACTGACTGGCAACCTTTAACAGACAGGGCTAATTAATTCACAATGAATGAACACCTAAACACTAATGATCTATTTAATGAAATGACTACTGGACAAGTAAGGGAGAGACACCTCTAATCTTTATTTAAACTTTCTAGATATATCTTTTATATCTTATGGTTTAAACTCTTATTATAAAAAGTGTTTGCCAGTTTCTACAAATTTGTTTTGCTTCTATGGAACAAGTTTGCTAATGTTAGTCTGTTTCATTATTTTGATACCTTCTGGCTTTATTAATCTACTTTTTATTTAATCATTCTCAGTGCTCAATAGTCTGAACTATCCCAAAAGGTTGGAGGGGGGGGAGATGGCCCCAGTCATAAGATGGCATCCTCCATTGATAAACAATTGATATTTATATTGTAACAGTTGACAAAGTCTATTGGAAACTCTAAAATAAATACAGATAATTCTAGTTAGTGTTAAATTTTTTAAAAAATTACAGTCACTTGAAATTATTTTAATCCACTCCTACTTGCAGCTAGCACTTTCGGAAATATACTTCACTGAAGAATCATACCACATTATTGTACGATTGGTTATAATGGTGAACTGAACCATATAGAGAGGTGCTCAGAGTAACCTAGAGATGATTCTATATCTTACATGATTTTATTTTATTTTATTTTACTTCAAATTTATATACCGCCCTTCTCCCTAGGGACTCAGGGCGGTATACAGCCAAGTAAAAACACATAAATACATAATACATAATACATAAATTAAGAACAGATTAAAAGGAAATATCTCAATTTGGCCCAAAATTTAAAAAGACAAATGAATTTAAAATCATTTAAAATCATTTAAAAGGATTTGTTAGGCCAGCCCGGCTTGTTGAAAAAGGAAAGTTTTAAGGGAACGGCGGAAGGCACGGAGGTCTTGGATTCTCCTTATCTCTGGGGGCAGTTGATTCCAGAGGGTGGAGCCCCCACAGAGAAGGCCCTCCCCCTGGAGGTTACCAGCCTGCATTGCTTGGCTGATGGCACCCCGAGGAGGCCCTCTCTGTGGGAGCGCACGGGTCAATGGGAGGTCGTCGGTGGCAGAAGGCGGTCTTGAAGATAACTAGGTCCTATGCCATGGAGCGCTTTAAAGGTGGTAACCAACACCTTGAAGCGCACCCGGAAGACCATTGGGAGCCAGTGCAGCTTGCACAGGAGCGGTGTTATACGGGAGCGCCATGCAGCTCCCGTAATTACCCGTGTGGCCACATTCTGGACCAGTTGGAGCCTCTGGTGCTCCTCAAGGGGAGCCCCATGTAGAGAGCGTTGCAGTAGTCCAGGCGAGAGGTGACGAGGGCATGAGTGACTGTGCACACGGAATCCCGATCAAGAAATGATCTTATACATTTTTAAAAATGGGTAATTATATATGTACACTAAAGGGTATCTCTGATTTTCTCTTCCACATGAAACTGACTAATTTTGCAGATACATAGTTGTATCTTTAAATCTTAAATCTTTGTAGCATTAATTGTCAAATATTTTCAAATCAAGTTATTGGTATAAGATTTACCTGAATCTGAAATACATTTTCAATATTCTCTGTCTCTCCCCTCCTCTCTCTACCCCCCCTCTATCCCCCCCATGTGTTTCATGTTAATGTTAATAACATAATGTTAATTTAAGTAAGAGGAAATTCTATGCCAGGGCTGTTCATCATGATAGAAGAAATGTTCTATTAATGCCAGGTGAAACTATTGTCTGTCAAAACAAATGTTAAATGTTTCCCCATGATTCTACTATTATAAAATTTCTAGTGCAGCACAGATCAAAAGAGCTATGTTGTAAAATAATATTTCTACGAAAATGTTCTAATGGCTTTCAAGGTTCATGATTGTTTTTGAAACTACGTGAGAGCAAATAATATTCTCTACAGAACATATGATCACGGGTAGCAGATAATAAGCTATATTTCCTCTGTCCTGGATTTATATTTCTATCAGTTAAGACAGAAGATGGCAGTCTTGTTCGGTGTGGATAGTTCAGATTGAATATCTCACTTCAAGAGTACTACATTTTCTTTTAAAGATAACTATATGCAAATCACAATACAGTAAATCTTTTGTAAGCATGTCATTTCTTCATTAATAGCAATGTAATAGAACAAGACCCATGTTCTGCATTATTAAAACAGCAAATGAATCAGATTATGCAGCACTAATGACTGCATCATTGAGCTAAGCTGTCTCATGTTTTGTGCACTGTTTATATTATTTTTTAAAAGAAAGATGATATTCAAAAGGGTAAAAAGTTTACAGTGCAATAAAACCATAGAACAGATTGCTCTCTATTCAGCAAATATGAATTCTCCTGAAAGCGTTACATCTGTCACATATGCAAATTGAGCCAAGTGAAAACTTTGCATTAAGAATGCAATGTATAAGTTTTTGAAAACTTAACTCACACACACAAAAAGCGAAATTAGACTGAAACTCCCAATCAACAGTCATATTATGCAGATACTACGTGGTTTATAAATTCCCATACCAGTCATCATTAACTTTCACCAGAGTGTTTCAACATGCTTTTGCCTTTCTGGAATTTTAAAGAATGTGAATACAGTTCTGTTATTTCTGTAAACCACATGTACCCAAGTATAGATTAATTGGTTTTTGCCCACATGGAGATTTTATAGACCCTGTGAATTTGGCTTAAATAGGTTTGCAAAGAAATGGCATTAAAAAAAATCCTAGCAACATTTCAGAAGTATGTTTGTAAGTATGAATAGAATCAGATTTTTCTATATTTATTTGAATGTATTATTTGTCCTCAGTTATATGCCATCACAATTATTATTAATATTTATATCGATAGACAGACAGACAGACAATAGATAAATATATTCCTTATTGTAATTAGAGTTGAAAATTATGAGGCTGTTTCTTTGTGGCCAGAAGCTGCAAAATGGGACAAGAATCCTTCACCAGTTAAATCATTATTTGGAGAACTATTATTTTTCCTTATAAATTATTTATAATTCATTGAATTATATTGTTTGTAATCTAGAACACCACAGGCAGTAAGAAGATTTTACACAGTAACTGGTTTAAAAAGACAGATTATTTAACAATAATCTGAACATTTTATCAGCAAATTATTTTTCAATAAAAGATATGGATTTGACACATTTTTTTCTTTAAATGTGTTCTGAAGGATAGATAGATTTACATTGCTTTTCTGAAATTCTAATTAGTTTCAAATGTAGAATCCTAGAGTTTTTACTGGATCCAATTTACAGGGCACGTGACCGGGGTGAAATGCTCCTGGTTCAGACTGGATCGCCTGATCTGGTAGCGATGGAGACGGGTGGTTTGGAGAACCGGTAGCAAAAATCCCTGCCCCCCCCCTCCATTGCAGCTGTGCTGTGCAATCATCAGAGGCTTTTTTTTTAATTTTTAAAAGCATTTTTTCTACAACCTCTTTGGCCGAAAAAATGCTTTTAAAAGTAAAAAAAAAAAGCCTCTGATGATCGCACGTCTCAGCTGGAATCATCAGAGGCTTCTAAAAGCATTTTTTCTACAACCTCTTCGGCTGAAGAGATTATAGAAAAAATGTTTTTAAAAAGAAAAAAAGTCTCTGCCGATCAGGCAAGTCAGCTGGGATTGTCAGAGGCTTAAAAAAAAAAGCTTCTGCCGATCAGGCAAGTCAGCTGGGATCATCAGAGGCTTTAAAAAAAAAAAAAAAGAAAGCCTCTGCCGATCAGGCAACTCAACTGGGATAGTCAGAAGCTTTTAAAATCAGCCGAAGAGGTTGTAGAAAAAATGGTTTTAAAAGTAAAAAAAAAAAAAAAGTTGGCCACGCCCACTCAGTCATATTACCCACCACCACCACCAAACCACGCCCCCAGAACCGGTAGTAACAAATTTTACATTTCACCACTGCACATGACTATCTATATTGCTATATAATTCTGAACATGGGTTTAATTCTTAAATCAGCAGTATCCTAAAGGTATTACCACTAAAAAAAACAAACCCTCAATTGCTTGGAATTTGATTCTTGAGTGGCAATATTTTATATAAGCTTGCCTTCTCTTCAAGCCAAAGGTCTAAGAGAGCCATAGTGGTACAGTGGTTAGAATGCAGTATTGAAGGCTAATTCTGCTGACTGCCAGGAGTTCGATTCTGACCAGCTCAAGGTTAACTCAGCCTTCCATCCTTCTGAGATAAGTAAAATGAGGACCCAGATTATTGGGACCAATATTCTGACTCTGTAAACCTCTTAGAGAGTGCTGTAAAGCACTATGAAATGGTATATAAGTCTAAGTACTATTGCTATTGCTACTTATTGTTATAGAAAAAGGATGCATATATATACATATATGAAAAGGAGAGAGAAAAAGAGAGAGCCCATACAACAAAAGGAGAAATGTGGAATACTTATTACTACCGGTACTAAAAACCTAAATGAATATATATAGTACTTAGGCATTTTACATAAATGAGCTATTGTTCACCTAAAATTATCAAAGCTTATTATAAAGAACAAGCAATCACTACCAAATTAGTGTAGATACAATGAATTCTTCTTCGTTGTGATGCTTAAAGTATAAAATCCCTTCTCCAAATTACCCTGCATCTTTCTCAAGTAACTTTCGGATGATAAAATGATTCCAAAAGATTTATGCTTTTGTTAGTTCTTATCTTGAGCTGATTATTTATTTCTTATTTTCTTTGTTGATATTTTTCTTTTAGTTAAAGATTTTTGTTAGTCACTCTGAGCATTTTATTTATGAGTTTCAAAGGAGAACTATAAATATTCCCACACAAATATTTTATACTTTATGAAAAAATGGAAGCATATTAAAGTGAAAAGCTGTTCTGATCTTTTTAGAAGTGTTCTGATCTGTTGCAACTATTTCAGAAGTGTTCCAAGCAAAAACCATCCCCCAATCTCAACTTAAAACAACTCTTTTGAGTAGGAAACAGGGCTATTCTGAGCTTGAGATGCTTTTAGAAACATAGGAGGAGAGATTCTAGGGTAGCCAACACTTGGGAGTCTGGTAGAGCCAGACCAACAAATTTTAATTAACACATTGTAATTCTTAATTGATAGTTGTAATCTGATGAACATGTAACTTTTACTTGCATACCTACCGTATCTTCCTTTGCCTACTTCCCCATATCATCCCAAATTAAATCTAATGTTATTAACCAGGATCTGATGAAGTGAGAAATCTATTCTTTTTGAAAAAAAACCCAACACGTATACACATATTATGCCCACTAATGTACAGTTACTGCAGTATTGATTCCAACCCAATGCAAAACAGGTCCTCCTAAATTTTTAAACTAATAAATCTATTTGAAAATTATTGACCTGTCATCTCTATACTATATTAATGAAAAAATAATTAACAGAAAGAACAATAATATTTTAAAAGAGACAAGGTTAAAATTTCAATACCTGCTAACGAATTGTGATTGTAATCAACTCGTAGAAAATTTGTCACAGCATTTTATCAATCCCAAATTGTCCCAAAAGTTGGATACTTTGTCCTGGATCAAATATGCATGTTTGTTTCTTAATGGCATCTCCTTTCAATTGTTGTCTAATTAAATATAATAAATTCAGTCTCCAAAGTAAGGTCTATCTTCCCAACAAAGTCCAAATAGAAGTGGTTTCCAATTAAGCATAATAAATCCATTCTCCAACCTTCCTCAATCCTTCTTGGAAAAAACAATTTGTCACTTCTCCCTTCAGTCAAGCTTCTAGTATTGTAAAGGAATACAAGTTTAAACTTCAAACAAATGTATGTGATTGACTGAGTTAGTTCTCCACCTGTGGGGTCCATATCTCTTTGGTCTGCAACCTCCATATCAGAGTCCTTTTATAATCTTATTCAAAGCTACATGCCTCTGCATATTTTCCATGACCATTATCATCTCATCAAACTTTTTAGTTAAAAAACTTTTAACTAAAAGTTGCATGTTACCAGAAAATCTTTTCTCATATTTAAGCCGTCACTGCTTCTTGTAGTGTGATATACTTTTGCTCTGAGTAACTTGATAGGGACAAACAACACTGAACAAAACAGGAAATATATTTTTCTAGATACTTTATCCAATATTAAAATAAAAAAAAAATTCCAAATATATTCCACGTCCCATTCCACCAAATATAATTCACAACATAGTAAAACAGGTAAACCAACGAAAATATATACATATATAGATAATGCATTGATGCAAAGAGAGAAAGCACAGTTAAAAGAATCATTTATTTCCGCTACACTTTATTTTATTTTATTTTTTTATTAATATTTTTATTACACTTTAATCCTCTAGGCCATTCATTCTTATGTTTAGCTGGATTTGCCTCTTATTTTTCCTTGAGCTGTTGAGCACAATTATTGGGCTGTAGCCACCTATCGGTTTTATTTTCATGTGGGAGTAAGTGCAATTTTTGAGATAAAGATGATGCTGGAGGCTAGTGCTCTACAGCATGTCAGCTTCCCATTCATTTTTTTAAAAAAAATTTAAGGTCAGAGAAGAACATCAAAAAAAGGTAATGGCAAGCATATATACATCCATAGGCTCTGTGTAAGAGACACAATAAATATGTACATTTTAATATGCCACAAGGCTTTTAGTTTGTTATATTTTATTTATTCATCTTTACTGATCATACATCAATATAGTGTAATCAATTACTACTCAAATAGACTTAAGCATGTTTAAGCTGATGAAATTAATAGACCTAAATCTTGAAACTCTTTGTTGGATTTTTAGCTTATTTCAGGCTTGTTTATCTAACATAATGTGACAAGTTTCACCTTCAAATCCCATTTTAGTAGTCATACATTAAAATGTGTGAAGTACAAGGATGTTTCTGTACTCCAGAAGTTCCTTAAGCAACCTTAACCACCTGCACCACATAAAACATATATTTTAGTTGTGTTTGGCACTATTCCTAAAATGAATTAATTAAGGAAAGACTCTTGAATATTTCCATCTAGAAAGTAGAACTGTTTTGTGAAAAGACAAGGATTTGCTCCATTGCAAAGAAGTACATCATCTTTAGATTATTTAGGCTAGTACAAGAAAATATTGGCTCAACATCTGGGAGCAAATCTGGTTTGATTATGGAAAACTCTCAACTTTTATTATAATTTGATATCATGAATCATTCCTTCTAAGGCTACATGATACAAAGTTGGGAAGTGATGCCTGCATTAGTAACTGAATAGAGAAGTTGAACAAAGTTCAAATATTAAATAGCTTGCTTTACATTGCCAGAAGTATTCAGTACTGTTCCACTGTTTCTGAAAACTGGGAAGAGTCTTATAGCACCTTTTCTGACAACAAATTTTATTAAAAAGTGTACTTTTTCTATGTTTTATTTTATTTATGGGGAAGTTAAAATACAAAACTAAAAGCAAATTAAAAAAACAAAACAAAACAATGAAGATATTTTAAAAAGTGCATTGAAAAAACCTCTCCTCAAGACGGCTGCTGTACAGCAAGAGTCTTTCTTCTCTCTTGCAGACAATCTACTGTTTTTCCTGCGAAAGCCAGTACTCTGGCAGTTGCTCTCTGGATTTGAAACAGTTGAATGGAAAATGGTGAGACTTAAACAAATTCATATAAAAAGTAGTAAATTGTGATCTAAATCCAAGTCCTTCTTTTAACTATGCTTTTAACTATGCTTTATCTCTTTTGCATCAATGCATTATCTATATATGTATATATTTTAGTTGGTTTACCTGTTTACTATTGTTATGTATGTATCTATTTTGTGCGGGAAATTCAGGTCCCTCTGACCGGCTCGACGCCTCGCCTGCAACTGAATTAAGCATATATATCAGTTCCTTAGTGTGAGAATGTACTTATCTCAGAGGTAGCAGCTCAGAGGCTTTTTGATAACTTTTTCCATATACTTCCCACTATTTTGCTGTGGTAGAAATGATCCTACTTCACTTTATATTATGAGCATCTATGAGCATTTTAACACTCAGGAGTAATAGCACAACTAAAGATTGTCATTATAGTGCCTCAATGGATAAAATCATTTGTTCAATTTAACTTCATTGTCTGCTGCTGCATCATAACATTTTCTGCAGATCCTGGATATAATCAGTAGGGGAAGAACCAATGGTTCCATATTTTGGTTGATTTTGTGGATGTGGGATTAAAGGATCCATTGGATTCAATTGATTTAGAATTCAAATTATTCAAATAATTCTCAAATGAAGTGAAAATAAGCTAATAAAAAGAGGATATTTTGCTGATGAGTTTTAGTATAGGCAGTTCATTCCTATCTAAACTGGTGCCATTTCCTCTCCAACCAATGCCATTCTGTCTCAAAATGCAATTGAAAGAAGATATCCCAGAAACTTTTTTTTAAAATAGTCCTTTGTCTCTTAAAAAATAATCCCCCTCACTGTTCTATATCTGAGGAAAGGCACACAGAAATTTTGAGATACTTTCCTTCTACTCTTCTTTCCAGTTCCTGTTACTCCTATGAATATATTGTAAAACAGTCTTTGAAAAGTGTTCAGTGTTGAATATTACTTCTAGTGTTATAAAAGAATCTGATTCTGTAGGCCCGTCTGTATTATTTCTAGTTTTATCTCATCTAGGATCAGACATTATTTCACATAATTATGAGTTAGTGAAGTATTTGAACTGTAAACCTCTGTATCTCCTGATAAGAATTTGTAAGGCAAATGGAGATCAATCAATCACTGACATCACAGAGAGAAGGTGGTGGTGATGGGAAGTCATCATTTAAGTATTTTTCCAAAGTTAAACGTGATTTTGTATCATGACTCAATAGCATCAAATTAATCACTAGATGTTTATGTCATATAAAAGCACTGATTTAAGGCATGCCTAAAATAATTTTCCAAGCTTAAATACTTTGGAAATTTATAAAGGGCAATGCCCTGACAAATGTGTAAGGGAATTTCAAATGCTATCCTGTGAAAACAGAAGTCATGTTACAGATACATAATAGATGCAGGTGGTACACTACTTGTTTATTTGCCTTGACCTTTGTGTTAGGATCATATTCCAGGCATTTTAGAAACAAATGCTTTTGAAAATCCTGAATTGTTAAATTTTGCTGAAGGGTATCTGTTGGTTTGATTAAGTGTTTTTAATGTTTCTAAAGCTTCCTGGTTAGCTGTTGAGCCAGAACATACGGAAGATTATAAATATTTTCCTGACTGCATTCATGTATGCCTTTGGAAAACTCTCTGATTTGAACAACAACATACAATATAAATTGGGGGAGAGAGAAATAGAGATTAATATATTTTTATTTTCCATTTCTGGCTGAATTTATTCAGTGTTTTTCATCCCACCAAGCACCGTTTGAGTTTAATTTATTTGCACTTTTATTTTATTTTTTTTGTATTTATCCCCACCCCAACAGAACAATTTGTTCTGATAAAACTAAAATACATAGCATTGCAGGACCATAATCCTTTGTCTGAGCATTAAGCCACCAGCCGTCAGCTGAAAATATTCTCACTGTGATGGAGCACTGCAATAAGCCTATTAGTACGAAAGCTTCACATACAGTCACTCAATAGCTCTGCTCCTTTCAAGGTTGCATAGTGCACTCATGATCACATTGGGATAAAATCTGTATATGCTGACTAGGATCTCAGTTTCTCAGTTGTTGAAAATAGATTATCCTGTTCTACAAAGTCAGCCAGAATGGTGCAGATCAATGGTGAGTAAGATAGTTTGAGAAAACTGGAATATACAATTTGTGTGGGTTTATAAAAATTTAGGTAAAGCACAAAACACCATTTATTAAAAGGCAAACATAAATTTACTTCTCGAATTATTAAAACCATTCCCAACTCTAGGGGGTGATGCTCATCTCTGTTTCAAAGCTGAAGAACCAGTGCCGTCCGAAGACGTCTCTGTGGTCATGTGGCCGGCATGACTAAATGCCAAAGGCACACAGAATGCTGTTACCTTCCCACCAAAGGTGATCCCTATTTTTCTACTTGCATTTTTACATGCTTTTGAACTGCTAGGTTGGCAGAAGCTGGGACAAGTAATGGGAGCTCACCTGTTACATGGTACTAGGGATTCGAACCAGTGAACTGCCGACCTTTCGATCGACAAGCTCAGCATCTTAGCCACTGAGCCGCAGTGTCTAGGGAGTGATCAATGACTTTTGTATTCTAAGATTATATATGAGATCTGGGCAGAAACTCAGACAATCTTAGAGCTAAATATGATATTTGAGATTGGAATTTTACTTTGAAGGATTATTTGTTTAATATGACTCTATTAAAAGAGACTTTAAACTTTTAATTGTATCTGAAAATTACTTTTTTAAGTCAAGTGGAACAGAGAAGCTGGTGGGTGCCAAAGAATGTATCCCTTGGCACAATGTTGGAAACCCAGATATAAAAATGTCATGAAGAACTTTTTAATTCATATTAATTTTAATATGTGGAAAAGCATATGTTTTGAAATAAGCTTTTATATGATTCTATTTGGTATTTAATAGGCTTTTAAAAATAAGATTAAGTTTGGCAAGAGAAGATACATTTATATATATGTGTGTATGTGTGTGTGTGTGTATAAATTATAGCTTTTATATATATATTTTCTCAGGTTTTCGCGGGTGTTTGTATGTAGGTCTTTGGTTATTCGGGTCTTCTCCCACGTAAAATTGGAAGTGTCTTGGCGACGTTTCGACGAAGTCTCATTCGTCATCTTCAGGCTGGTGTTCTCGGCTTCGTGCTTCCAGGAGCAGTGTGAGATCGCAGCTGTCTCTTCCTTTTAACTGCTAGTGGGGGTGTGAGCTGATTGGGTGGGAACTTGGCTGTGTTCTGATTGGGTGGAGGTGTGTTCTGATTGGTTAGGGGCTTGGCTGTGCTCTGATTGGATGGGGGGTTGGTTGTGCTCTGATTGGCTGGGGGTGTGTTCTGTTTGGGTGAGGGCTTGGTTGTGCTCAGCTTAGTCTGAGTTGCAGGGGGATTTGAGCTGGTGAGCTGCGTTGTTGTTGTTTGGCTTCGTGTTTGTGGCCATGCGAGCTCTTCATGGTGGGTGTCAGTCTGCTTCATGTATGGATTGGAGGGGTTTAAAGTGGCTAATGATGCAGCTGCGGTCTGGCTTCTGGTCCTTGGTTGTGGCTCATTATCACTTTACCACTTTCAGGCTTTATCAGAGATATTGTGTTGTTTGTTCTGAGACTTATGGGAGACTGGGATAGCACTATTTCTGTCTTTTTGGACTTCATCGGCCAGCCACACCCATATTTTATGACTCCTCCCTGTAAAGGTCAAATATTTATTCTTTTAATTCATAGGTTCAAATGTATAATACTTTTTTAGTAAAAATAAAAGCCTGATAAAGCCTGAAAGTGGTGATTTGAGATATCACCCCACTATGGCCATGTAAACAACTTGATCTACATAGGAAAAAACCCTGACTAAAAAAGTATTATACATTTGAACCTATGAATTAAAAGAATACAGACACACACACACACACACACACACACACACACACACACACACACACACACACACATATATATATATATATATATATATATATATATATATATATATATATATATATATTTGTTTATGTAAGTTTTCACGGGTATGTATGTGTGTATAGTTAATATTTCGGGTTTCTTCCCGTGTAATTGTGGATATATCCCTAAAAGGGTAGAAGCGACGTTTCGGCAGAATCCCATCTGCCATCATCAGACTTATGTCAGCAGTCATTTTGCACTAACTGACGTTGGTATTTCAAATCTGGTGCTGGTATTCTGGGATGGCTCCACCTCCAACCAATCAGAATGAAAAGCCATCCCAGAATACCAGCACCAGATTTGAAATACCAACGTCAGTTAGTGCAAAATGACTGCTGACATAAGCCTGATGATGGCAGATGGGATTCTGCCGAAACGTCGCTTCTACCCTTTTAGGGATATATCCACAATTACACGGGAAGAAACCCGAAATATTAACTATACACACACACACACACACATATATATATATATACACATACACACACACACACACACACACACACACACACACACACACACATATATATATCGGTATATTTATCCACACAGCCTAACAATTCTTATTCAAACTTAAAATATTTGGTAATTTTTTAAAAAGAAAACTTGGCACAGCAATCAGCTTAATTTGAATTTATTCTCCTTTTACTCATTTTTCTAATTCCCACTGAGCCAAAGCCTGCATACAAATTGCCTATTGCTCCTTTTCATTGTGTATGTGTTTTAGAGGAAACAGCTACACTTAGATAGCTTAGATTTAAAATACCCATGCTTTTGAGGGGACTATCTTATTTGTTGTTGAAGACATAGTTTTTGAGTAGTTTATATCCAAGTAACATTTATTAGAGTGTACTGTACAATGAATACAGATTTTAAATTATAAAGATGAATAAGTACATGGGAAGCAAAATTGAGTAACCATCTCTAAACTATTATGCTTACTGTATACCACCTATTTTTATTTATTATTAAATTTATATGCAAACCATCTTGCAGTTTGAGGCAACTCTGGTGAGCATAAAGGTCAAGGTTTCCCCTATCCAGTCATGTCCAACTCTAGGAGATGATGCTCATCTCTGTTTCTTAGGCAAGGGAGCTAGTGTCATCTAAAGATATTTCTGTGGTCATGGGCCAGCATAACTATATGCCAAGATGCATGGAATGCTGTTACCTTCCAACCAAAGTGGTACCTATTTATCTAATTGCATTCACATGCTTTCAAACTGATAGGAGAGTAGAAGTTGGGCCAAGTAATGGGAGATCACCATGCAGCTCTCAGGTCTTGAACCTGGACTGTCAGCTTTCCAGCTGACAAGCTCAGGATCTTGTCTTTCCAGCTGACTAAGCCATCACACCCTACTCCACTAGTGTGTATAAAAGCTGTTACATCTGAACTGCAGCATAGACTTGTCCTTTTCAATGGAATTTATATATTTATCACAATTTATTTTTGATTCTAAGAACATTTGGATTGGCTCATCCATCAACTGTAAAAGAAAAAGCTGTCAAGAAAATTGTTGCACACTTGAACTAGGTACAGCAGCCATGAAGGAAAAGATATTTAAATGCTATGATGTATCTTTACCCACAAAGATCAGAATCATGCAACCTATGATACCCCCTGTGACACTGTATGGAAGCAAAAACTAACATTTTAAAAAAAAGCAGAGCTGGAAGAATATTGATACTTTTGAATTCTGGTGTTGGAGAAGATTCTTGAGAATAACATAAAACAAACAAAGAGATCGTTGAAGAGATCAACCCAGAATTCTCACTCAAAGCACAAATGACCAGTCTCAAATTATCCTACTTTGGACATTTTATGTGAAGATTCAATTCTCTAGAAAAGGCTATAATGCTTGGAATAGCAGAAAGAATGGGAAGAAGAGAATTACCAGCAGCAAGATGGATGAACTCGATTACAATAGTATTGAGTGCACCATTGGGAGACTTGAAAGAACAGGTGAGGTATAGATTCTTGTGGAGAAAAACTATCTATAAATTCTATATGGTTACTAGACTTGAAAACAGATTGACGGCACATAATAAATCAATTGATCAAAGAGTCATTTTTTTGCATCACAAATCAAACTTCAGGAATAGATTTTGATGATGTAGTTGAATGATGTAAGGTTGTTTTGAATAGCAAGGTATGAAGCAAATATTTGCAGACTCATACATGAATAAAACTATTTATGGAATTAATATTGTAATTAATATTGGTTTGTGGAGGGTTCTAAGTTTTTGCATCTGTTTTTCTAGATTAGAAGGAGAGAAAAAAGAGAACGGGTTGTGATCTTGTATCTTCTCCTTCAGACCAGTAAGATGTTTGTAACTTTTGTTTCTTCAACGTCATCCCTCCAACCTAGATGAAGCAAAATGAGGTGATTTGGACAGCACTAACTCAAGATGGATTAGGACATTCCCAGACACTCACATCAGCTCTTACCTATTGAATGGAAAGTGTTCAAAGAGTAATAACAACTTTAAAGAAAATGAAACTTTTCTGCCAAGAAGTCTTTAAATGAGCTTTCTTCCTCAGATCTGTCCAGGTGGTAGGTAGAATCGCACTATTAAACTGGACTGAATGCAGTATTGGCTTCCAAAGGGATTTGTTGTAAGAGCAATGTTTTTCAGATTAGAGCTATTACTAATTAAAAATACATATATGTTTGAGATAATGAGAGTAATTAGTACTTGCTTTAATGCTGTTTTCCAAGATGGTTTCAGAAAGACAGTACAAATTCCAAACACAGCAGATTATGCAGTACTTGATTTAAAAATGATACAATTATTTGGCTACAAAAGATAAGAAAAGCTGACAACATTAAATTTCATTCTAAAATGGGCACAGTTTTGCATGACTGGAGGGAAAACCTCTCCGGCCTTCCAGAACTTTAGCCACATTGGACTTACTGTGCTGGTATGCCAATTATATACTGATATTTTCCCTAATTAAGGAAAAATATTCTTATGCTTTGGAAAATGTTTCAGTTAATAATATTAGGATCAAAATTATTCTGTCCAAGGAGAGGAAAAAGTTGGATAAAAATATATGAAAAAGTAAAATAGAACTTTTGTTTTCTATTTTTTTCAGTAATAACTGCATCCTCCTACAATAGGTTTTAATAAAAAGTTCGGGGTTCTGTTACAAACATTTGCCACACAATAAGTTGATGGTATTCCACTAAGCAGCCTTAAGGCCAGGGGTGAAATCCAGCAGGTTCTGACTGGTTCTGGAGAACTGGTAGTGGAAATTTTGAGTTGTTCGGAGAACCGGCAAATACCACCTCTGGCTGGCTCCAGAGTGGGGTGGGAATAGAGATTTTGCAGTATCCTTCCCCTGCCATGCCCACCAAGCCACACCATGCCCACCAAGCCACGCCCACAGGACTGGTAGTAAAAAAAATTGGATTTCACCACTGCTTAAGGCCTATTGAATGTTTCCTTGTATTTGATCTATCCATATTAGATATAATGGAGAAAGACCTATATTTGTGCCTAGAGTAGTAATAGGAAAAATCTAACACTTAGCATCCTGGAAACAGACAGTCAAAACGTAAGAGCTCCCTGCATATATGTGAATGCCTGGGAACAAAAGTGAAAGGAATCTTACAGGTGAGGAATAGCATAGCATAGCAAAAAGCAAAAAGGGGCACAGAGTAAATCCTAACTCTCTACACCACAGTGTCCCTTCCAAAAAGAGGGAAGAAACACAATGGAGACAGGAATTTATTTAAGCAAATGTTGGATAATTTCTACACAGAGGTGGTATTGAGCAGGTTCTAACCAGTTCTGGAGAACTGGTAGTGGAAATTTTGAGTAGTTTGGAGAACCAGTAAATACCACCTCTGACTGGCCCCGCCTCCATCTAGTCTCTGCCTTCCGAGTCCCAGCTGATCGGGAGGAAATGGGAATTTTGCAGTATCCTTGCCCTGGAGTGGGGTGGGAATAGAGATTTTACAGTATCCTTACAGTATCTTTTAACCAACTCTGGGCAGTGCTCAATCAATTACTTAGTGTTTACTTAATGTTAAAAACACCATTTGAAATTTATATATGTTAATAAATAAAATATATAAACAATACAAATTTAAAAAGTTTTAGTACCATTTTTTTAAAAAAGGAAAGCAAAACAAAACAAAACAAGAGAAAGTAAAAGTATGTCTGATTTTCTAATTTTTCCCTTTTGCTTCCCTATTCTGCTAATTTACAGTATTATAGACATTTAAAGCCCCTTAGAAATCAGACTATAAGTGATTACATTTGCTATGCTGTGTGATGTATTGCATGTATGGGAATCATTCTCTCTTAAATCTGATTAAACCTCTATGGTGTATACTGTATATATGATTAGTTTCACCATTGTTCTATATTCTTCAACTTTGTGTTTCCAGTCAGATATTGTTGGAATTGTATCTGTCTTCCAATGTTCAGCAAAATTTACTCTTGCTGTTGTAACCATATATCTTATTACATTCTGAAGTTTCTTATCAATTTTTTAATGAGATTATAGCAACTAAAAAGAATTGTGGTTTTATTTCAAATTTAAATTCCAAATTTTCTGCATTGTACTATGGTTCCATCTGGTACTATTTTTTCCAATACTTTTGGATTATTTTACATATGTCCACTACATGATATAAAATATTCCTGCTGCTTCATACTATTTCTGACATTTATTACTGTATGATTTGTCTATATCACACAAAAAGATACAAAAAAAAAAAAGACCAAAACATCTCACCAGCAGTCAACACCTAGATGATCAGAGATTAACACCAAGATTAATATTAGATTTACCATCAAGAAGCAAAGAATACCTAATCAAGGAGCAACCAAACAAGCTAATAGTAAATAGCCCAACCAAAGAACTATCAAGACCACTTCCACCAACACTGACACACCAAGCCAGTGGAATATAAAGTGAGAAAAAAACCCACTCCATGATAGCACTATTGATGGCACTAATGAGTATTGACACATCTGTAAGAAAATAACCAAGCTCGGAGAACACCAAGAAAACCCCCCTCCCCCATTTGTTTACATGAGATATTATTGATGGAGTATATATGGTCTGTAGGATGTTTTGTACATTTTTTTTAAAGCTATAACTTAGTATGAAATTTATAGATTTTGTCAATAATTCTTCCTATTGTGTTGTTTGGTAATTTGCATCCACTTTTACCATACAGTTATTTTTTGTTCATTTGTTTCTGTATCATCTGTAAGTAAGTGTTTTTATCTATACCCTAATAGATGGTGTTGGTTTAGCATGAGAGCTTCAAATGCTGCTGGTTTCTTAATATCCCCTCCACTTTCCTTCTTGAGATCTGATTTTATCCTTCTAGCAATTTGTAAGTACATCAACCATGGAATCTTCCAGTCTTTACTGAATAGTTCTTGCTGTGCTTTTAATCTATTTGAAGAGCCTGAGTGAACTATATCTGCATGTGTAATTACATTTTTCTTGCTGTAATTGTCTCCAACTGAAAATCATTTGAGGGAGAGGCTACAGGTGAATTATTGGTCTTATTATTCTCTTTCTGTTCATATAATTCCTAATTCATGTTTTAGCTTACTTGTAACATTAGATCACTTTTAGTGTTTTCCATGTTATCCAGGAACAAATAAAATATGTCTTATTGGACAGTATAACTCATATTGTTTATAGTGACAGTATCTTTCTATGCTTTTGATGATAATCTTTTCCACCCTCCTGTAGAGATGCCGAAGGTTGAGTTTAGATCTTTTTACAATCAAAATACAAGCTCGCTACTAATTCATGGCTCTTTTTGAATAAAAATATATATTTAAGGACTCATTAAGTAATTTCAGTAATATATTTAAATAATAATAAAAAATTAAAAATGTAAAACAGCTTGCCTGATAGTTGGGCAAATCTTGATGATATGTTAAAAGATGAAAATTTAAAGCTTTTTTTAAGGAATAAGAAAAACTAATGGTATAAATAGGCCTGGTGGCACAGTGGTTAAAGTGCAGTATTGCAGGCAAACTCTGCGCACAACTTGGAGTTCGAACCTGACGGGGCTCAAGGTTGACTCAGGCTTACACTCTTCTGAGATCTATAAAATGGGACCCAGATTGTTTGGGGGCAATATGCAAATAATGCTTCTACATTGTTAATGTCCCAGAGAATGATATAAAGCACTATTGGGTGGTATACATATAAACCTAAGTGCTATTGCTATTGTTAGGCAGTTTGTAGTTTGGAGATAGAATTAAGCCACTTGATATCTTGGTGTGACAAAATGACAGCTACAACATCTCCAATTGACCCATGATTGCCTTTATACAATGTTGTGTTTATAGGTTGAACTTGATTTGCAAAGAACAGCACTTAAATTTCATTTCAGCCACAAGGTCCTTGGATTATTCCATTTTAGGTTAATCTCACAGTATTGTTGTGGCTTAATTTAGACAGAGGAAATAACTATGTTCAGAACTCTTGGCAAAAGAGAAAAAATTGTGTAAGTAAATAAATAATGCAATCTTGGTCTTTCTTTGTTGTAAATATGAAGAAGTTCTTTTGTATCTATGTGCACATACATTAACAAATTTCAGTTTTTGAGTTGATCTTGGAAATTCTCAAAATTATTTGTATGTAGATCTCATTTATCTTTCCCAAAGTATCTGAAAACATAATGTTCTGCTTAATACTGAAAATGGAAAACAGATCTAAATACTGGTAATGTTATAAACCTGTAATATCTTTGTTGTGAATTGTGTTTTTTAATAGTAATATTCCAAATAATCTCTCCTCTCTCTCTCTCCTGAAGGTAATAGTCTAACTTCTGTATTTGCATGTATAATGTAAATTAGATTTTGCAACATCCCTAGTTTCTATTTTCTTCTCTCCACTGAAAATAATGCCTACTTTACCAACATTATGTAAATAGAATATTATAGCAAAGGACTATGGATTTAATTCTTAAGAGAAATATTTAAAACACTTTTGTCTTATAAGTCAATACCGTGTTTCCCCGAAACTAGGACATGTTTGGATAATAAGCCCAATGTTTCAAGTGCATGCGCTACAATAAACCCCCTCCAAAATACCCCCCCAATACTTAGATGCATGCGCAGCTGCTGCACAAACAACACAACTTGAGAAGGCGAGGCCAGAGGGGGAGGGAAGGGAGGGGGAACATCAGAGCCGCTGCTGCCCGAGATCAGCAGGCCAGATTTGGTAAGCCGGATGCACTGCTGCCACTCAGGAGAAGAAGAGGGAGAAGAAGCACTGCGAGAGCACCCATTTCTAATGTTCTTCTCCTCCTGGGCGGTGGCAGTGCATTCAGCTTCCCGAATCTGGCTTGCCGATCTCAGCTGGTGAGGGGGAGTGGCAGGTGGGGAGGGGTGGGACAGCAGAGAAGCGAGAATTCTTCCGCTTGCCCAAACCCCAGATCTCCTGTTTGCCCTGCAGGCTCTTCAAGAGGAAGGTGATTGAGCCAGTCCGTGGCCTTTGCAATACAAGCCAACCCCATCGGGCATCCCTAATTGCCTCCATAATGTGCTTCGCACCACCACATGATAAAGGACACAGCTTAAAAAAGCCCACCAAGTGTCAATGGCTCCTGCTCAAGCGGCTTCCTCTTAAACCTTAAGGTCAGGTTTGCTTACATTTGCACCCAGCCCAGCTCTTCACAAACAAGCCGTCTATGCCACAATTTGGAGGAAAATTTCCAAGCGTGCAGGTGGCTTTGAACATGCTGGGCTAAGCCCCTTGATCCGGAAAGCTTGGCCTTCCTTCATAACCTGATGGCCTCCAGTGCACCTCCTTACCCAAGAAATTATCTGGAGGATCTGTGAGATTGCCGAATGAAGGTCTGGGGGTCAAAGGCCCCTCTGGCTTTGCCAGCTCCGTACATGGCTAGTTCTATCCTCAGAGCAGCCTGCTAGCAAGACCTGCCGAGCTGCCTTTCCCTCTGAGCTTATTTCCCTCAGCGATCAAAGTTTACTGCACCACGGATGGATGCTCATGGAGAGGGCAGAAACCAGGCTGTGCTGTCCAGCATCCAAGAGTGTAGCCCACAGAAAGGAGGCAGTGGTGTCAAAGGAGGGGACAGTGAAGCCGCATGCGATGTCGGGAGGTTCTGGTTGGGAGTTAGTTCTGCCCGATGTCCTCTGCCCTGTCCTCACTTCTTGCTCCTGCTCTTACTTGCCATGCTGAATGAAGAGGAAACTCATGGGCAACAACTAAGGCTGGGGTGGAAAAGCAACAAAAAAGCTGCCATGATTGCTAGAGGCAGTGGTCTGAACGGCACCGGCAGAGCAGCTGGTCGCCCCTCCGGCATCAGTCCTCTTGCTGGCAGCTGAAGTTTTGAGGTCCTGCACCTCAAAAATAATAAGACCCCCGATAATAAGGCCATATTTTGGGGGTCAAAAGATAATAAGACCCTGTCTTATTTTCGGGGAAACACGGTATGTACTTTTATGAAGTTATAGTAGAACATCATAATTCAAGCATTTCTATCAATTTTGTACTTATTATGCAGAAATTACAGTATAGTCTTGCCATGTCCATTCAAAAATAAATTTCATTTAGTTCAAGGAGTAAGGGCCAGATAAGATCAGATTTAGCCAGGATTGTTACAGTACATAAAGGGATATTTATGGAGATAGATATATCATCATCCCCATCACCACCACCATGAGCACTATTACTATCACCACCCACAGTAACCTAAATACTTATCATTATTAAATAGTGTGACTGCTGATTATTTTACAGGATCGAGCTGAGGATTTTGTGCAATTCCTGCATGATAAAGTCGCTCAGATTCGGGAAGGCTTGGATTCTGATTGGATGGGTCCAGGGGAGGAGACGAGGGTAGGTCTTGAGAATATTATCTGGGAGGAGTTTGATCCTGTGGCTCCCGAGGATGTGGACAGGGTTCTGGGTAAGATTAGTGTTGCCACGTATTTATTGGACCTGTGTCCCTCCTGGTTGGTATTGGTCTCCCGGGAGGTTACACGAGGCTGGCTCCAGGGGATTATAAGTGCTTCTCTGAGTGAGGGTGCCTTTCCCGCTGCCTTGAAAGAGGCAGTGGTGAGGCCCCTCCTCAAGAAGTCATCCCTGGACCTGGCTGTATTAGCTAACTACCGTCCGGTCTCCAACCTTCATTTTGTGGTGAAGGTTGTTGAGAGCGTGGTGGCATGACGGGTTCCCCGGCACCTGGATGAAGCTATCTATCTGGACCTGTACCAGTCAGGCTTCAGGCAGGGGTACAGCACAGAAACGGCATTGGTCGCGTTGGTGGATGATCTCTGGAGGGCTCGGGACAGGGGTTGCTCCTCTGTCCTGGTCCTATTAGATCTCTCAGCAGCTTTTGATACCATCGACCATGGTATCATGCTGCAGCGGTTGAGGGGGTTAGGAACCACCGTTTTGCGGTGGTTCTCCTCCTTCCTCTCCGACCGCTCGCAGTTTGTGTTGGCAGGGGGCAGTGGTCGACCTCGAGGCGCCTCGCATGGGGAGTGCCACAGAGGTCAGTCCTCTCGCCCTTTCTGTTCAACATTTATATGAAGCCGCTGGGTGAGATCATCCGTGGTTTTGGGGTGAGAGTACATCAGTACGCTGATGACACTCAGCTGTACATCTCCACCCCAGACCACCCCAACGATACCCTTAATGTGATGTCTCGCTGCCTGGAGGCCGTGCAGGTCTGGATGGGGAGAAATAGGCTCAGACTTAACCCTTCCAAGACCGAGTGGCTGTGGCTTCTGGCATCCCGATATAGTCAGTTGGTGCCATTGCTGACTATTGGGGGTGAATTGCTGCCCCCCACAGAGAGGCTGGGTGTCCTCCTGGATGCACGGCTGTCTTTTGAACCTGTTGTGCCCACGTGACACCCCTCCTGCGCGAGCTGCACTGGCTCCCAGTGGTCTTCCGGGTGCGATTCAAGGTGTTGGTTACCACCTTTAAAGCGCTCCATGGCATAGGATCCGGGTACCTTCGAGACCGACTTCTGCCACCAGTAGCGTCCCACCGGCCAGTTCGCTCCCACAAAGAGGGTCTCCTCAGGGTGCCATCGGCCAAGTTATGTCAGCTGGCAACACCCAGGGGGAGGGCCTTCTCTGTGGGAGCCCCAGCCCTGTGGAATGAACTGCCCCCGGAAATGCGTAAGATCTCTGACCTCAGGGTATTTCGCTGTGCCCTTAAGACCCTGCTGTTCTGCCAGGCCGGGCTATCAATATAATGATTTTAAATTGGAAGTTTTAAATTTTGGGGGGGTTTAATATTGAGCTGAAATTATTTAATAATTTTAAATAATTTTAATTGTTGTTTGTCTTTGTGCTTTTAATAGGCTGTACACCGCCCTGAGTCCTTCAGGAGAAGGGCGGTATAGAAATAAAATTATTATTATTATTATTATTATTATTATTATTATTATTATTATTATTATTATTATTATTATTATTATTATTATTATTATTATTATTATTATTATTATACACATAGTAATTTAAGAGATAGTACTCTTTACTGAACTTATCATTTTGAGCATGAAAACATTTAACTTAATGTTCAAGAACAATGCAACTACAATTCCAGTATAAAGACATGTGCCATATTCTACTAATTCATAGAAGCAAGGAAATAATTAAAACAAAGTATGTAATAATTGTTAGGTGTTACACACCATAGCTAATTGTGTTAATTATTTAATACATTCCCATCCTTCAGTACATTCAGTATAATTCCATTGTGCAAAAAAGAATGACTCTGAATGATAATTTCTATTTGATACCCTCTCTGTTTATAGGAAAAAAAGAAGTCTTGAATTCTCTCCTACTAATCTATTGGTGGTCTGCAGGAACTTGTAGATTGTCCACTCCCACGGCTACTTGCTGCTTTCATTTCTGTCTCCACCTTCTTGTGTGCACTGTCTTAATATTGACTTGATAATCAGAATGGTCTATTGACAAATATTCTTTTTTTTTTTAATTGAAAAAGTTTTTCAAATACAAATTTCCCCCCCTTTCCCCCCCCTCCCTAACCCCCCCTCCCCCTCCCCTCCCCCTGTGGCTTCTTCATAATAAAACCCAAATTCATAACAGATTATCTAATACTTTACCATCCCCTTACTCCATCCCCATATGCTGACCCTTTCTTTCTAATAATATTATCATATCCCCCTTATACTATACATTTCAAAATGACATTCTACTATAACATTATATAATAACTCCTAATTTAGCATAATAATATTATTATATCTCCCAGTTTAGCGATTTCTGCTCATAATCAACCCTTTTTCTACCCCCCCATACATATATCTCTTAAATCAAATCTTTTATGTATATTAATATAACATTTCAAAGCAACCTTCCGCTATAAAACTATATAATAAATCCTAATTTAACATTTATTCAATTCATAATCTCCATTTCCTTCACCCCCATCGTTATATCTCTTAACTCAAATCTTTTACATATATTCATATTTAAACATAATATCCCTTTTCTTAAACTAAACAATCAATAAACTAACCTGTCTCCACCCACTTTCCTACAAGACTACCATACTTAATGACAAATATTCTTGATCAGGAAATTTGGTCTAAGAATTGTTATTATCTGGTATGGAAAATAAATGCTTGCATTTGTTAATTTCTAATTTAAAATGTTTTAGTTTTTAATTTAAAAAGTATTCTTTCCCATTCCTTCTACTTTTTAATTTAAAAAGTAGAGGGAATGGGAAAGAATACACAACCATCATTAATATTTTATTTTCTCAAAAGTTTAAGTTGCCATGTTCTTAAAGACAAAAACTTAGAAAGTCAGTATTTTTAACAGGAGTTTCCAAATTTTTCCAATGTTTATTATGTGGTTTGTAATTACAGGAAGTTTAAGAAACATTGATCTAGAGAGATAGGAGTCATTTTCCTATTCTTGTTCTGTCACAGGAACTTTAAATCTTGTAAAAACATATAGAACAATATTTGCTACACTATTCTAAATAATATAACCAATGTAATATATCTTCACATAGTTTAGATATATAATTCCTTCCTTCCTTCCTTCCTTCCTTCCTTCCTTCCTTCCTTCCTTCCTTCCTTCCTTCCTTCCTTCCTTCCTTCCTTCCTTCCTTCTTCCCTCCCTCCCTCCCTCCCTCCCTCCCTCCCACCTTTCCTTCCTGAAAAAAACAGCTTTAATTTGACTAATCCTCATCTAAAGTTAACTGCTCAATTTCTTCCCTAAAATGTTCATTGTATGTTGTGAAGGTGACATTCTGGACTATTTAATGTTTGGGGGAAATGTCTTTCCATCACATTTTTCTATGCCAGAATGGTTTTAAAGCATTAAGTTTCATGTACAAAAGCAGGTGGTTACAGAATAGAATGTTTGATTTATTGGCCCTGGAAATAAAGATTCAACTGAGTCACTTGCATTTTGTGATTGCTGACACCTGCTAGAACTGAAGATTTTTTAAAATATGTATAAAACTTGAATCAGTAAATTGAAAGCACCACAATTGAATGATGATCAGAGATATGTGTGCCCAGCATAATTATGTTGGTATGCTTTATTCATTTTAATAATTCCCTAATGCTCAATGAAATTTTAACATGCCATGGGGCTTAAAAGAATTACAGAGAATCTGGTAAGATGTAGCGCTCATGGGATCAGTATGTTATGGGTTTATGAAATTAAAGTTCTGCAAAAGTGAGGATTTCTTTTTCCAGTGGAACTAAATTATTATGTACTAAAATGCTTCTGCTCTGTGAAAAGACTTCAGCCATATTCTATTACGGCTATAAAGTTTTGATCCCTTTAGTGTGGAAGCGTTTAACAAGCTGTGGGATATTGTAATTCTGAGTTAGTTGTTGGTATTTTCGTGGAAGCTATATTTTTATCAGAGATGGGGGAACTGAATAAACTCAGGAATTACTTCTGCCTGTAGTTTTTTCCCCACAAAGATATAAAGTGATTTGTCAACACAGGGCATTATGTTTAGAAAAGAGAGAACACTGCCATATTTTAATGAAACCCAACAATAGGTGGTTAAGAAGAAAAATCTGGCAATTCTACTAACAGTGCCATTCACTTCTGCATAGTGAAGCATAAAGAGAAAAGGGTTTAGTCTAGCCATATTTTTATGAACTCACCCACAGTCAATAGTTTTGCTACATGTTCCTTTTGAGTGAGCATGATGTCCTAGTCTGCTGGGGTTGTCTTGCTCTTTCCTGTAAAGTCAGGCTTTTTAGTGTGACCAACACACCCTTTGGGCTACTCTCTCATGCTTATTCTGCTGCCTGCTTTTTTGTTCAGTGGCAGCTTTTTAACATTTGCTTAACTTTCTGCTAGTTCTCTGGAATTCAGCATTTTTTAATTACTTTTTCTTTACAATTTGTGGCATAGTAATTGGAGTTAAAGGTGGGCTCCCCTGCTCACACTAAGCAATCGCCTGTTTAAAAATGATGTTTTATCTATTCAATTTTGTAAATGTTTTATTTGAAGTATTAAATATGTCTTAAGTTAATGAATGGCTGCTATCATTGCATCTATAGAAAATATATTTCTGCTACCTTGTTTATATCATTAATATGATACTATAAATGCAATATGAACCAGAATAAAAGATATGTCACATAATGTATGAGCTTGAAGACCTATAAGTCATCGAATTCAAGCTTCTATTCAGTGTAGACTCTACTAAATAAATCCCAAAGTTATTCCCCAGTAACAATTTGAGAACATCCAGCTTTGCAAACTGTTCTTTTGTTCAACAGCTTTGATGAAAAGGAAAATCTTCCTCACATTTAGTCAGAATCTCTTTTATTTTAATTTCAGTGGTTTGGTCTTTGTCCTGCTCTCACTTTCAACAGATAATAATAGGTCTGTTCCCTCTTGCACATTACAGCCTTTAAGGTACTTGCAGATTGCCATCATAAATTCCCTTATTCTTCTCTAAACCATGCCTATATCCTTTAATTGCTCCTCACTGCCCTTAGTTTCGAGACTTATTATCATCCTGGCAACTCTCTCTGAGTCAATTCCAGCTTCCCCATGTCTCTTTTAAAATGTGGTGCCTGAACTGGATAGTACTCTAGGTGCAATTTAAGCAGCACAGTACAATCAAACTCTAATCTCCCACAATCTGGATACATTCTTCTGTGAACCCAGGACAACATTGCACTGACCTTTTTAGCAGTTATGTCATAGTGTTTGCACATGTTCAATTGTTGGTCTGCTAATATTTCTAAAAACCAGTCTTGTATGGATGCATTTGATTTTTCCTATAGATTCAGGACTTTTTTGTTGGTTGTTTTGTATTGTTTCCATAATAAGAATAGTATATAGTTTTTCATTATTGGCAATATAACCTCTCTTTGAATTGTATTCTGCCTTTGTAGGCTGCCAAGGTCAGATTCAGTGATTGAAGAACTTAGAAATTGTTAGAATTTAAATAGAAAAGAACAGAAAAAATATAAAGCAAAAAACATAGGAAGTTAAAAGCCTTTGATTCTCCCTCCCCCCAACTCCCTTTTAGCAATCTCCTTCCCTTGAATAAACATAAAAACTTAACACTTAGACCAGCAACTCACTAGCTCCATCAAACTTCCTTAAGGTACCCCCTCATAGCAATAGCACTTAGCATTTATATACCGCTGCATTGTGTTCTACAGCCTTCTCTAAGCAATGTACCATAGTCAGCATGTTGCCCACAACAATCTGTGTCTTCATTTTATCGACCTCAGAATGATGGAATGCTGAGTCAACCTTGAGCCCGTCAGAACTGAACTCCTGTGTGTAGTGAGTTAGCCTGTAATACTGCATTCTAACCATTGCACCACCATGGCTCTATAATCATAACAATCCACACTTAGGAAGTATCTTCCTTCCTGGACCTCACACTTGTTCAGGTGACATCCAATACACATCTGAACTTACACCTCTGGATCAAAGCTCAGAGCAGGAGCACCTCAATCTGCATATCTAAATATCAAAGCCTGCTTGTCATTATATATATCGCTACAGGTAGACCCCTAACAATGTAGACTACCTTCAACCATTGTACATGGCTGAATGAATAAACTCTACTTCTAGCAGCTGCCCATTGGTGTTTATGTGTATTAAATGTATATTTGTAGCCTGGTTCAGAAAATCGGACCAAGTAAATTCTTTTAACAAAATGTTAGCCATTTCCATTGTTTGGTATTTTCTACAAATTTCATAAACATTGCCTCCCTTTCATCCTTTATAAACATAATAAATAGTACTGAATAAGGTTGAAATTCTGAAAAATCCCATTGACACTTTTCCTCAGATAGTCCAGACGCATTATAAGAATTCTTTGGGTATGGCTAGTAGAACATTGACAAATCCACTGACCAGAGTACTACTTTTTAGTTCATATATATCCATCTTCTCTAAAAGAATACCAGAAAGACCTTTTCAAATAGTTTACTGAGATCAAGGTACACTACATTCACATATTTCCCTTGATCTAACAAACCACTCACCTTGTTTGGTTTTTCTTCTTTCCACCTTTCCTTTGATCTAAGAAACTACTCACTTTGCTTGATTTTCCTTCTTCACTATTTGAAAGTATGCTCTTTTCTAGCTTTCCAGCACTCAAGACTAAGAAGTTCCAGATCACATAAATTTCAGAGAAATCATCTGCCTGACCCTGGAGAGTGGAATTCATTAGAAGGAACAGGGTGGGTTCTTACTATTTCTCAATAAGTTTTGCATTCTGTTTGATCTTCTGTCTTCAATCATGTTGCAAAGAGCCCTCTTTCTTTTCTGAGGGAAGACAAACCAGTTAGCAGTTCTGCTTCATCCTATTTTTCATTATTCCTTCCTGACATTTCTTGAAGAACAAAGCAAAAACTGCTTCTTATTTCAGACATACTCCCAAACCTCATGCTAATATATTTTGTATTCCTGCCCAGCTTTGTCTTATTCTTAACTTTGGTTTTCCTGACTCCAGCTGCTAAGATCAAACTATGTGTATATACATCTTCAGTTACCAGCCTCTGCTTCCATTTCCTAAACAAGTTTGCCAGGGTGCTTGGTATTCATCTACATAGGCCTCTTAAACTTTTCCTATTTTTCCTTCATTTGATAATTATTTGTGCCTCTGCTTTCCATATCTCATTGTCCAGGATGTCCATGTTTCTTTAACTTGTTTATCCTTTATGAATTCTCTCATGATATGCTGTCTAATGCTCAATTGAGGTTAAAATCTGCCTTCCTGAAATTCAAGTTCTATGACTGACTTCTTTCATGTTGTCCTTCATTAATTATTTTGAACTCCAAGAAGTGGTCATTTTACTCTATGTTTACAACTTCAGTCCATTGCTCAATTTTTGTTTTTGGTTGGTCAAAATTATAGCTAATTTTGCTAAAGAGCTGTGGTGGTGCAGTAGTTAGAATGCAGTACTGCAGGCTAACTCGCTGCCACTCCAGGAGTTCGATTCTAAGCGACTCAAAGTTGACTCAGCCTTCCATCCTTCCGAGGTCAGTAAAATGAGAACCCAGATTGTTTGGGGAAATATGCTGACTCTGTAAACTACTTAGAGAAGGCTGTAAAGCACTGTCAAGTTTTTATACAAGTTTAAGTGCTATTGCTAATGATAATCACCTACTTTGTGAAAAAATGAAATTGTCAAAAAGATGCATCAAAAATTTATTGGATTTCTCATTCCTAGCTAAAAAAATATTAACTAAGGCAAGAAAAAAGCAGTGGCTCAAATACATAAAGCAAAATATATATACTCAAGCAAATGATACTGAAATTATATAGGTAGTTATAAGAACATTTTCTTATTTTATGAATTAGCTGGTCACTATTCTTTCATTTTTGAGATGTTGTGTGTGATGTTGAAGCTTTTTTCTGAATTTTCACCTTTAGCTTCTGTAATGCTATAATAATTCTTAGGAACTTGAGATTTGGGGAAACAATTCAATATATATGACAAACATTTTATTTGTTCAAAAACCAACCACGGCTATTAGTACATTTAAAAAAAGAAAATGAACCAAAGTTTTACCACTATATCCATTTAAAATACTTTTAGATGGATTAACTCAGTTTTTCCGCTTAAGAGATGGTAAATGTACTGCACATGATAAATGTTTACTGTAAATATATGTGACTAGAGATGTAAGACATCACAGCTGCAAACTTGTAAACAATGAAAGTTTCATTTCTCTATTCCAGTAATTCATCCTCATGAATTTTTATTTGATCTGTTCTCCCCGCCCACACACAAATATAGCACAGAATAACACAAGGGGTGGTTTTAATGTGAGTAATATTATTAGGCAACTCTTTTCTGGGAGGAAATGAACACCTATTCATTGATAAATGATTGTCTCTATATTTAATAATTTTTGTTTTCTGTGTTTCTTTTTGTGCTCTTTGTTTTCCATTTGTGGTGTGTGTATGTATATGTGTGTATGTGTGCATTTAAAAACAGTTCTTATATTTGATTCTGGTCCTTTAATTCCCATTCAAAGCTATCAAAATTGAGTAGCTCTTTGAGACACCAAGATCTGGGAATATTTTTTATTTTACCTTAGATAGAGTCACTTCCTCCTTCAAAGTTGGTGTACAATCTAGTGGTCTCCCTGGATTGGCAGCATCTCCTTGAAAAACAGAAGGCAATTGTGATCAGGAAGGCTTTTACACAACTTTATTTGCTAGTTGTGTCCTTTTCTAAGATAGAGATCCTTTAGGCATCATTTATCCCCTAGTCATCTCACAGCTTGACTACTCTCACACAGTCTGTATGGGGCTGTTAAGCTTCAACTGGTCCAGAATGCAGTGGCTTGAACAGCAATGTGTATGCACCTTTGTATCCCACCTTAATTACTTTTACAAAAAACTCAAGGTAGCGAACATATCCTAAACACCTTCCTCCTCATATTTTCCTCACAACAGCAATCTGTGAGGTGAGTTGGGCTGACAAAGAGTGACTAGCTCAAGGTCACCAGGTTGGTTCATGGCTAAGGTGGTACTAGAACTCATAGTCCTATCCTAGCCATGAAATCCAACTTGGTGACATTGGATCAGTCACTCTTCCTCAGCCCAACCCACCTCATAGGGTTGTTGTTGTGGAGAAAATAGGAGGAGAAAGGTATTTTGGATAATTTTACCACCTTGAGTTCACTCACCTCATGGTGTCCTGATGTCTAGCCTGGTGCCTTAACCATTAAATCAAATTGGCTCTGGCGTGCCTGTTTTAACATCTCTGTTTCATGAGCTGCATTGGTTGCCAGTTTTCTTCCAAGTTCAATTTAAGGTCCTGGTAGCACCTTGTTACTTAAGGTACTGCCCGTGTTTCATAGTAGCAGCCCAGCATCTTCAATCAAGCCTCCTTATCAGTAGTAGTACCGGCCCCCTGGAATGAAGTTATTTTAGATATCTGGATGGCCCTCATTCTGATGTTGTTCAGAAAAGTGATGAAGATTTGCGTCTTTGCCCAGGCCTTTGGTGAGGGAGAGTGAGATCGCTTACTTTTTCCTCATTTAATATACAGTGCTTTTATTGGTTTTATTACAATTTGTTTTATTGTTGTGAGCCATCCAGAGTTATTGGGAATCTGATGGTATACGAGTTTAATAAATCATCATCATCATTACAGTATCTTCATCACCTATGTGCACATAAGTGCCTGTGGGATAGCCATTTGTTAACTTCAAGAATGTTAACATTTGGCTATCAGTTTGTTTTCTATTCTCACAAAGAGGGAATGTGAATTTTCAAAAGATCAGAAAGTATTTTAGGTAGGTCTTCTATTGAAATTACTAAAATTCAAGAGGTGCTATTATTTAAACAATTATTTCATTAAAATATTATTTTATTAAAGAGCAAATTTGTTGCTGAATGGTTTTCCCCCCCCTCCATTCTTCAATTTGCACTAATGATTTTACCTATTACTAACTCTATTATCATTTCAAAGTACTATAAAAATCATGATACTTTGCTGATCAAGGGCAGTTGGACATGTGTTCATGTTCCTAATTTATAATTTGTCATTTACACATCTGATTATTCCTATATTAGAAATAAATGCTAGTTATCATACACTTATTTTCTTGTAGTTCATGCAACTTTTCTCCCACATGACAACTAATCACCTTGACTTAGCAAAAGGAAATCTTTGACTTATCTATTTCCTGCAGCTGTTCATTATGGCTGATTATTATCACACATAAATACATAATATTATTTGATCTTACATTTTCCTATACCCTTGTGTTTTCATGAAACTAGATTCTAAACCCTCCTTTATGTTTTGAAGGAGATAAGCTAGATCAGTCAAAATGTGATATTAGGCCAAACATTGTATCATATTAACCACATATGCTCTTTTGATTTGAGAATAAGTATATGGCAACTAGCATTTATTTCTAATATAAGGGATAATCAGATGTTCTCTTTTGATTTGATCGAATTTATTAAGGATCATTTTTAATTTCTCCCAAAAGAAGACATGGGCATTTGACAGCAAATGTGATATAATGAACCAAATAGTAAGTTCCATGCTTGTATCAGATATATACTGCTCAAAAAAATAAAGGGAACACAAGCAGAAGACACCCGAGATTTGAATGAATGAAATAGCCTTATTAAATACTTTGTTCTTTACATACAGTAGTTTATACACTGCTCAAACAACTAAAAGGAACACAAAACTACTGTGTAGTTGTGCTTTTTTTGCCTTTGGGGCAAAAAAGAATAAATCCTCCTCCTCCTCCTCCCTTTAGCTATTTAACCACTGCTATCATGTTGATAATCTTTTATGTAACCTAAATCCAAATCTTATAATCATTCTTTGTAGGGTTTGTTTCCAGGAAGCTTAACATGTTGCTAGTCTCCTCTGAACATCCTTCAATTTATCACTGTCATTTTAGAACTGTGGTGATCAGAAACAGTAATCCAAAAAGATCTACTCTAAGGATATAGTAGAAGGGTTTATGATAAGGACAGAATGCAGTAGACTATTTTTTTTCCTTCTGATTTCAGTTCTATACCATGTTGATCTATCCCAAGAAAACATTTGCTATTTTAGTTAGATTATCACACTGCTGGCTCATATTTAATTAGTCAAATAGGACACTTGAGGCTTTATCAACTATATTGCTGCCAAGCCAGTTCCCCCCATTCTGTATTGTCATGATGAAATAGCAAGAGTGTGTATAGTGATGCCATCACTGAATCATATCTCAATCTTGGAAAAGTAGAAAGCATCAGAAATAAACTCAAAACGACTCTGCCTTGACTGTGTAGGTAACAAATTGAAATAGAGTGGGGCTTTGACAAGCTTTCAAGATTGATGACAGTCCTTCTAGGTAGGCAAGGTCAGGAAACAGGAGTTGTTGAGAGTCTTGGAATGTACTTTACTACTGCTAAGGTATTGTAACAGAATATTGAAAGCCTGCCAAAGCCCTTTTCTATTTCAACTAATGCCTCTACCTGATACAATCAAGGCAGAACTGTTTCCAGTTTCATTCTAATGCTTTCTACTTTCCCAGGACCCGAATATTTTTTCTGTGATAGCTCTACATTCCCTTGACATTCTATCACAATTTATTCCTTTTATCTTTTCTACCAAGATGCAGAACTTCACATTTCTTCCAGTAAAACTCAACCATATTTATTTCTGCCAACTACTCAATCTCATTTAAATCTCCTTGAATATTTTTAATCTAAAATATTAGTTCACACTCCAGTTTTGTGTCAGCAGCAAATGTGATAAGTGATCCATCAAATCCCTCATTCAAATTGTTGATAAAATTATTGCACATAGACATGGGCAGATCCTGTGGTATTCCCTATAAAACGTGACTTCAAATTGAAATATAGCCAATAGTCTACTTAGCAACCTGTTCTATATCATTTCTCTTGGGATATTTAAAAAACTATGTCATAATATAAATAACTCATTTGTGTTTAATTAATCTTTATTTCACAGTCCCAAGAGATTTAATCACCTGAGGCAGCCATGTTAACTGCTAATATGTTAATCTCATTTCTTTTCACTTTTTAAGCAGTCAGGGTTAACAAAGTAACTGTAAGACATTTTTATTGGAATTAATGTTAGGAATATATATTTATTACAGGGCAAGAAAAAAATAGAATAATTATCCATACAACCACATGAAGTAAGAATACTCAGGTTTGAGTTTAATTTTTATGATGCAAATTGTAGCCCTTGTCTCCTTATCCATTCTACTGAGAATGAAAGAACACTGAAATAAAATTGGTACATCTAAACACAAAACAAAATTTAAATGCCTTAAAGCTCAGTAGTCTTTGATGTACAGTTTATGTAGCAATACAAAATGCTGAATCACCATAAAACAATGAAGACGGGACAGAGCAAATTGGACCTATCGCCCACACAACTTTTTAAACACAAACATTACGTGGTAACTAACGAGATGTGAGACTAATTTTACAGTGTATCCTTTGAGTTTGACATATAATGGGTACCCTGCAAATTAGCTTGTGCTTTTCTATTTCATAGTCAAAGCAGTAGTGAATTTCTTTTAAAGTTGGCTTTGATGGTGTTTTCAAATCAATGTGTTAGTATTTGCTTCTCTTATTCATCTCTCCTTCACATTGCAGTTTTCTTGGGTTGCTCTGCTTCATGTTTTAAAGAAGCTGAATGGGATAAATGCCCTTACAATTTCACCTGCCCTTGGACATGGATGCCATAAAATGCAAAAAAACTTTACTGAGTTATCTGAATTTTCATCTGGATTGCAGAAGATACTCATTTCTGTGCAATAAAGCAAGCTTTGGGACAACTGGGGTGATAGTTTTACTTGCCTAATCTAATGTTGGACTATCAGCCAACTTGTTAGGATATCAGCAGCTAGTAGGAAAGCTACAAATTACCAAGAACTGCTCTTTTAGACTAATTTCAGTGCCCTGTGTAAAGGAAGGATCCTTAGAACCTTGGTGTTGAATAGGTGATCAGCAGATTCTCACTGCAGTCAGGAAGAAAGTGGTTCTTGCCAACAACTAAGCATTCAGTGTCTTCTTAGGATGAATCATTGAGTAACCCTTTAAACAGGTAGAAGATCTACTATCTTTTTATTGGTCCAAGTCAATCTTCATGACAGTTGTAAATTGATTCTTGCATATTTAAACTTTTCTGTTTCCTTGCAACCATCTTCTTCAATTTGATACATCTTATTTTATTCATATTATATTTATATGATGCCATAACTTTTAATTTTATCTCTAAATAGATGAAAAACACATATTTTCAAAGAGGGAGAGGGGGTGGAGGATATATATGTATAGTGGGGCAGGAGCCAGGAGAAGTTCTAATTTGTAGAGCTCAGAAGAGAAACTCTGCACAAAAGGCTTTTCAGAATTCTTCACAGATACTGCAGTATCTCAGTTGAATAAGTTTGTAATGTATCTCTCTGGAATTTGATTGAAGTATGAAAACTCAGGAAGCCTAATTGTTGTTCAAGAAAGACTAAAATATAGGATATAAAGACTGGATGTTCACAATGAACCCTTGGTTTACATGACTAGCTAAGTAAATGCAAAGATATTGCATTCTCCCAATTAACATTTATTTTAAACTTATTTCGTCTTGTAAAAGAATTTATAAACAAATTCTCCTGCTTCAATTTAATGAGAATCCTTCCTTCCTTCCCACTTGACTTCTTTTCATTTTGTTTCTCCATTGATTGTTCCTTCTGTAAAGTCTACTAATTCTCTAAGAGTACTACACAATATAATTGGATTTGAATAGACAATAAAGAATAATGTTTAAATAATATTAGTGTCCTAATTCTTTGCAGAAATGAACAGATAATCTCATGTGAGTTCTGCTATGGATATCTTAAATGTTGAGAGGGCTTTCATTCTCCTGCAATAATTGACAGGTCTCCAAAAGACACATTGAAAATAGCTAGAACCATGTTCAAAGGTTTCTAAACCAGTTCAAGCCATCTTTAATTGCTTGTTAACACAAGCCATTTACAAAGAGTTAAGTGATTTCCATATAAATTAATGCAAAAGTACTTCTTTCATTTAAAAAAAAAACAAGCAGTGGTAAAATATTTTTAAAATTGAGCTGGAAAAAAAAGGTAGCAACGTGAAATTAGTAGCCTGTGGCTGACAAGCCTCTTTTGCATTTTAAGCAACTATCGATTTGCTGTACTCAAACAGAACAAAGGAAACACTGATTTATTAGAAGCCTAATTCATGATTTAGACTGGCTGTCTTTTCAATATGTGTTTATAATTCAGTGTTTTCTTTTAAGCACGGCTAGACTATATTTCATCTGAAAATAATAGAGAAGTAGTTTTTTGCAAGACCTTATCTATAAGCAATGGTATCATTATCCTGTGAAGTCAAATATTGGCTCTGAAAATTGTTCTAATCTAAGTATACAGATTGTTTTCTTAAAAAGAAAAGGAAAGGAAAGGAAAAGAAAGGAAAGAACAGAACAACAGAACAGAACAGAACAGAACAGAACAGAACAGAACAGAAAAGAAAAGAAAAGAAAAGAAAAGAAAAGAAAAGAAAAGAAAAGACAGAAGTGAAGCCTTCATGTACACTGGGGCATCTGCAATTAACCAATATAGAACTGTGTCAGGACATGATCAGAAATAAGTATAGTGATCATCAGTCCATTGCTGGTCAGATGGTCCTGAGCTGCCCAAAGTTAAACATTCCCCTTCTTAATTGTGTTTCCCCAAAAATAAAACCTATCCAGAAAATAAGCCCTAGCCTGTTTTTTAACGTATGCACCTAATATAAACCATACCCCCAAAGTAAGGCCTAGACAAGGGGTTGGGCATGGCCAGCATAGGAGGCAGCAAGTGCATGCAGGCTGACAGTGTCTGTCAGCAGCCGCAGCCCACCCAGCACAGGTGGAAGGCTCATTTTCACATCTCTTGGTTTGCCTTCAGTGCATCAGGATCACCTGCCATCTGCTGCACATGTAGGGATCACCTGCCTTCCACTCCATGCCTTCTGCTCTGTGCAGCCCCAGAGTGTGCTGACCAAGGGACTGGCGGGCTGCAGCTGCTGCTGGATACTGTTGGTCCCCATGTGCTTGCTGGCTCTTGTGCATGTGCTGGGGGGCAGGGTGCTCAGCTGGGCTAATCACTCTGAAATCATGTTTTCCAAAAGAAAATAAGATTGGGTCTTATTTTTGGGGAAACTGAGACGTAATGAAAATTATACCATATAATCGAATATTGTAATCTTATTAATTTTGTATGGGTCATGTACTAACTGACAAAAGTAGCCCATGCTCTTATTCTACAGATATGTGGTCCCCACTGACTTATGGTCAAAGAAATCCCATATATTCTCATCTATTTAATCAAATGGATTTATGCTACAAATTTCAGCTTAAAAATAGATATGTTTAATAGCTAATTATCTGTTTCAAAGAGCTTAGTAATTCTCAATCTTGAAACAGAATGTTAAAATTTAACTCACATTTTATGGACAAATATGCATAATGATGTGTCAATTAAGAGTTGTTTATAAAATGTGTAAAATGTATAAAAGAGAAGGTTGATTATAGGAATAAATTATTGCATTTCTATTCATACTCTGATACAGAGATTGGATGAATCTGCTAAAAATGTAGAAATAAATAAGAATAAGTAATCGTGTATTTGGGTAGTCCTTGACTGATGAGCACAATTGGATCTGGAATTTTGTCTGCTAAGTAAAGCAAGTCATCTTTTGACCAGGCTCTATTTTATGACCATTTTTACCACAGTTGTTAAGTGAACCACACACTTATTAAACATATCTGGTTTCTCCAATTGTCAAAAACTGGCTGGGAAGTTCGCAAATCACAACCATGTGTCTGCAAGACACTACAATAATTGTAAATGCAAGTAAATTGTCAAGTGCTTAAATTGAGATCATGGGATCGCAGAGATGGTGCAACAATCATAACCTTAAGGATGGTTCATAACTCACTTTTTCTAAGGCTGTTGTAATTTTGAACTATCGTTAAATGTATAAGCAGTGGTGGGATTCAGTCATTTTGCACCAGTTTGGTTGATATCTAATTTTTGCTGAGTTCGGTGAACCAGTTAGATGTGTTCCAGAAAATCTGTGTTTTCCAGAACATGTCTGATTTTCGTTCAACTTCCTTCCAGGCAGGAAAAAAAAAATCCCTCCCCAAAAGTCCAAGAGAAGAGCGACAGAAATTTTTGATCATGTTACTCAGGCAAAAATTGTTTCAGGAATCGGGTGAGGGGCCTGTGCACAAGGCGGCAGCCCAGGGCCAAAGCACCAGCAGAGCACCAGAGGGTCATGGAGGGTGCTGAAGTGAATGGGTGTATTTCCTGCAGTGGCCATGCCATCTGCCTCTTCCCGGCCAGAGCTGGAATGCTACTGCATTTAAGTGCGGGTAGATGCTGGCCTTCCCTCCACCGGGCCTGGGAAGCTGTTGGAGAGACATGGGCCCATTTCAGCACCAGGTGCCCAGATGCCCTTGCTTCCTCCAAGCATTTCTTTGCTTACCTGATTTCCAGCTCTGTCACATTTCTCCATCATGTGCTTGCCATCATATGCAGGGAAACAAAAGTTTGTGGGATTAAAAAAAAGTTCAATCAATCAATTCCAACTTCTCATGGAAAAAAAAAGATCTTGCAAAGTTGAAATTAATTGATTGAACTTTTTTTTTCTTTAGTTCCACAAACTTGTTTCCCTACACAAGTCGGTGAGAAATATGATGGAGAAATACGACAGAGCTGAAAATCAGATAGGCAAAGAAATGCTTGTGGGGAAGTCAGGGCATCTGTGGTAGGTAGGGCAAGCTCCACAGCACTGTGCTGCAATGGAGAAATGGGCAACGGAGTGGCCAGCATGAGGGAAGGAGGAGGCTTTCCCTCTTTCTTCTCCCTGCTCCTCCTCCTTCCCTCTTGCCGGCTGCCCCATTTCCATTTCTCCATTGCAAGGCAGCACTCAGGATCAACTTTGATAATGTGTGTGTGTGTGTGTGTGTGTGTGTAATTTAACAAGCTGTTCACCCAGGGTCAGGCTGGCTGTCATGGGAGGCTCATCCTGCATGTGCGACAGAGCTGGAGGATGGGGATGGGCCACCCTCCCACTTGCCAACCTGACCTGGGTAAACCGGTTGTTAAATTATTTGACTCCCACCACTGGTTATAATTCAAGGTCTTCCTGTAATGTTGTATTTGCTTGCCAAAGCTATTCTCTACTGATATACTTATGTTGCTTTTACTAGGATGTGTAACATCCTTTAACTAGGATGCTGGACTTCAGTTATGCATGGGCCTTAAGCATCAAAAGAAGAAATCAGTTATCAATGGCCCTTTTATAATTTATTATACTAATATACTAATTATACTAATGTATTATACTAATACATTTCTGGTATTTCTCGTAAATTACTTTTCCTTCTATATCTTGAAAGATGGCCAATAGGTCTATTTATCAATGTGTTAGGTAAGTTTGTCTTACATCCTACTTAACTAAAGTAAATCTTACTTCAATTATCTGATTTTATCTGGTTTTCTTCAGATTTTATAAATATTGCATATGTTACTAAAGATAGAGCTGATATGGTAAGATAAATATAGATATGGATATAGTTGATAGATCTAGAATAGAATAGAATAGAATTTTTTATGGCCAAGTGTGATTGGACACACAAGGAATTTGTCTTGGTGCATATGCTCTCAGTGTACATAAAAGAAAAGATACGTTCATCAAAAATCATAAGGTACAACACTTAATGATAGTCATAGGGTACAAATGATACAAGCAACAAAATTACAGTCATACAGTCATAAGTGGAAGGAGATGGGTGGTGGGAATGATGAGAAGATTAATAATAGTGCAGACTTAGTAAATAGTTTGACAGTGTTGAGGGAATTATTTGTTTAGCAGAGTGATGGCATTCGGGAAAAAAACTGTTCTTGTGTCTAGTTGTTCTGGTGTGCAGTGCTCTATAGTGTCGTTTTGAGGGTAGGAGTTGAAACAGTTTATGTACATTTTCACAGCCCTCTTTTTGACTCATGCAATATACAGGTCCTCAATGGAAGGCAGGTTGGTAGCAATTGTTTTTTCTGCAGTTCTAATTATCCTCTGAAGTCAGTGTCTGTCTTGTTTGGTTGCAGAGCCAAACCAGACAGTTATAGAGGTGCAGATGACAGACTCAATAATTCCTCTGTAGAACTGTATCAGCAGCTCCTTGGGCAATTTGAGCTTTCTGAGTTGGCGCAGAAAGAACATTCTTTGTTGTGCTTTTTTGATGACATTATTGATGTTAGCTGTCCATTTTAGATCTTGCGATATGGTAGAACCTAGAAATTTGAAGGTCTCTACTGTTGATACTGTGTTGTCTAATATTGTGAGTGGTGGAAGTATTTAAGAGTTTCTCCTAAAGTCTACCACCATTTCTATGGTTTTGAGTGTGTTCAGTTCCAGATTGTTCCAGTCACACCACGAGGCTAGTTGTTCAACCTCCCGTCTGTATGCGGATTCGTCATTGTCTCGAATGAGACCGATCACTGTTGTGTCATCTGCAAACTTCAGTAGTTTAACAGATGGATCGTTAGAGATGCAGTCATTGGTATGTAGAGAGAAGTGGAGAGAGCACACAGCCTTGGGGGCCCCCTGTGCTAATTGAACAGGTATCTGATGCGATTCTGCTTAGCTTCACCTGCTGCTTCCTGTTTGTTAGGAAGCTTATGATCCACTTGCAAGTGTGTTCAGGTACCTGTAGCTGGTTTAGCTTAGTTAGAAATGTGTCTGGAATGATGGTATTGAATGCTGAACTAAAGTCTACAAAGAGGACCCTTGCATAGGTCTTTGAAATTCAAGATATTCTAGGATGTAGTGCAGAGCCATATTAACAGCATCGTCTGTTGATCTATTTGCTCTGTGTGCAAATTGCTAACAGCGGATCTGTGATGGTTTTCAAGTGGGACAGCACTAGCCTTTCAAAGGTTTTCATGACTACAGATGTTAGAGCAATTGATCTGTAGTCGTTTAGTTCCTTGATGGTGGGCTTCTTCGGCACTGGGATGATAGTAGAGCGTTTGAAGCAAGAAGGAACATAGCACATCTCTAGTGATTTATTGAAGATATGGGTGAAGATGGGGGCTAATTGATGAGCACAGACTTTTAAGTAAGAAGGAGTTATCTTGTCTGGGCCTGGAACTTTTCCTGATTTTTGTCTGTGAAATAGGTCTTGCACTTCCTTTTCTGTGATCAGTAGGGGTTGTGAACCCAATGGGATGGGGTCAGTTGTAGGAGGCTTGGCTGTTGTTGGTGTGTCTGAGATGGGGGTTGTGGAGATAGGTGGCTGTAGTTTCCTTTCAAACTGATAGAGAGGTAGAGATGATAGATGATAGATAGGGATAGAGGCAGAGATAGATAGTTGAAAAAGTGATGTAACATGTAGATAATTTTTAAAATCATCATAGCTTACTGCAGACTGAAATCCTTCTGAGAATCATTATCTCAATATATTATTAATTTTAATAGAGATGCTAAGGGACACAAAACTTTCCTTATTTGGTAAAGTTAGAAAACTTTCAATGTTTCAATACGTTTCCAGTAAGCTCATCTCAAAACTTGAGTTTTGAAAGTTTTCTTTATATTCATGTCCTAACTTCTCTTCAGTATCATTTGGAAGGCTTGATCGGGAATAAAAATTGCCTCATTACTGCTTCCCATCACATTACACTAAGTGGGTTTTTTTACAAATCACTTGAAGTTTATCTGCTTTCAAATGTCATCATTCCAAGTTTTCTTTTGCCTGAACGGTTATTAGGAAATAAAGTGTTTTTGAATAGAGCTCCCCCCACCCCACAAATCATGAAAATGAAACTTACACATGGGTATAATAAAGCAGTTCACAACAGAGAGCATGTAAAGAAGATAGTGCTAGGTGGAACAATATACTGTCAACCAAAATAAAAATAGCAAGAGTAATTTACAAACCATGTGTGAGCATGCATTTATTTTCCATTGTTTGAGAAACTATAATATTAGAAGTAATATAATTGATTTGTTTTGTTTTTAATGTGCAAAAGTTAGTACTGTGAATTTATGTGGGAAATATTATTAAATAAAATTACCCTCTGAGGCAGTATAGAATTAAAACTGTTAAACCAATAGTCTTACAAACCAATTTACAAATCTGAACCTTTTTCCCCTAAACAATCAAAGAGCTATTCAATGTGATCTTCATGGAATTATATATTGCATTCATTCATGGTACTAAAGCATAATACAATTTGATGGGTCTTGGCATGATACATAAATCCACTCACTGTGTTTTACAAACTATTACTAATTACTTGAGAAGCCGTTTGATGTAATAGATAAGACATCAGGCTAGAAAGCAGGAGACTTAAGAATGAAGAAGCTGGGAAACCCTGAGCGAGTCATTCTATCTTAGCCTTAGGAAGTAGTCAGTGGGAAACCTCTCCTAAATATCTTGCCAAGAAATTTGGACAAGTGACTTGTCACCATCCGTCAAGACTGACTGGAAAGCAAGTAAGCAATTAACAACTTATCATTATACATGACCCAAGTCATTTTTAAAAAATGATTAAAACTGACATGGTGTTTACTGATCATACCATACAATAATTTTCATTGTTATTGTTTATGTGAATATTTTAATGTTTTATACAATTGTGGATATTTATAAGTTATTATTTATAACCTTCTAGCTATTGTAGGTTGCCTAAATCATTTAAAACTGATGGTATAGAAATTTAATAAATAAATCACACCCTTAGTTATGCTTAGTATTTGCATTGTATTCCCTAAGCAAACTTTTTCCTTTATATTAATTAAATCATTATTAATTAACACTTATTGCTATCTTTTGAATATATGTCACATAACTTTGATCAAACTCACTTGATCCACTGTTAAGAAGCCAAAGTCTGGGGACTTTGTTTAAATCTGATTTATTATACCCATTAGAGTTCAGCATGATTAGCAGTGTCTCTGTTAAATTGCTCCTAACATATACTTTCTAGAGATGGAAATCTGCCTTAGTTCAGCGGTCCCCAATCTTTGCAGCTTGGTAGCTTGGCTGAGGGAGAGAGGAACCAGGCCATGTGAGTGATGGGAACACACTTGACTCGCATGAGTGGCAGGTTGGGGCACATGCGCAAGTGCATGCAGCTCAACCTATGCAATTTGAGCTGTGCACACATGTGTGTGCACACTGACTCGCTACTTACGGGAGTCAAGAGGCATGTGTATGTGTGCACACCAACCGCTCACGCAGCCCGGTTGCAAAGAGGCCATGGCATGGTAGTGGGCTGCAGCACAGAAGTTGGGTGCCCTGGCCTTAGCAGATAGTTTGAATCTTTTAAGAGGCTACAAAAAAAATATTACTGTGAGTTAGGAAACTTTCTTTGTATCATAGAACAAATTTTGCTTAAGCACTTTCAAGACTTTATTTAATTTAGATCTAAACCATATGCAAATATATAATTATTATGCTACGTGTTTTCCTGAAAATATGACCTACTCAGAAAGTAAGTCCTAGCTTGATTTTTACATGTGCACCAAATATGAATCCTACCCCCAAACTAATCACTAATTAAGACCCTGCCCACTCCAGGGTGCACAGGTAAAAATTAAGCTATGGTGGAGATGGGGGGATAGAGCCTCACACACCTTAGCCCATTTCTTTTGCTGCAGCTGGCAAGGCTTTCCTGAAGGCCTCTGTAGCCAATAACAGAGCTCCGGATTGATCCGGAGCTCTGTTATCAGATACAGAGGCCTACAGGAAAGCCATGCTGGCCTTACTGGATGAAGAAGTTCCTGAAGGTCTCTGATAGTGAAAAAGAGGCCGGGGGCGAACCGCGCAAGTGAGATGAGTCAGTGGATGAGATCCCCCTCCCAAAAAATAAGACCTGGTGCCTTTTTGGTGGCAAAAAAATATAAGATAGGGTCTTATTTATGGGAAAACACGATTTATATGGAATATTTTGAAAAGATTTTTTTGTAGTGAAATTAATCACACCAATATTTTGAATGTGAGTGTTTTATTTGTCCAGGCTTTTTACTTTCACTGGAGAGGAAAGAAACGTTTAGGTGAGCTCATCATGGAAGAAGAGGAATACTTTAGCTCTTTGTCCTAGGATGAATTGAGAGATGGAGAACAGGAATGTGCAATTTAGAGTAGGAACAGTTATTTTAACTTATTACACAAGAATGAGCTGTTATCATTTATCATGAGATTGAAGGCTTAGCAACCTCTCAGAGGGGAGTTAGGTTGCTCTATCTTGGTGAGTTTAAGGCAAGGTAAGCCAATAACTAAATCATGAATCATACATTTCTTTTGTAGATTATTTGTTCTATAGAGCATATTGGCATTAAGAATGGTAATCATGATTGAAATTACTCAGCTAACTACAGGGATCCTTGTTCAGGACTTTCTACTGCAGTATGAGGGAATAATGTGTTGTGATCTAGGCTTCCTGAGTCATTAAAACACACGAGTAGTCCCAAAAACCTCTTTTATTGCAATAGCTGTGAATTACGTTCATTCACAGCTAAATCCCAATTAGTTGCAAAAAGTCCTTTGGGAGAAGTCCTTTGTGATAATCACCAACCTTTATCTCCCTTGATACGCTGCCAAAGACTTACTTGGCAAAGCCACATGGTGTCCAGAATCAAACAGAGATGCTGACTGGGAACAGAATGTTGCTTTCCTGCAAAGGCCCATATGCCTTTGCTCCTCTTTTAAGCCTTATGGGAGGGGCCAATCATCTCCAGGCCTTACTCTAAGTCGTCCCTTTAGTTTTAACTGTTCTTGCCTTCTGGCAGCCCTGCACATGCACGCATAGGAACAGGCTCCTCCCGTTCCTCTGCCTCTCTGATGTCTGACTCTGGAGGCTCCGGAGTCCGCGCATAACTCCCAGATGGCCCTGGCCCCATCTCTGCCTCCAATGCAGAGCCTTCCCCAGACTCCAGGACTGGCCCATGTTACTCCCCAGACTCCTCACTGTCCAACTCCACTGCCAGCTCCGCAGGCTGCTGGTGGACCACAACATAATGCACTCAGTTTGTTTGTTTGTTTGTATGTTTGTTTGTGTGTGCATGTATTTGTTTGTGTGTGCATGCATGCATGTATTGATGTTTCTCACCCACCCTGTTTTCCATCAGCTGGTTTAAGTCAGTTGTTATTATTATTGTTATTATTGTTATTAGTTATTATTGTTATTATTGTTATTATTGTTATTATTATTATTCGTATTTCTATGCCGCTCACTCTCCCAGGACTCTGGGCGGCTTACAACAAAGACAATATATTAAATAGCATATTGCCCCCAACAATCTGGGTCCACATTTTACCCACCTCGGAAGGATGGAAGGCTGAGTCAACCTTGAACCGGTGAGATTTGATCTGCTGATCTGCTGAACTAGCAGTCAGCTGAAGTAGCAGCAGTACAGCATTCTAGCCACTGTGCCACTTCGGCTCTTAATAGCATGATAATAGCACTCATTTGTTCAGGAAGCCCAAAAGAAAAGTGATTAAAAGAGGAAAAGAAATAAGATGAAATGACATTTGTCAAGTCAAATTAACTGTCCCTCCTTTCTCTTCTTTCTTCTTTCTGTTTGATAAGAACACTTGGGACCCTGATAGATTGCTAAAAGAAAATCACCCAAAGTAGTATTTCCAGAACCCTTTCTTATTAATTTACAATATATGTAGTCCATTCACTCCTATTTCTGTTTTCCTTTTATAAGTCAATAAATAAATAAGCTTTATGAAACATGCAAACTTATGGTTAGGATTTATTATACCACAATTTAATATCTCTTTTGCTAGAAAGGTATTGTGTGCCTGTATTATAATTCATAAACTTGGCAAGGGCTTTTTCAGTGTCATATTTTATTTTTACTAATAGCTCCATTCAAGTATCATAGCTGCATTATTTTTTTCCTCTCAAAATCTTGGAAATTCCTACTCCCCTTGCTCTTCTTGCCTACAGCTATTATATTTGATGCAGCACTTGGTAAAGTTTAGGTTGTATTTATCTGAACATTTTTCCACTAAAGGAAATATGTTTCCAACTTCTCAAGTTGATACATTCATTTTCTCCTAATGTAAATCAGACCTATTTGCATAGAATTATTCACTGGACTATGTAGAATATTTTTTAAAAAAATATTCCATTGGACAAATAATCAAAGGAAGCCTTAGGGTCTCAACAACTAAGTTAAATTGAGGATGATTTTGTGCTAATATTTTCTGTATTCCTTGGTTAAATTTTAGGGGATAACCTTAATTGAATTTGCATAGTGTGAAATTGACTGTAAGCATCAAATGCCTTGTTACACTTAGAAGGAAAATTTAAGTACAATATCAAGAATGTTGAAGAGAAAAGTTTATTTTTCACATCTTGTTAGAAAAAGTACATGAATAAATTAATACATGGAAAACATCTTTCTAATTCTGCAGTAAAGTGGCTTTTTTATTATTATACACAAAGGTTAAATGAATGCTAATGACTGAGCTAGCAAATGTACAATACTTAGCAATAGAGGCTTTAATAAATATAATGGAAAGCTATTTCCTGGTATAAATACAACTGCAAATGGCTTGGACATTAGTCTATTTCGATGAGTGAGGAAGCTTTTTTTTTATTATAATAAAGTCTCTAGGGAGTTGGGCGGCATAGAAATACGATAAATAAATAAATAATAAATAAATAAATAAATAAATAAATAAATAAATAAATAAATAATGCACATTAACCATGCATCCATACATAAAGATTAAAATGATAATCACATTACTGTAAGGATGAGCTAAGAAATCAAGTGAGAAATGACAGTAAGGACTTTACTACATGAGCTTCTCAGTGTGACTTCTTGAACTTTACCAAGTTGAATAGGAAATCAGAACATTAACATTTCAAACATAAAAATATCCCAAACAAAAGATAAAAATGATTTAACAGAAGACTCACCATGTTAAAGCTTCTTAAATAACCATAGTCATTATTATTTTAAAAGAAAAAGTAGTAGTAATATTCATGTAGTGGCTAAAAAAGAACAATAGAGTTCTGGTTGAGTGGGCAGGACACAAGCTTTTAACGTAAAAATAATAAAGTAAAAATTGAAACAATAGCTCCACATGAGCTGCCTCAATATATGGAGCCATTATTACCTTCTGGAAGGTGGTTTTCGGGTGAATAAAAGAAATTTCTGTTTCTAGAGCACATAGGCTGAACTTTGAGAAAGTAGATAGATGCATTTATCATAGATGCTTTTTGCATGCATTTTAAATATAGTATGATGTCATAGATAACTTCACATTTCTCATGTGAGAAAGGGAAAACACTGATTTCTGCCACCTGTTAATCTTTTCACTGGGCTTTCAGTATTACCATAAATATCATTAAATTTCTGCTAACAATTCTCTCTATATAAATTTAATGGTATATTTTCTAATTGTAACATTGGTATAATAATTCAGTCAGAATTTTCTATAATATCAAGCACATACAACAAAATGGAAAGTTTTGGACTGATTTCATCCTCTCTCTGTTCCATATGGTTTGAAAACTTCCAGTTCAGTCAGTTTCATCCAGGATCAATGGTGACTCTAACTAGATGTCCTTAAAATAACAAAGATAACATTGCAATAGAGATTGGCAGCCAGATGGCAAATTCTGGCTGGTGAAGTCTATGTGGAAAAAGAGATCACCCACTGCACTCCAGACAGCTGCTCCTCATGAGTGGACTGCAGGAACTTAGTTATTTTGCAGTTGACATGTGTATTGAGAGGCTGAGAGTCAGGATTTCAATCAAGTCATAGCTATAATGGACAAAAAAGCTATAATTGCACTCAACAATGAACTAAAGGGCCACCATCAGTGAGCTGTTGGACAGTATTACTTGGTCTGTTGTGTGGATGTTTGGGTGATTTAGGAGTGGGGAATTGTGGTGGGTGGGAGTATGTTTGGGGATTATGTGTGTGGGACCTGGTCTTTGGGTGTCAAGTAAATTTTATTGTATTTACTTTATTTATTTATTTATTATTTAAATTTTTATACCGCCCTTCTCCCGAGGGACTCAGGGCGATGCACAGCCACAGTAAAATACATATATCCATAAAGCTTAAAAACAGTTTAAAACATATTTCAACACATAAAAACATTTAAAACTGTGTATAAACATACAATGACAATAAAGTTTATTTATTTAAAAGGCTTTCATGAGCCTAATTTCTTAATTGCTTTTGGGTGTAATTAATTTTGAGCTAAAGAGAGATTTTTCTGAGTGGCAGGATAAGAAAACTAAATTTGGTGAGTTATTATTTTTTCTGAATGACAAAGACTTTAATAAAATTTTGGAGAAACACTTTTAACACTTTAACAAAGTTTTGGAAAAAATGAAAACGAAGATGATATAAATTAAGGGCACAGTTATTTTGAAAAAATATTTTTGGTAAAAATGCTTTTGAACAAATTGCAGTTAAATTAGATAAACAAATCATATATTTGTTTCAAAAAAATTTTTTTTTACTATTAAAGAGTGCAGACAATTGGTGAATTTTACAAAACAAAATATAAAGGTAATATTAGCCATACTATGATGCTGTTTGTGGATTGTGATGCTATTGTACTAGCAGGGTACCACTTGAGATGAAAGTATGAAGGGCACAGGAAGACAAAAGAGAAAAAAGGGAAATCTAGCCTTTTCTTTTTCAGTTGTTTGATACACTTTTACTTTTAGACTATAACATTATAATGACAACCACCAGCAAGTATTAAGGGAAGATGAGGATCATTAGAGCAACCTGCACATCGTGGAATTACATCTGATTTGCCTCAGAAAATGTTTGAGCAATTGGGCAGTAAATTAGCTCAATCACTTAATACCAAATTGACAGCTTTTTTTTTTAAAAGAATGGATGAAAAACTTGAAAAGATAAAAGAGAGAATGAAAAAAAGAAGTTAAAAAGACGGAAAGCTCTCAAATAGAAGATGGAATGTTTGTCTAATCTCTGTCCGGAAATATAAAATAAATTAATAACTAAGTGGAAATTTGAGAGTAAGATGTTACAGAGAGAGAAAGATGGAAGAGATCTTCAGAATAACACATTTGAAAAGTTGCAAGGTATATTTAGCTTCAACTCTTAGCTTCAAAAATTAATTGCAAATTAAAGAACTTGAATAATAATTTGAAATAAGCAGCAAAATGCTAAATAAAAAATTGAGCTAAGAAGTTACAAATGCATTAAGGTCTGCTTAAATTTGAAGTATTTTACTATAACATTTTGGTATTAACTATTAAACATAAATAGATTCTTGTGGGCAGCAGAATTATTTTGACTATAACAAATATAATCAAATTTATGACTTTAGAAACTGGACAGTAGAAGAGACTAAAGAGTCTAAGTAAACAAAAGGCAGTTTTTGGTGTCAGTTAACTTGGATCTACAAAATGTGAAATGGAAATACTAAAGGACATCATTGTAGAATGGATCCAGAAATTAGTAACTACAATATCAACAGTATCAAATTTTGCCTGACAAGATAGAGAAAGTGGAACTATACATAACGGGCCAAGAGAATGATATGGAAAATGACACTTTATTGGATATACAAAAGAAGTTGGCTGAAGTTTTAAAAATTAAACAATCTGGAAGGTGTTTTCTTATTGGTTCTACAAAAAAGGCTTGTTAAACCTTGAAAAAGTCTGTGAAGTGGGATAAAAAATTGAAGAGAAATCAAATCTTATGACAATAAGAATAAACTAAAGATTAAGACTGTTAGAAATAGGTGGAAGGAATATAAAGTTGATTTATTTGATCAAGGTTAAAGTAAGATTTTTTTTCAAATTCTGGCAACCCTTTATGGACTTGCTAGCATTGAAAAACTGATGCTTTATGGATTTGCTTATAGATAAAGGATGGGACATGGGAGGAAGAAATATCTGTCGTAACCCTAAAGGGGTGAACGGTCACTAAATTTCCATACACTTGAAATGAGGGTTGGAAGTAATTTCTTTTATATTCTTTATAAAGAATCTTTATCTTTATCATATTCTTTTTTCTTGCATTTTTTTTTACTATTTTTTGTTCTTTGTTTAAATTTAGTTTGTATTTTTCTTACTATAATCAAAATCCTTAGTAAAATTATATACAAAAAATAAAAATTCCTTATATTGTAAACAATCTGACTTGAAGATTAAAGGAAGGAAAGAGGAAAGAATATGCTACCATATTTCTTATAGTTCTGTTTAGAGATAAATCTGATTAATTCCATGATTCCAGAAATGCTGTTTCAAAAGTTTTCAATAAATAAAGAAAACACAACATATTCAGTATAAGAAAGTATAGTTGTCTAGATGTATGGGAAAAGATAAAGCCATTAAAAAAGACACACACCAGTGCTGCCTTTTATTTACTAATCTGAATATATAACGTTGACACTTTGAATTGCATAATTTATTGTAGGATATGGATATATATTTCCCTAAACTTTCATATAACAAAAATCTTGAGTGGAAGTTTTATTACTTATATATCTAGTATCTTTTAATTTAGTTTACTCAGAATGCTTAAAGCGAGGAAACTTGAAATATTGCAGGAATAGTAGAGTGCATGTTATTTTCTATTTTTATTTCCAAGGAGCACAGAGTTTTAATGGAATTTTGCAGAACACAGTGGTGCTTGTTTGCTTGGAAATGCTGGTTGTTCATACCTTTAGATTTATCATCCTTCTCTGTCCTATGGTGTCAGTTTAATGTCAAGACTCCAAAAAATATTTTTTAGATTGTATATTCAAGAGCACTTGTAGAGCAGATTTTCTGACCTGACAAAATCTCTGATTTATTCAATAACCTACCAACAGCAGATTATCCCATTTTATGGATCTGACCTTTTCTGGCATCCAAAGTTGTTTTGGACAATATAAGAATGTCTGTTGCATCGGCCTAGAAGAAATTTTCCTTTTATATTGTTACATTTCCAGAAGCAGTAACCTGAATCAAACAGTCTGGTCTAATGATTAGTAATAATGTTTAGGTCTATGCAGAATAATATAAATTCATTTGATGATGCTATTCAGACCATGGAACTATATTTCCTTTTTTGAAATTAAGAGGCCACCCATTTGTCTCAGGGAGCAATTTGTTTGAACCAGTGTTGTGTCAGAAGATTCTTGTCAGCATTGGCTGATGAACATTTGTTTGTTTGTTCGTTCATTTGTTTGTTTATATCCCATAAATATAAGAATAAAAACAAGGCAGTTAAAATTAAGACAAAAATTCAGTCTAGTCACAGTTCAGGAGAAGCCTCCTGTAAAGTAGATTGTGGGAGCTTTTTAAAGGGCCTGTCCAGTTGATTTTAGAAACTATGCAGGATCAGTCAAAACTATGTACCATTTAGACCAATCAAACACCATTGCCACTCTGAATTCCCAGACTGTTTCTAAAGTTACAGTAAATTCATTTCAGAGAATTAAGAAACTATACATGTTCGAGAATCATAGCTTAATTTATTTACCGTATTTTTCGGAATATAAGACACACTTTTTTCCCTCTTAAAAGAGGCTGAAAATTTGGTTGCGTCTTATACTCTGAATTTAGCTTTTTCAAAGCTTTTTTTCAGCCCTAACGAGGTGCTAGCGAGTGAAGCGATCTCTGTGCTTTGCCTGCTCCCTCTGACTCTCAGCTGTGAAGCTTTTTTCAGCCCTAACGAAGCGCTAGTGAGTGAAACCTGCTTTTCTCATTGCTTCTCTCTCCAAAGATCAGTTGTGCTTTAAAAGCTGTTTTTTATTCCCAAGCAGAGGAATAAAACCAGCAAACTAATGTGCTAAAGCTGACCAGATTAAGGACACTAGCCAGATGAATATCTGGTAGGCAGATTCCCCACCCCCCCATTTTCCTCCCCAAAAACTAAGCTGTGTCTTACAGTCCAGTGCGTCTTATTCTCTGAAAAATACAGTAGGTCTTTAAATACTAGCACCTTAAACTATATTTGGCAGACAAATGCTAGTAAATGCAGAACTTTCATTATAAGACTCATATGCTCCATGTGCCTGTTCTGATTTTATACCAGTCAGAACCTAGATGCCACATTTTACAAAGTGCCATTTTTGGATACTTTTCAAGGACAGTTCATTTAAAACAAGCTGCAGTAGTTAAGACTGTAACCAATATGTAAGTAACCCCATTTTGGAAGACTTTGAAGCTAAAACAAGGGATTCTATGGTGCAGTATTTGCTACAGCATTGAAAATTTTTTAGCAGCACTATGAGTAAGGTGACCAGACGTCCCGCTTTTGGCGGGACAGTCCCGCTTTTGAGCAATTTGTCCCGCGTCCCGCGGCGTTTTAAAAAAGTCCCGATTTTTCATTCTGCCTCCTGAGTCCCGGCTGCCTCCTGAGTCCCAGCTGATGGCTAGAGGGAAAAAACCTGTTTATACTCTTGCTGCGAGGCTTCAAAGGGCCGCCCTACGTTGATTAGCTCGGCTTCCCCCTCTCAGCTGATTTGCGCAGGGCTCTGCTCTTGCTAAATTGCTCAGCAGTTGTTTTTTTCTCTTTGTGCAAACCAAGCTCAAAACGAAACTGAAAGTAAAACAGGCTGTTGGCTTTGCTGTTTGCTTGCAACGTTGGAAAATTAGGCAGCAGATTTATTTTCCTTTTCCTCACCAAAAAAGGTAGGTGCAAACAATGGGAAATTATTTAGGGCAAAAGAGGAGAGTTCAAGATTTTAAAACACAAAAGAAAAAAAAGCTCTTTTTAACTAGGGAATTGTAATAATTGAGATACTATTAATTGTATACTGTGTTGAAAGCAGAAATGGTTAAGTTGTGGTTTGGAGGAATATATGGGGGAAATTATTTGGTTTATTATTATTGGTAAGTATAATTAATTGATTTGTAAGAAATTGGATTGCATGGAAATAATTGGAATATTCATGTTGATATTGATTAATATACAAAAAAGATAGTTATATAACTAATTGATTTATATTAAAATGTTGAATTTGTATTAAACAACTGTATTACATAATTACATAATTAACCAATGTGAGGATGGATATAAAAATAGATGACAATGGGAAGGGGTATAATATAGAATAGAAGGGAAAAATTGAATTTGATTAAGATTAGAGATGAGGATGAAGGGTAATATTGTTTTTTTAAAAAAATAGATGAGGAATAAATATGGCAAAAAGGAAATATAGAAATTGTAAATTTAATTGAAATGACTAAACACTGTTTAAATTTTTGAACCAGCCGAATACTCTGTTCAAAGAAAATACATTGTATGTTTGTATGTGTGTTTCTAATTATTGCTATTTATTCATATTTGTTCTCTTTTATTCTTTAAAGTTTAACAATTCATTCTTTATCTTAATATCTTTATATTTGTTTGGGGTTGGCTTTCTTCCCTTTCATCTTTTTTATTGTACAGCAATCTTTCTCCTCAAACCTACCACCTCTCTTTTCTTTCCTTCTTACTTTCTCTTCCCCACACCCTCTTCTTCTCCTCCCTATTTCCTCTTCCTTTCTCCTTCTCCTCCGCTCTTCCTCCCTCTCTTACCGTCACTCCTACTCTAATTTCCCTTCCCTTCCTTCATCCCTCTCTATTACTGTATCCTTTTATGCATATGGACTACTCAGAGGGCTGAAAAAGTTATTTTTGACTGGTCCTCACACTTTTGACCAGTCCTCGAACTTACGACTGTCCTCACATTTTACGTTTTTTGCCCTATCTTATCACCATGGTGAAGAGAAGCAGTTGTGAAATGAGTGACATGGTTGTTAAGAATGCTGCACGGGCATAAATGTGAGGATGGTCATAAGTGTGAGGACCAGTCAAAAGTGTGAGGACCTGTCAGAAATGACTTTCCAGCCCTCTGAGTAGTCCCTATACACATAGCCATGGCCACCCGGTCACATGACCAGCTAGCCACGCCCAGCCAGTCACATGACCAGCTAGCCACGCCCACAAAATAAGCCACGCCCACAATGTCCCTCTTTACCAATGTTAAAATCTGGTCACCTTAACTATGAGGAACGTCCTCTATCAAGCTTCTTGTATATGCGAGTTCTGTAGGAGAAGGCTAAGAAGGTCTTGGAATCACCTTTACTTTTTAAAGTTGTTATCTATCTATCTATCTATCTATCTATCTATCTATCTATCTATCTATCTATCTCATCTCAATTTTATCAAATATATTCTAAATTTGTATATAACTTTCAAAACTACAGTGTTTTGAATATATCTTTTAGTCAAGTATTATTTTTAGCAGCTTTCAAAAAAAAAAGTCAGCAGCAGACTTTATTTGCAGCTGCTGTAATGCACCAGCAGAATTCTCTATTTTATGATTATACAAGGTCAACTTGCAAGGTAGCTTAACCTATGATAGATAGATAGATAGATAGATAGATAGATAGATAGATAGATAGATAGATGACAAGAGTTTCTATAACTTTAAATATAGTGTTCTGTTTAATAAATAGACATACAAGCAAAACGAACATTGTCTTACCTGAATGTTCCTTTTCGGAGTACTGCGACTGCAGTCCATAGCTGGGTTTCTTCATCATCAGTTCCTTTTGACTGGGTGATATTTTAGATACATCTCTCCTCGCCCTGTGGCCACGTCCCCTGCTCCCATAATGCACCAGTCTTTGAACGAAGGCGCGACCACCTAAAATAGTCCAAGCAAAAAAACCAACCGGTCGACAACCCTAACGGGTCCGATCCGGCACAGACACCAGTAGTCCAATAATAGAGAAATGAAAAAACCAAGAGAGGGGATGGACTGCAGTCGCAGTACTCCGAAAAGGAACATTCAGGTAAGACAATGTTCGTTTTCCAGATTACTGCTCCTGCAGTCCATAGCTGGGATATACCCAAGCTCAGAAAAAACAAGGGTGGGAAACTAGAGGCCCCCGGAGTCCTGCGTCGCCAGAACACTCTGCAGGACACGACGGCCAAAGGAAGCCTCAGCTGAGGCAAATGAATCCACCCTATAATGTCTGATAAAAGGTGTCACCGAGGACCAGGTGGCAGCCCGGCAGATGTCAGAAACAGATGCCTGAGTGGCCCAAGCAGCTGACATTGCCGCACTACGAGTCGAGTGAGGCAAAATCCCGGCTGGGACCTGCCTGGCCTGGCGTTCATAAGCAGTGGAGATGCATGCCTTAATCCACCTGCCCACGGTCGAAGGAGATATTTTTTGGCCCAAGGATCTTGGATGGAAAGATATCAAAAGGGCCTCCATTTTCCGGAAGGACTCAGTCCTGCAAATATAACGCCGGAGGGCCCTGCGCACGTCAAGGGTGTGCCAATCCTTCTCACGTTGGTGCTTGGGCGACGGACAGAAGTCAGGAAGGATTAATTCCTGAGCGCGATGAAAATATGAGTTCACTTTCGGCAAAAAGGCCGGATCCAGGCGAAGAACAACAGTATTAGCGTGGAAAATACACAAGTCGTTCCGGATCGACAGAGCTGAGAGTTCGGATATCCGTCTCGCGGATGTGATCGCCAAGAGGAAGGCGACTTTATAGGACAAGTACTTAAGAGACACAGAGCCCAGCGGTTCGAAAGGGGGACTCATCAGCGCTTGAAGAACAAGGGAAAGGTCCCAGGTCGGATATCGACGAACTGGAGGCGGACGTAAGTTCATAGCCCCATGCAAGAATTCTCTGAGTTGGGGGTGCTGAGACAGAGACGAGTAAGGTGGACAGTGAACGACAGTGGACAAGGCAGCGGTCTGTCGACGAAGGGTAGACAGTGACAAGCCCTTGTCCAGGCCAGACTGTAAGAAGCAGAGGATGTCAACGACCTCAGCCGACGTAGGGTCTACCAAGTTGTCAGCACACCAGATGCAGAAGGCCCGCCACGAGGCCTCGTATATGCGCGATGTCGAAGGTCTGCGAGACGCCTGTATAGTGGCTATGACAGAGTCGGGGAGACGGTCCTTGCGCAGGATGACCCGCTCAAACGCCAAACGCCAAATTGGAGCCATCCGGGATCTGGGTGGAAGACCGCTCCTTGGCGTAGAGAGAGACGGCTCGGTGGAATCTCCCATGGGGGAAGTATGGACAGAGCTACCAGGTCAGCATACCACGGCCGACGAGGCCAACTGGGAGCCACCAGCAGAATTTCCGCACGTTCTTCCAATAGCTTCCGAATGACTTGAGGGATCAACGGAAGCGGAGGAAAGGTGTACAAGAGACCGGGAGGCCAGCGGCACTGTAGAGCGTTGTGGTCTTCCGCCATCTGAGTTGGATAACATGTCACGAACCTGGGAAGCTGGGCGTTCGCCGGACTGGCGAAGAGGTCCACGACAGGCAGGCCGAAGATGTTGACGGCTTCCTGAAATATCTCGGGATCCAGTTGCCACTCTGACTGGTTTATCAATTGCCTGCTGAGCCAATCCGCTCTGACATTGTCCACGCCCGAGATGTGATCGGCCCTCAGAGACAGAACATGACCCTCGGCCCAAGAGAACAACTTCTCTGCTTCCAGCATCAGGTCCCTTGACCTCGTGCCCCCATCCTTGTTTATATGGGCCTTGGCGGAGATATTGTCCGTAAGGACGAGGACGTGCTGGCCCCGCAGCAGGGACTGAAAATGACAGAGAGCTAGGCGAATCGCTCTCAACTCCAAGATGTTGATGCTCAACGTTTGTTCCAAAGACGACCAGCGACCCTGCACCATCTGATCATTGAGATGGGCCCCCCAGCCCAGGAGACTGGCATCTGAAGTCAATGTCAGCCGATCCGGGAGCAGAAACTGAGTGCCGAGAAGAAGGTTGGGACCTGTCCACCAGTCGAGGGACATGGAAACTTGAGGGAGAAGAGAAACTTTGTGGAGAGAGTCGCTGCGACCCGTGCGCTGAAAAGGCAGCAGGAACCACTGCAACGGCCTCGTGTGTCTGCGCGCCCATGGCACTATCAAGAAGCACGAGACCATTTTCCCCAACAACTGGGACAGATGTAGAAGAGGAACAGTCCGTTTGGACTGGATGAGCCGAATCAGGTTGCGAATGCTCTCCGCCCTGTCCGGGGATAGGGAGACCTGGCCCCGAACAGAGTCGATCACCGCCCCCAAGTGTTGGAGAACCGTGGTCGGGTGCAGATGACTCTTTGGGAAGTTGATCGAAAACCCGTGGTCCTGAAAGGAGTCGATGACATGGGCCAGGTCCCGAGGTGCTTGGCTTCTGGAGGAGGACAGGACCAGAACGTCATCCAAATAGCATAGGACCCTCACAGGTAACACCCGGAGGGCAGCCGCCACCACCGCCACCAGTTTTGTGAAAGTCCTTGGGGCAGATGACAAGCCGAAGGGCATTGCACAGTATTGATAGTGGTCCTCCCCAAGTTGGAAACGCAGATACTGGCGATGGGCCGGGAGGACCAGAACGTGCAGATATGCCTCCTTGAGATCGACAGACTGGAGAAGGTCGCCCCGTCGCACTGCAGCAAGGATGGATCCCAAGGAGTGCATCTTGAACCTGCGGTAGCGGACCGACAGATTTAGCTGCTTCAGATTTAGAATGGCCCTCCAACCCCCCGAGTGTTTGGGGACCAGAAAGAGAGTCGAATAGAATCCCTTGCCCCGCTGATCCAATGGAACAGGTTCTATTGCATGGATAAGGAGAGCCGCCTTGTCAGGGGACAGGTGAGTCGGACAGCGGACGTAGCGAACCGGAGGGCGTCGCATAAACTCGATGGCCAGGCCCTGAGATACTGTCCGAAGAATCCAGTCCTCCTTGGTGGAGCGTTCCCATTGGTAGCTGAAGAATTGAAGCCTCCCGCCAATGGGATCCTGCAAACTGTAGTCATTTGCCTCGACGGGGCTGGCGGAAACCGGCTCCACGGAAAGGGCGTCTGGAGCTGCTGGTTCTGGACCTGTCCCGAAACCGTTGTCTGTCTGAATAGCGGTCAGCCCCCGGAAAGAAACTGCATTGTGAGTAGGGGCCCCCTGACCCCGACGAGCCCCGAAAGGGCTGACGTTGAGAATAGGGTACGTAGCGCCGTTCCGGTCTGCGGTACGAAGACGCTGGCATCACCTTTCTTTTATCCTTGTCCTCGACCAGGACAGGATCCAGGGCAGGACCAAAGAGGTTCGGGGCCTTAAAAGGGGCCGCCGCCAATTTCCACTTTGCTTTGGCGTCAGCTCTCCAATTTCTGAGCCAAAACAGTCTACGGGATGTCACAGATGAGGCCAAGGCTCTCGAGGCAAACTTCACCGAATTTAACGAGGCATCCGCCAAATATTCGTTGGCAGCCACAATTTTATTTATATCCTGGTGAAGACGTGTGTCTTCTGGCGGTAGTCTCTCTTGAAGTTGCCTCAGCCAAAGCAACGTGGCTCTATTAAAGAACGACGTAGCAGTCGCCGTCCTAATTGTCCAAGCAAGAGATTGATGCTCCTTACGAAAGGAGAGTTCAGACTTCCTGTCCTCTGATTTAAGAACGTCCAACGCGTCCGAAGACAATAGCGAAGAAGAAGAGAGGCTGGCAATCGGATGGTCAACCACAGGTAAAGATAGTAAGGAGTCCAATTCCGGAGCCCCACAATACAGTTTTTTGTCCAGGCTGGTAGGCCCCATCAGAGAGCCCAGTTGAGATCAGGGGGACTGTAGAACATCAGCAAAGAGTGAGGACAAGGAATAAAGTCCTTGCCCGGCTTGGATGACGAAAACAAGGCCTCATGAGGGGCTGAGGAAGTAGAAGGTTCAGCAGACGGGACTTCCATATTGGTGACCTGCCTAGCTTTATGCAGCAGAGATTTAAACAACGAAGGCCGGAACAAGCCGGAAAAGGCAGGGGTGTCCGGTGCAAGGCCTTCATCTTCCGAGAATTCTAATTCCTCAGGAAGCTCTCCCTCCTGCTCGGAGTCATCAGAAGAAATGTGAGCCAACCGGGATGGAGACCTGGAACGACCGGGAGCAGATGAGTGAGAAGTACAAGGCTGAGCTGGAAGGGGTTGTTGAAGAACAGATTGGTGAAGTCCTGCAGCCAAAATAGAGGAAAGAGCAGTGGACAACGCCGCCTGCAAATCCACCTGGGGAGCCAACAGTTGATCATCTGGGCCCCGAAGTCCAGCAGCGGTCGGGGTAAACGTTGCTTCTGCCCGACGGGAAGACGGAGCATGGGGCTCTGCAAGGCCCACAGTTGAAACGTCAGGTAAGGAGACAGAGGCCCTCTTAGCGTGGACCAGACCAGTCGGAGCCTGAGAGGTGGAGGTGTCACGTTCCTCACCGAGATCCGGAACGGCCTCAGATGCCAAAGAAGAGCCATGTTGTAGGGATAGGTGTTGGTTGGTAGCAAAGACAGAAGCCGAAGAGGTCAGTCTGGCCCTATCGTACTGCCTCTCGAGCGCTCTGTGTCGGCGCTGGGCGTCTTTCTCCGCCGCTGCTGAAGGCCTGTGCTGGCGAGAATCAGTAGGAGCGACAGTAGACCTGCCCCGCGATTTTGATTTATGTTTAGACGGTGCCCTTGGCAGACTGGGCTCCCGTTCTGAGTCAGAAGACAGGTAAGAGTCAGCCATCTCAAGAGTGTGAGCCAAAGTATCTATATATACAGATGTCTCCCTTCTCTCTCTCTTTTTTTTTATATTGTCTTTATGATTTTATGATTTTTTTGATATTTGTTTGTTTGTATTTTTTTTTTTGACTATAAAAACAATAACTATAAAATTCCAGGAACTATATACAATAACACCAGTGGCCTTGTATGATGGGGCAGCAAAGGCGCAGTAGAAAGGTCCAGAAAGGCCTCAAGGATGAAGGCCAATAAAGTGGCCTAGCGCAAACAAGGCAAGCCTCAGGTCCCAGCCCACAGGGACAGCGATGAGGCAGAGATGGCCAAACTAAGGTCCCGCAATCAACGTGGGCGAGAGGGAAGTCAAAGATCTGCCGCCAAGGGAGGGGAGCGACCGGCCGAGAGATTGACACAAAATGGCCGCCGGAACGACAACCGCCCCCAAAATGGCGCCCGCGGTGCTCGGGACCGCGTGGGCTGATAGCGGTTAGCTCAGGGCGTGCTCTTGTTTTCTGAATAGCTCATAAGCGTTTCTGTTTCTTGAAAAATTCTAATATTGATTTTAACTGTTTAGTGAAATGTTAGATCAGTGATTAATGCATTTAAATTAGTGATATTTTTCTTGGCTGCAGGAAAAGCAATGCTTATCTTTTTTAATATTGTAATTAATTTAATTTAATTTAATTTAATTTCCAATTTATATACCGCCCTTCTCCCTGAGGACTCAGGGCGGTGTACAGCCAAGATAAAAAAACATAGGATACAAATATTAAAACATTTAAAAATATATATAAATTTTGGCCCGAAAGTTAAGAATCACAGACTAATTAAAAGAATTTAAAAATTTTAAAATTTTAAAAATTTCTTCTTAGGCCAACCCGGCTTGTTGAAAAAGATGGGTTTTCAGGGAACGACGGAAGGCATTGAGGTCCTGGATTCTTCTTATCTCCGGGGGCAACTGATTCCAGAGGGTAGGAGCCCCCACAGAGAAGGCCCTCCCCCTGGGGGCCACCAGCCTACATTGTTTGGCTGATGGCACCCTGAGGAGGCCTTCTCTGTGGGAGCGCACGGGTCGGTGGGAGGTCGTCGGTAGCAGCAGGCGGTCTCGGAGATAGCTAGGCCCTATGCCATGGAGCGCTTTAAAGGTGATAACCAACACCTTGAAGCGCACCCGGAAGACCACCGGGAGCCAGTGCAGCTCGCGCAGGAGCGGTGTTACATGGGAGCGCCATGTTGCTCCCATCACTACCCGCGCTGCTGCATTCTGGACCAGCTGGAGCCTCCGGGTGCTCTTCAAGGGGAGCCCCATGTAGAGAGCGTTGCAGTAGTCAAGGCGAGAGGTGACGAGGGCGTGAGTGACTGTGCACAAGGAATCCCGATCAAGAAAGGGCCGCAACTGGCGAATCAGGCGAACCTGATAAAAGGTCCCCCTGGTAACAGCCGTCAGATGTTCCTCCAAAGACAGCTGCCTATCCAGGAGGACTCCCAGATTGCGAGCCCTTTCAGTGGGGGCCAAAGACTCGCCCCCAATAGTCAGTGATGGAGTCAACTGACTATATCGGGATGCCGGGAGCCACAGCCACTCAGTCTTGGAAGGGTTGAGCCTGAGCCTGTTCCTCCCCATCCAGATCCGCACAGCCTCCAGGCACTGGGACATCACTTCAAGGGCATCGTTGGGGTGGCCTGGGGTGGAAATGTACAGCTGGGTGTCATCAGCGTACTGGTGGTATCTCACCCCAAAGCCACGGATGATCTCGCCCAGCGGCTTCACATAAATGTTGAACAGAAGGGGCGAGAGGACCGATCCCTGCGGCACTCCACAAATGAGAGGCCTCGAGGTCGACCTCTGCCCCCCTGCCAACACAAACTGCGACCGGTCGGAGAGAAAGGAGGAGAACCACCGCAACACGGTGCCTCCCACCCCCAACTCTTCCAGCCGGTGCAGCATGATACCATGGTCGATGGTATCAAAAGCCGCTGAGAGATCTAATAGGACCAGAACAGAGGAGTAACCCCTGTCCCGAGCCCTCCAGAGATCATCCGCCAACGCGACCAATGCCGTTTCCGTGCTGTGCCCAGACCTGAAACCCGACTGGAACGGATCTAGATAGGATGTTTCCTCCAGGAATTGTGGAAACTGTTGCGCGACCACACTCTCAACAACCTTCGCAATGAAGCGAAGGTTGGAGACAGGACGATAGTTAGCCAATATTGCTGGGTCCAGGGACGGCTTCTTGAGGAGAGGCCTCACCACCGCCTCTTTCAGGGCAGCGGGGAAGTGACCCTCACTCAACGAAGCATTAATGACGCCCTGGAGCCAGCCTCGTGTAACCTCCCGGGAAGCCAGTACCAACCAGGAGGGACACGGGTCCAGTAAACATGTGGCCGCACTAAGTCTCCCCAAAATCCTGTCCACATCATCGGGAGTCACAGCATCAAACTCCTCCCAGATAACATTCTCAAGACTGTTCCTCGTCACCCTGCCCTGATCTACCCAGTCAGAGTCCAAATCCCCCCGGATCTGAGCGATTTTGTCATACAGGTATTGTCCGAAATCCTCCGCCCTGCCTTCTAAGGGATCCTCCCGCACTCCCAGATGGAGCAGGGCGCGGGTCACCCTAAACAGGGCGGCCGGACGATTCCCTGATGACGCAATAGAGGCGGAAAAGTAGTTAGACTTTGCCGTCTTTATCGCCACTAGGTAGGTCTTAATATGCGACCTTACCAGTGTTCGATCAGATTCAGCGAGACTGGCCCTCCAACCGCTCTCCAGGCGTCTTTTCCGGCGCTTCATTTCCCTCAGCTCCTCAGTAAACCAAGGAGCCGCCCAGGATCGGCATCGGGTCAGAGGCCGCAAAGGCACAACTCGGTCCAAGGCCCCACCAGCCGCCCAATCCCAGGCGGCTACCAGGTCCTCGGCCGAGTCATGTGCTAGATCCTCAGGAAATGGCCCAAGCTCCGTCTGGAACCTATCAGGATCCATCAGGCGCCTGGGGCGGATCCATCTAATTGGGTCCGCCTCCCTGCGGCGAGGGGTCGCGGTTCGAAGATCTAGGCGAAGGAGTGAGTGGTCAGTCCATGACAAGGGTTCCATGTCTATATCCCCTATAACAAGACCACTCAACCACTGGCCAGAGACAAAAATCAAATCCAGAGTGTGACCTCCCCTGTGAGTAGGGCCGTGAACTAACTGGGTCAGGTCCATGGCCGTCATGGAAGCCATGAACTCCCGAGCCACCTCAGACGTTTCACCGACGGATGGCAAGTTGAAATCACCCATGACTAAAAGCCTGGGTGTATCTACTGCCACCGTGGCTATCACGTCGAGTAGCTCAGGTAGGGCTGTTGCCACGCGGCAGGGAGCCAGGTACGTAAGCAACAAGCCCATCTTGAGCCAGGCTAAGATTCGATATTGGGATAAAACTCAAATATTAGAAATCCAAATCTTTGGTCAAGACAGAAGTGCCTCTCCCGTGCCAAGGTGCTGAGATGACAAACGGTATTTGACGTAGGTACAGAATTGTAAAAGGGCAAACTGACCCTAACCAGATACATTCTGTTGTTTAATGTTTATTGTACCCCAAATGTCATGTAGATTTCAGAGAGAAAATACTGTTTCCCTTACTGTCCTCTTTACTGCTTGTGAGGCGTCTTTTAGCCTCTTATCTCCTTTTGTTATGTCTTGAGCTCCGGAGCTGAAAACCTGAGCCTGTGGGAACAGGGCTGTTATGTCTTTCCTAGAGATAGATTAAAGGGTAGCTTCTACGTGTGAAATGCATCACTCTCTGTAATAATTTTGCCTTTAAACTGTATAAATACATGGCCAGAAGAAGCCATCGGCGTTCAGACCCTTAGCTGTCTTTGGACTGTTTGAACCTTGCGCAAATAAACTCTTTCCTGCATTGAAGAGCTTGCCCAGTCCGTTATTTTGTCTACAACAGCTGGCGACGCCGCCGGGACTAGGTGCAAGGCGATATTTCGCTGAGGACCGTTTCGACCCCTCGGGACCATCGGGAGGTCGCTCCTGAACATTCTCCAGGCGCCACGGAGATACATCTCCGGGAGACAGCCGCGATAACCCTGTGGGCCCGACGGTGCTCTGATCGAGTCCAAGAACCCTGCGGTGCAGGAAAGGTGGTCTGAACAAATTCCTGGCCAGGAATCTACGGAGTGGGAGCGTTTTAAGTAAGTATATTGTAAAAGAATTGTACCTGCTTCATTTGAAAGCAGAAGGAGGGAATTGATCACTCCCTTGGACTCGGGGTAGGCTACCCTAATGAAGTCCATGTCAGGTTGTGTGGGTGGTTAAGCCGTCGCATTTCTCATTAGTGGCTGTGAGTTTCCGGGGCTATGAGTCGACGGCAGTGTGGTAGAAGGGATGGGGTTCAGAGCGTGCCGAATACTCCGTTGGCATGCATGTTAAAAGGTTTTGACAAGTATTTTAGCAACCCTTCCTATCCGAAAGGATCAAAGGGTCAATTAAAATTCTTATGTAAATATGTGTGGCCACAAAGGGAGATGGGCTGACCCCCTCCCCCTCAGGGATGGTTAAGGGAAGAAACAGTGGATAAGTTGTGGGGAGTGATTGCAGTGAATCAGGATAAATATCCTGATCAATTTCAATATATTGATCAATGGGTGAGAGCCCTGTTGAAAAAAGCTGAGGATTTATTGCAATGTAGGGCTGAAACAGTCGGGTTATGTGTATCTGAGCAGGCAGGAAAAGTAAGGGGGCTGCTGGAGGGAGCGGAGGAGGAAATCAGAGGCGTATGAGTGATCCTGGCGTGAAGTCAAAAGTCAAGGGGAGTCATTCGCCTAGAGGTAGCAGGCAGAGTGAGGGAGAGGGGGATGATGATGATTTGGAGGCTGTGGGGGCTGTAGGTGGAGAAGAAAGAGCAGGAGGCACGGATGAATAAAAAGGCTGGTTTGTTGGCAGGGGCACTGCGAAGTGGGATGCAAGGGGGTTTTTCTCCCCCCCTTCCTTTGGAGGGGAGAAAGAGGAAAAGAGATGCTTTTAAAACTTTTTTTCTCCTTTCTGGTGGTTGTCTGGTTTTTTTTAAACAAAATAGGCTGTACACCGCCCTGAGTCCTTCGGGAGAAGGGTGGTATAGAAATAAAATTATTTGGGAAAAGGAATTACTTGGGAAAAGGAATGCCCAAGACAGATGGTGAGGAGTAGAGGGATGAGAAGAGCGGATTTTGGGTCAGGGATGCGTGGGCAGCTCTCTGGGAGAAGGGGAGAACGAGGACAGAGGAGAGGTTTGAGTAGAAGGCTGGACAGACAAGTTCAGGTTGGGGTTTTGGTAGAGGATTTGGAGAGGGCGCAGGGCAGCAGAAAGCGGAAAGTATTGGATTGGCAGACATGACTTGGTCAGATTAAGGGGGACCAGGCTTGGAAGAACCCCCGCCTGAGCCATTAGTTACAATGAAAATAGGGGGTCAGTACAGAACGTTTTTGGTAAATATGGGAGCAGGAAGATCAGTTGTAAATAAGCAGATTGCAGCCCCCCGGATCCCATAAAATCCAGGTTCAGGGGGTATCAGGACAGATTATGGGGCGGCAGGTCTTGAAATCAGAGATGTGTGATTTTAAGGAAGCTGAAATCCAGTATGAATTTTTGTACATTCCTGAGTGCCCTATTCCATTGCTAGGCAGGGATATGCTGAGCAAATTAGGGGCAACAATTTCTTTTGATGAAGATAGTTAGAGAATGACCATAAGGCATTCTCCGGAGGAGATTTGGAGGTTGTTTGATGTGCGCTGAGGATAATCTGCCAGGTCTTGCAGCTTGCCACCCTCCAGTGGGGGTGGAACTAAAACCTGGAGTGGAGTCTGTGAGTATAAGGCAGCGTCCCGTTTCTTGGGAAGCTATTTGTGCTATTTATGAAAGCATTCAAAGATTTGGAAGCGTGGTTTTTGGTGCCTATTTAGTCCTCCTGGAATACTCCAATTATCCCAATTAAACAGTTAAATGGGTCTTACAGCCCAGGGCACGGTAACTTTACACCCGGCCGTGTTGAATCCATATACCCTGTTAAGTTTAATTCCACCCCGGGCTGAGTGGTTTTCTGTTATTGATTTAAGGGGTGCATTCTTTACAATTCTCATTCACCCCATAAGCCAGCCACTGTTTGCATTTTGAGTGGGAGAATCCTTATACAGGAATGAAAATGCAAGATACTGGGACTCGGCTGTCTCGGGGATTTAAGACCTCCCCCACATTGTTTGGAATAGCGGTAGCTAGAGACTTACAGTATTATGTGCCTCAACAACCAGGAGACACAATACTGTAATATGTTGATGATGTTTGGATCAACAGGACTGACAGAGGATTTATGATGGGAGAATACTAAGATGAATGCACGAGGATGTTAGATTTGTTACTAGAGTGTGGTTATTGGGTATCAAGAAAGAAAGCTCAATTGGTGAAAAGGAAAGTTAGATATTTGGGATACAATATAAGGGTCATCGAGCTTTAGGACCAGAGCAGAAAAGGGCAGTCCTAATGCTGGCAGAACCCCGAACAAAAAGACAACTGAGAAGCTTTTTAGGACTAGCTAGCTTTTGCTGTAATTGGATGGGGGGGGCAAAAAGCTGGCCCCACTGTTTGAAGGTGCTGGCTGCAAGTGCAGAATTGATTCAGAATTGTAATAAACTTACTTTTTCTTGTCCTATACTCATGCACTCCCCTCATGAGGAGCAGTCTGTGTTGGATACTAAGGGACATTTGTGGATTAGTGGGCAAAGGCTGACAAAATATCAGGCAATTAGGAGTGAGAATCCACAGGTGTGTCTGGTGGTGTCTAACCGATTAAATCCAGCAACTTTGTTGCCTACGGAGTCTGTTTCTGAGCATGATTGTTTACAGGTATTGGAGGTTTATTCCACCCGACCATGTAACTATGGTAAAATAAGGTAAATATGTATGTTAGGTGGCCTGATTTAGGTCGTAAAGGGGGGGGGGGTTTGGAATATGGAGATGGTACAAGAACTTAATAAGCACATTGAGAGATTCCAACAATATGTGATGGAATAAGTACCCCCTAGATTAGTAACTTAATGTCACTCATTTGAACCTGGGGACCAAGTGGAAGATGGAAGGGATCTTTTATTGGTATTATGACTTCTCCACTTGCTATTAAGATTGCAGGATGAAAATCATGGATCCATCGGACATGAGTCAAGGCAGCAGCTGACACCGGCTGGAAAGTGTCCGTGGACAAACAACATCCAACAAAACTGACATTTGAATGTGCTTAAAGAAAGCTTTTGTATGTTATATATAGGTTACCTTGATGTACTGTATATCTGCCGATGTAACCCGCTGTAAGCTAAAAAGAGGATGGAGCACCTGCTCTCTTGAATTGGTCCGGAACTTGGATCCTGACAAGAGATTGAAGATCATTGCGGATCCATGTCGGAGGAAAATTGGGTGTGGGCACTTTGAGTAATTGGGGTAGTAGCTTTATTGATCATTGTGTTTTACAGATATAAGCAATGGTTTTGTGGACAACCAGGGCCCATTTGATTTCTCAGTCGTTCCGATCCCTAATATTTCCCAACCGGCTGCAGAGTGTGAACCTCTTACAGATGAAAGAAGTCCCTGCTTGGGACACCCTGGAAGCTGCCTTTTGATGCAAAAGAACAGAAAAGAGAATTTTCTTTAAATGTGTTGGTTTTGTAATTGTGGGTGTGAGTGTTGTTGTTGCACTCACGGTATTGATTGTGTTTTATGTATAAACTGTAAGGTAGAGTGGGACATGAAGATTATAGAGGAGGTGCTAGTACATTATTTGGTAATAAATCCTGACGAAGTCCCCTTGTGATATTATCTGAAAAGGGAAAAGCTGAATATACCCGAAATTCCTAGTTATGTAACAAATACCTTTGTCAAATTGGCAGAAGACATAGCCCACACTCTGAATGTATCAAATTGTTTTGTTTGTGGAGGAACTAACATGGGAGAAAAATGGCCATGGGAAGCTCAAGGAATTAAATTATTCCAAAATATTAGAAATGGATCAGAAAGGTAATCTGTCATATAATAAGGGTAAGGATGGGGACTGGACATTGACTACTAGTCTGGTAGGGAGTGTGTGTTTTCAGGGAAGAATTGTAGCAGGCTGTCATCAGGTAGGAAACCTCATATGTACAGGAAAATGGGAAAGTAAGGTATGGTGGTCAGGAGGTAATGCCACAGAGGGAACTGATAAAAGGGCCCTGTTTAAGGTAAACAGGTTATCTTTTTTTAAAGGGTCCTGATAATCAGGCCCTTGAATGGCTGGCTCCTGATGGACTATACTGGATATGTGGTAAAATGGCATATGGGGTTCTACCAAGATCTTGGTGTGGAGCTTGTGTCCTGGGAATAATTGGACCAGGATTCTTTTTGCTTCCCCTTAAAACTCGACAGGTTTTAGGTGTCTCGGTATATGATGAGGTGGGAAACTTAAGACAAAGAAGACATGTAGACACATCTGCAATAGGAGGAGTTAGGGTTGGAGGTAACCAACGTGGTTGGGGATGTGAAGAATGGCCTGCAGAGCGAATTATTGAGGTTTAGGGACCAGCTACATGGGCGGAAGATGGCATGTATGGCTATCGGACCCCTATATACATTCTGAACCGTTTCATTCGTCTGCAAGCGGTGGTTGAAATCATCACCAACGACACTGTAGAAGGTCTTACTCAATTAGCTAGGGAGAGTGTCAAATCAAGGACATATCTTATGCAGAATAGGTTAGCCTTAGACTATTTGTTAGCCAAGGAAGGAGGGGTATGTGGAAAGTTTAATTTGACTAACTGCTGTATAGAAGTTGATGAAAGTGGAAAGGTTATTAAGGAAATAACAGACAAAATGGTTGAAATAGCTCATGTGCCAGTCCAGACTTGGAAAGGTCTTAATTTACAGGATATGTTTTCAGGATGGTGGCCAAAGTTACCGGGCCTGCAGGCCATTTTTGGCCTGGTGGGATTAGTAGCTGCAGGGTGTATTTTTCTCCCATGTATTTTACCTCTGTTTGTTAACACTATTAAAAGCCTATCCTTGCTGGTGGAACGTAAGACAACTGCTCAGGTGATGGCTATGTGGGATTACGAACGGCTCCAGCAGGAAGAGGACCTATGGTGTGACTCGTCTGGATAAACAGATGAGTCACAAAGGGGGGTATGAGCCAGGCTAAGATTCGATATTGGGATAAAACTCAAATATTAGAAATCCAAATCTTTGGTCAAGACAGAAGTGCCTCTCCCGTGCCAAGGTGCTGAGATGACAAACGGTATTTGACGTAGGTACAGAATTGTAAAAGGGCAAACTGACCCTAACCAGATACATTCTGTTGTTTAATGTTTATTGTACCCCAAATGTCATGTAGATTTCAGAGAGAAAATACTGTTTCCCTTACTGTCCTCTTTACTGCTTGTGAGGCGTCTTTTAGCCTCTTATCTCCTTTTGTTATGTCTTGAGCTCCGGAGCTGAAAACCTGAGCCTGTGGGAACAGGGCTGTTATGTCTTTCCTAGAGATAGATTAAAGGGTAGCTTCTACGTGTGAAATGCATCACTCTCTGTAATAATTTTGCCTTTAAACTGTATAAATACATGGCCAGAAGAAGCCATCGGCGTTCAGACCCTTAGCTGTCTTTGGACTGTTTGAACCTTGCGCAAATAAACTCTTTCCTGCATTGAAGAGCTTGCCCAGTCCGTTATTTTGTCTACAACAATCTGAACCCCACGGCCCCACCTCACAAGGAGGGACTCACATCCGGCTATCTGAGGCACAGTGGTCTCCCTCGGATCCAGATCCTCGTTAATAATAACCGCCACCCCCCCGCCCCTCCCCTGGGCCCTCGGCTGATGGAATGCTCTGAAGCCTGGTGGGCACATTTCAACCAGAGGGACGCCACCCTCCGGGCCCAACCAGGTCTCCGTAATACCCGCCAGGTCCGCTCCTCCCTCTTGTATAAGATCGTGAATGAGGGGGGCCTTATTAACCACGGACCTGGCATTGCATAACATCAGCCGAAGGCCCAGATCCTGAGTGTCTAAGCCACCTAGTCTCCGAGAGGAGCCATGGGGACCGGGGCAAGCAATTGCTCTCAAACAGCGAGTGCGAGCCCCCAACACATGATATGGTCCTCTGCTCCCGCCATATCTGCCCCTCCCATCTACCGTGCAGATGGTACAGACCTCATAGGTATCGTCCCCCATCTCTTTCCCAGTCCCTCGACCAACACCTCCCAAATCGTTACCCTGTGCCGGGCTCGGCTCTGACCCTGGTGGATTTCCCCCCCCATCCCCCAGAGTCTTCTTCCCAATTTCTCTAGAAAGATCATTACAAACCCCCCTCCCAGAACCCCTTAAAATCTTTAAAAAATTCCCTAAAAAACCCCACAAATTCTTCCTTGCTCCATGCCATCTCTCTGGACTCCAAAGTCCGTCATCGAGATAGGCCCTCGATAATGTGGAGGGCCAAACCTGCGAGAGGGGAGAATCTCGCAGGGCAAGGAGTTCCGACACCGAATACATATCATCATCAGGGGAGACAAAGTCCAAGGGAAGGGAGTACTGCTGATGTTACAGGCATAGGGAAAAATTCTAGTCCATGGTTAGGCCATCAAGCCCATTGTCCTCTCACGACAATGGCCAAGGAGGTGCATATCCTTCGACCCCGGAGGTTTCCAGGGCAGCCATGCTCTCACCTAGGCCACCTATGGAAACTCTGATGGAAATCCGGGCGTGGGGATAGCCATAGTCCGCCTCCCACTGGCCTTATGTCCATAGAACCAGTATCCCTCCTGGGATTAGTAGCATAATAACTCAAACTCATCTTTAAGTCATAACTTCAATCAAGGTTTCTTGATTATATATTATATTCATTAAAATGGGTCCATTTAAAGCATTCTAGAGCTTGGATACAATTTATGGAACATAAGCTTAAATATATACAATGTAATTTCTTTCTTTTTATTAATATTAATTATTTTAATTAATTAATTAAAATTAATATTAATAAGTATTAATAAGTATTAATTATTTATAATTAATTATTAACTTTACTATGTCTAGTAAACACCACTGCTACTAGGTAGATTTATACATAAGCATACTATCATACTTCCAGTTTATCTGGCCACTGAATTCTAAAACACCTTACCTTATGTTCAAACTAGTAGGCCACAAGCCTGATTCTTTGTTTTTGTTATTTTCAATACATTATCACATATCAGTGCCATGCAAACATTCTCTTGAGGGTCACTGACTGTCTGATTATATGCAGCTCAGTGCCAAAGCGTAGAGCAAAATGGTATTATATACTTTCAAAAAGCAATTATTTTAGGTCAGTCTAGGTCAGTCTGCAGTGCCAGGGATTCTTGTAGTTCCAAAGCCCCAAGTGTGGTATCCAAGAGCACCCTGCAGAAGCTGCTGCTGAATTTTAATTTTTAATGTGATAGAAGAGGTACTTAATTCAGCACATTAAGCATAAGAAGTAAGCATTTTAGTTTTACTTTATGTATTTGAAATATAACATACTTTAATTTAGTTCATGTCCTGGTCCTATATTTTTTTCTAGTCCAATCCACTTTTTGGGCCCTGGGACCTTGATGAAAGAGAAATTAAATCTCTCAGCCTGGGGAAAAACATTCTGTATTGGTATTTTAGGTTACTAAATATACAAATGCCTGTATATTCCTGATATTTTATTCTAAGCAGTACCAATGGGAGATAAGCATATAATGATAAACCATGCTGCTGTAATGATTTCAATTATAATATTCATAATTATTATATATATAGTGAGGTTTTCGCGGGTGATTGTAGGTAGGTCTTTGGTTATTCGGGTTTTCTCCCACATAAAATTGGAAGTGTCTTGGCGACGTTTCGATGAAGTCTCATTCATCATCTTCAGGCTGGGTTTTCGGCTTCATGCTTCTAGGAGCAATGTGTGACCACAGCTGTTTCTTCCTTTTAACTGCTAGTGGGGGTGTGAACTGATTGGATGGGGGGTTGGCTGTGCTCTGATTGGATGGGAGTGTGTTCTGTTTGGGTGGGAGCTTGGTTGTGCTCGGGTTAGTCTGAGTTGCAGGGGGATTTGAGCTGGTGAGCTGCGTTGCTGTTGTTTGGCTTCGCGTTCATGGTTGTGCCACATCTTCATGGTGAATGCCAGTCTGCTTCATGTATGGATTGGAGGGGTTTAAATTGGCTAATGATTCAGCTGTGGTCTGGCTTCTGGTCCGTGGTCGTGCCTCATCATCGGTGTGGGTTTGAGTCTGCTTTCCACGTGGATGTGTGGTGGTGACATCTTGTGTGGCCCTCGTGAGTATGGGTCTGGTGTCATTCCTCATGTTAGGGACTTGTTTGTCAATAAGGGCGGGTTTCCAAATGGCTGGTAGGCAGGAGGTGTCATCTCATTTATTCATGCTGTGTGGGCGTTTTTCTATCTCAATGGCTTCTCTGATTATTCTGTTGTTAAAGTGTTCAGTTTTGGCGATAGTTCTGGTCTTTTTAAAGTCAGTTTCATGTCCTGTGGCTTTAAGGTGTTGGACCAGGGAAGAAATTGGTTCCTCTTTTCTGACTGAGTTCTTGTGTTCTTCAATGCGTGCACTTATTCTTCTGTTGGTTTGTCTGATGTGTGTGGTGGGGCAGGCGGTGCATGGGAATTCATATACTCCTTGATTTTCTAACTCAATTTTGTCTTTGGGGTTTCTTAGGATGGTGGATATTTTTCGGTTTGTGCAGAATGCTGTCTTGATGTTGTGTTTGTGGAGGATCTTGCTGATTTTGTCTGTGGTGCCTTTTATGTATGGGAGGACGGCTTTGCCGTTTTCTTGATCTCTGTCTTGGATTTTAGTGGGGGTTTCTTTTTGGATTAGGTTGGTAATCTTATTTCTTTGGAATCCATTGGATGTTAGTACGTTAGTGAGAGTGTGTAGTTCGGTTTTTAGGTGTTATTCGTCAGCTAAGCGTTTTGTTCTGGAGATGTACTAACGTACTAATGTTAGTAGTTCTGGAGATGTACTAACATACTAATATCCAATGGATTCCAAAGAAATAAGATTACCAACCTGTATATGTGCAAATTTTATTCATAGATTATTCTATAAAGTGAGATAGAAAGTAATCCTTATATAATAAAAATATAGGAGAAGGAATGACAGCAGCTGGGAGCAGAGTTCAAAAAGGAATCCGTCTAGAATCCCTACATAGCCAGACATTCTTTGAATTCCATGAGCCCTTATCTAACTGTAAGCAAGTACCAACTGCTAGATGAGAAAATTCTTGCACAGAGGCTGTTTAGCAATAAATCAGTTTGAAGGAAAAGTGATTTTCATAAAGAGAGGTGAGAAGGTTAAAAAACAAAAGGTACTCTATGAAGAAGTGGGCTTTTGTGATGGAAGCAAAAATAGTTTTCAAGGATAAGGTGATCTAGTGAATAATATTAATGTAAAGTATCATTTCTTTTTCTTACATATTTAATTTCTTCTGTTTTCTATTTTTTATTTCTTTTCCACACTTTGCTTATTTGCTTACCTTGAAAAGAATAGCATGTTGAGTACATAATGAAAAATAATGGAGTAACTAATGCAACCTCTTATTATTTATTTATTTATTTATTTATTTATTTATTTATTTATTTATTTATTTATTTATTTATTTATTTATTTATTTATTTATTTATTTATTTATTTATTTGATTTATAAGCCGCCCTTCTCCGGAGACTCAGGGCGGCTTACAATGCATTAAGCAATAGCCTTCATACTTTTGTATATACCTGCTTAATAGGGCTTTCGCGCCCCCCCCCCAAAGCGGTGTTCTTTTTCATACAAAGTCAGCTTATTGTCCCCACAACTCGGGTCCTCATTTTACCTATCTCGAAAAGATGGAAGGCTGAGTCAACCTTGAGCCCCGTGAGATTTGGACTTGCAGTAATTGCAGGCAGCTGGTGCTATTTAACAGCACTTTAGTCTGCTGCGCCACCAAGGCTCTTGTGCTCATAAGTCTCTAAGATGTATGATTTTAACTATAGCACTTCTATCTATTTATAATAGAGCTAGCATAAATACTGTAAGTAAGTTCAGCAGAACCTGACCAATTAATTTGCAAATATTCAGCAATATGGTCTGCTTCTATATTTCTAGTTAAATCTAAATTGAAACTCAGTTATATTGGTATGTATTAAATATAACTACTGAATTGTTTCTTTTTATGTGGACATGTACATTTCTAATGTAAACGCACAGCTAGAAGGACCTCAAATATTTGACCACTTAGAGAGCTAATGATCCATATAAAGTTATTTTGCACAATTAAAGAACCAGTCAGTCAGCTGAAATTAAAATAAAATTTAGAATGGTTAGAATGCTATTTTGGAGACAGGATTGTTCATATTGGATTTGTTGGTATTACACAAGGACTTCTTGCAAACAAGATCTTTTAACTGGCAAGCATTTATGGTAACCACTCATTCCACAGAGAAAGTAATTGTTGAGGAACAATACAATGAAAGCATACAATTGGGGAATGTCAATAAAGAAGACTTCAATATTCAAGGGCAAATTGCATTTAAAATAGTGTTCAAGGCAAAGCAAAAAGTAATGAAAATACAAAAAGTAATTCACAAAGCTGACAGTCAATGGGAAGTGGCAGTAAAGGAAAATTAGTAAGTATTGGAAAAAAAGAATTCAGGTGAAAAGCATTTAGGGAATAGTTTATTACAAACCCTGGGTATTTAGAGAAGAGCAGAAGTCTAATATCAGCTCTCTATAAACTCTAGTTTGAGTTCAAAAATGAGAGAGAGATAGAGAAAGACAGACAGAGAGAGAGAGAGAGAGAGAGAGAGAGAGAGAGAGAGAGAGAGAGAGAGAGAGAGATGGGTAAATGAATGTAGATTGTAGATTGAACATATAATGAATAATCTCTGGCAAAGGGATTTTGAAATCTGAAGCAGGAAAAGTGGGGAAAAAGAAAAGGGGGACAGAAAATCCAGCCCAGATATAATAAGTAAAAGATAGGAGGAATTTGCTTGTATGTAAAGACATAGAATAGATCAGAAGCATGAGCTGGGGAAGAAGATGGTTAAAAGAAAAGGGACATTGTCTTACCTGAACGTCCATTTTGTCCTCGCTGCTCCAACACTCCACTCAATGGGTTCTTCTTCACCGTCATTAGACCGACTGGGTGCCACTCAAAATTTCCTCCACAGCTTGGTCCCACCCACTCTAACTGCACATGTCCAGTCTTTTCACGAAGTCCATCCAGAACTCTCAGCCAATCGAAAAGTGTAGAAACTCCAGACAGGACCAGGATCAACAGACTCAACTGTAACCTGCCTCCAATATCACCATGGCACGTTCGCTGTAGAGGAATGAAGACAAAAACCACAAAAACACAAACCCCCCATCCCTTTACCAGGCGATGGACAGGCCCTGGGAGGGTCGGAGGGTCGGAGCAGCAAGGACAAAATGGACGTTCAGGTAAGGCAACGTCCCTTTTTCCTCCTCGCTGCTCTGACACTCCACTCAATGGGACATACCCAAGCCTTCTTAATTTGGGAGGGAAGTGCCTCCATCGCCCTGTCCACGGTAGGGAATTACAGCCTGCAACACCCTCCTGCCAAAAGCTGCATCTGCCGAAGCAAAAGCGTCTAATCTATAGTGTTTTATGAAGGAGGATATGGATGACCATGTGGGTGCCCTACAAATCTCCTCAATAGATGCCTGAGTGGCCCAGGCAACTGAAGTAGCAGCACTTTGGGTAGAATGTGTGACTATACCGCTCGGGGCCTGTGACCCTTTCAGCGAATACGCGGAAGAAATGCAGAATTTTATCCACCTGCCAATCGTTGTTGAAGAAACTTTTTGTCCCATAGAGGAGGGCAGAAATGAGACCAATAAGGCCTCCGACTTCCGGAAGTCCGCAGTTCGTGCGATGTAGTATTTTAGTGCTCGATGTACATCTAAAGTATGCCACTTCTTTTCCATCGGATGTTTCGGATCTGGGCTGAAATTTGGCAATACAATGTCTTGAGCACAATGAAATGTTGAATTAATTTTTGGAATGAATATTGGACCCAATCTCAAAACAACTCTATCTGGGAAAAAAACACACAAGTCCTGACAAATTGACAATGCGGCCAACTCTGATACCCGCCAAGCCAATGTCACCACCAACAAAAACGCCAGCTTCACTGTGAGATGACGTATGGATGATTCCTTGATTGGTTCATAGGGCGCAGATGTTAACGATTGTAAAACCAAATTAAGATCCCAAGTCGGGAATCTGTGCACCACTGGTGGTCTTAAATTTCCAGCTCCATGTAAAAAGGATTTAATCCTCACATCTTGAGAGAGAGGAAGACCTCTATCCGCAGATAGAACTGTGGCTAGAGCAGCCACCTGGCGCCTCAGCGTCAACGGAGATAAACCCTTATCAAAACCTAGCTGTAAGAATCTGAGAATGTCCTGTACGGTCACAGATGTGGGATCTGTACGATGACTTAAGCACCACTGAGCAAACTTTCTCCAAGACACGTTGTAGATGCGTATTGTTGCTGGCCGTCTGGCAGCTTGGATAGTGGCTATAACATCTCTCGGTAGATGGTCCTTCATGAGACGTATCCGTTCAAGCGCCAGACGGTCAACTGAAGCGATTCCGGATTTGGATGAAACACTGCCCCTTGGCTCAGGGAGGTACTGGTCAGATGCAACTTCCATGGTGTCTCTATCGATTGATCCCTCAGGTTTGCAAACCACTCTCGACGCGGCCAATATGGAGCTATCAATACGAGATCTGCCTTTTCTTCTATCATTTTTCTGATGACGTGAGAAAGAATGGGAATGGGAGGAAAGGCGTATAAGAGCCCCCAAGGCCAAGGGGCCCTCAGCACATCTTGAGCTTCTGCTCCCAGAGTCGGGAACCGAGAAAAGAATCTTGGGAGTTGCATGTTCTGTGCTGTGGCAAATAAGTCCACTATTGGGGTTCCGAACCTGTTGACAATCTGGTTGAAGAGACCTGAGTGTAACTTCCATTCCACCTGATCGATTGTTCCTCTGCTCAGCCAATCTGCTTGCTGATTCAGCGAGCCCGAAATGTGTTCTGCTCTTATTGATATCACGTTCCTCTCTGCCCACGCCATCTATCTTTCCATCTCTAGCATGAGAGATTTGGACCTTGTTCCGCCCTGTCTGTTTAGATGGGCCTTGGTGGCCATATTGTCCATGAGAATTAAGACATGTTTCTGCGTTACCTGCCGATGGAAATGGCGGAGTGCCAATCGTACCGCCCTCAGTTCCAGCCAGTTTATGTTCTGTCGTTTCTCGATCAGAGACCAAGTTCCTTGGGCTAATTGAGAGTCCAGATGGGCCCCCCATCCTACCAGACTTGCATCTGTGGTCAGAGTGACCCTGGCAGGTTCGAGAAACAGGGTCCCCTTGGATAGAACTGGGGAAAGCCACCACTTTAGTGAAAGTCTCACTGGCGGAGGAACTCTGATCTTTGTTAATGAGTCTGCCACCCCTTGCTTCTGAAATGACAACAGAAGCCACTTCAGCTGACGAGAATGTCGACGGGCCCACGGAACAATGTTGATGCAAGAAATCAGTTTGCCCAAAAGTTGGGACAAGACTAATAGGGAAACAGTCCTGTGAGACAGAATTTGAGAGACTAAATTCCTGATGCTGGACTGGCGTTCGGGTGAAAGATACACCATGCCTTGGCCCGAATCTATAATTGCTCCCAGATGCAATATCCTCTTTGTGGGCACTAGATGACTCTTGTCCCAATTTATCGTAAGTCTGTGGTCTTGTAGGGATTTGATCATCCATTTTCTGTCCAATTGTGCTTGATCTATTGTTGCAGATAATATTAGAATGTCGTCCAAATAGCAGACAATTTTGACTGACTTCTCCCGGAGAGTTGCTGCCACAGCTGCCATCAGCTTCGTGAACGTTCGAGGGGCCGACGAAAGGCCGAAAGGCATAGTCCTGTACTGAAAATGTTGGTTCCCGTAAGCGAATCTGAGAAATTGTCTGTGAGCTGGATATATCGGGACATGAAGATATGCCTCCTTTAGATCGATGGATTGCATGAAATCGTTCGAACGAACACAACCTAGGAGCATCCTCAAGGAATGCATTTTGAAGCGGCAGTACCTCACATGAAGATTCAGCTGTTTCAGATTGTTGTGGCCCCGCCCTCTGAGCCTATCCCATCAGAGGAAGAAAGCTCCGAGCATGAGGAAGAGGAGTCAGCCAGGCCTCCCTCTCCAGGCCCCTCCCCTCTGGCACTGTCTCAGGTGCCGGCCGAGGGAGAGGAGATTAGCCGGGAGACAGGTGTCTCGGATGAGAGTGAAGGAGAGACATCATTCCTGGACGCACGCCTCCGAAGGCGTGATAAACGATTGCAGCAGCTCAGGAGGCGTGTTAGGGATTAGAACTGAGTCACTGGACCACACCCCAGAGACTATATAATAGAGGGTGTTGGCCAGTGATCCTTGTGACGAACAAAAATAAACCTTGGATAGTCACTAAAGCATCGTCCGGAACTGCTGAGAGGAATATTATTTTCTGTTGGACTCTTGTACGCTGAGTATATTATCTTTCTGTTTCTGTGGAAATAAAAGCACTTGGCAGACGGTGTGTATATCGCTGCCAAGTTGGAGATAAAGACCTGGGTGTGTGCCAAGTGCTTCCTTAACCCTCGGCTGGCTGTGTTTGTGTGTGTGTGTGGACGGGGACAGATCACAGATTGAGGATACCTCGCCATCCACCCGAGCTTTTGGACACAAGAAATAAGATCGAATAAAAACCCATGCCCACCTGATGCCGGGGAACAGGTTCGATGGCTTCTATCTCCAGTAAATGCTGGATTTCCAAGTCCATGAGATGTTGCTTGGACGGTAGAGATGGGACTGGACACCGAAGATAACAAGAAGGGGGAGACGACAAGAACTCCAACTGAAGGCCGTCTGTCACAGTCCGAACAATCCAATTGTCTGTTGTTGACATTTCCCATTGATAATAAAACAGTTGAATTTTGCCGCCAATGGGAAGAGACATCAAGGAGTCATTTTCCACGACAGAAGGAACGATAACTCGTTCCTCTGAAGGGGCGTTTGATCCCAGTCTGGCGTCTTCCTCTATCATGAAAGGAAGACCTGTCCGTAGAATTGTTGTATAGTTGGGAAGCGGGGCGTGGAAAATAGGATCCACCGGGCCCCTGCTCTGGGCGAAATGGCTGACGAGGAAAAGGAGAGAAATGGCGATCCGGGCGCCTGTAAATTGAAGGTAAGACTTTCTTCTTATCTCTTCCTTCCACTAGAATGGAATCCAATGATCTACCGAAGAGTGATTGCCCTTGATATGGTGCTGTTGTCAGGCGCCATTTTGATTTCATGTCTGCGCGCCATTGGCGCAACCACAAGAGACGACGAGAAGTTACTGCCGATGCAAGTGCTCTAGATGCAAATTTTGTGGCATCTAGAGAAGCGTCCGCAGAATATTCCGCAGCCGCAATTAATTTGGCCATATCCTGTTGAAGACGGCTATCTTGAGGCGGGACTCTGTCCTTCAGTTGTCTGAGCCACACGAGCGAAGCTCGATTAAAAAATGATGCGGAAGTAGCTGCCCTGATTGCCCAGGCTGCAGCTTGGTGGGTTTTCTTAAAAGTTAGTTCCGCTCGCTTATCTTCCTGTTTCAAACCATCTCCCTCATCTCCAACCAATACCGATGGCGAGTTGAGTTTGGCTACAGGCGCATCTACAGATGGTACTTGGAGGAGAGCATCTAATTCAGGAGATGCACAATAAAGCTTCTTGTCAAAGTTATTGGGAGCTGACAGAACTCCTGGGCGTTCCCAAGGCTTTTGAACTACTTGGGCAAATAGATCAGGACATGGAACAAAATCACAATCAGTAGAAGGAACTGGAAAAAGGTTACTAATCTTCTTAGTTGGATTACTGGAGGCGGTAGCCTGACCAGGACCATGTTCCATTTTCGTAGCCACCTTTGCTTTGCGTAGGAGTGACTTAAACAAAGCTGGTTTAAAGAGGCCTTGAAAGGCCAGCTTATCTGCTACCTCCCCATCATCATGGGACAATTCAAAATCTTCTAGGTAATCCTCCCCTGGGTCTGTCAGATCTGCAGGACTGTAACCTTGAACCGAATGCTGATGGTCACTTCTAGATGCTTGGCCTTGTCCCGCGGGTACAGCCACAGGTTCTATAGGCACAACAGGGAAGCCAGACTGTTGCAATCCCGCCTGGAAAATTCGAGTGAAGGTCTGGACCAGAAAGGCCTGGAAGTCTATGGCCTGGCCAGGCAAAGGATTCTCCTCAACTCTAAGCCCTGCCACAGTCGGCGTAAAAGAGGCCTCTGAGACCCTCTGGGGCAATCTTCTAATAAATGGAACATCTTGTAATAATCTTGTAATAAATGGAATTTGTACCTTTTTGGACCTCAGTGGTTTAGGTGAGGGAGCCCTGGGAGGAGATGGGCTTTGTTCTAAATCCGAGGAAATTGCCTCATCTGTCATATTCTCTAACCCAAACCTCCTTAGTATAGTATAAAGAAAAGTAAAGGTTGATACTTTCCTGTAGGATGTGAATTCCTGTGTATCTTCAGATAGGTAGTATGAAGGACCCAAGCCAATCACTGGTGCAGTCCTTCAAATTCTTACCACCAGCCTCAATCCTAAGAAAGAGTATGTGGTGGGATAAGGGCGCCAGAAACCGTCTCGATGGAATGACGGTTAGGCGCAAAAACGGCTGTTGAAAATGGCGGCGCTACTGAATCTCCTCAGAAAAAGCGCCCACTGAGCCATCCCAAATGCCGCTGGCTTTTTTTCGCTTCGAAAACACCGCCACAGTAATCAGCTTCACAGAAAAAACCCCTGCTGTTAATTGTTTGTCGGCAAGGCAGGGACTTCAAAGCCGCTCATTAACAGGAAGGGAGACAGAGAAGCTACGAGAGCGAGGGTGGTTCTGCTGGCGCGCCAGTTAACCAGCTCCTCGCTCACGGCAAATAACTGCTGAGGAGAAAGTCCTGACTTCCCTCAAGCTCTGACAAGCCTGTGAAATTAAAGCGGCAGCAGGCGCCCCAGCCGGGAAATGCCTGATCACGCAGCGCACTGAAATCACCAAGAAATTGTAACTCTCTGCAAACTAAGTCTCCAGTCCAAATTTCACAAAGTTAAGTTTAGAAATAGTCGCTAAAGCCTACAGAGAAAGGGCACTCCAGTCTGACCACCAGCGACTGAGTGAAAAGACTGGACATGCGCAGTTAGAGTGGAGGGGACCAAGGTGTGGAGGAAATTTTGAGTGGCACCCAGTCGGTCTAATGATGGTGAAGAAGAACCCATTGAGTGGAGTGTCGGAGCAGCGAGGAGGAAAAAGAATTTGTGCTCCTTTCAAAAAGAAAATTTTGATTTCGAACCAAAAGCCTTTCTCCTGGGAATTTTGAAAACTGAATATGCAAAAAAGAAAAAGTATTTAATTATACATATCCTGACAGCCGCTAGAATTTCCTTTGCCCAGTATTGGAAAGAAAAACAAATACCACCTCAAGAACATGTTATTGGAAAAATATTGGAGTGCGCCGAAATGAACAAATTGACTTCAGAAATTAATGACAGAGAAGATTCGGAATTTTATAGCGTGTGGGACATGTGGTACGAATGGATGGGGAAAAGAAATAAAGAAGGAAATAGAGATTAAATATTAATTAATTAACAAAATTCATATGAATAGTATTATATTTAGTCTTAGAGATTTGAGCACTATTATCTTTAAGTGTTTTGAAATTAAATCTAGCTTTAAGAAACAATATCAAATAAAAGACAAGTAATAATGTATGTAGATGTATATATGTATATAATCGCACCAATGAACCGAAAATGTACCGAATGTATCACTATGTGTTATAATAAAAATCAAATTAAAAAAAAAAGTATACTGAAGATGGATTGTATTGAAGGATATATGGGATGCTAGGTACCAATATATATATATAGAGAGAAGTCACCAATACAAGAGGGCATAATCCAGGAGAAGAAAAATGCTAAAATTAGAAGTGTCGTAGAACACTTTTCTAGAATACTCTAAGACAGAAAATAGATGGAAAAATAGATGAAGAAATGTTTATATGTCTGAGGATCGTAGCTGAAGCAGTGCCTATTTATTTGCATTTGAAAAAAATAAACAAATATTATATTACAGCATTCATGATAATCCATGCTAATAGAGTTAAAACAAAAAGATGTCAACATGTCATAGGCAAAAAAGTTCATTCTTACTATGGTATTTCATATATACTAGATTATCATCAGAATCAAGAAACTAGTATGCAAAATGCTAGAAAAAAGTCAAAATAAGACAATATATGTTCTAAAATATGTATGTATGATATTTTAAATAAATAGAATAGTTTTCTGTTCTTTGTATCAAAATTATCATTATGTGTGTCTATGTATATCTATGTCTATGTCTGTCTATCTATCTATCTATCTATCTATCTATCTATCTATCTATCTATCATTTAGATAGATGATAGTATAAGATAAATAATAGATATGAAATAAGAATTTATTAATAATTGTATACTGTTTCAAAATCATACATATTCCTTAAAATAGCCAAACGAGTGGTTATATTGAACTCTCAGCTCTCAAGCCCACAGAGGAACTTCAAAGCATTTATATAAGAATATCCACACTTCTCCAGATATTATAATACAGTTCACACTTTAAAAAAATGTGCTAATTTTACTTGCAGGAAAATGATATGAAAAAAAGTTAAGTATTTTGTACACCAAAATGAACCACAAAAAAAGAAAAGAATCGAAAAATAGATATGAATTTTGATAGAGATTAGTTCAGTGGTGAAATTCATTTTTTTTTACTAGCGGTTCTGTGGGTGTGGCTTGATGGGCATGGTATGGCTTGGTGGGCATGGCTTGGTGGGCGTGGCAGGGGAAAGATACTGCAAAATCCCAATTCCCTTCTCACTGGGTGAAGGATGTTGCAAAATGTCCATTCCCACTCCACTCTGTGACCAGCCAGAGGTGGTATTTGCCGGTTCTCCGAACTACTCAAAATTTCCGCTACTGGTTCTCCAGAACCTGTCAGAATCTGCTGGATATCATGCCTGGATTAGTTTAAAAATTAAGCACATGTTAAACAGGAAGCCAGTGTAGATTTGGAAAAATAGAAATCTACCGGTAAGTGAAATTAACTTTTTCATGTTTTATTTATATTTTAATAAAATATAATATTTAGATTGTTGAAACTTATGTAGCGGTCACTCTATTTTTTCCATCAAGAACATCAAAGAAGGTAGTGAGTGTAATTTTTAAAATGGTAAACCAATTTTTGACATACTTATTTGCTTAAGGTGTTTATTATTAAGAATCATATTATTTAGCAGTATAATAAATACATTGTCTTTTTCTTTTATTTAGATTAAAAACTGAACTTAATATCTTCTTGAGATATACAGAGGATCCCTTTATCTTGAAGTAAGACATAATATTTTATTCTTAAGACCTATTGTCTCCTTTTCCCCATTATTCAGATGTTATCATTTTTTAAAGGGTTAATATAATGTTAATAAATTCAATTTCTTACTTTTAGCTTCTTAACTGAGACAAGAAGGGAAAAAACATAGTAGCTACTAGGGAAAATAAAATATAAAACTGGGTTACTAGAATAACATTGAACAAAATATATGTATAAAGAAAGATCAAACAGGAAAAATAGGAAATGGGAAGGAGAAAAGGGGAGATACAGAATCCCAAAATCTAGGTGATGACAAATAATTGTTCTAAAATGCAGGGGGAAATGCCATATACACTATAATTAAAAATGTGTAAGGTATATTTCAGCTATGAGAAGCAGACTATTCCCTTTGCAGGTAGTCATGACTTACCAACCATTTGTTCAGCAACCATTTGAAGTTACAACATTGCTGAAAATCTTTCAGCAAATTTATGACTCTTTATGACCTTCATATCACATGATCATCATTACAGTCAGTATGCATTATTCTGTGCATGATTTATAGTTTTTTCTTCCAACCCCTCCATTGCAGAGTAGAGATTGGAGACGAAAGGACTGCAAGAGAGTTAGCTCTTTGCTGTTCTATACATCAAAAGCAAAGCAATTGCACCAGGAGACAGAAATAGACAAAAGAAAAATTGAGTAGAAAGTTGGATCTTACAGCCATATGATTCTATGATTCATTCTTCCTAAAAGCCAGTTTAATAAAGGCTGATTATTTTTTCAGTTTTATTAAAGAGACATGTTGGTTCCTAGGTAACTGTAGGATATAGATAGTTTGTACTAAAAGCTACAATTATATCTTTAAATTAGATATGGGCAAATTTATCAATATTTTGATTTTACTAGTATTCTCATTTTATGATGCCGAGTTTTGGGCCCGTTTTTGCATCAGTTCCTAAATATTGCATTTGAAAGCATATTGTACCATCAAGTCCATAATTATTTGTCCTTAATCTGGTCTTTTATGTCTTCCTATTGTGCACTCATCACTACTGTAACTGATTTCATCCACTTTGCTGATAATCATCCTCTTCTTTTCTTTCTATCTATCCATCTTTCTAGAATTAGAGCCTTTTCCAGAGAGTGAGGTCTTCACTTAATTGTAGGATTTTTTGAACTTGCTCATTAGTACCACAAGTGGGTGATTTGTTTGATGATCCATTAGTTTATTTTCTTGGCTGTTCATGGAATCCTCAGGAGTATTCTCCAATACCAAATCTCAAAAGTGTCAATGTTCTTCCTATGCAATAGACTACAGTGAAGTAGCAATTTTTCAGGAAAGAAATAGCACATTCTGGGGGTGGGGGTGGAGACAAAACAAGAGGCAGCATAGCCTGGAGCTAGATAGGAGCAGACAAAGAAATTTAGGATAGCCCTTGCCTAGAATCTCCCAGGGTTTATTCTTTGGGTGAGATTAGTAATTTTTTTTTTTTTGCAAGATTTTGTCTTTTGGATGTAAGTAATTAAAGAACTGAATGTTGGGTTTTTGTATGGCATTCGTGGGCTGAGTTTGACATCCTAGCCTGCTTTTTTAAAGTCCAACTTTTGGTTCCATAGGAAACAACATTGCTTGCACTATTCTCCCTCCCTCCCCCCCCCTCTCTCTCTCCATATAGGAACATACACCGATTCTTTCACATATTTCCCCTATTTTTATATAGTTGGACATTCTTTGTTTAATCTACACATTTTTACAAGTTAATTAGCCATATATATGTGTGAGTGTGTGTGCGTGTGTTTGATTTTTTTTTCACAGTTTTCTTTATCATTCAGTAGTTATATAATTAGGCTCACAATACTGTGTCAGAGAAGCAGTTATAGATCCTGATGTAACATGTTTAAACAGAATAAGGATATGTTCAAATCCTTCTCACTATGTCTATAGAGAATAAATACTGGTAGAATTTATGACTAGTTTGAACTAGATTTTCATTAACAGATATCGTATTGTCACTTTTCACCTTGCAATGTGAGCCTTTGAAGCAAGAAATGGGAGGTTTCTCATGCATAAAACAGCAGCCACAAAGTGGGTCATGAAAATATGTAAAGCTATAAAAAGTTGCACTCTTCTCATTTTTAAAATACAAAAATTGAAGTTTTCTCTGAATCAAAGAGTAGTAAGCTTGATAAGGAAGCTTCAAGAAGTAATGTTGGCTATATATTCAATTTGATTAATTGATTTATTTAAATATGGTTGGTCTCCTCTTTATTTATATATTCATAGGCATATTTGCTAGCATATGAAAAGCATTTTCAATGATTTATATCCTTCAAATTGTCACCATTTTTCATGCCCACTTTAAATCTAAGTGTCTTAAATACTGCATCAAGAGCCGAGGTGGCGCAGTGGTTAAGAGTGCAGCACTGCAGACTACTTCAGCTGACTGCTAGCTGCAGTTCGGCAGTTCAAATCTCACCGGCTCAAGGTCATATCAGCCTTCCATCCTTCCAAGGTCAGTAAAATGAGGACCCAGATTGTTGGGGGCAATATGCTGACTCTGTAAACTGCTTTGAGAACGCTATAAAGCACTGTGAAGTGGTATATAAGTCTAAGTGCTATTGCTATTGCTATCTAAAGAAGCTGAAGCAACAATGGACCACCTAGTTAGCTGCTGCAAGAAGATCACACAGACTGACTGTAAATTTATTTATTTATTTATTTATTTTCAATTTATATACCGCCCTTCTCCCTGAGGACTCAGGGCGGTGCACAGCCAGAATTAAAAACATGAAATACAAATATTAAAAACAATTAAAATCTATTTAAATTTGGCCCAAAATTTAAAAAAAACCACAAACCAATTAAACATTTAAAAATCTTAAAAAATTTCTTCCTAAGCCAGCCTGGCTTGCTGGAAAAAGTGGGTTTTAAGGGCACGGCGGAAGGCACTGAAGTCTTGGATTCTCCTTATCTCTGGGGGCAGCTGATTCCAGAGGGTAGGTGCCCCCACAGAGAAGGCTCTCCCCCTGGGGGTCACCAGCCTACATTGTTTGGCTGATGGCACCCTGAGGAGGCCCTCTCTGTGGGAGCGCACGGGTCGCTGGGAGGTCGTTGGTAGCAGCAGGCAGTCTCGAAGATAGCTAGGCCCTATGCCATGGAGCGCTTTAAAGGTGATAACCAACACCTTGAAGCGCACCCGGAAGACCACCGGGAGCCAGTGCAGCTCGCGCAGGAGCGGTGTTACATGGGAGCGCCATGCTGCTCCCATCACTACCCGCGCTGCTGCGTTCTGGACCAGCTGGAGCCTCCGGGTGCCCCTCAAGGGGAGCCCCATGTAGAGAGCATTGCAGTAGTCAAGGCGAGAGGTGACGAGGGCGTGAGTGATTGTGCACAGGGAATCCCGATCAAGAAAGGGCCGCAACTGGCGAATCAGGCGAACCTGATAAAAGGTCCCCCTGGTTACAGCCGTCAGATGTTCCTCCAAGGACAGCTGCATATCCAGGAGGACTCCCAGATTGCGAGCCCTTTCTGTGAGGGCCAAGGACTCGCCCCCAATAGTCAGTGATGGAGTCAACTGACTATATCAGGATGCCGGGAGCCACAGCCACTCAAGTCTTGGAAGGGTTGAGCTTGAGCCTGTTCCTCCCCATCCAGATCCGCACAGCCTCCAGGCACTGAGACATCACTTCAAGGGCATCGTTGGGGTGGCCTGGGGTGGAGATGTACAGCTGGGTGTCATCAGCGTACTGATGGTATCTCACCCCGAAGCCACGGATGATCTCGCCCAGCGCCTTCACATAAATGTTGAACAGAAGGGGCGAGAGGACCGATCCCTGCGGCACTCCACAGACGAGAGGCCTCAAGGTCGACCTCTGCCCCCCTGCCAACACAAACTGCGACCAGTCGGAGAGAAAGGAGGAGAACCACCGCAATACGGTGCCTCCCACCCCCAACTCTTCCAGCCGGTGCAGCATGATACCATGGTCGATGGTATCAAAAGCCGCTGAGAGGCCTAACAGGACCAGAACAGAGGAGCAACCCCTGTCCCGAGCCCTCCAGAGATCATCAACCAATGCGACCAATGCCGTTTCCGTGCTGTGCCCAGACCTGAAACCCAACTGGAACGGATCTAGATAAGATGTTTCCTCCAGGAATTGTGGAAACTGTCGCGCGACCACACTCTCAACAACCTTCGCCATAAAGTGAAGGTTGGAGACAGGACGATAGTTGGCCAAAATTGCTGGATCCAGGGACGGCTTCTTGAGGAGAGGCCTCACCACCGCCTCTTTCAAGGCAGCGGGGAAGTAACCCTCACTCAACGAAGCATTGATAACACCCTGGAGCCAGCCTCGTGTAACCTCCCGGGAAGCCAGTACCAACCAGGAGGGACACGGGTCCAGTAAACATGTGGCCGTACTAAGTCTCCCCAAAATCCTGTCCACATCATCGGGAGTCACAGCATCAAACTCCTCCCAGATAACATTCTCAAGACTATTCCTCGTCACCCTGCCCTGATCTACCCAGTCAGAGTCCAAATCCCCCTGGATCTGAGCGATTTTGTCATACAGGTATTGTCTGAAATCCTCCGCCCTGCCTTCCAGGGGATTCTCCTGCACTCCTGGATGGAGCAGGGAGCGGGTCACCCTAAACAGGGCGGCCGGACGATTCCCTGATGACGCAATAGAGGCGGAAAAGTAATTAAACTTTGCCGTCTTTATCGCCAGTAGGTAGGCCTTAATATGCGACCTTACCAGTGTTCGATCAGATTCAGCGAGATTGGCCCTCCAACCGCTCTCCAGGCATCTTTTCCGGCGCTTCATTTCCCTCAGCTCCTCAGTAAACCAAGGAGCTGCGCAGGATCGGCACCGGATCAGAGGCCGCAAAGGCACGACTCGGTCCAAGGCCCCACCAGCCGCCCGGTCCCAGGCGGCTACCAGGTCCTCAGCCGAGTCATGTGCTAGATCCTCAGGAAATGGCCCAAGCTCCATCTGGAACCTATCAGGATCCATCAGGCGCCTGGGGCGGACCCATCTTATTGGCTCCGCCTCCCTGTGGCGGGGTGTAGCGGTTCGAAGGTCCAGGCAAAGGAGCGAGTGATCTGACCATGACAAGGGTTCCATGTCTATATCCCCTATAATAAGATCACTCAACCACTGGCCAGAGACAAAAATCAAGTCCAGAGTGTGTCCCCCCCTGTGGGTGGGGCCATGAACTAGTTGGGTCAGGTCCATGGCCGTCATGGAAGCCATGAACTCCCGAGCCGTCTCAGACGTTTCACCGATGGATGGCAAGTTGAAATCACCCATGACCATAAGCCTGGGTGTATCAACTGCCATCATGGCTATCACGTCGAGGAGCTCGGGCAGGGCCGTTGCCGCGCGGCAGGGAGCCAGGTACGCAAGCAACAAGCCCATCTGAACCCCATGACCCCATCTCACAAAGAGGGATTCACATCCGGCAATCTGTGGCACAGTGGTCTCCCTCGGACTAAGACCCTCGTTAATAATAACCGCCACCCCCCTGCCCCTCCCCTGGGCCCTCAGCTGATGGAATGGTCTGAAGCCTGGTGGGCACATCTCAACCAGAGGGACCCCTCCCTCCGGGCCCAACCAGGTCTCCGTAATACCCGCCAGGTCCGCTCCCCCCTCCTGTATAAGATTGTGAATGAGGGGGGCCTTATTTACCACGGACCTGGCATTGCACAGCATCAGCCGAAGGCCCAGGTCCTGAGTATCTGAGCCACCTAGTATCCGAGGGGAGCCTTGGAGACCGGGGCGCGCAATAGCTCTCAAACAGCAAGTGCGCACCCCCGACATGTAATATGGTCTCCTGCTCCCGCCATATCTGCCCCTCCCATCCATCATAATGGCATGACAAAGGAACAACAATAGTGCATTGGAAGATCTTCAAGAAATACCACTTGCCTGCAAGCAAGAATGGTGGGACTACAAAATAGACAAAGTAGTAGAAAATGAAGAAGTAAAAATGCACCATGACTTCAGAATTCAAACAGATAAGCACCTGCCTATAACGGCCAAGATCTAACAATTGTCAGCAAGAAAGACAAAAAGCCTGTATAGGTGATATGACAGCATCTGGAAACAATATAATAGAATAGAAAGAACTGAAGAAATTCACAAAAGACAAAGATCCATAAATAGAAGTAGAATGACTATGGCAAAAGAAACAATAGATAGCACCAATAGTAATAGGTGCCTTGGGTGCAATCTCCAAAAAATCGGACCACCAGTTGAAAACCTTCAGCATTGACAAAAATCACCATCAGTCAATTGCAAAAGCAACTTTCCTTGGAACAGCTTACATCCTGTGACAATACTTTAACATAATCAAACATTACCTATCTCAGTCCTCAGAAAGACTTTATGATAAATCCAATCTAAACATGTGACTTACTGTGTGATGAACCATAATAATAATAACTCATCTGCTCTCACAGCACCTTTTTCATCCCTCTCACATTGAAGTAAACTTACATTACATATATTTTAAATGCACTTTCCACTTTTGTACTTCTTTAAATTTTGAAACTAATTTAGAATATATGGGGGGAAATTAAAAAAAGAAGAATATTTCAGGTACATCTCTATATCCTGATTCATATTCAGTCCTAGAAAGAATAAACTGAATGAATGATCCAAATATATATCACCACAAAGCTATTTCCATGAACTGCAACTCCTGTTTATTTTCTGATTTCAGATCAGAAATAAGAGAAATAAAACCTCTATGAAAGGGATTCTTGACTAAATATTAAGAGGCATATCATAAAGATAAGAGATACTAGGAAAACCAATTTACTGTTTCAGAAATTATGATTTTTCTTAGGGAGGGAGGAAAGCACAGACTTCCAGTGAATTAAAAATAGTTTTGGTTTTCTGCTCTATGGGCAGTAAGGTCACAGCAAGCACTGTAGCCAGAATTGGATTATTGATGTGGAGGCAATAGAATGCAAAGGCAGAAAGGCAATCTTGCTCTGTTTGTGAAGCAGCCACAGTGCTATAGTCTTAGATTCTACAGATGCCACCAAAATATGTTTTTATCTTTTTGAACTAGCAAAATCATACATCTGAACCCCAAAATTGCTCATCCCTGATTTATAACATGTCAACATCAGTCCAAAAATTGGGTAAAACCAATCATTCTCATAGGAATCTGGAAATGTCAATATCAAAATAGTACCTCATGTTTCGTTTTCCATTTCTCAAAATTAAAGTTCAAAATTTAACATTTGACTGAATGCATTCTCCTTTCTATTATATAGTTTGAAAAACATTTCTCATTTTCACTGCTTCTCATGCATTTGAGACAAAATCTTATATTTGGGGCAAACACTATTTTAATAATAACTAAAATTTGTGATACATGATATGAAGTAAAATGACCCTTCCTTTTATAAACCATTATAACATTACAGAACAAGCAGATATTAATAATAATGTAATATTCTGGGTATTATCAATATTATAAAACAAAATTGCTGTGTTACCTATACTTGTAGAAATAATATATATTTAATCTGGAAGATATTAAAACAAGAGGTTTACTGCTTCCAAAAGTACATTTAATATTTTCTCAAGTTAAATGTGCCTCTGAACTTCAGGATACAACAACTCCTAATTCTAAATTACTTGTTATTGTTGAAATTAATAACACTAGTTGGCAATCATATTATCAGGTTTGGGCTCAATAGATTTTCTCTTTTTTTACCTCAACAAAACATAAATATAACTGGCATTATTCATTTATTGCTACTGGTACTGGAGAGATAAATGAAACCCTGCTGAAAATTAATGTATTAACTCTGAATACATATTCAGAAAATATTTTTTAAAGAAATTTTTCTATTTGGATAGACATTTTATCAGCCCTGGATGGAGACATATTAATAGATTTTCTGTTTGTATATTGCAGTAATAAGAAATTTAATTAAAAACCATGGCTAATAAAAGTGTAGAGAAGCTAGAAACAATAGCCATAAAATAGCAGTTAACTTTTAATCAGATGATGAATCAAAGAAGGAAATGGAAGCCTTAAATAACTTTAAAATGAAATGACTTTGTACGGAATCCTAAATTTTTTGCAAAATGATACTTTGGGTATTTCTTGATAGTTTTACATAAATTGAGAAACAGATGTAGTTTGCATATACTTTAGCAGACACACTTTTGTATTAATTGCTATCTTGTCATCTGAATCTACATTGGGACATACTAATAAGTGATAACCATTCTGCTTAAAAAAACCATTCTGAGAACTGATGAACCATTTTTGCTTAAAAGTTCTGTGGGAATTTCATTTGTCTGCATATCATTGTAGATAAAATGAGAAAAGGTAAGGGTTGGCACATAGATAAGTTTCATTGTCCTAGATCCTCATGGCACCAGCTATCTTTTATTCAAATAAGAGAACCCTTTTCATATTCTTATACTGAATAGTTAGAGTTCTAAAAGTTTGGAAAGCAACTTTCTATAGAAACCCCTGCCCTATGGAATGCTCTTCCCCCTTAGGTTTGGCAGGCCTCTATCCTCCTGCCCTTCCGAAAAGCAAAGATCTGGGTTTTCTCCCAAGTGCCGGAGTAGAATGAAGTGACTGCACATCAGAAGCTTGACTTCACACCAGATTTTTGTTTTTAATGTCTATGAATTTAATATTTTTATGTTGTTTTAATTCTTAATTGGAAGCCATCCCAATTAAGAATTTGGTACAAGGTGGGTGGATTATAAATGCAACAAACAAACAAACAAATAAATGACAGCTAGGTATTTGGGATAAGGATGATAAAAAATAGCTCTTGCATTCCACTTTAAAGTTTAACTGCTCCTATAGATAGGAAAATACTAAACAGATCTGTATTAAACTTCCCATCCCTTAAATCTCATAAAAATATAAAGCAGACTTACTAGCCCAGGAAGATAAATCTATCTCAGCATCTACTTCTGTCCTAATACCAGAGCACCATTGAAAGTGTCCTGACATACGGCATTCTTGCATGGTATGGGAACAGCTCTGTAGCGGACAAAAAAGCTCTACAGAGAATAATTAAAACTGCCCAGAATATTATCAGACTCCAGCTACCAGCCCTGGACGACATCTTCGAATCTCGCTGTTTGAGAAAGTTGCATAACATTCTCAGAGACTTCCTATCCTGCTTACAATCTTTTTGGACTGTTGCCTTCTGGCAGAAGATACAGAACAATTAAAACTCAGACCACACATTTTCTGAATAATTGAGCTATAATTGCACTCAACAATGAATTAAAGGTGAGTGAGCTGTTGGACAGTATTACTTGTTCTGTTGTGTGGATGTTTGGGTGGTTTAGGGGTGGAGAATTGTGGTGGGTGGGAGTGTGTTTGGGGATTGTTATGTGTGTTGGACCTGGTCTTTGGATGTTAAGTGAATTTCGTTGTATGGGTATGCTGTGTATACATGTACAATGACAATAAAGTTATTTATTTATTTATTTAGAGCTCTGGGTACATCTCATCAAAAAGCACAATACTGAATCCCAGAATAATGTGTACATCCTAGAGATAAAACAAGTGGATGTGAAAACTACGTACCCTAGAAAATGAAAGAGGGAAACCAAAGAGAAACTTTATCCCACCTTTCAAGGGTAGGGTGCCTTAAGATCAAAATGTCTCTGTCTTTTAAAAATGTATGACCTTTATTTTGAAGAAAGAAAAAAAAAAGACCTGTAGGACTAAATCTTCAATTCCTGATCAAGAACATGCTATGAATTTGAATTAGACTACACAAACCTTTCTGCTGAAAATTGTTTCTGCACTTTTACTTGGAAGTTACAGTAACAAATAGCAGCGAAGGGCAAAGCACGTTTTGGCAGAAAATTGGTATAGAAAATCCATACATAACTCATTTCAAATCATCTCTATTTTTTTCTTCAAAATAAATAATACAATGGCTCTATTTTGAACTTGTATGTTTGTCTTTCATACCGGTACTTATCTTCATTGATGCGCTGATACATAACAATTTGTTTCCTAATTAATCTACCTGTATTGAGAAATACCTACAGTTCAGTTTCCTGATTCTGATTGTCCACATCAATACACTGTATTGATGTGGACAAAAGACATTTTGGCTTGATTGAGGCAAACTGAAGATTTCCATAGGGCTCTATATTTTTCAACATGTTAAAATAAGAAATAAGAATATTTAATTATTTAAATAATTTATTGGCTGCCCAAAGTTATGAATCTGGACAGGCCTTCATGGCCACAATTAGTTCTCTTTCAGACTTTCAATTCTAAAAAGTGCCACAAAATATTGCTATAGATACAGTAGAATTATTTTCAGGTAATGTCACTGGATCTTTTATGTATTTGAGTATGTAGAAATACATTTCTTTATTTGCATATCTGCTGCAAAGATTCCTGAGAAGCAAACTGATATATATATATATATTTTCTCAGGTTTTCGCGGGTGTTTGTATGTAGGTGAGCCTATGGAGCTGACTATGGGTCTAAGTGGGGTTCCTTCTCACACTTCCTCACACACCTCAACAGCCTACACCCCAAAATACAGTTCACCATGGAAACAGAAGCGAACAACCAACTTCCCTTCCTGGATGTCTTAGTCTACAGAAAATCCAATGGCTCCCTAGGACACACTATCTACCAGAAGAAAACACACACAAACCGCTATCTGCACGCACTCTCACACCACCACCCTGCCCAGATCAACTCTGTAGCCAAGACACTCATTTCCAGAACAAAACGCTTAGCTGACGAACAACACCTAAAAACCGAACTACACACTCTCACTAACGTACTAACATCCAATGGATTCCAAAGAAATAAGATCACCAACCTAATCCAAAAAGAAACCCCCACTAAAATCCAAGACAGAGAACAAGAAAACGGCAAAGCCCTCCTCCCATACATAAAAGGCACCACAGACAGAATAAACAAAATCCTCCACAAACATAACATCAAGGCAGCATTCTGCACAAACCGAAAAATATCCAACATCCTAAGAAACCCCAAAGACAAAATTGAGTTAGAAAATCAAGGAGTATATGAAATCCCATGCACCGCCTGCCCCACCACATACATCGGACAAACCAACAGACGAATAAGTGCACGCATAGAAGAACACAAGAACTCAGTCAGAAAAGAGGAACCAACTTCTTCCCTGGTCCAACACCTTAAAGCCACAGGACATGATATTGACTTTAAAAAGACCAGAACTATCGCCAAAATTGAACACTTTAACAACAGAATAATCGGAGAAGCCATCGAGATAGAAAAACGCCCACACAGCATGAACAAACGAGATGATACCTCCCGCCTACCAGCCATTTGGAAACCCGCCCTTATTGACAAACGAGTCCCTAACACGACGAATGACACCAGACCCACACTCACGAGAGCCACACAGGATGTCACCACCACACATCCACGCAGAAAGCAGACTCAAACCCACACTGATAATGAGCCACAACCAAGGACCAGAAGCCAGACCGCAGCTGCATCATTAGCCACTTTAAACCCCTCCAATCCATACATGAAGCAGACTGACACCCACCATGAAGAGCTCGCACGGCCACAAACACGAAGCCAAACAACAACAATGCAGCTCACCAGCTCAAATCCCCCTGCAACTCAGACTAAGCTGAGCACAACCAAGCCCCCACCCAAACAGAACACACCCCTAGCCAATCAGAGCACAACCAACCCCCCATCCAATCAGAGCACAGCCAAGCCCCTAACCAATCAGAACACACCTCCACCCAATCAGAACACAGCCAAGTTCCCACCCAATCAGCTCACACCCCCACTAGCAGTTAAAAGGAAGAGACAGCTGCGATCTCACATTGCTCCTGGAAGCACGAAGCCGAGAACACCAGCCTGAAGATGACGAATGAGACTTCGTCGAAACGTCGCCAAGACACTTCCAATTTTACGTGGGAGAAGACCCGAATAACCAAAGACCTACATATATATATATCAATATTGAAGTACCAATTGGCAGGAGATTTTAAAAAAAGTAATTAACAGTTCATCATTTTAAGTCAATTGAAAGAAGTGCTTAAAAGTAATTTTAAAAAGCAATGTGGGCAGCATTATCTGTATTGCATTAAGGCAACCACCTAGAAAACCTGACTTCCAGAAGCACATCTCCCTAGCTGATTTTAATATGAAGTAAAACTTTTTGAAGAGACATTTTCTCAGCTGTCCTGTGACCAAAGCATTTAGATATTTAAAAATAATATATAACTTGCATTATATCTGTGAAGAAGTTCATGGCTCAGGTAAAACAGCAAAAATTCCTGTGTCATGATCTCAATACAATGGTGGGCAACCTGATTACAGTTGACTTATTACTGTTATTTGACTTATTACTGTGTATAGACCAGTGGTTCCCAACCTTTTTTTGGCCATGCCCCATCTAAGCATCTCTAAAATCCTGATGCCCGCCCCCGTGACATATAATTCTTACTATTTAAAAAGTAAACTCCTACTCACACGGAGGAAGCCTAAAAGGCCATTAACTTGGTTTAAACAAGGTTCCAAAGAACATGGCATCCATGAAAGAGAAAAATAAAAGAACTAAAGACGGTAGAAGTACTGAGGAACTTAAAAAATAATAGTATGAAGGGATATGAAAAAACAGCAACAATTTTTTTTTTCCTTTAAGATGTTAACTGATGAAATTTGGAATTTATACTTATTTTATACCGGATCAAACCCTTGCTCTAAAAAGATGCTGTTTTATGTTTTATGTTTAAAAATAAATAAAAAAAATTTCAAAAAAAAAAAAGAAAGAAAGAAAGAAAAAAAAGAAAAAACAGCAACAATACTTTATTGAAGTAATTCAACTTTATTGAAACAATAAAGTTTCAAAATGTATAATAGAGAACTGAAATGCATAAATATAAAATAGTTTTAATGAAAGCTTTTTCTGTAATACTTTGATCATATTAATTACTACACATATTAAAATAAAGGTACCTAACAAATTCAAAATACAATTTGAGCTCGCCTCAAGATCATATTTACAATGCAATCCTATGCATGTCTACTCAGAAGTAAGTACCCTTGTCTTCAATGGGGCTTGATGGGACTCCTGGGAAAATGTTTTGCAACTTTAGAATTGCAACTTTAGTCTACTTAAGTTAGTGAGATGCTTGGGCTTGATGCCTGCTGCAGAGAGATTTTATATTAGGCTCCAATTTAGTCAGCTTCATTCTCAAGTCTCCTCGTTCAGTGATATCCAATTGATTTCTTTTCTTCAGTAGCACATCATTTACAGCACTAAAGCCACATTCAGCTAAATATGAAGATGGGAATGGTAACAGCAGTTTTCTTGCAAAGTAGGTTGAATTTGGCTATTTAATTTCTGTCTCATCACAAAGCCATGCCATCGCTCCTTTTATATTGAGTACAGTTTTTAATGACTCATCATTTTGCATTCCCAAGAGTTCTTCTTGGTACTGCATTGAAACATCAGATAGATCCACCAGCACTGGCTGCACTACCCATGTTGGAAAATCAATTTGTTTTAAATCAGAAAATCTTTCTTTCAAATCAGAGACCAATATTTTCAGATGATCCACAATGATAAGTACAGCAGCATCAGTCACCTCACATTTTTTAGCCAATGAAACATGCCAAAATTTTTGTCAGAAATATGCTTTTGACATAACTCTATAAATGTAATAAAGTCAAATATCTCCGCCTTTGCATCAACAAGAGTTTTATTTGTTCCTTGAAGTTGTTTATTCAACATATTTAGTTTTTTCATAGATATCTGCTAAATAACTCACAAATGCTTTACCATCAACAGTTAGCAGCTTCTTCATTTCAGGGTTGTCACTTAAAAAGTCACTAAGAACATCAATTAGCTCCATGAATCTTTTCAAACCATTTCCTTTTGAGAGCCACTTTACCTCAGTGTGAAGTACAAGTCTCACGTGGTCTGCATTTTTATCTTCACAAAATTGCTTGAAGAGACGCTCACATTTGGCATTAGTTTTGATAGCTTTGATACATTTTATAACTGATTTTAATACCTCATTAAGAACAGGAGAAATATTTTTGGATACTAAGTTCTCTCTATGAATAACACAGCGCACAAGACACATTTCTGGATTTTCATCTTTCATCAATTTTAAGCAGCCATTTTTCTTGCCCATCATAACAGGAGCACCATCTGCTGGTGTTATGTTTTCCATTGATATATTATTGACATCTAAGTAATTTTTAAGCTTACTATATATATCAGTAGCGGTTGTAATGGTCTCTAATGATTTGCAGAATAACATTTCTTCAGCAAATTCACCTTTATCAATATATCTTGCATAGATTAGCAATATAGCCTTATTGTCTCTCAGAGTTGATTCATCCATTTGTACTGAGAATTTTCTTGATTTCAGCTTTTCAACAAGTTGTGTTTCAATATCTTCACTCATTTCATCTATTCTTCTGCTAACAGTATTGTTACTGAGTGGCATGGCTTTCACATCTTTGTCATCTTTTTCCAGAACTGTTTTAAGAAATGCTAATATTGATGGTTTAATTAAATCCTCCCCTATAGTATGATTTTTCCAGATTTAGCAATGAGTAAAGAAATTTCATAACTAGCCTCAAGAGTACGACTGACAGTAACAGATTGTGCAATGAACAGAGACTTTATTGTTGATCTTTTTTCAAACTTCTCCTTTAAAGACCTGAAGTAATTTAAATCTGAATTTACATACACGCTATGTTTCGCCTTCAAATGCACCTTAAGATGACCTTGTTTCATTGATTCGTTGGTCAAGCATTGTTGGCATAAGAGGCAGAAAGGTGACCATTCATCATGGGGAGTGGGTATGAAGCCAAGTTTTAAATATTCTTGTGAATACTGACAAACTTTTTTTTTTTGCTTGCACTACTCATTTTATGCATAGGGTTTGTAATTAAAAGAAATAAATGTGAGAAAAATTTATGAAATGATGCAAATTATTTAAAGAAATAACTACTAAAAGAAGATGGCGCAGAAAGAGGGAAATTTAAAAAACATTCTTAGCTTAATTTATGAATAATAAGATTGTCATGAACGAAAGGGTGTTTGTAACCTATGACTCACCCACTCGGTTTGAACCTGCAGCTTAGTGGGGAAATGCTTTGGTAGTTCAGTAGGTGGAGGTGAATCATACAGGCCTGGCAAGCATGGCCCAGGCTCAGCATGGCTCTGAGAGGAAAAGTCTTGTAAAACACGGCCTGGGAAAACACAGACTAAAAATAACTGTAAATCTAACAATTTCTTACTTAAACTTGGGTCCTGGTTCTGTATCCTCACTGCTGGGCTTCCCCCAGCAGCCATCCACTCTGTCAGCTCTCCCTGCAATCACCCAGCAGCAAAGCCCACAGGAAAGAGAGAGAGAGAGAGACTCTGCCAGTCCCATGATCCTTAGTGGGAACACATCTGTTTGGCTGGCAGTTGCTCCCTCCTCCCCCCAGCTGGGATATCCTTTTCAGACCAGGCCCTAGAAAATGCACT